>NW_022436970.1:19128700-19210979 GCF_009761245.1 Sapajus apella | reverse complement strand
TAAAATTTTATTTTATTTTAGTTAAAATAAAATTTTATTTTATTTTAGTTAAAATAAAATTTTATTTTATTTTAGTTAAAATAAAATTTTATTTTATTTTAGTTAAAATAAAATTTTATTTTATTTTAGTTAAAATAAAATTTTATTTTATTTTATTATAACTAAAAATTTATTTTAGTTAAAATAAAATTTGGTATATCATTTTATTCATGTCTTTTAAACTTTTATTTGAACATTTTTTATACACTATTACTAGATCTAGTTTTTCTGGTTTTTTAAGGTCTAATCTGAGAATTTCTATCTTCTGATTGGCTAATTTAATCCTATTTTATTTATCATGACTACTGTAATAGGCATTATTTATGTCTTCTTCTTTTATATTTTCTATGTATTGAATTAATTTTTTTCTGCCTTTCATTGGATAGATTAAATTTATCTTTCTATTGTCATAAAAACCATGAACTGTTTTCATTCTTTATGTTGTTACTCCTAACTTATTATCTTTTTTTGAGATAGGGTCTCACCCTGTTGCCAGGCTGGAGTGCAGTGGCAGATCTCGGCTCACTGCAACCTCTGCCTCCCAGGTTCAAATGACACTTGCGCTTCAGCCTCTAGAGTAGCTCAGATTATAGACGTGCCACCATGCCCAGCTAATTTTTGTATTTTTAGTAGAGATGGGGTTTCATGTTTTCTAGGCTGGTCTCAAACTCCTGGCCTCAAGTGATTTGCCTGCCTCGGCCTCCCAAAGCCCTGGGATTATAGGCGTGAGCCACTCCACCCGGTCTGTACTTATGGTCTTAAGCTTATTAATTTGAGTATTATACCTCTAAGTAGGACAAGTGATTTAATATGACTGATTTTTCTTTGGTCCCTTCACTTCCACCTCCAAGATGATGTCTCATTTAAAAAAAGTCTTGTCTTTTAGGTGGGGCGCTGTGGCTCAAGCCTGTAATCCCAGCACTTTGGGAGACCGAGGCAGGCAGATCATGAGGTCAGGAGTTCAAGACCAGACTGGCCAATATGGTGAAGCCCCATCTCTACTAAAAATACAAAAATTAGCCAGGCGTAGTACATGCCTGTAGTCCCAGCTACTTGGGAGTCTGAGGCAGAAGAATCAGTTGAACCCAGGAGGCAGAGGTAGCAGTGAGCCGAGATCATGCCACTGCACTCCAGCCTGGGCAACAGAGAGACACTGTCTCAAAAGACAAAAAAACAAAAACAAAAAAAAACCTTTTAGCTAAAGTATGATAAATATACATAAAGTGTACATATCATAAGTGTATAGATAAATGAACATTCACAAACTGAATTCACACATGGGTGCAGCAGGCACATCTACCAGCAGAACAGGACGAGCATTCCAGACTCCTGTGTCCTCAATGCACCTTCCTAGTTATTACCTTGCCTCCACTCCCCAAAAGGATGACTAACACCGTGGATTACCTTTGCTTTAGTTCTTCATACAAATGTAATCATGTTGTGCCATCCACATTGTTGCACTTAGTTGTAGATGATTAATTCCCATTTTTGTTTAGTGTTCCATTGCATGCCTATACAGTTTATTGATTGATTCTGTTGTTTAAAGGCATTTTGGGTTGTTTCCAGCTTTTGGTATTAAAAATAGCACTGGGATGAACATAGTGGTGCATGTCTATTGGTGTCTGAGTCTATATAAGGCTTTATTTTGGATGTACGCCTTGGGAATAGAGTTGCTGGGGCATAGGGTTTGCTCACATTTAGCGTTAGTAGATGCTGCCAAACAGTTCTCTGAAATGGCGCTCTGATTCGCATTCCCACCAGCATTTTATGAGAATTTTAATTGTTTCACATTCTTGTCTACACTTGATACTTTTCTTTGTTTTCATTTTAGTTATTCTGGTGGTGTGAATTGCTATTTCATATTCCTCCAGCTTCTAAATTCTGGGTTGTTATAGATATTCATCCTCTCTCCCTTCCTCGTTTACTTTTTTTTTTTTTTTAAGACTTTTTACGTTCTTCTTTTCTTAAACAACAGTAAACCCTACTAATTTATTTACTCACATTCACATATATTTTATTGTATCCACCTATGTACATCTATTAAAAGTATTTTCCTTCAGGATCCTTATATGATAATCCTTCTGAATCTGTATGTATTTAAGAATGTATTTTTTGTTTAGTCACCTTTAAATGATAATTCAGTTGTGCCAAAATCACAGGCTCAACATTCCTTTTCTTTAATTCTTCTTGAAAGTATAATTTTTGAAAAGTTGACTCACATGCAAATAAGAAATGAACATGTACCAAAATATTTTATACAACTTATTAATTAATGAGGAAACCATCAAGATTCAAAAGAGTATTTGAAGAACACACACAACACACATCAGAGTTAAGCATGCTGAAATCAATTTGCTAATAGATGCACCCCTGTAGGGGACTAGAATGTCATATGTGAAGTTATCTTTTCTACCCCGAGGAAATTAATTTTATCTCTTCCAGATGAATTTTTTGCATAACTGTGGACAATGACATTTGCATTTCTCACAGTTTCTATAAGCAAACTTCTACTCCTGCAGAATTGTATAGGAAATTATTCAATAGATAGTCAAAGATGCACTTTGCTATAGGGTGATCCCAGAAGCCCTGTGAATGACATCCTGCACTTTACTGAAAGGATGCCCATTACCTCTTCTGCCTATGTCCAAGCATTGAAGATTTTATTTTTATGCTTTGAAAATACTACCTCATGATTTATTCAAGGATTCTCTTGAGAAGCTCGATGCTAGCCAATTTTTTTAAGCTTTAGAGTAATGTATTATTTTTGACCAGCCATTCTAGAATTTTCATTTCAAACTTATTATCCTTAAGTTTTATTGTTATTGTATTAATATCTAGGTATGAATTCTCTTTCTTGTCTCTGCTGTCATTCCAGAAGTCCTTCACCTTCCTTTAACTCAGGACATTCTCAGGAATTATTTTTTCCAATATTTTCTCCCAATTGATTTTTTTCTCTTTCTCTATTATTTCTATTAGTCCACAAACACTTTTGCTTCTTAGCTCACATGACTTTTATGTATTCTTTTATATTTTCTGTCTCTTTATTCCCAATAACTGTTTGTAAGTTTCTTTACCTAATTGTTCAGCTCCTGAGATTTTATTAACCTTTATTCATTTGTTCCATCTACTGAGTTTATTATTTCAAACCCAGTGATTTTTTTTTGTTAACTGCCTGCTCTCCATTTATGTTATGCATATCACTTTCTGTCCCTTTGTCAAGCTCATTTTAAAGCTCAATCTGGCAGTTCTATCATTTCTAGTCCCTGCAGTGGTGGCAGTTTCTTTCCACCCCTGAGGGTTTGTTCTCCCTTGAATGTAGTAGCCTAGTGTTCCCTGTGAGGAGGGAGGGGAGAAAAGGGGCTGTAGAGGCTGGTCCATCCACTTGCGTTTGTTGCCTGTCACCTTCCTGGGTTCTGCTGAGTCACTAGCAATACCTGTAGCATCTGTGACATGGGGTGGTCTACTAGTTTTCCAGGGCTGTGACAGCAAAATACAATCACACACTGCATAATGACGTTTCAGTCAACAGACTGTATATACAACAGTGGTCCCATAAGACTATCTGTCATCATGGAGCTGAAAATTTCCTATCATCTAGTGATGCAGTAATTGTAATGTAGTACAACACATTACCCATGTCCATCCATGACAGAAAAAAGAAACAAACCAAGCAAACCAACCTGGACATATTTCAGGAGAGGATAACACCTCCTCAAGAAGAGCCTCAGGCAGGTCCTTCAGCAGGTGTCCAGAAGAGGCATTGTTATCACAGATGATGGCTCCATGCATGTTATGGCCCCTGAAGACCTTCCTGTGGGACAAGATATGAAAGTGAAAAAAAAAGATATGAAAGTGAAAGATAGTGAAATTGATCATGTTGATGTGGGTAAACCTAGGCTAATGTGTGTATGTATATGTCTTAGTTTTTAACAAATTAAATTTGAAAAGTAAAAAATAATAAGCAATTTAAACATTAGAAATAAGCTTATAGAGTAAGGGTATAAAGAAAGATTTTTTTGTATGGCCAAACAATATGTTTGTGTTTTAAGCTGAATGTTATTACAAAAGAGTCAAATAGTTTAAAATATTAAAACATTTATAAAGTAAAAATGTTACAGTAAGCTAAGGTTAATTTATTATTGAAGACAGAAAATTTTAAAAATAAATTGAATGTAGCCTAAGTGTACCATGTTTATGAAGTCGACAGTAGCATGTAGTAAGGTCCTAGGCCTTCACGTTCACTCACCACTCACTCACTGATTCACCCAGCGCAACTTCCAATCCTGTAAGCTCAGTAAGTGTCCTATACATTTTTCATCTTTTATACCATATTTTTACCGTACCTTTTCAGTGTTTAGTTATGTTTAGATGCATAAATACTTGCCATTCTGTCACAATTGCCTATAGCACTCAGTACAGTAACCTGCTGTGCAGCTTTGTAGCCTAGAAGCGATAGGCTAAACCATATAGCCTAGGTGTGTAGCAGGCTTTGCCATCTAGGTTTGTGGAAGCGCACTCTGTGATGCTTGCACAGGTAAATTGCCTAAAGATGCATTTCTGAAAGGAGGCATGACTGTACCACAAACTGTACCACAAAAATGCTTAAAACAATAGGAATGTATTCTCTGTCTCACACTTTGGAGCCTAGAAGTCTAAAGTCAAGGGGTTTAGCAGTTCCATGCTCTCTCTGAAGCTAGGGAATGTCTTAGTCCATTTTGTCTCGCTACAAAATGATACATGACACTGGGTTATTTATAAAGAAAATACATTTATTTGGCGCACAGTTCTGCAGGTGGTACAAGAAGCATGGCACCCACATGTGCATCTGAAGTGAGGGCCTCCTCTGCTTCCACTGAAGGCAGAAGGTGAAAGGGAGCTTGTGTGTGTAGACATCACATGGGGAGAGGGGAAGCGAGAAGAAGAGATGTGGAAGGTTTCAGGCTCTTTTTAACAACCAATTCTTAAGGGAACTAGTAGAGTACGGACTCACTCCCCTCCTCGTCCAGGGAGGTCATTAATTTTTTCATGAAAGATTATCTCCCAGGATTCAAACCCCTCCCACTAGGACCCACCTGTAACATTGGGATCAAATTTCAACATGAGGTCTGGGGGAATAAACATCCAAACTATAGCAAGGAGGATCCCTGCTTGCCCCTTTCAGCTTCTGATAGCTCCCAGCACTCCTTACCTTCCCTGGGTTGTCAGTGGATCACTCTGCCTCTGTTATCCTCTGGCACTCTCCATTTCTGTGTCCACACTTACCCCTTGTTAAAGGACACCAGTTATTGAATTAGGGCCTGTGTGACTAATCAAAGATAATCATTCTGTATTCATTTCCTAGAGCTGCTGAAATAAAGTGCACAAGCTAGGTGGCTTAGGAAAGAAACTTATTCTCAGAGTTCTGAATGCCGGAAGTCCAAAATCTGGCAGGGTTGGTTCCTGCTGAGGGCTTTGGGGAAGAATCTCTTCCAGCCCTTGCTCCCAGCTTCTGGAAGTTTTCTGGCAATTTTTGGTGTTTCTAGCTTTGTACAAGCATCACCCCGACCTTTGTCATTATCTTCTCATGGCGTTCTTCCTGTGTGTGTGTCTGTCTGTTTCCAAATTTCCCCGTTGTATAAGGAAACAGTCCTACTGAACTCAGGACTACTCGAATCCAGTGTGATTACTACTCATCTAAATCCATCACCTCTGCACAGACCCTATTTCCAAATAAGGTTGCATTTTGAGGTTCTGGGGCTTAGGACTCCAACATATTTTATTGGGGAAAACAATTCAACCCCCAAGAGGAAGCACTGCTGTTTTTTAACCTCATGGTGGTCAGCGGGGTCAGTCAGTGGCCTGCCCAGGAGAACGTGACAGGGAGCAAAGAACTCAGAGGGGAAGCCTTTCCCCAGCTCCTTTCCAATGCCAGCCTTTGTTCCAGGTCTTCACTCTGTTCCCACACCACACATGCTTTCTCCGCCACCCAGAAGGTTAAATAAAGATAACTTAAATAAATAAAATAATTAAGTAAAAGTCATTTGTTTAAGGAAAGCTATTTATAGTGGAGTAATGACCAATCGTTTCTGGTTTACCAAGAAAATTAATGAGAATATATGCCTTTAAGTTAACCAAAAAAAAAAAAAAAAAAAAAAGAGAGGTGTAAAATTGAATATTATTACCAGGGGCAAAAATTTTAAGTATGACACCCTGTTAGAATGTCAAGTTTCTTAAACGGTCACAGAACACATCAACAAGGCCTGACTATGAATGTCCTGCAAGATTTCTTTGCTAGAAATAACATTTGCAAGGGCAGTTTCATAATGCGTAATATCTGCATTTGTTTAGTTGAAGGAACAGAAGCAGCATTTTCAACTTATTTTTCTGAGATTTCTTTCATGAGCAGTAAGCACCTGCATTTTTTTGGCCAGACACTAGAATAATAATAGTTAAACCTCTGGGTGGGTTGCAGGGGTGGAGTGTGTACAGTTGAGAAAACAAAAACTTACAATATGGAAGGAAAAAAGCAAAGTGGGATGAACAGTTAGAAGGAAGGGCATGTGGTCTTTTGCATCTGCATAATTTTCATTTTATTCTTTCGGTCCTGTGTCTTTCTTGTCACTTGCGTGGGCTCTCTAGCATTGGACTGGAGGAAGGAACCAGCATTTCATGCTAATTTACCATCTTGCTGGGGACTCAAAATCATTCCTGTAGAATTTTAGATACATTTTCCTCAACATTTTATTATGAAAATGTTGAAACTTACAGAAATGTGAAAGAATTTTACAATGAACCTGAATATATGCAGGACCAAAATTCTGTAATTAATTATTTGCTAGATCTCTTCAGGTTTTGTTAGTCTTCCCTTTAAGCTTCTTTTTTTTTTCTTGAGATAGAGTCTTGCTCTGTAGCCCAGGCTGAACTGCAATGGTGCGATCTTGGCTCACTGCAACCTCCACCTCCTGGGTTCAAGTGATTCTCCTGCTTCCACCTCCTGAGCAACTGGGATTAGAGGCACCCACCATCATGCCTGGCTAATTTTTGTATATTTTAGTAGAGATGGGGCTTCTCCATGTTGGTCAGGCTGGTCTCAAACTCCTGACCTCAGATGATCCACCCGCTTCAGCCTCCCAAAGTGCTGGGGTTACAGGTGTGAGCCACAATGCCTGGCCCCTGCTTAAGCTTTTATAAGTGTTTTGACAATATCTGAATTGACCCTTGATATGGTTTTGATCTGTGTCCCTGCCCCAGCTTATGTCAAATTGTTAATCCCCAATGTTGATGCGGGGTGGGTGGGAGGCAGTTGGATCATGGGGCAGTTTCGCATGAGTGGGTTAGCACCTTCCCCTTCGTAATGCTCGCATTTTAGTGAGTGAGTACTCTAAAGATCTGGTTTAAAAGTGTGTAGCACCTCCCTGCTCTCTCCCTCTTGCTCCTGCTCTGACTATGTAAGATGTACCTGCTTCCCCTTTGTCTCCACCATGATTGTAAGTTTCCTGAAGTTTCCCCCGAAGCAAAAGCTGCTATGCTTCCTATACAGCCTATAGAACCATGAGCCAATTAAACCTCTTGTCTTTATAAATTATCAAGTCTCAGTTATTTCTTTATAGCAGTGTGAGAATGGGCTAATACAACACAATTTTTAGCTCATTTAATGAGTTATTCTCAGCATTCAAATTTATAGAAACAACTAATCTCCTTTTGCGGACATACTTATATGCCATTCAGTTGGCTTAGAAAACTAGAATTTCTGTAGCAACAAAGCTTTGGTATTAAGCCTTGGAAATAGATGTGTCCTGGTTGATATACTTGAGGGAGCTCTTTGGGATGCATTGTACTCTAAATCTGAGTCTTAGCTTCTGCAGAAGGCATGGGAGGCACTGACAATTCAGAGAGGTGAATACTGGAGTTTGGTTAAGAGAATTCTAGCACAATCCCATGGGTGGGACATCCAGTTCCGGTGATTCTGTGCTAAGTCCTATATTATTTCTGGTCTTCCCTTCAGGCTGAGGTGTAGAAACCATGTGACTTTCCTGGTAAGGTGTGCTCCTGTGAGCAAGTGATCAGGCATATGTGCCTGTGTAACCCACAAGTGTGTACACATGCACTGACACGTTATGGAGAGTCCTGCCTTAATTGGTAGTTAGAAGGAGGGAAAGAAATCAACAAACACAACTAAGCCATACACCTCTTTGCTAGACCAAAGGTACACTTCCATTTCTTTACCAAACAGTATGTTTAACACCTGGGCCCTAGGAGCCTGCTTGGAATGACATCATCTATACACCCGGCTCCCAAGTCAAGGGTTGGATACTTGCCTGACACCTGGCTGACCACAACATATCACCAAGGCTAGCACAGACACCTGCATGTCCCCATGCAGAAGCTGTTATGAACAGCAGAGCTGGACGCTTTCTAGCTTTGGCATTGTCCCTCTCCACACTCTACCTTCAGCAACGAAAAAAATAAAACCTATTGGCAATTTGAAAAGAGCAGTTTATCCCCATATCACAAAGAGTACCACTGCCATTCAAGTCCTCCTCCTAATTTCCCACTTAACATTCACCTCCAGTTGAGCCATTACTGCTTCTGATTGCTTTTACTGGCCTTCAGCTGCTCCTCCTGCTTCCTGTGCCTGTTGGATACCACTTCTGTAGGATGTGAGACCGTTGCAGAGCATTCTTCATGGTTTCCCACAGCCTCAGGAATAGAGTCCTCATTTCCTAGCATGGCATGCAAAGTGTTCAATGACCTGCCTCTAAAGTTCATGTCCAGCCTGACCTTGGACGACTTCTTCCCAGTTCTACCTCCTGCACAGGCTGAGGCAGCCTTGTGTGAGCTGGCTCCCCAGTGTTGCCATCCTTCCAGCATTCTCTTTGCCATTATCATCCTGATATAATTCTCCAAGGGCCACAGCAAATGCCGCTGTCCTCTGGCTGAAGGTCATGCCTCCTTTGTCCGTGCTCCAGGGTACATTATCCCTCCCGTGCCTCACCTTTCTAATCTACCTGTGTAATGGATATTTGTGTGGTGAATACTCCTGTTTTAAGATCGGCTTCTCTGGGTAGAGACTGTGACCTACTCATCTTTATTTTCTCCTGGGCACTTCCCTCAATGCCTTCCACATGGCCATGGCTGGATTGTTAATTAGAATCACACACCACTGATTAAGGATGTTATCTCAAAGTGTTCTTAACTCCCAAGTTACTATGTGTCTGTAGGATAAGAGCCTCCACAGTTAGGTGTAGAAAAAATTATGAGACATTTGCAGAAATACTCCTAATCAGTAATTATGTTAGCTGGAAACCTGTCCAACTCCCTTCTTTGCATAGGGAAGCTAAGCCATGAAGCTCCTTTCAGAATGAATGTCTGCTGGATTAACTACAGCTATGATCTCTAAGTTGATAATACTGTATCTAAATGACACCTTTGAGAGAAGAAGGCAGCAACAAGACTCTTGTTATACCTTAGAAGCTTCTGGATTAGCATACCATTTGAGATCTTTCACATTTGATTTTAAATGAAGTGTAGCATGCACCCCTGTTGTGTAATGGAAGGTAGTCTTATAGACAAGCCATTTATTATCATCAGATGCCAAATTGATGCAGGCAATTCTTTAGTTTGCATCTCTGAGATGAGCAGAAGGGCAAGAGAACTCTTTACAATTCTACTTCGCAAAGGAATGGTCAATTCCAGCATCTTCCCTGCACGGGAAGGCTTATCCAGTCTCCTGTGCTGAAGCCAGAGGCTTGAAAAGACGTTCAAACCCTCATGCTGCTTTCAGAGCCCCTGGGGTCCTACTTCCAGGATGTGCTATCATGATAATTGTGTAGAGAATCATTAGATCCAAAAATTTAGAATCTTCTGTAAAAGAGAACTCTAATATTACTTATTTTTTTGTTGTTCTTGTTTTTGGAAATAGCTCATCATTATACACAGCACAAAATTTTCTGCATTGTCACTAAAATGATCATTCTTGGTAAGGAGAAATTACCTTCACTTTCTGTACTTTTGTGGTGACAGTTTATTACAAAACACCATAAGGAGTGAAGAATGATTTCTCTAAGAGTTATTATAAATATGACATCAGCAGTTAAAGTAGAAGAATCTTAAAAAGTTCGAGATGCTTCATTTGTATTTGCTGGGCCATTTGATTATTCACCAAATTTATCTTTCAACCAGCATTTGTTGAATGCAGTTTTGTACTGGACTATAGGAAAAACAGAGTTGAATAAAACAATTTCCTCCCAAGAAAATAATAATCCAGATGGAAAGATGTTACATGTTCCTGAAAAATGATAATAAAAGACAGAGCCAGATAAATATCATAAGGGACGTTTGGACCAAGTGCAATAAGACTTGTAGGAGCAAATGTTTTCCTCTAGCTAGGAAGGAGGAACTCAGACTAAGCGGATACTATGTGCTAAAGAAACATGTAATCTGGGTCTTAAAAGATGGGAGCTATGCCGAGGTTAGGGGAAGGAAGATGGGAAATATAGTCAGGGCAACGGAGTGAGCAAAAGTTTGGTCGAGGTGGGGACATGGAACAGAAAGTGGGCAGGCAGGCAGGGCATGGTGGCTCACACCTGTAATCCCAGCACTTTGGGAGGCTGAGGTGAGTGGATTGTTTGAGCCCAAGAGTTTGAGATCAACCTAGGGCAACACTGTGAGACCCCATCACTACAAAAATTTTTTTAAAAATTGGCTGGGTGTGGTGGTGCATGTCTGTTGTCCTAGCTTCTCAAGAGGGAGGTTGAGGTTGCAGTGAGCTATGATCACCGCACTCCAGCCTGGATGATGGAGTGAGACAGACCCTGTCTCAAACAAGCAAACAAACAAACAAACACTGTGAGAGTGGGAAGACATTTCCAAAGATTAACAAGATGGAAAGGTTTAGACCAAACTAAAGAGGGCCTTGGATACCAATAAATTATTTGGATATTACTTTGTAGGAAATGAGATGCCAACACAACATTTTAAGCAAGAGAATGATGCAATCAAAATCACGTTTTAGGAAAATTAGTTTTAATGAATTCCGAGTTTGCTTAAAGCTCCTTCCTGAGGTAGCAGAAACTGAAAATGTGCTAAGAAAATACTAGAGAAATAAACAAAAAACTGAAAACAGATAAAGATGAAAGGAGAGCTCTCCAATGTGGAGAAGATGGTACAATTGAATGTAGTCCTTGCTCCCCAGATAGCCCCGTGTTGTTCCCTCCTGGTGCTTATCATTAGTGGGCCACTCTGCCTGTTTACATGTTTGTTTCTTAAGTTTGTCCCCGCCCACTCACTAGAATAGAATCACAGGGCTCTTGTCACAATTGTTCATCCTCTTTGCCAGGGATGGTGTTTCACACATAAGAGACAATTGTTAATTATATTTTGAATGAATAAAAATCACTAGAATGCAGGGAGAGGTTAGAAATACTCAGCTCCTAGTTTGATTTGATTTTCTCTCGTAACAATGGATTTGGAGACTCATGTGGAGAAATATCAAATTCCTTTACAGAAGCTGTACTGATTTGAAGGGACTTACACATATTTATTCCTCCTAACAGCCACAGAAGGCGATCTGAAAGGTCGTCTTTCATTCACTTGACATTTATTGAGCACTTACTCTGGGCCAGATGTTATCCTGTGTGTTGTGTTTACAAAGATGCATTTGGGGCAGTCCCTGTAACGAAAGGTCTCACAGTCTGACGAAGAAAATCAATGTATACAGAGAATCATAATACAATGTATCTGTATTAGTATTCTCCAGAGAAATAGAATCAATAGGATGTATACAGCTCTATATATATGTGCACACACACAAACAGATTTATGGTAAGAAATTGGCAGGCCGGGCGCGGTGGCTCACGCCGGTAATCCCAGCACTTTGGGAGGCCGAGGTGGGTGGATCACGAGGTCAAGAGATCGAGACCATCCTGATCAAAATGGTGAAACCCCGTCTCTACTAAAAATACAAAAAATTAGCTGGGCATGGTGGTGCGTGCCTGTAATCCCGGCTACTCAGGAGGCTGAGGTAGGAGAATTGCCTGAACCCAGGAGGCGGAGGTTGCGGTGAGCCGAGATTGCGCCATTGCACTCCAGCCTGGGTAACAAGAGCAAAACTCCAACTAAAAAAAAAAAAAAAAAAAGAAGAAATTGGCTCAAGTGATTATGGAGGATAAGAAGTCCTAAGATCTGCAGTTGGCAAGCTGGAGACCCAGGAGAGCCAATGTTTCAGTTTGAGCCTGCTGTATATATTTATGGTATACAGCATGATGTTTTGAAGCATGTATATTATGAGGCAGTGAAGTCAAGCTAGTTAACATGTTTATTAATTAGGGCTTAAAAATATCCTGTGAGTCTACTTTGGGTCCGGTGCCCATCCTGACACCTTGTTGGCTAGCCCAGCCCTTCACAAAGAATGCTGGAGGGTATTCCAGACAAGAGGATGGGCTAAGCAGGAGTCCCAGGAGTGTTTGCTACAAGAGTCCGACTTCCGGCCTGTTTAGGAGTGCAGGTTGCTTATATCTCTTAATGACTGAATTTGTCAAAGTCTCATTATTGGACCCCTGGAAACACAGCAATTATGACCTTCTCCCCACCATTTTTAGGGTCCTCAAGAAACCACAAGGGCCTACAGGATATCATATGCACCCTGCTAAATATTGCTGAGTTACAAAAGGAACAATTGCATAACCTCCACTCCCCCCAGATCTGCAGTCGAATCACTTTCAAGGCTGTTCTTGGTGTGGATTTTCAATTGGCATCTGAGAGGAGCGTTAGTCATCTTAATAACATGAATTAATTATCAGTCTGGCCTGCTGGACAATATTGCAATCAAAACAACAGAGAAATGTTTCAGCCAGATTGAGAACGTACGAACATAACTTAACTCAGAAATATTGCAGCTGCATTCAACAAACATAAAAGAGACCTAGTAGTCATTTCTAAAATTTTTTGGCTGTTAAAGTGCTTTTGTCACAAAAGGGATGTCAGCAGTGTAATTTCAGACTCAAGGAACAGAATTGCAGGAATTATGGACATTTTGTGATCGGAATACCTTTAGCAAAATGATAAAGTTGAAGTTATATTTTGTTGAACAAATTGAATTCTGTCCTGCGTATCAATTTCTGAAGAATATAATTGTTATTAATAAGACATTAACAGGATGTAATTTCCTTTGACAATAACTTGTTCTCCTCATAAAAATGCGTGATCAGAACAATTAGAAACTGCGTTAGATTCTATGGTCTAACAGGATGCAGCGTTTTCCCCATTTCTAACACATTTGATGCTGTTGAAAACATGCCCAATCCTTTATTTTTTCTAATCTGTTTTAAGTGTTATTGAGGTAGAAGGCAGGACTCTATTCCAGGGACAGGGCTTGGACTCTGGACCAGACTGAGGACTAGCTGAAACGGTGAAGAGGTAAAAGCACCTCTCCATAAGACAGGCCCACCAGTGCCATGTCAGTTACCATTGCCATGACAACACCCTGAAGATACTGTTTCCATGGCAATGCCACAAGGACCCAGAAGTTACCACACTTTTTCTAGAAATTTTTGTATAATCTTCCGCTTAATTTGCATGTAATTGAAAGTATGTAACAATGTGACTGTGACTGCAGACCTACCCTGGGCTGCTGCTCGGGACACCCTGCCTATGGGGTCGCCCTGCTCTGAAAGGAGCAGCACCTCTGCTGCTGCTGTGCATGGCTGCCTCAGTAAAAGTTGCTGTTTACACCACCTGCCTTTGAATTATTTCCTAGGCAAAGCCAAGGTCTCTCCTGGGTCAGCCCCAATTTTGGGCTCACCTGTCCTGCATCATTATGGGAGCCAAAAACTGCCCCTTTGGTTTTTGTCGTTGTTGTTGTTGAGATGGAGTTTCACTCTTGTTGCCCAAGCTGGACTACAGTGGTGCTATCTCAGCTCACTGCAACCTCTGCCTCCTGGGTTCAAACAATTCTCTTGCCTCAGCCTCCCAAGCGGCTGGGATTGCAGGCGTGCAGCACCATGCCCGCTATTTTTTTTATTTTTAGTAGAGATGGGGTTTTACCATGTTGGTCAGACTGGTCTCGAACTCCTGACCTAAGGTGATCCACCTGCCTCAGCCTCCCAAAATGCTGGGATTACAGGCATGAGCCACCATTTCCAGCCCCTCTGTTATTTTTGAAGATTTCACAACAATATGCTTTTGTAACAATTGTGCAACTTTAGAATACAGTGTTCTCCTAATTGCTAACCAGACTGTAAAGCCTAATAGAAAAGAAGAGAGGCCATCATCCACTGTGTGCTGCCAGGCCCTGTGTCAGCACTTTAATATCCCATGATCTTCTCCATTTATCCTCGCAGCAGCCCTGGGTCACACGAGGCAACTGAAGGTCACCTAGTGACAGAAGTCTTGTGTGACTCTCAATGTATCTGATCCCCAAGTCCAGCTCTGTCTTCAAGTTCCCCCTAGAACTACAATTAATTGATCACATAGCAGCTGAAGTCTTTCTTAGGTGTCTATTTATTCTCAAGCCTGAAACACAAATGCTATCTATGAGTCCAGAAGAAAGGGCATTCTGCTGTCTCCACAGGCCCACACGCTCCTCAGAGGGTTCACGCCATAGCAAGCACCTAATCTAAGCTGCAGTCCTTCTCCAGGTAACAGAGCTGCCACTCAGTATCAGGTGTGTGAGTAGAGCTCTTTGGTGATACTTCAGGACTCAGCATAGCAGTGGGGGTTTCTTGACACTGGGGATGCAACCTGTACCCCACTAAGGAGATACTTTTCTCTCACTGGGAGTCTCAGGTTTGCTGTCTCTGAAGGAGACGTGCTGACCTTAGGAGTTAACTCATAAAGGATCTGGGGAAACTGTTCATCCATGAAAATATAGAAAAGGAAGCTGCCATGAAGGGTCAGCATTTGGAGCTGCCCCCGGGATAGGAACCCATCCATCCATCCATCCCTCCCCTATCCCCTCACTCTGCCCCACCCCTGCAGGGCGCTGAGACTGACAGCTGCAGGCATCTATGTGATACCCTCAGTGTCCATGGGAAGGGTCCCTGGAGTGGGATCTTGCTGAGGAAATGGATTGAATTTCCTCAGTGGAAAACTGAAGTTCATGTGCTTAAACACTAGGTAACAGAGATCTTCAAGAGCAGGTGAGCCATCTGGGTGGTGTGTGTGTGACCCTAAATAAGCGTCCATTGCTTATGAGCGCCCAGTGTCACTTCTCATTTTACCTTGCCTTTGAAACTTCCGTTATCCTCTGGGACAATGTCTGCCTCTCCCTGCACAGTTTGGAGCCTTCCCCTCATGAGAGCTGAGATGCAGGGTGGCTGGGGGCACCGGGACCTGCTTCTTCACCCTGAGGCCTCCTGGACTCAAGTGGAGAGTGGCATCAGGCTGTGAATGGTCCTGGCCTCCCAGATCCAGTCGGCACTGAGGATGTGAGACAGTAACCTCAGGGAGGTTTTTCTGGTGGTGGCAAGACCCCATTCTCCATTGGCAGAGATATCAGAATGCCATGCCTCCCTTCCTGAGCCCCAGAGATGAGGGAGCTTTCTCCTTGGCAGAAGAGAAAGGAGCAGTACAGGCAAGCTTCTGGCTGTGTTCACGGAACCTCCCCGAGGGGAAAGCAGCGCTCTGCAGGCTCGGTGTTGCCACAAGCAGTTTGCACTTTCTACATAAAGCTGGGGCCTGGAATAGGACCGCACACAAGAAGGGCATGGTGTAGGTCTACAATTGTCCTGGGAAATGATGACCTAATTGCCCCTCACAGCTTGGCACGTCTGTTCCTAAAGGGGATGCCAATACCATCAAACTTAATAATCCATAGGAAGATTTTTGAAAACATTCTTATTCACTTAAAAACTCAGCTTTCCCATGGCAATTACCATCTTGATAATGTAACATAATGAATGTACATGGTATCAAAACAATATAATATCTCGATCATATATTTATCATTTTCATAATGTAACATTAGCTGTCTAGTGGTAAAAAATAAAACACTCATACACAGTAGTTTGTGTGTGTGATGATCAAGGACTTCCCAGTGTCATTTCCATGGGGTCAACTACACGCCCATGCCTGTGGACTCAGGACAGCAGAGGCTGCTCACTGCAAATGAAAGAGAAACTGTGGCCTGTGGGGGTCCAGGACAAAGCCTTGGAGAAGTTCATTGTCGCTCTGTGTACCCTCTGATGTCCAGGCACAGGAGCCCTTCAGCTCTGAGGTGCAGGTCTGAGGAAGTCTCAGCACCGAGGTGTTTGGGTGAACTCAATTTCTAGGTGTATTCTCTTCAGAAATGATGCATGTCAAAATGACAGCTAACTAACCTGAGAAAAGTGATCTTGGTAGTGAAGAGGAGTGGAAATCTAGGACAAACTCTGCTGTGGAGACACAGCAACCCTAAGGGTGAGGCAGGGAGGCATGGAAGAATTGCCGAGTGGTGACCAGCCTGCCTTGAGCTGGTGTGGTGGGGCTGGGGCTGGAGTTGAGGTGACGGAGCCACCCGAGGCTTTGAAGCTGCCAGATTTGTGTGTGAGGAAAATGACTCTTTCAGCGGCGTTGAGGGGTGGATTGAGGGAAGAGCAAGTGAAGAACAGAAACAAGCTGGCAGGCTGTAGTCCTGTTACAAATTGAGTGGAAGAAACCATTTGGGAGATACTTTAGAGGTAGAACCGACAGAATTTTTAACTGACTTCTGAATGCTTTGCCCATGCCGTTGCGCCCCCCCCGACCCCCGCCTCTGGAGCCTCCCACCTCTGTGTTAGAGTTTTCCATTTTCCTTCAGATCTTACTCCCAGCTCTTTCTGACACTCCCCACCCTGGCTGCACCACAGCCTGGCCTCAATTTGCGTCTTGTGCTATGCTTTTGTACCATTTCTTAGGATGACTTGTGTGTACATTTTGATGGAATTTCCATCTTCCCCATGAGAATATGAGTTGGCAACAAGGTCTGTGTTTACAGAGAGTTGTCTGCTGCTTTATGCCCAAGGCCTGCCACACAGCACATAGTTCAAGTGTGCAGGGGCAGGGGACAGGAGAGTCACGGGGTCTTTGGGTCTCCAGCATGGGTCATCACAGAACGAGCATAGGTATGTGTCAAACAGCATAGGTCTGTAGAACGGGGTGCAGGTTTGCGAGGAGAGACTAGGGCTGGGGTTTCAGACATGTCAGTTTTGGGGTGGTGCCTGTGGGACATGCAAGTAGCAATGTCTCCTGAGGGATTGATTTGCCAGCTGCAGCGCAGAGAGCTGGGGCCTAAAGACATAGACTTGGAAGCGCTCTGGCACTCTGCACGTTGACACTGAGATTACCGTGCCAGTCTAGTCAGAGGGAGAGTATTTTACAACTTTGGCAGGTTACTTAACCTCTTTAACTTTGAGTTTCCTCATTTGTCAGTCAGGGCCAATAATACCCACCTCAGGCTACTGTGGTTATTAAGCATTCACAAAGACTGATGTTTGCAAGGAGCTTAGCCCAATTTCTGGCACACAGCACACAAATAATAAATAGTAGCTGAAAGAAGAGAACAAAAGCAGAACCTGGGGAAAATATGTAATGGATTGACAGCGGGGAGAATACAAGAAATGAAATAAAAAATGAAAAAAAAATGAAAGAGAGCAAAAAGTAAGTTCCTTTTCTTCTTAAAAACAATATGGAAAATGCAACTTAATTCTAAAATTATATTTGTCACATTCTCTAAGATAATAACTCTATATGGAATCTAAATACCTAAACTTTTAAACCATTTTCTTATTTCTGCTCACTTAGTTTTATCTCAAATAAGTAAAACTAAATAAACATTTTCAATGACGTTATTTTAATAAATTCTGTTTTTATAGCATGTCACATTAAAAATGATATTTTCTTAGACCTGTTCCCTGCTTGTTGATATTTGCTTCTCTTTGGTGCCAAGAGTGACTTTTCACCTATAATATCTGTTGTGGGTTAGACATATTTTATTTAATTAAAAATTTAGGGTTGGGCATGGCAGCTCACACTTGGAATCCCAGCACTTTGGGAGGTCAAGACTGGCAGATCACCTGAGGTCAGGAGTTAGAGACCAGCTTGGCTACATGGTGAAACCCCGTCTGAAAACAATACAAAAAATAAGCCAGTTGTGGTGGCGGGTGCCTGTAATCCCAGCTACTCAGGAGGCTGAGGCAGGAGAATTGCTTGAACCTGGGAGGTGGAGGCTGCAGTGAGCCAAGATCATACCACTGCACTCCAGCCTGGGTGACAGAGGGAGATTTCCTTAGCGGGTGGGGGGGGGAACTTGTGTGGAAGAGAAATTTGAGAATTAGTTTCTCAACTAAAATTTATAGCATAAAATAATTGCCTCTGAAGTTTTATCAGGTTGAAATTTATTTTCACAGTTAGTGGTTGGCTCAAGAAGTGATTTACAGTTTCCTATAAACATAGATAACAAAGATGAGTGGCAGGTACAAGTGCCCTAGAAATGTCATCACCAATCCAGGTGATTTTAAATCAATGGATTGTGAAATTCTTCTGTCAGGGAAATTGATTATGACTCTTTAGGCCCTACGACAAAATCATTCCTGTCATCCATATATATTAGAAATATTCTTTCCATCATGTAGTTTTCATAGTAGCTTTGTTCATTTAACCTTGACTGTCAGATGGTGTTATGTACGAGGTGATTCCACAGGCATGGCAGCTGAGTGCAGAGCGTGGGCATCGCACCCTCACGAGGAAAGGTCTAACCCTCATTAGTGAAAGAAAGATTAAAACAACCACGAGAATCCATTTGTCATCTGCCAAATTGGAAGAGAGTAATAAAAAGTACTTGGGTGTTGCTAGATCATGTGTGAAGAGAGTGGAGTGATGGTTCCCAGCTGTGGGGACAGTAATTGGATGGCTTTTGTTGAGAGCAATTTGGCCAGAACCATAAAAATATGTAATGCTTTAATGCTCTAATAACATGCCCAGAATTCATCCAAAGGATGTAGCGGGATATTTGTGCACAGATTTGTGTTGACAAAAGCTCACTGCAGGTCTCATGTATAAGGAAAATGGAGAAGCCAACAATTGCCCAGCAATATGGAACCCTTCCGTGAGCTATAATAACTCCAGATGAGTAGATACCTTGTGGCCACTAAGAAGTCATGTTACAGGAGAATGTGAATATTTACTGAAAGCGAAAAGTGATTCTAAATAAGAAAAACACAGTACAAAATAGTTTTGAGGATGCATAGAAACATACATTCGTGTATACAGAGAATATCTTTGAGGATGAAGCCTTAGTTATCTACTAGTCTTAGTTATTTATTGCTATGTAACAAACTACTGCAAAATGTAGTAGCTTGAAACAACAGAAATCTATTATTTCTCATGAGTCTGTGGCTCAGCTGCGCTCCGACAGTGGCTGGAGGTGGGGTTCCTCTAATCCAGGGGCTTGGCTGGGGTGTGTGACTGCATCATATTCATCTGGGGTGGGGCTGGGCTATTGGATCCAAGAAGGCTTCACTCACAGGTCTGGGGCTTTTGTTTTCTTTTATGGCCCTCTGCACGTGGGTTGCTGAGGTTTCCTAACAACAAGGTGGTCTTGGGTAGTCAGAGTTCTTAAGTGGCACCTGGCTTTCTCCTGAGAAAAGACAGAAGCTGCCAGACCTCTCAAAGGCTAGACTGAAGCTGCCATAGCATCACTTCTGCCACTTTCCATTGGTCAAGATGAGCCACAGGCCCGGTGCCAGGGGAAGGCAGAGGATTTGCACCTTCAGGGAGAGAAGCCATTGATAGCAGGCATCTTTGCAGGTGCTCAAGTACAACCTCCATCAGAATTTTAAAAGTGATTCTCTCTGGGTGGTGTAATTGCAGATTTACGTTATTTTCCTCTTTGCTATCTGTCTCCTTGAAATTGTTTACACTGCATTTCTGCTTCATCATCATCAATAACAAAACAGACACCAAAACTTCACTACACCAAATTATAACTGCATATATGAGGACATTGTAATAGGACTTGAATTCCAACTTTATTACTTTCTGTGCATTTGGTTACTTACATTTGCTGTTAGAGTGTCTTCATACATTAAATGAGGGTAATGAAGATAAGGCAAGGTCTATAAAGTGGCCAGCACGATGCCCACCTAGCAAGTGTTCAAGAAAAATGTCTTTTTCACAGGCCATCTTTTCCTAGAGCTTTGATACGCAGTTGACAGCATGACCTCGTTTATTTTTTTGTGTTTTTTTGAGTTTTGTGATATTGAACATCATTTATGATATTGTATCAATTGTCTCAATTCAGCAGATTTCTTTGCTCAAACAGAAAAATATTCTGTGGTCATATAACATTTCTTGGTAAGAGAGAAATTCTTCAATCTCCACCATTATGTGATATTAACTTAGGCATATGTAGTCTTGTCTGGAGAACCAACATTTCCTCTTACAAGTATTAACTGCAGAAAGCTGGGCTGCTCGGCACACAGTGTGAATTGTACAGGTCCTCATGTGTATAGGTTACGTCCATGTTTGGGACTCAGAAGACTCGGTTTTTAATTTTGGTTCTGTAGCTGAATAGCTATACGGTTTTAGGAATGGCATTTTCTCGGTTTCATTTTTGTAATACTTGAGAAAGATCAGACTAGGGTGTGATTCCTAAAGCTTCTTTCGTCTCTAAAATATTGATCCTATGAGTTTAAGTTCATGTCAAGAAGACTAGATGAAGTGTGCAATAACTCTATTTCTTTTGAGAGAGAATTGAAGGCTAATGCTTAGCAAGGAAACTGGTATCATTTAATGGATGGGGCGGCCATGGGGCTTTGGATGTTTTGTTTCTATTTTAAATATTACCATTGACCTGCAGGTTGACTTGTGGGAAATTAAATCCTATCTATTTGCTTCAGTTCACTTAAGGATCTAAGAGCAATTTTTCTTCTTACATCAAAAGATTGTTATGAGATGACTGTATCCAAAGAATGACATTGTCGAAAAAGGATGACATTTATAATGCCGGTATAATAATTTTTTATTATTAATGAAGAATCACTAGAAAAATGACACAATATTATAGCCATAAACATGAATTGACACTCACCAGCAATCTAGAACTATGCTGGCATAGTGCCTGTTTCCCACAAAATCTCTAACTCAGGAATGCATCTTGTAATTGTGAGTGCTACACTGAACTTACAATTTTGCATAAAAATAAACACTCTGGGGAACACTGGGAGTGGACAATGTCGGAAAGGCTTTTAACAACTCCTATTTGGAATCCTGCTCATCTCATAAACCACAACTTTTGAGATGTAAGATACCAACATCAAATCATGTTGCCTGATTTTTTTTTCAAGCTGATTTTTTAAAAAGTTTAAAGGTTGAAAAATCAATGTCAAAAGACACAATGAATAATAATATGACCACACACAGTGGTCATATCAAATGAAAATCAATCAATGAATCTATCAAATGAGTTATAATTTCACACCCAGAAGATTAGTAAAAATAATAAAGTCTGATGATATCAAGTTTCAGAAGGTGTAAGGAGCAGAGGGAACCATTTATACACTGATGGTGGCTATATATATTGGAACACCCACTTTCCAAACAATTTGCATCTAGTCCTGGGCATCACAGAGATGCTCATATGTACACACCATGAGGCATGTATTACTATGTCCATAGCAGTGTCATTGAACACTGCAAAACAGGAAACAACCCACCAGCAACAGAGTGGACAAACAGACTTCAGTGTACTCAGATAGCAGCAAGAATGAGCTCCAGGTATACATACCAACCTGAAGATTCTCACAGAATTATTGTATTTTCTAAGGCTGCCCTGACAAGTACCACAGACTGTTGGCTTAAACAACAGAAATCTATTGACTCACAGTTCGAAAGGTTACAAGTCGGAGATCAAGGTATGAGCAGGGTTGGTTTCTTGTAAGGCTGTGAGGGAAGACTGTTCCAGGCCTCTCACTTTGGCATGGCTGTTCATGTCTTCCCTCTATGTGTATCTTGGTGTTCACATTTTCCCTTTTTATAAAGGACACTAGAAATATTGAATTAGAGCCCACCCTAATAATACCCTTTTAACTTGAAAATGTAACAGATGTCCTAGGTTCTTGGCCACCCCTTCCCCAGGAATGGGGGAAGAGGCCCTGGAGGTATGGTGGGCTTACCATTTGTATAAATATCATGGACCCAAAGAGTTTTGCAGAGAGCCATTTATTAGGCAGGGAAAGAGAGAGAGAAGTAGAGAGAGCTCCCAGGCTGTTGTGGGAGGGAATCCCAGAGAGGGATATCCGTGCAGGTAAAGAGGGAGACACAGCTTCCACGTTGCTGTGTAAGGGGATCTGGAGAAGGAGTCTACACAGGTAAGGGGCAGTGGGGTTTTAGCTTTGAAGTTCATCCCGCCCCATTCATGTTCTTGTCCAATGAGAGGAGTTCTTTCAAACTTCCTCTGGCATGATTGATCTTTTACTCTGATGTTGGATGGGCTTCTTGGCCTGCAATAGAGCCCCTCCTTCCAGGGCTTTGGGCGGGCTTTCTGAACAAAGGAAGCTCACCTGGAATTTTACCTAGCCCGTGCATGGGAAAGTTAGACAAAGGACTCTAGGTTTCTGGATGCGGAGGTGGAGGGAGGCATGGCGCTGGGAGGTTCTTGCCTTTGAAACCATGCCCCTTGTGGACCCTGGAAGAGGAGTTAACATAGTCCCTCAATAACCTCTAAAAGACTCTATTGCCAAATAAAATCACATTCTGAGGTATTGGGGTAAAGACTTCAGCATATGAATTTTGAGTCGCACAGTTCAATCCATAGTAATCATTCTTTATAGTCTATAATTAGGCTATGAATATTTATTTGTATTTATTAAATCGAAATGTGTCTGTACATTAGTCTGTCACACTGAGCAAGATGTTCATGGCTGTCAAAAGATTCTCAACAAGATCAATGACCTGGGAGAGGGGCAGAGTAAGATGGCGGAATAGAAGATTTCACCAGTAGATTCCTCTGCAAGGATATCAATATAACAATCATCAACACAAGAAAAGCACCTTCATAAGAACCATAAGTCAGGTGAGCACTCACAGTACTTGGTTTTAACTTCATATCACTGAAAGAGGCACTGAGGAGGTAAGAAAAACAGTCTTGAGTTGCCAATGCCACCCTGGTGGTGGTGGTGTGGTATAGAGACATTGCTATGCACTGGGGCTTGGGAGAGTGGAGCAAGTGTGAGGCGTTGAACTTAGTGCTGTCCTGTTAGAACAGAAAGCAAAGCCAGACCAAACTCAGCTGATGCCCACCCGCGAAAGAAGCATTGAAACCAGCCCTAGCCAGAGGGGAATTGCTGATCCAAGTGATTGGAAGAGTTCCTGCAAGCCTCACCACTGCAGGCTAAAGTACTCTGAGGCCTGAAATAAACTCGAAAGACAGCCTAGTTCACAAGGACTCCAACTCCTAGGTGAGTCCCAGTGCTGAGCTGGGCCCAGAGACAGTGGACTCAGGGTAAGGGGGGCACATGACCTACTGAGATGCCAGCCAGGGCAGATAAGAGAGGGCTGGCATCACCCCTCCCCTAACCTTAGGCCACAGAGCTCATAGCTTCAAAAGACACCACTTCTTTCTGCTTGAGGAGAAAAGAGGGGACAGTGGGGAAAACTTTATCTTGCGTCTTTGATACCAGCTAAGCCGCAGCAAGATAAGGGACCAATCAGAGTCATCAGAGTCAGGAGGCCCTCCTTCCAGGCTCTAGCTCCTGGATGACACGTCTAGATACATGCTGGGTCAGAAGGAAACCTGCTGCCTTGAAGGGAAGGACCTAGTCCTATCAAGATTTATCTCTTGCTAACTGAAGAGTCCTTGGACCCTGAATAACCAGCAGCAGTACCCAGGTACTGCATTGAGGGCATCACCATTGGGCGAGACTCTGAGACTTGTTGCCTATAGGTGAGACTCAACACATTTCCAGCTGTGCTGGCTAAGAGATGAGACTTCTGCTTGAGAAAAACAGAAGGAAAAGTAAGGGGACTTTGTCTTGCACCTTAGGTACCAACTTGGCCATATGGGAGTAGGGCACCAAGATGGCTCTTGGTATTCCGAAAACCAGGACCTAGCTCTTAGATGGCATTTCTGGATCTGTGCTGGGTTGGTGACGGTGCCACTGCCCTAAAAGATGAGTCCCAAGCCAGAATTTACCACAAGCTCCCTGCTTGGACCTTAAGGGAACATTGGTGGTAGTCTGACAGTACTCCCCATGGACTTATGATGGTGGTGACCATGAAGTGAGACTGTCATCCATATATTAAAAATATTCCACCATATCCAGCCACAAAAAGTTTTTAAAGTTAAACAAAATTTACATACCTTTAGCCAGACTGAGAAAAAAAGAGAGATGATCCAAATAGATAAAATTAGAGATGAAAAAGGAGACATTGCCACTGATACTGCAGAAATTCAAAAGATCACTAGTGGCCACTCTGAACAATTATATGCAAATACACTGAGGAATCTAGAAAAAATGGACGAATTCCTAGACACAAATGACCTACTGAGATTGAGAGCCGCGAAGAAATCTAAAACCCAAATAGGCTCATAACAAGTAATGAGATCAAAGCCATAATAAAAAGTCTCCTAGTAAAGAAAAGCCCAGGGCCTGATGACTTTACTGCTGATTTCTACCAAACACTTACAGAAGAATAAATACCAGTCCTACTCAAACCATTCTGAAAAATTGAGGAGGGGATAATTCGAAACTCATTCTATAAGGCTGGTATTACTTATATCAAAACCCAACAAAGACAAATCAAAAAAGAAACCTATAAGCCAATCTCTCTGATGAATATTGATGTAAAAATCCTTAACAAAATATTGACAAACCAAATTCAAAAATACATTAAAAAGTTCATTAATCATGACCAAGTGGGATTTATCCGTGGGATGCAAGGATGGTTCAACATATGCAAATCAAGTCAATGCAGTACATCACATCAATAGAATAAAGGACAAAAGCCATATAATTATTTCAATTGATGCTGAAAAAGCATTTCATAAACTTTAACATACCTTCATGATTAAAAAAACTCTAAATAAATTGGATATAGAAGGAACATATGCTAACATAATAAAATAAATACATGACACACCCACAGCTAGTATCATACTGAATGGGGAAAAACTGAGAGCCTTTCTTCTGAGATCTGGAACATAACAAGGATGCCCACTTTCATCACTGTTATTCACCACAGTACTGGAAGTCCTTAGCTAGACCAATCAGACAAGAGAAAATAGTACAGGGCATCCAAATTGGAAAGGAAGAAGTCAAATTATCCTTGCTTGCAGATGATATGGTCTTATATTTGGAAAAATCTAAAGATGCTACAAAAAACTATTAGAACTGATAAAGAAATTCGGTAAAGTTGCAGAATACAAAATCAACATACAAAACTCAGTAGCATTTCTATATGCCAGCGGTGAACAATTTGAAAAAGAAATCATAAAAGTAATCCCATTTACAATAGCCACAAATAAAATTAACTACCTACGAATTAACCAAACAGCAGAAAATCTCTATAATAGAAACTATGAAACACTGATGAAGGAAATTGAAGAGGACACCAAAATATGGAAATATATTTCATGTTCATGGATTGGAAAAATCAACACTGTTAAAATGTCCATACTATTCAAAGCAATCTGCCAATTCAATGCAGCTCCTATCAAAATGCCAATGACATTCTTCACAGAAGTAGAAGAAACAATGCTAAAATTTATATGGAGCCACAAAAGACCCAGAATAGACAAATCTATCCTAAGCAAAAAGAACAAAACTGGAGAAATCACATTACCTGACTTCAAATTATACTGCAGAGTGGTAGTAATCAAAACAGCATGGTCCTGGCATAAAAGAAAAGACACACAGACTCATGGGACAGAATGGAGTACCCAGAAACAAATTGTATTAGTCTTTTCTCATACTGCTAATAAAGACATGGGTAATTTATAAAGCAAAAGAGGTTTAATGGACTCACAGTTCCACATGGCTGAGGAGGCCTCACAATCATGGTGGAAGGTGAAGGAGGAGCAAGGGCACATCTTACATGGTGGCAGACAAGAAAGTGTGTGCAGGGGACCTGCCCTTTATAAAACCATCAGATCTCATGAGATTTATTCACTATCATGAGAACAGCATGGGAAAAACCTACCCCTATGATTCAGTTACCTTCCACCTGTTCCCTCCCACAACATGTGGAGATTATGGGAGCTACAATTCAAGATGAGATTTGGGTGGGGACACAGCCAAATCACATCATTCCACACTAGCCCCTCCCAAATATTCATGTCATAACATTTTGAAACCAATCATGCCTTTCCAACAGTCCCCTGAAGTCTTAACTCATTTCATCATGAACTCAAAAGTCCACTGTTCAAAGTCTCATCCAAGACAAGGCAAATCCCTTCTGCCTGTGAGCCTGTAAAATCAAAAGCAAGTGAGTTACTTCCTAGATACAGTGGGGGTACAGGCATTGGGTAAATGTGTCTATTTCAAATGAGAGAAATTGGTTTAAACAAAGGAGCTACAGGTCCCATGCAAGTTCAGAATGCAATAAGGCAGTCATTAAATCCTAAAGTTCCAAAATGATCTATTTTGGCTCCATATCTCATATCAGGTCATGCTGATGCAAGAGGTGGGGATCCCATGGTCTTCAGTAGCCCCACCCCTGTTGCTTTGCTGGGTACAGCCCCCCTCTTGGCTGCTTTCACAAGCTGGTATTGTGTCTGAGACTTTTCCAAGTGCATGGTGCAAGCTATGGATGGATCTACCATTCTGGGATCTGGAAAACAGTGGCCCTCTTCTCACAACTCCACTAGGCAGTGCCCCAGTGGGGACTCTGTGTGGGGGCTCCCACTCCATATTTTCCTTCTGCACCATCCTAGCAGAGGTTCTCTATGAGGGTTCCACCCCTGCAGCAAAGGACAGGTGGACATTCACTTCTGCTTGGACATCCAGCCATTTGCATACATCTTCTGAAATCTAGATGGAGGTTCCTAAACCTCAATTCTTGATCTCTGTACACTTGCAGGTCCAACGCCACCTGCAAACTATCAATGCTTGGGGTTTCTGCCCTCTGAAGCAACAGCCTGAGCTGTACATTGGCCCCTTTCAGCCATGGCTGGAGCAGTTGGGGCACAGGGCACTGAGTCCCTAGGCTGCACACAGCAGGAGGGTCCATGAAACCATTTTTTTCCTCCTAGGACCCCAGCTCTGTGATGGGAGGGGCTGCTGCAAAGGTCTGTGACATACCCTGGAGACATTTTCACCATTGTCTTGATGATTAACATTCAGTTCCTTGTTACTTATGCAAATTTCTCCAGCTGGCTTGAATTTCTCCCCAGAAAATGGGTTTTTCTTTTTTATTGCATTGTCAGGCTGCAAATTTTCCAAACTTTTATGCTATGCTTCCTCTTGAATGCTTTCCTGCTTAGAAATGTCTTGCACCAGATATCGTAAATCTCTTTCAAGTTCCACAGATCTCTAGGGCAGGGACAAAATGCCGCCAGTCTCTTTGCTAAAGCATAACAAGAGTCACCTTTGCTCTAGTTCCCAACAAGGTCCTCATCTTCATCTGAGACCATCTCAACCTGGACTTTATTGTCCATATCATTATGAGCATTTTGGTCAAAGCCATTCAACAAATCTCTAGGAAGTTTCAGACTTTCCCACATCTTCCTGTCTTCTGAGCCCTCCAAGTCTCCAGGAAATTCTAATTTCTGCCTGTTACACAGTTTCAAAGTCACTTCCACATTTTCAGATACCTTTACAGCAGCATCCCACTCTCTGTGGTACCAATTTACTGTATTAATCTGTTTTCACACAATAAAGACATACTCAAAACCAGGTAATTTGTTAAAAAAGGAAAAAGAAGTTTAATGGATTCACAGTTCCACATGGCTGGGGAGGACTCACAGTCATGGTGAGAAGGTGAAGGAGGAACAAAGGCATGTTTTATATGGTGGCAGGCAAGAGAGCTTATGTAGGGGAACTCCCATTTATAAAACCATCAGATCTTGTGAAACTTATTCACTATTGTAAGAACAGCCAAGGAAAACTTGCCCCCATGATTCAATTACCTCTTACTAGGTCTCTCCCATGACATGTGGGGATTATGGGAGCCACTATTCAAGATGAGATTTGAATGGGGACACAGTCAAACAGTATCACAAATCTACACACCTAGATTGAATTAATTTTCAGCAAACATGCCAAGAAAATATACTGGAAAAAGACAGTTTCTTTAATGAATGATGCTGGGAAACCTGGATATTCATATACAGAAAAATGAAACTAAACCCCTATCTCTCACCATACACAAAAATCAAATAAAAATGAATTGAAGAGTTAAATCTAAGACTTCAAACTATGATGAAATTACTAGAAGAAACATTAGGGAAAATCTCCAGGATGTTGATCTGGGCAAAAACTTCTTGAGTAATACACCACAAACAAAGGCAACTAAATTAAAAATGGACAAATGGGATCACAACAAGTTAAAAAGTTTTGCAAAGCAAAGGAAACTGAGACATTGATCACCACCTGTGGATGTCTGTCCTGCAGACCCTGACTCAGTGGTGGATGAGTGGAATACACTCACACACCCAGTACAGTGATTTGAGTGGGCTAGGGATGGTTGTCAGTTGATTTCAGAGGACGATTGCAGCTAACGATGACTACTCCCTGTTCCTCCTCACATTTATTCAGAGGTTCTAAGTCAACATGCTTGTGGATAATTAACAAGGTTAAAAGAGTGATTTTATGAATGATAAAAGGTTTTGGTTCCAGAGCCCAGAGTAAACACCATTAATGGGTAATTTTCCTTCAGCCTCCCCCTGAGAGGACCATCCAACACAAAGTTTACATGAGTAAACAGAGTAGAGACAAAGGAATGTGGGGTAAGCGGACTTAACTGGGGAAGCTTTTATTATCCCTAATCTTCACCTTATGTTAGAGCTTTAACATAAAAACTGACTGCCTTCAGCTCATTCCATAAGTTAATGAAAACTTTTCAGCCTTCCAAAAGGTTTGAGACTATAATCTATAATTATCTTTTAATATTTTGGCAGCCACCCTGAGTGAATCTCAACAGTAAACAATCAACGAAGTGAAGAGATGACCCACAGAATGGGAGAAAATATTTGTAAGCTACCCATCTTACAAGGGATTAATAACCAAAATACATAATGAGCTCAAACAATTCTGTAAGGAAAAAAAAATCTAATAATTCAGTTAAGAAATAGACAAAATATTTGCATAGACATTTCTCCAAAGAAGACATGCAAATGGCAAACAGGCATATGGAAAGGTGCTCAACATCACTGATCGTCAGATAAATACAAATTAAAACTACAATGAGGTATCATCTCATCCTAGTTAAAATGGCTATATCCAAAAGATAGGCAATAGCAAATCTGGCTAAAGAACACTCTTTCACTGTTGGTGGGAATACAAATTAGTACAATCACTAAAGAGAAGAGCTTGGAGGTTCCTCAAAAAACTAAAATTAGAGCTACCATACAATCCAGCAATCCCACTGCTAGGTATATACCCAAAGGAAAGAGAAATTAGTATATGGAAGATATATCTGCACTCCCATGTTTGTTCCAGTATTGTTCAAATAGCCAAGATTTGGAAGCAACCAAAATGTCCATCAACAGATGAATGGATAAAGAAAATGTCATACTTATACACAATGGTGGACTATTTAATCATAAAAAATAATGAGATCCTATCATTTGCAACAGCATGGATAGAACTAAGTTCATAATGTTAAGGGAAAGCAGCCACACACCAAAAGACAAACTATATGCTCTCACTCTTATGTGGGATCTAAAAATCAAAACAATTGAGATTCCAATCTCATGGAGATACAGAATAGAATGAAGGTTACCAGAGGCTGGGAAGGGTAGTGGGTGGGTACAAAAATAGTTAGAACATATACTTAAGACTTAGTATTTGATAGCAGAACAGGGTGATTGTTGTCAATAATAATTTAATTGTACATTTAAAAATAACCAAAAGATTGTAATTGGATTGTTTGTAACACAGGTTAAATACTTGAGAGGATGAATACTTCATTCTCCATGTTGTGATTATTACACATTGTATTGCAAACATCTCATGTACTTCATAAATATACACACCTACTATGTAACCACACAAATTAAAAATAAAAAAATTAAAAGTGATTAATGACCTTCAAAAAAGTTAGAAATCGCTCTCAGATTAAAAGCAGACTATCGGCCAGGAAGGGCTGTTGTTAAATGTTACAGAAACTCATAAGGAATCCATGTAGAAGCTTATTTGTAGGGCATTTAAAAAATAGGACATTTTTGTTGATATGGTTTCTATGTATCACTGTCGAGAGTTGTTTTAATAAATCATCTAGTCCACCTTCTTGTCTTTAGGAAGGATTGTATTTAAGCCATTTTAGATATCTTGTTGGCACAGCTTTCTATGAGAAATCTCTTAGTATAACATTTATCAGCTGCCATGCTTTCTTTATTGTGTGCTTTTGGACTTAAGAAATGTTTAAGACAATATAAGGCAAATCATATGGTCCATAAACTTCCTACCAAATTCTCCCATACAGATTGTCAGTGCCATACTTTACACCTATAATGAGCAGCAAACCCAAAGAGAATAACCTCGTTAAGTAACCCTCACTACTCACCTGCTGTATTGCTTTGGGGCCTGGGGGTCTCTGTGATTATAGTCAGGTGAATGCCTCCCCATCAGGCATCTACATGCTGGCAACACTGAGACTAGGGTTCTTTCATGGGGACTTTGTCAAAAAGGACACAAAAATTTGTTGAGAATGATTAAACTCGTAAGAAGTGTCTAAATTTTACTGTAGGTTAATTAAAACATATTACAAAACACTACAAAGCTTCCTTTGAGGTTCTGATGTAAACTTCCATTTCTCCTTCACTAAGGGCATAATGAGAATGCTTAACCAGAAGGATGAATCATGTAAAGCTTCACCGTCCCCATCTGGCCCTGAACGTTTTCCCCCTTATATAAATCCTGCTGGTTGCTGATGGAAAGAGGTAGTTCTTGACTGAAGTCTGAGCTACACACAGTCTCTTCCATTGGATGCCAAGCTCTGTCTAATTTCAATGTTCTCTATAGCCAGCAGCAGTTGGGGTTGGAATCTCCAAGCCACAGAATTATTTTTAAAGAATTTTAACAATGAATTTTCTATGGAAAAGCCATGACACTGTTTGGAAGGCATAATGGGTGTGTTGCAGGCTGCATTGCGTGGGGATGTGTCTGCCATTGGGAGTGAATGTCATGACGACCCTGAGGGAATGTATTCTCTTTCCAGGTCCACAAGGGGGCGTAGTTTCAAGGGCAAGAACCTCGCAGCGCTATACCTCCACCCACATCTCCGTTCGGGATCTTAGAGATCTTTGTTTAACTCTTGTGTGTAGGGGAAAAAATCAAAGATCAATCACTCCAGCGGAAGTTTAAAGGAATTCCTTTCATAGGCCAAAAAACTTAAATGGGGTGGGAATATCTCCCAGATTAAAAGTCCCCTTGTCTCTCATCTTGGAGGACTCCATAGCTGGATCCCCTTTGACGACAGGTGAGAGCTACTCTCTATTTTCTTTCTCCTTTTTCTCTTTCTCTGTCTAAATAAATCACTTCCTGCAAAACTCCTTGGGGTCTGATATTTACTTAAAAGTGTACCGCATCCGGTGGGGTCCTCACTCCCATTCTTGGGTGAGTGAGAGACCAAGGGCCTGGAAGAACACATCCTAGCAGGGGAGCTGAGCCTCCCCTACACCCTGGGACCTGGTCTCAACCCCATCCTTGAGAAAAGAAGAGAGTGGTACGGGTGGCAGGGAATAATTTCAGTCCCATCAGCATGGTTTTAGTAATGCCTAATCCTGACCACTCTTTTCATGGGTTGGAGGGTGACAGCCATTGTGAGGCACTGCATTGCAATTGTGTGTATGTGTGCAGGTGTATGTGTCTGTCTGTCTGCAAGTAGCTAGGGATAAAATGTCTCTCCTTCATCCCTATGCTTTTTCACATTCAGTGTAAGAGAAAGCATCATTTTAAAGTACTTTTTGATGTATCAGTAAGTCATATTCTCTGCTTGCACTCTATTTGCTGCTAAGTGTTGGAAAAGAGATCAGGGATTGCTAATGGCTGATAGTCCATAGGGTCAGGATGAAGGAAGGTAAAGATTGAAGAAGAGTTTCTATGGAATATCAAGGGCACTTTGGACTTTTTCATGGGCACGAAGACTGATTTGGAAGAGTAAAGGGGGTGATAGAGAGATGAATCCTAGTGTTTCCACTTTTTTAAGTGTCATCCCTCAAATAGAGGAAACGTTGGCAAAAGGAGAGAAAACTGTAATAAATGTATGCGAAAGCTAGAAGTAGAGTGGCATCTGCTCCACTCTGCATCTGGAAATCTGGGATGGGGCTCCACTCTGCATCTGGAAATCTGGGATGGGGCTACCTACAATGATGCACCATGCAGGATGGGGAGAGTGCCTGGGACAGCCCCTGCCTTACTCTTTCTAGGAATGATGCTTCCTTCCTGGGGAAGATGCAGGGGTGGCTGGGAGAGAAGCTCCACACAGAACCACAGTATCAAGAGGTTTGTCCAGGTGGAAAATAGAGCACAAGTGGCCCCAATGGAGGGACATGGGGCCCCATGAGGACCTTCTCGGTGACAGTGAACCAGCAGGCTGGTGGAGGCTTGCAGGCGTGGGCTTCTACCTTCCCAGCCCCAGACACTCCTACACTTGAAAATGACCAGGATATAAAGTAGGATGGAGAAAACCTGAAAGCTAGGTTTTTGCCTAAGACTAGGATGAAGAAAAAGCAGGGGGAATATTCAAGCAATATTTGAGATGTTGTGCTAGGTAGCATGATACTATACGCTGCAACAAATAAACCCTCACATTCAAAAGGTTAACACAATAGGTCTTCCTTCTTTGATCCCACCATACCTCTGTGTGTGTACTGTGGGGCAGTAGCTGCCTTTCTCCCACGTGGTGTTCCAGGGACCCAAGCTTCTTCCCTCTGATACCTTCTGTCTCCAGCCAGCAGAATGGAAGAGAGGGTGGACTTCTGAGAACCCCAGCCTAGAGGTGACACATTTCTTCCTCTCACATTTAAGGGCAAGAACATGAGTCAAATGGCTGCACCTAATGCTGTGGGGGTTGTCAGCAGGAAAAGCGATCCTTGTCACCTCCTTAACACAACTGCACACTAACGACAGGAAACACGAATTTGTGATAAGCAACTGTCTCTGTCCTAGACATCCTTAATTGAGATCAAGACATGACTCTCAGCTTTATTCTCTGCTGTGTAGCCTGATGATGTTTAGGTCAGAAAGAGAGAAATAAAGTTGTAATTTTTTACTTCCAAATGGTAGCTAATAAATAGTATCCCACTATAGTAAAATAGCTAAATTCTTGAATTTTCCTTAATCAAGGATGTTTCAGTTTGCATATTATGGGCTGTATTAAACTTCTTTTCACAATCAAATTGAATCACTTGTGAAAGTGGTATCTGTGTTATTTTACTTGCACATGCAGGAAAGAAAACATTCCATACTGTATCTTTATAGAAGTATTTGACCCAATATGAGCTTAATATATGCACTTAGTCTCTTGTATACCCAAGGGTTCCACTGGGCCATTGGCTCTATCCTTTAGGGCAATGCTTTTTCAAATTAATGCTTGTGACTCATTGTTGGGTCATTGATATGGCCTGGCTATGTCCCCACCCAACTCTCTTCTTGAATTGTAGCTCCCACAATTCCCATGTGTTGTGGGAGGGAGTCGGTGGGATGTAATTGAATCATGGGGGTGAGTAGTGTTTTTGTGATAGTGAATAAGTCTCATGAGATCTGATGGTTTTATACAGGGAGCTGCCCTGCACAGGCTCTCTCTTTGCCTGTGGCCATCCATTTAAGGTCTGACTTGCTCTTCCATGCCTTCTGCCATGTTGGTGAGGCTTCCCCAGCCATGTGGAACTGTAAATCCATGAAACCTCTTTTTCTTCCCAGTCTCGGGTATGTCTTTATCAGCAGCACGAAAACAGACTAATGCAGTCATGAAGCTAATTTATTATGTCATAATCAGCCTATTTTAAATAATGAAATAAAATTAAAGCTATCAGAACGTATCCATGAAAAATGTGAAGAATTGTGTGTGTGTGTGTGTGTGTGTGTGTGTGTGTGTGTGTGTGTGTGTGTGTACTGGGTTGTAGTATATTAATGAAATGTATTTCTTATGGATTATGGTAAAAAAAAATTGAAGCCACTCATCTAGGGAAAAGGCCAGGACTATTTCTCTCTCCCCACCTACAAAACATGAGGCCACCTGGCAGAGGTGAAGGGCATGGTAAGTCCACTTTGTGGGGTTCCCTTTAGATCTCTTTTCTTTGCTCTTCCTTTCAAAGAAGCCAGAGCAGTGAGATAGCCCTTCCCACATCTCCCCATCTTGAAAGTCAGATAGGGACCTATTGAAGCTAAAAGGGAGGAGGCATGTGGTAGGCTTCACTTTCATTCAGGGGGACATATGGGGCCCTGCATCTCTTATGGGACCCTCTGGCTTTACCAGGATGGGAGAATTGAGAGGCACTTGGGCCACAGTTCCAGCCAGTAAAGCTTATATTTAACCTGAAGGGCCCTCTGGTATTCTCAGGAGTCTGTGGCAATGGTAATACCTGGTCTTAGATTTGGGACATCAAGGGCATATCTAAGTAAGACTTCTCATCAGTACACCGCTTTTAGAAGTATGGTTTTCTCTGTCTGGTAGTTTGCTTTCTCCCAGTTTCGGAAATCGTACTTACCACCTGTTTGCAATCCAGAGCAGAATCAAGGGGTGGCCTGTCTCATGCTGATTGTTAGGATAGGGGCTGGGCACAGGAGGGGATTAGGATGCTCAGGTGATTATTTTCTGTCTTGTGGAAATAAATAAGGATCACCCAAATGAGAACAAACAGGCAATTAATTCAGAGCTTGCCATAGCAAGGAAGTCAATCTGCATTCCTAGTGTTTGGCAGACACACAAAGCAGTCAGGAGGCTGCAAAAATTTTATAGCTGAAAAGGGGGAAACTTCATGGGTACCCTGGTTGGAGAGGGTTGACCTGGGGAAGCTGGAGGCAGGTGACAAGCAGCAGGGTCATCTTATTTGTGGTGTTTGGGAGCATACTTGGTTTTCTCTGGTTGGCTTTAAGTTGTAGGAGGAACAAAAATAAATAAATAAGTAATAGGGCAGTTGGCAGCTATTATCCAAGTCTTGCCGTTTCTGAGCTGATTATTGCAGAAGGTGTGGTCAGGCAACTATTGTCATTGTCCACTGAAGAATCATGAGGGTCAGACATTTGGAAAGGAGAGTTTACTTCTTGTAAAGGGCTGGGAAATCTCAGGTATTTCCTTATAGCAATGTGAGAACAGATTAATATAATGTCTGTCGAATGGAAACAAACTTGATTGCTATTAATACTTGTTGAGGAGCCTACGTTTGGAACTGTGCTAGCTACAAAGGCTCCTCTCATCAGTAGTGTCAAGGAGAGAACGAAACCCTTGAGGGAGGACTTGGGAAAGATGTCTATGCTTGGAGTGGGAACGCTGGGTGAGGCAGGGCCAGCACCGTCTATTGATCAGCTTCATTCTCTTGGCCATGGATCCATTCTGAGTGCTGGAGCCTTGCAAGACTGTACTGAACAGCAGGCCACAGCCTTTACTGCTTTTTTCACTCAGTCCCCTCTTTTTATGCTTTTTCATGGAGGACAGTGCCAGCCCAGTAGAAATGTTGGGAAATAAGTAGAAACCAAGAAAGCAGAGGAGAGGGGTATAACTGCCCAATGGGTTCATCTTGCCTGCTGCTCAAGCAGATACAATTTATCAAGACAACGGAATTGCAATAAAGAAAGAGTTTAATACCCGTAGAGCTGGCTCAACAGGAGACGAGATTTTTTTATTACTCAGCTCAATCTCCCTGAAAATATGGATTCCAAGGTTTTTTAAAGATAGTTTGGCAGACAGGGGGCTAGGGTGATGCTGATTGGTTGGGGATGCAATCATAGGGCCATGGAAATGGTCCTCATGGGCTGAGCTGGCTTCTAAGTGGGGGCAACAGGAGCAGTGGAGTCAGGAGTCATGGATCTGGGTGGAGTCGTCTGGTCATCACAATGCAAAATCTGAAAAGACATCTAAAAAGGCCAATTTTAAGTTCTGTAATAGTGATGTTATTTACAAGAGTAATTGGGGAAGTTACAAATCTTGTGACCTCCGGAACACTGGCTGATAATTGTTTGACTACACCCACATCTTAGCAGAATTCAGGCCTCTCTCATAATCCTAACCTCGTAGACTTTATTAGTTTTATAAAGGAAGTTTAGTTTTGGGAGATGCTCTTGTCATCTAAACTAAATTTCTCCCAAAGTTAGCTTGGCCTACACCCAGAAATGACCAAAAGTTAGTTTGGCCCACAGCCAGGAATGACCCAGGCAGTTAGGAGGTTACGAGCAAGATGGAGTCGTTTAGATCAGATCTCTTTCACTCTCATGATTTTCTCAATGTTACACTTTTGTTGCAAAGGCGATTTTGGATTGGGAGGGGAGCACAGTGGATAGGGGTGTGCCAAACACCTCTAGTTTGCTCTAGATTTAATAATCACTCAGTTTTCAATATGCAGATGACTCTTAGACAATAATGCTTTTTTTTTCTTGGAAAGTTTTTTATTTGCCAAGTCATATATATTCTCATTCAATATAGTTAAAGAATAAATTTACTTGCTTTTGATGCAGCAGTTATATTTCAGGAAAGAAAACTCTTTCTGAGCTGTGGAAAGAAGAAAAATCTAAGAACTATTATAGAAGAAAATAAAGAAATCATATTCTTTGTTTTAAGCTGAAGGAGAAAATTAATGTTTTAAATATATGCAGTGCTGAAAATCATTGTGTTTTGAAATGAATCACTGTATGATTTAATCGTTACTAATCTAGAACAGAATAAATTTTGAAAGCCTCCCTGCCGCTGACTCTGTTTAGTTTAGGATTTACTACCTTGTATTATCCTTAGAGAGTAGGAAGTCTGAATATATTACCTCTAGATTTCAGGCCTCTGCTTTCTAACTTGTTTTGCTTCCTTTTAATTGCCCTTAGAAGAAAGATAAATAAGTTATTTGGATACTTTACATTGTATACAGCACATGTTTCCTTCATAGAACCTAGGTCCCTTGTGGAATTGTACTGTGTGTGTTAATGATGAAATTCCAGTGCATTTCATATTCGCATCACCTGTCAAAAACTGTACATCATTGAGTTCCCATCAAAGCATAGTTGGTCAATAAATATTGCTGAACAGCTCACTTACTCACTTAATACACTTAAAAATAAGTTCGGTCTGTTGGCAGTTTTGGTTAAATTCCCTACAAGAGATGATGTAGTTGGAGTTTTATGTATTCAGGGATAAAGATTCATGGAGTGAGTCTTTATGCTGCTGGCAGAAGACAAATGTTTTCGTAGGGTATTTTGAGGAATGCCAGGAAGCTACAACCCAATGCCTACAATCCTGACATTATACTGTGAGGTAATTTTTTCTTAGAGTAGGGTACATTCTGCATTAAAGGACAAATATATCCATTAGGTGGCAAATTCCTTTGCTATTAGCAGTAGTAACATCTTTGTGTGAATTTGTTGTTTAAATTCTTTATGATACATCGTGAGGGTAGGTTGTGATGAGTGAGGAGACACAGGTTCAGGACAAGGGGCACTGTGTGTAGGACAGCTGGTAGTTTACAATCTGAACTGGTCTGTCTAGGGGACTTAGTGTGTTGGTGGCAGTGTTTATGTTATCCGGCAGCAGGAGACATCAGCCACGCTTGTCTGCTCAGCATTTTGCTGTAGGGAGAGTGAGCATTGTCTCACATCACACTTTTTCAGTCTCACATTTATTTCAGGCTATATTTTGGGGAGTGGAGGTGGGAGACGGATGAACATCTGTGTGGGATTCGTGGTCCATGTATTTATTACACAGGGGGCTGGGTGGCCATTAGGGTCCTGGCATGAAGAGCTTGTCTGCATGGGTGGGGCCCAGAGCTCCCATCAAGAGGATTCCACCCCACACTGTGATGTTCTGTGTCCCTCTACTCTGTTTCCTGTTACTTCACTGATGTGATCTTGTCCTATATTTCCATACATCTTCACTGCTGGGCTCCTCACACTAGAATGGATCAGGGACTTTGTGTGCAGTTTGCTTTTGGACTTTCTCCCCAGAAAAGTGCTGGGTCCATGGTGCTGGGTCCAGGTTGTGGAAAGAATCTTCCATTCAGTTGGTAGAGTCAAATAATCCCTAGGAAGGAGGGTGGAGCCTGGTGAAGGTGGTAGGAGGGGAGCTGTGCAAATCACAGACTGGAACTGTCACCAGTCAGGAGCTCACCCTGACCTTGGTCTCGACCATGACGGTGGTGATGGCCTCCCCTGGAACGGCAGCCCCCAGAGGGACAGAGTAGAAGAGCTGTGGCTGCATCTTGTGACTCCAGTTTTCACCTTAGAAGGAGGATGTCTGCCTTGGCCTATTTATTTTTATTTTTAATTAATCAATTAATTATACTGTGGTTGGAGCATTATATGAAATCTATGCTGTTATCAAATTTTTAAGTATGTTGCTTTTAATAGAAACTCCCTAATATTCCTTGAATAAGTGATATTTTTGTGAGCAATCAGCTTCATGAGCCCTCTTTCTAGAAAATAACACTGGGATTGCAAGAGGGAGCTTGCTGCTTACAGGCGGGCTCTGTGACGAGATGGGCTCCTATAGGAAGGGAAGCCCCATCAGCTTAGAGTTTGAAGCCTCATTGAGATTCTATCATTAGACTCTTGGTCTCAACATAACACCTGTAAGTAAAGAAGAAAAGCACGATGAGGAAATTTTGCAGTGAATGTTTGTTAATGTTAGGACAACAGTCTTATCTCTGTTCCCTCAAAAGTGTCCATGTGGAAAGAGAGTCTTTAAAAAGCATGTGTTCATTGGGCAGGCATGAACTGCCTTGCTGCCTAAACCCATTGCTGCAGACTCTGTGGTGGATGAGGAAATCTTCAAACTTCAGGCCCTGTTCTAAATAACTTTGGAGCATCCTTCGCTTGGGACAGGGAGACTTTCTACATGTCAGAGTTAACGTTGGTGGCTTTTTGACCGAGTGTGCCGGATCTTGTCAGCATGTGGCCTAAACCACTACTCCCAGGAGATGGTGAGCCTCCTGTTTCAGCTTAAGTGTAGTTTCTAAGACAAGTTAGAATGCTTTTAGGCCAGAATTTGTTGTTAAATTACTGACACCACTTAATTCAAACTAGCACAATTGGTGGCTCTGCAATTATCTCCTCTACATAAGAAGACAGACTGCAGCAACAAACGCGTTCGCCTTCATAATGAGTGCTTTATAGAGGTGGTGGGAGGCAAGAGCTTGGATTATTTATGAAGTTTCTTGATTGACTCTTACATTTATTCTCAAGTGACAATCCCAGCTATGTGCCGAGACAGCCAGATGACTATTTCAGGGAACACCTTATTTTTGGAAATGTTATTTTTTTTCTAAAAGGGTAAGAGACTTTAGTGACTTTTTTTTTTCCTAGAGAACTTTGTCAGTTTGATGATGGCTTGACAGAGTGAAGTTTTAAGGAGGAATATATAGTATCATTGGATTTGGGAGCTGGAAGGGATCTTAGAACCATCCATTGCAACTGTCCTTGATTTACAGATGAACAAACAAGGAAATGCAGACAGGGCACTGATCCCTCTGGGATCACTGGATGTGATGGGAAGATCATGGACGTGATACCTCCTGACTGCTGGCTGCTTGGATTCTTGCTACTTCATTTTCCAGGTTGCGGTCTACATTTTCCTCCCCTGCTGCTGAACAGTTCTCCCAATAGCCTTGGGCCGACTCAGTTCTCCCTGCTTTCTCACTTGTAGTTCTCAAGAATAAATGTAGAATGTGCCAGGGATGCAGCCTCCAGAGGAAGGGACTGGCGGAACAGCCTGGGCTCTGTCCCAATCCCCTCCAGAAAGAGGGTGCCTGTGCTGGTCATTACAGAAATGCAAATCAAAACCACATTGAGATACCACCTCATGCCAGTTAGAATGGCAATCATTCTGGAGACAACAGATGCTGGAGAGGATGTGGAAAAATAGGAACACTTTTACACTGTTGGTGGAAGTGTAAATTAGTTCAACCATTGTGGAAGACAGTGTGGCTATTCCTCAAGGATCTAGAAATAGAAATACCATTTGACCCAGCAATCCCATTACTGGGTATATATCCAAAGGATTATAAATCATTCCACTATAAAGATACATGGACACGTATGTTTATTGCAGCACTGTTCACAATAGCAAAGACTTGGAACCAACCCAAATGCCCATCAGTGATAGACTGGATAAAGAAGATGGGGCACATATACACCATGGAATACTATGCAGCCATAAAAAAGGATGAGTTCATGTCCTTTGCAGGGACATGGATGAAACTGGAAACCATCATTCTCAGCAAACTGACACAAGAACAGAAAACCAAACACTGCATGTTCTAACTCATAAGTGAGTGTTAAACAATGGGAACACATGGACACAGGGAAGGGAACATCACACACTGGGGCCCAGGTGGTGAGGGGCTAGTGAATGGACAGCGGGGGTTGCGGGGATTGGGGAGGGATAGCATTAGGAGAAATACCTAATGTAGATGGCAGGGCAATGGATGCAGCAAACCACCGCCATGGCACATGTATACCTATGTAACAAACCTGCACGATCCACACATGTACCCCAGAACTTAAGTATAATAAGTAAATAAAGAGGGTGCCTGTGAACACTTTTACCAGTAACATGACTCTGGGATAGGAAACCCAGATGGGCGCTTTTTGGGGTCTGTCATCTTCCATGCAAGTGGGGCATGTATAGATGCAAGTCCCTCTACCTGGCGGCTTTCTGGAGCCTGAGGACTGGCTGGCAGGGGTCCTCCACTTATGTTGTCCTTCCTGCTCATCTGGAAGTGAGAAATCTTCTTGATGTAGCTTGTGCCTGGGTGTTCTGTCTCACTGGACTCAGGATGACCCCCAGTGCACAGCGACCCTGCTGCTTACCCGCCACCTCCTCTACTGCCTCCTACAGTCTCTAAATGTGTGGGACATCTGGGCAGAGGTTCTTAAAATCAGTCTAAGGACTTCTAGAGATTCAGATGTACCATGAGGGCACATATGTTGTGTGAAATACTCATAGATGTTTTCAGATGTTCACTTCTCAGGGGAAAGGAGTTTACATTTGCCATATTCCCTCCAAGCATTTACTACGTCCCACATTTACATTTATTGCATGTGACTTAAAGCAATCTTATGAACCACTGTCATTGGGCTGCCCCCAGGCAGGGCTAGGTGGGTAAGCTTCGGTCCTTTTGCGCCTTTTCTCAAGTAGCTTTTTATTAAGCACTGACCCTGTGTGTCTGGCTTTGTGCTAGGCTGACTGGTTCTTTGTAATTCTGGTAAAAGAACTGGATATTTTAAGAAGTTGGTTAGCCTTGAGTTTAGACGCAGTTTAGTTGATCTCTATTATTCTCATTTCCAATTAGTCTACTAGAAACCATGTGTTTTATTTCACCTGATTGAAGCATCAGTAGGAAAGGGTGCAGCTGCAAACCTGCCTGTCTTCTGGGTGAGCAGAATATGGAAAATGCTGGAAAAGCCAGAGAAAAGTACTCCTGGTATCAATGTGCTCAGTGTCCTGCAATCATGGGACAGCTTGGAGTGTGCCCTCAGTCCTAATCCAGATCCTCTCACTGGGAGAGAAGGAAAGGCCACTTGCTCTGCAATGACAGCGGGGAATGAGGACACCTGGGAGGAAGCCTGGTTCTGATGGAGGTTGATGTCTTGTGTTTGCTCCAAGAATGGACAACTTCAAGCAGGTACTTGACCTGAGGCCTCTCAGGGCATAACCCAGAAACACAACCATGGAGGGGTTTGTTCTTATAAAACGTTAGATAACTTCCTGCTGCCAGATTTAGTTCATTTTAGATACTTCTGGCCTGAATTCAAACGGATGAATCAGAGATATATAGATTTAGATCTTGGCATCAGTTTCCTTTCAAAATCCTTTCAAAACTTTTTTATCTTGCTTTCTACAGAATTTTAATATCAATTGGTATCTTTTTAAAAGTTCTACATGAGTCTTTTAGGGGCTCTGAGGGGGCACATAAAATACGAGGTATTTCTGTTTATTGGAGACTTGGACTCATTTCAACACACTGATCCACAGCTGTTTATTGAGAACCTATTAGTTGCTGGGACTCATGGTAAGACACATTTGCTGCCGCCAGGAGACAGGTAGCAGACATGTAAGCAAATCTGTGCATTGGGTCATTTCAGATAGTGATAAGTATGAACCAGGCAGAGTCTTTGGTACCAAACAACATACATTGGAACTTGGGCTAACTTAGACAAGGGCTTTTGGAGGCATATGAAGGGGCTTACAGAATCAGCTGGAAGACTTGATCAGAGTCAAAGGAGACTGGGGCAGTCAGGATACTGTTCTACCAACATCCAGTGCAGGATGCTCCTGCAGGCATCCTGCCCCCACCACACTGCCAAGGCTGGAAACTCTTCTCCACTCAGCCCTTAACTCTGTGCAACCTGCGGCAGCTTCAGACCCTCCTTCTGAGGGCAGCCCCTGCAAACGAGAGTCCTGGGGGCAGCAGAACCTCTGTGTGCTTGGATCATTAGGTGTTGCTCCTGTTCTAGTGCCCCAGAGGATGGGGGAGAGAGCACCACCTTCCTTGCGCCTTTAGCTTTCACAGTAGGTGTGGGTGCTGGGCTGCTGGAGAGACTGAGTCATAGCTTGGACAGTAATTGTGGAAGGTTTAGGGTTGTTAGGGACGGCCTCTCCCAGCGGGTGATATTTGAGCTGAGACCAAAGTGATGAGAGAATGTTCCAACCAAAATGTCCATACAGAGAGAAAGGAAACAGAAAGAACTCCCACTGCTAGAGGGAGACAGAGAGAGAGATGGAAAAGCCGGTGGGAGGATGAGTAGTAAGAAGGAGAGGCGGGTAAGGGATGAGTGTAGAGGCTTGGAGGTGTTTTACTATGCAGGGCCTTGCAAATTCCAGCAAGAGGTTTAGCTTTTACTCTATTTGTGGAGGAAGCCATTGGAGGTTTAGGTGTTACTTTATTTGGGAGGGAAACACTAACCAGAGGATGCTATGAACCAAATTATGTTTTAACAAGATGACTGTGGCTGCACTTGGAAAACAGGCCATTGCAGCTGCCCAGGGAAGAGGTGATGGCAGCCTGGAGTAGGTGGTTGGAGTGGCGTTGATAAGACATGGTCAGCTTGTGGGAGGAGCAGGTCTGGTCAGGGTTGGTGGTGCGGGTAAAGCGGGGAGTCAGTAGTTCAATTTTATCTTTGCAGAGTTTAATTAATTGTTAATCTCCTCAAGTGGAAATGTTCAGGATGGAGATGGATATGTAAATCTAAAATTAAAGGAAGGAGCTGGGTGACTCAGGTTTGAGAATCCTAATTGTGTAAATGATATTTAAAGCTATGAAGCAGGATGATGTCACCAAGCAGGGCGTGTAGACAGAGGAGAGGGATGAGGGAAGCCTGCCAGCTTCTAGAAGCAGAAGAGGAGCTTCTCGAAGGGACCCAGGAGGAGGAGGCTGCCAGGTAGCAGGAGACACTGCTGAGTGTGGTGTCGCAGACTGGAGAAGAACATTTGTCTGGGATGTCTAGAGCATTACGTTTAAAATAGAAGGTTCAATTTGTTTTTCATTATTTCAGGTAGGCAATCCAAAACATATTGTGTTTTTTTAATATCAAAAAAATATTTTCCCTCAATGTTTTTTATTTATTTATATTCATACTGTGTTTACCTCTACAAAAGCATGTGAGGCAATTGGGTATAAAGTGGCATTTCAGTTAGCTCACTGAAATAGAAAATTAAGATGAAATGGAAGGTAGGGAAAGCTAAATACTATTTGTGTTAATATGCTATACCTGATCACCATGACAGGATATCCCATTTAATTCACTCTCCTAGCAGCCAACATCAAAAGGAACAGTTTAGGTTTTGTAATCATCTTCTTCAGATAGGGGGAATATTAAAATTTAAGGGCAACAAAGTATTTCCTATACAAATGCTAGAACTAGAATTTATTCTGAGAGTCATCACATACATGGTGATACACAAAATGTCAAAAAACCCCAGTGCTCATCATTATTTTATTCCTACAGAAGCAGAAGATCTTTCAGGTGCTTTCTACTATCATCCCTATTTTATTATAGATGAGAAAACTGAGGCTGGGAAGGGTTAAGTGCATTGGCCAAAGCCACATGGATAAGAAGTGGCAGAGTGCTATGCTATAACTACACACAGCTCCTCATGTAAGACATGGAGAGAAAAAGGAAGGAACAATGCCAGAAGCATGGTGGGTCCCACGCTGAAGGCCCCTGGATGTACACTTCTTCCTGGTTCCGTTTCCCTGCCATTCTCCACCCCTTTACTTGGCCTCAACTTTTTATCTCTCAGGCCTCACTGTGGACGTACCTTTTTCTGGAGTGACAAGGTCCTCTCATTTCCCTTTGGGAGCACCCCTCACTCTGCCTGCACCATCACTTCTCCTCTAGGTTCCTCTAGCCCTCTGTGCTCACTACTAGTGAGCCCTGCCTACTAGTCACCATCCAGGGATGTGTTTCTCTTTCTTGGTTTCTATGTGAGAGTGAAAACTCCCCAAGGAAAGATGTCTGGTGTTTAATACCCACAGTCAACTGGGATCTCAGCTGGGGCCTTCCCACAGTGGCTCCTCCGTGGGGCCTGGACACATGCCTTGGTTCTTTTTTTTTTTTTTCTTTTTTTTTGAGACAGAGTCTCTCTCTGTCGCTAGGCGCCAGGCTAGAGTGCAGTGGCGTGATCTCGGCTCACTGCAACCTCCACCTCCCGGGTTCAAGCAATTCTCCTACCACAGCCTCCCAAGTAGCTGGGACTACAGGCGCATGCCACCATGCCCAGCTAATTTTTTAATTTTTCTTAGAGATGGGGTTTCACCATGTTGGCTAGGATGGTCTTGATCTCCTGACCTCGTGATTCTCCCATCTTGGCCTCCAAAAGTGCTGGGAGTATAGGCGTGAGCCACTGTGCCCGGCCCATGCCTTGGTTCTAAGAGCAAGTGCCCTGGTGGTGGAGAGTGAGGGAAAGACAGACAGAAGGATGGGGAGACAGGTAGAGACCAAGAGAGATTAGAAGAGAGACACTGAGAGAGATCAAGAGAGATGCTGAGAGAAACAGAGAGAGAGATGGATAGAGAGCTAGAGAGTCACAGAAATACTGAGAGGGATGGAGAGAGACAGTTGAGAGTGAATGAGCTGCATTGTGCTTGCAGCTTCTCCTGGGAAGTCATGGTGTCACTGTACTGTGCTGTCAGTTGAGATGCTGATGAAAATCCTCCTTGTTCAAGGCGGGTGCAGAGACTGCACCTCTTGCTGTGGCTCTGATAAGGCCATAAGGCTGCACTATAAGCAGAGGGCACGCATAGCAGGTGTTCCCATGGCTATCTTACGTAAATACAAGCTCTGCTGCTCTAGCAGAGAAATTAAGTAGGATGGACATTCAGTGGATGTGGATGTGAACAGGTGAGCTTGAGGTGGATTCAGAATGGCAGGGGAAGAGGCCAGATTTGAGGGGGAAGTGAAGGCAGAGGATCTACGGCCACATGTATAATATCCTTGGAAAAATTTGGCCTAAAGTCAAAGAAGGTGGGGCCAAAGGCAAGCTCCAAAATATTTTTTCTGTGGGTGTGCTTTGTAATTTCCTAGTTTATTCGTCGAGTTACCCTTTGCAAGTCGGTTTCAATTGATTTCTGTACCTGAGACCGTTAAAAAAATTAAAATTCAGGGCTTCAAAACACTCACGTTGTTATATATTTCCCTCAATTCATCTGAACTGGCAAAATTTTGAGATTAGCTTTCTTTTCAGGTTCCCTGCTGGGTGTCTTTGACAGCAAGAACCAAAAGGAACCAAATCTTTCAAGTTCAATGCTGACCAGTCTTCTGTGGTACACCCAGCCATTTCATTCCTTGTAGAGGAACAAGAAGCTGGTTCAGAGCAAAGCAGGGAAGGCCATTGCTGGATTTAGAACATATCCTTAGGATCACATTGCCAGGACTTCTATAGACCTCTGAGAAATTGTTTAACCCTTCCAGGAGCCGTCGTGTACAGTTTTAGATCCTAAAAGTGACAACATTTCCTACCAAGTTAAAACTCTTTGGCAGGGCCATGAGGTGCTGGAAAGTGCTGGGAGATGTGGCCTTTCCTATCCTTTCCAGTTTGCCAATAACATGCCTATAAAATAATATGATATTTGCCAATAACATGTGATCCCAGTGGTACTTCTTTTCTGGGGTCTGGGTTTCCTTTCTTGGTGTCCTCACTGGACCTACTGGAGTACCTAGCATATGTTTCCTTGATCGTTGGGCTTGTTAGCTGCTGCTGGACTGTGAGGTCATCAGAACAGTGTTGTACTTGATCTGTCTTTGCTTCTCCACTTCCTAGCATGGCTTGTGGCATACAGTTGTAGGCATTCAACACATCCTGCATCATTAAAGATGAATTTGTTATCCAAATGAATTTAGCATAGTAAATTATAATTTTGGAGAACTGATGATCTGATGATGATGGCTGCCTTTTAACATTCAGAATATTTTATTTTTACAACCTGCCTAATAGGAAATGTAATAAATCAATTTTTTTCTTTAAAAGTGGGCAACATTCATTTATTTTGAGTCTTTTATCATAAGAGTGGAATCTCTTCCTTTTTGGTTTGTTTTGTGTTCAATACCGAGAAAATTTTTTATTTTAGTTCTCCTTCTTGCAAATATGTGTCTTAAACTTGTGGGAGGAAAAACACCATCACTTTCTGTGGCCATGAGAAAGGTTGGCCATGACTCTGTCAAGGCTCATGCAACTAGGGAGAAGAAAGGGTCTTTACAACTGTTAACTCGTCACCCTGAATCTTGCTACATCAGCTATGTGCTTTTCTAAATAGTCTCTTTTTTTAATGTGGCAGTGAGCTGTATATATGTAGTGTATGTAGTTGGAATGCTGAAAAGATGAAATGTATTCCATGTGCGTATCTAAAATTGTCAACTAGCTTGAGTCAGCATAGTTCGTACTGAATAATGCCATAGAACTTCTACATAAAATTAAAAGTTGTTTATATACTTGTCTTTTCTGCTTTATTTTTTATTATTTATGCAGCTCAAGTACCTAGAATTTTATTGCAGAGGATTTTCAGATGACTAGCAATAAGACAAACTTATTTATTTGAGTATTAATGGCGTAAAATTTGACACTGTGGCCATGCTATCATAAATATCTTCAGTATGATCAATAAGACAGATGGCTTTTTGTGGTATCTCTCTGGATTTCTATTAAACCACAGTGACAGGTGGAATATTATCTCCAATATGTTTTTTTTTTCAGATGAAGTAAAGGGTCAGTAGAAAGTGTATAGTAAGAAAAAGACAGTTTCAAATTATTTTTTCAAATAACTTCAGCAACCATTACATAAATTATCTGCAGAATGTTTTGTGTTGAGCACAGGGAACTCTTTGTTGTAGTCAGAAATCTTCCCTTTTTTCTGTCTCAGAGGAAAATTATCAGGAGATCTTGGGCTGAGGGATTTATATTGACCAGAAATTTTACTTCAATTTTCAAGAGGGTTGAATGACTTAGAATAATCCATAGTAGGAGACACACAGATAATTCTAGGATTATGGGGGAGAGAAGCGGTAGAAAATAAAAGCCAGAGAAAAAGTGTGCTTCAAAAACAGTCAGCAACATTTGAAAAGTCATGCAATTTATTAATGTTTTTTATTTTTTAACTTTAATTTATAAATGCTTTTGAAACAATCTAAGCTTACAAAGAAATTGGAAATACAGTACAAAGACCTTTTATTTTTTCTAAACTATTTGAGAGTCAGTGGCCAACATGATGCCCTGTTACTCCTGAATACTTTGGGGTATATTTCCTAGATAGTCCTAAAAATCAGGAAATTCACATCAATACATCCTAACCACCCCATTCAGTTTTTACCAGTTGTCCCAGTAATGCCCCTATGGGAAAATGACCGCACTTAGAATTGCATGGTACATGTATTGTCATGTGTGTTCAGTCTCCTTCAAGCTGGAACATTTCTTCAGTCTGTGTTTGCTTATTATGGCCTTGATGCTTTTCAGGGTTACGGGCCGGTTGTTTTGTCGAAGGCTCCTTGGTGTGGGTTGTCTGTGGTCTCCCCTGGCCGGACAAAGGTTGTCTGTCTTTGGCGAGAGCATCCCTGCCATTGCGTTGTGTCCTCTTCTCTCTGCTTCCTGTCCCACAGAGCATGGTCTCCACTGGACCCACTGCTGATGGAGGTCACTCGGTCACCTGATGAGGGTGCTGCCAGCCTTCTCCCCTGGAAAGCACTTGTCTCTCCTTTGAGTTAATAGGGATTTTGAGGAAAAGATTTCTTAAATTATTTAAATAAGTCCTTCCTCATCAAACTTCAACATATTCCTTTATTTTATTAGATGAATCTTGCACAATGGCGTCCAATTTTATTCATCAAGTTCTCATTCATTACTGTTGTTATTTACTTTGAGGCTCATATGGTCCCAGATTTGGACAGAGGGAGCACCCCCAATCTCACTTCTGTGTCTTTCTGATACCCTCCATCCTCATCCCTTAAGCACATTCTTTCTGGAATCACAGGATGTTTCAGGAGTATCTTGTACTTTCCCACTCCATCTCTAGAATCAACCATCTCTGTATTCAGTACAAACGTCCTTTATTGAGGAATGACATACTTAGAAACCAAGACCTGGGCACCAGGTGTGCTCATTGCTATTGGGGAAGCACCTATCCCAGGCCTTCTCCGTGGTCAGGGATATGGTATATGTGCATGTAAACACAACACACACACACCACACTTTATACTATACTCATTGCCATAACGACCTGTCTACTTATTTTTATCTATCTATCTGTAATTTACCTACCTACCTGCAATTCACATAGATGCCTCCAATTGTAATCCAACACCATAGGGTTCATTATAATTTCTTTCCTTTCACTATTTTTAACTCTCTTCTCTGATACTGAGAGTTATCTCTGCCTTCCATTATTTTTAATGTCTTCATTTATTTTCACACTTGTCCTGGATGTACCCATCCTTCCATCACCATCCTCTCATCTGCATGGAAGTCCTCTCCCTGCTCTGCTCCAACCTGATGGGCTGTGCTCCCTGCCCACTGGGGTGGAAGCCCATCCCACCCACTGCCACTCTGATACCATGTGTCCCCCCACCCCCACCTCGCTCAGGCTCCAACACCCCACTCAGATCCTCCAGTGCTCCCCTCCTCCCTTTTCCTCTCTCCCTATGGGCCTGTGTGATGCCTTCACCCTTCTTGAGGGATTTCTAACTGCATTGTCTAGGGAAGGAGGGGGAGAGCAAGGGTGTGAGGAAGTGGAATGAAATCAATGCAGTGAAGCAACTTATTTTAACTGTGAAGGGCAAGATCCAGGGTACAGGAACTCAGTGGCTTGCTTTGCAGCAGTGCCTTAAATGAGATATGCCTGAGGAGCTGATTCCTGCTGTTTGTTGGAAAAGAAATACTAACTTGTTGGAAAGATACACTATCTGCAAATGTGATGCTATTGAAAATATGCGCTGTGCTTGAAAATCCCCGAGAGAGGACGAAGACGCTGCAGGAAACTGTGGAGAGTAGCAGAGATGCAGAGGAAGGCATGGGCAACACAGCAGCTCTGGCAAGTGCCACACTGATGGGACAGATGCTGCCTGGCAAAGGCAGGTATTCAGTCAACAAGTACATATTCCAGAGGAGACCCAGACCAGCAATTGTGGAAACCTCTACTTCCTTCAGAGGTGTCCTGTCTGAGAAGTGTGCTCTGGCAGCCCCGTAGTGATGGCTCCCACGTCCACGTGCCCTCTCCAGCCCTGCTTCATTCTCTGTAGCACTTGACACTTGCCCACACACCTCGTTTATTCCCTGTATTCCCTACTTAAAGGCCAACTCTATAATAAAAAAAGTTTGCTCTGCTTCCGCTGTATTACCAATGCCTAAAAAGTGCCTAGCACGCAATTGCTGCTCATTACAATTGGTGTAAGTGGAAGGATGAAAAGCTAACTAGCAGAAAGGAGAGCGATGGACGTTGGGCTAAAAACAACCTGGAAACAGGCACATTTCAAGAAGGTCCATTACAGAGCAGTCTGCAAACAGTGACCTCCAAGAAAATAATCATCAAGGAAAATAGAACAGACAGGACAAACCTGTGAAATCATAAGAATAAGAGAAATATGGAAAAGTGTGAAATATTGGAATATAATTCTCCTTCAAAGTCTCCCAGTTACTTCTTGGGGCCCTGAGCCTTCACTGGCCTTGTTTCTAAGAAAGACAGTGGCAGGGAAATGGAGTTGGTGAATGCAAAGCCCAACCGAGCGGACCCTTCTTCCCATCACCTGCTGGCCGAATATTTCTAACACCCAAGACCTCCAGCTTTTGTCAAGCAACCCCTGTGGCCAAAGAGACCGTGGAGATTGGAGCAGATTAAATATTTGAGAAGGAAGGTGGGTAAAGTGTTCACAAAAGGCGAGGCTCAATGTATAAAGTAGAATTAGAAATGAACAATGATGAAATTTAAGGGCAGTTAATTCCATAGAATTAAAAAAAATTCAAACAATGTCTGAAACGGTAAGAGACCAGAAGTACAGCCACAGAATATTTAAATATCATGAAAATATAAATATCACATCTCAATGCTAAAGCCATGCCATGAAAACTGTACTTAAAACCTAGATCTAATCCCAAATATTTGCATTTTTAACAAATAAAAACAATGAAAAAAATTGAGGTTAAAAGAAAACAATAGCCAACATAAATAAGAAATAAACAGAACCAAGGAACCAAAACTATTTAAGAAAAATTAACAAATCAGTAAGTCTTTATGAGACTAATGTGACTACCTTGTCTGTTGGTGCCTCCAGGAGACTCAAAGTCTGACTCGGGAAAGAGGGGCTGCCCCGGATACCCAGTGGCTATCATCACGAGGGACTTTGAGGGATGTGTGACTTTGACACTCTGCGGAAAAGGAAGCCCTGTCACTGAGGAAAGGGCATTGCCCTGAGATCCATAAGGAGCACCCAGATGGTGGTGCGATTGGGGGAGTGCTGGGGGCCCAGGAAGGGCTGGAAGCCATGTTTCTGGGCTCCCCCTCCTGTGGCTCCCATGAGCAGACACTGGGGAAGAACTCAGAGCCTTGTTCTTCAGAATCCAGTGTGCTTGCTCAGTGTCCCCAGAAGTAACCAGGAGACTTCGTAGGATAATTATACAGATAGAGGCCAAATGTCTGATCATTCTGCATATTTGTGAGAATTATCCTCAGGCTGAGGAGGTGAAATTCAGGTTTCTTATAATTCCAACCCTAGAACATGATAAGCAAACATACTAACTTTGTAGCAAAGGAAAATCCTAGACCAAATAGATATGCATACTGTCAAAGATGAACACAGCTGGACATCAGTTGAAGTGGTAAAAACAAATTTTATTCAGTAACTGTTCACAGTAGGGGAAGGGGCTGGCTGTATTTTCATTTGTGCAAAGGTGATTTGGAGGTTATAAAGGGAGAATGAGGGAGAGGGGATGGGCAGCGAGGAAACGTGGAGGGAGTCCAAAGGGCTGCAGTCAGCATCCCCGCCACCAGGTCAGCTGTGCCCTTGGCGGCCAGTTGCCCCTCAAGATCCAGCCTCCCACTGAGACCCTGTCCTTCACGAGGATCCCATTTCCAAGGATTGGTTCTCTGGTCCTTGGCAGTCGGCTTCTGAGTTGTAAGAGACACATGTTCACAATCGTAAGCCCTTTCCATATGTCCTCTAAGAAAGGGAGGTCAGGACTCTTGTGGGGTGTGGCTGGAGCAATAAATTCTAACAGCCTTGAGCTTTCTCAGGCAGGCATTTTAAGTGGGGATGAACCCGCTAGAAGCCAAATTGGCTTGGTTATCTCTTAAGGCAAAGGTTTAGACCTCATGGTTATGTGCTGAGACTTCTGTTGTTCTCAAAACAGACAACTATTCTCAATAAGATTTTAGTACAGCCAATCCACATGAATTGTTCCCTCACTATGCTGAGTACCTAGAGCTAATGTGTCACAATACTAATATTTATAAAACAAAGCAATTCTGTCCTCCTCTAGTGGCACTTAACAAGTGCAGAGGAAGACTTCCCCTGTGTGTAAGAGTGAGCTACAAGCCCTTCCAAAGCAGGCAAGGCATGTTTATCTCTATGTCCTTGTATGCAGTGATTGAAAGATACAGTTTGTTGGGAAAATAAGATTATATGAATACAGACTTTACATTCTGAGAAACTGAAAGTGTGGAAGAAGAAATAGAACTGTCTAGACATGAAAGCGAACTATTATTTGTGCCTAACTATGCCGAGGCAGAAGGAACAGTCAGTACGTGCATTACCACCTCTGCTGCACGCTTTGTTGAATACTGTTACTTGCTATGCATGCAGTGTGGTTGTCCACTCACAACTTTATGTAAATTAAAGGGAATAATATGTACTATGATTGAAGTGACACATCCTAGTGACAGTGGATTAACAGCATCACAATTTCATAAGAAGAAATTTTACATAGCCACATTGTACATAATATGTGATCTGTAAATAATTGAGGTACACTATTAGTATAGACTCAGCCTCTGCATAAATTTGACTTAAATAGATTTTCCTGCTTCTGTGACTAGCAGCCAGAACCAAAAAATACAGTTAGGAGAATGAGAAAAGAATCTATAAATACCAATCAGATCATTATTTGTGGGCTTGTAAATGTTTTCTCTGTGTGATTTCTAAAATTTTAAATCAAGTTGTGGGCAAGCGAAAGATCATTAACCAACCCTTCAAGATACAAATAAGCTAAAGCAATTTTTATTTTTACTCAGATTATAATTTGTATATAGTAAAATGCATAGACGGTAAGTGTGAAGAGTTTTGACACTGCCTTATCCATATAAAAGTCATTTTTATCATCCCAGGAAGTTCCCTTGTGTTCCTTTCTGGTCAATTGACACCTTCCATAAGGCAACCGCTATTTAGGTTCTTATCACCATAGGTTGGTTTGTCTGATTCTAGAGTTTCATATAATTGGAATTATATCTTTTATACTTTTTTGTGCATGACTTTGCTGAATGTAATGTCTATGAAGTTCCTTTGTGTTGTTTCATGTATCCGTAATATATTTCTATTTTTCTTTAATCACTGTGTGGCATGTAGTTGTCTGAAAATACAATTTGTTTATCCATTCAACTATTGATAGATAATTGGGTTGTTATCAGCGTGAGGCAATGATGAAGCTACGACGAACACACGCAGACAAGTCTTTTGTGGACATATGTCTTCTTCCTTCTTAGTCAAGTCCTTAAAATGGCATTGTTGAGTCCATAGGGTACGTGTGTTTAAGAAACTGCCGAGTAGTTATCCAAAGCGGTTGTGCAGGTGTGACTCACCAGCGGGGCCTGAGCTAGGGTTGCTCCACTGGAGAGTCAGTGCTTGGTCAGGCCAGTCTTTGAATTCCAGCTGTGGTAGTGTAAGCCAGTGGCATTCATTATAGCTTTAGATTGTATTTCCCTGATGATGAGTGCGCATCTTCTCATATATCAGACATTCACGTCACTTCATTGGTTGCAGTGAAATGTCTGCTCAAGTCTTCACCATTTAAAAAGTTTGGATTGTTTTGATTGTGGAGCTGCTGGAGTTTTCTGCACATTCTCTAGATATAAGACCCTTACCAGATTTGTATGTGGTGACTATCTCACCCATTCTGAATCATGTCCTTTATCTTCTTTATTGTGTCCTTTGAAGAGCAGAATTTAAAAATCTTTATTGTTATTTAATACTTAATCATTTTTTATGGCTAGTGCTTTTAGCCATAAGGTCCTAAGAGATCTTTTCCTACCTCAAGATGACAAGGATATTCTCCTCTGTTCTATTTTTAATTTTTATATTGTACACAACACTTAAAAAATAAACCTAAGTATCGCTAGCTGAGAAATACCAGAAAAGTACTTGCATAATGCTGAAACCTAACTGCTACCCCTATTTTGGATTGAAATGGATTTGAAGGAGGAAGAATGTTGCAGTTAGTTCAGCCTCATTTTCTAGCACTGGAACTCCAAGTGGACATGAATGAAAGGAACTTTATGTTGAAATATTTTGAGAAATATAAAATATCTTTGTGTATCTTGGGGTGTCTTTGACTAGCCTGTTTGGCCAGTGAGGCAGGAACTGCCTTCTTTCAGCATGGTTAGTTCCTGGCGGTGGTGTGGCGGGTTTGGACTCGAATGCTGAGCCTGAGGGCAGACGGACAGGTAGCTGGAAGGAAGGACGTCCCCTCCATTCTAGGCTGGGAGGAATCAATGAGAGCCGTGATTCTGCAGGCTGGCTCCCTCTGGAGATGGCACTAAGATGCCTCCTCTCAGCCAGGGTCCCGGAGCCAGTTGATGTCTGTGTTGAGTCTACTTTAAAGACACAAAATGCCCCCTTCCCTTTTCTTTAAAAAGAAAAAAGCAAAACATTTTTGGTCAAACATGCACCTAAGAATCTCACCTCAGAGTTAAATAAAATAAGGGCTTTTAAGTGGGAAGAATTCTGTAGTGTAGACACCAAGGAAACAAGATCTTAGTAAATACAGGGGAAAAAAATAAAAACACCTATAGTATGGTGCGTTTCATGGGAGGTTCAGTTTTACCAGATCTTCATGTTAAGTAGGTAGCTAGTCAAACATGAGCAGGGCAGGAGAGGGCTCCCTCTGCTCCATTGCCCACCTGCAGCACCAGGAATGTTAGGTGACCATCGGGTGATGGCCAGGTGGTTGTTAAACTCTCTAGAATAATAATTGCTTACAGTCAGTGCCAGGGAAAGGCAGTTCTACCAACAGATAGAAACACCTGAAGCTGGTGATGAGCAGCTTCCTGATGAGCTCTCAGGAGTTGGGTGAGTGGGCTCAAGCATGTATACTAAGAGGCAAAATGATGGAGGACCTTCCTCTAGGAATGCTAGATTGGTAGGGGCGGAATGTCTCAAGTGAGCGTGCACACAACTCCGGTAATCATGCTGCACACACTCCTTTCCCAAGCGCTAGCTGGCCACTGTGCATGCAGACAGTCCACCCCAAGGGAAGACTCAGGGGAGAAACAGTGCAAGACCCTGGCAGCAAGCCAGCATATAAAACCCCAAATCCAAAGGTCAAACCATGCACTTGACCTCCCAAGTCTCCCACTCAGTCCTCTTCCAAGTGTACTTTACTTTCTTTCATTCCTGCTCTAAAGCTTTTTAATAAACTTTCACTCCTGCTGGAAAACTTGCCTTGGTCTCTCCATCTGCCTTATACCCCTCGGCCAAGTTCTTTCTTCTGAGGAGGCAAGAACTTAGGTTGCTGCAGGCCCATACAGATTCGCCATCCATAATAGTCACGTGGGTAGGCACAGATTTTTCCCTACTCAGACCAGAGAAGGCAATTGGTTGGCAAATCTTTTTTCCTTAGAGTAATCAGTTAATTATCATGATAATAATGTTTATGTAAAGTCTAGATTTCCTTTGAAAAGCTGACTTTGTATGCGTTCTATTAAAGATTCTATGTTTATAATTTCTTTTTATGAGGCTTTCTGCCTGGTGTTCCAAATACTTGTGTGCGCACATGCGTGCAGGCAATAGAAATTTCAGTTTTCTCTTATACAATTTGAAATAAATACTTTCTCATGTTATTGCAGTGATTCCTTTTAGTATGTCCAGGTATTTTTGCGATTTCAGCAAGATCATATCATCCCCTCTTCACTGCTGTGCCATGGCCACCGTAAACAGAAAGTACACACTTGGGGAGTGCCTTCTTTTGTCCTTTTAGAACAGAGATACTTGATTTCCTTAACTCACTCACAAGCTTTGCCAGTAAGAACCAAGGAGGTGCATGCTTCATGGAGAGCTTTCCTTTGCATGTGCATGAAATGAATCTGGAAATTTTTCTATTCTGAAGTCTAGTTAGTTGTAAGAACTAACACAATTAATCTGCTGTGTTCCTTACTCCACATAAAGCCCTGCCCATCAGGGAAAATATGTCATAATTGTGAAGCACACTGGAGTGTGAAATCTGCCTGATGGACCTAATGGACGTGGATTTCCTCTCGATGTGAATTTTCTATGGAAAGGTAACAACTGAGTGAGTCAGCTAGGTCCGACTCAGCCCCAGGCAACCCTTTCCTGTAAGACATTTGTATTTAAAACATGGAAGCAACTATGGAGAAATAGATTTTGAGCAGTGGAGCTATTTTTTCTTAGAAAATTCTGCATTTAAGATATTTCTCCTGCCTTAACCAGCAGTGATCTCTAGAACTATTCCTATTCTCTTGGTCAGGGCTCTCAGTGACGTTCTGTAGGGAGATAACTCTACCACACACTCAGAAAGATGAACAGAGAGGAAGAAGCTGCCCTCAGATCATAGCACTGCCCTTTATAAGTTACCCTCGTTACAATTTCATTTTCTCATCCATGAAATGGGAAGAGTTATACTCTTCCCATTCTTTCACAGGTTGGTACCGAGAATTAATAAGATAACCTGTGGAAAAACGTACGTAAGCCACATCTGAGGAATTTAAATTTCTCAAGGTTTCTCCTCTACTTCTTACATTGCATTGGTACCTCTCATTTGAGCACCTTAGAGTTGGGGAGAGATAGCATGGGGAGAAAGGCAGCAAATCACACTGCCATGTGTGTACCTATGCAACAATCTTGCATGTTCTTCACATGTACCCCAAAACCTAAAATGCAATAATTAAAAAAATATATAAATATAAATAAAAAAATAGAAAAATAAACAAAACAAAACAAAACAAAAACTTAATTAGCAGCCCAGGCTCTTCTGAATGAGTCCTGTATTAGTCCATTTTTACATTGCTATAAAGAACAACTGGAGACTGGGTTTATAAAGGAAAGAGTTTTAATTGACTCACAGTTCTGCATGGCTAGGGAGGCCTTAGGAAACTTACAATCATGATGGAAGGTGAAGGGGAAACAAGGCATGTCTTACAGTCTTACATGGCAGCAAGAGAGACAGAAAACTAAGGGGAAACTGTCACTTTCAAAATCTCCTCTGATGTTTTAGAGAGAGCGAGCGAAGAAGACACTGCCACTTTTAAAATCACCATAGATCTTATGAGAACTCACTCACTATCATGAGAACAGGATGGGAAAAACTGCCCCCATGATCCAATTACCTTCTACCAGGTCTCTTCCTTGACACATGGGGCTTACAATTTGAGTTGAGATTTGGGTGGGGACATAGAGCCAAACCCATATCAAGGCCCCAGATGTATATGCCATCGGGGCCCCAGGAGGCTCATTCACTCATTCATTCATTTATTCCATATTTATTCAGCACCTAGCATTAAGTCCAGGCACTGAGTGCATGAATTCCATTCCTTCCAGAGCCACCTGCATTGGTTTTCCATGACCTTAAGGCAGTATTTCCCAACTGGGGCAATTTTGCACCTCAACTTTCAATTAAGAGAAAATACTGAAATAAAAACACACACAAAAACCCAAAATAAGTCTAGGTGAATAATTTTTTTCATTTAATGTAGGAAGTCTTTAGTTAAAGTGATAAACTTTGAGCAATTCTAACAGTTTGCTAAAATGAACATGTCAGTTCAAGCAACAAACTGGGATTAATTAGTGTGGAGCACCCAGGGAAATGAAGGATAACTCCATCTGTGACCAAATTGTCATGATTTGGAAGTGGCAGCATAAACATGGCCCTAGCATTCTTAGCTAGGAGCTTGGCCAATGCTCCCTTAAGAGGGGGATGGAGGCAAGGGCAATGATGGTGTTAAATGCTGCAGTATCAATAGTGTTGAACAGAAAAACAGAGTCATTCAGTATAGGAGTTCCGTTTACATAGAAGTGAGAAGAGTCCAGAGAGTTCAGTAGTAGAGCTGTGGCCAGAAGGTCACTGAAGATCTTAGCCAGAAGCATCAGGGCTGGATCTCAAAAACATACCAGAAACATTCTGGGAGAGTTACCACAGATTGCTCTGTCTGCAGCAGTGCTGTGTGTCTTGGATCCCTAAGAAGCCATCATGATATAGTTTAGATTTGTGTCCCCACCCAAATCTTATGTTGAATTGAAGGAGGGGCCTCGTGGGAGGTGATTGGATCATGGGGGTAGTTTCCCCCATGCTGTTCTCATGATAATGAGTTCTCACAAGATCTGATGGTTTAAAAGTGTGTGGCTCTTCCCCCTTCACTCTCTCTCTGTCTTTCCTGCTCTGCCATATAAGACTTGCTGGCTTCCCCTTCAGCTTCTGGATGATTGTAAGTTTCCTGAGGCTTCCCATCCATTTTTCATTAAGCCTGTGGTACTGTGAATCAATTAAACCTATTTTTTAAAATAAATTACCCAGTCTCAGGTAGTTCTTTACAGCAGTGTAAGAATGGACTAATACAGAAAATTGGTACCAGAAGTGGGGCACTGCTATAAAGATACTTGAAAATGTGGAAGTGACTTTGGAACTGGGTAATAGGCAGAGGTTGGAACAGTTTGGAAGGCTCAGAAGAAGACAGGAAGATGTGGGAAAGTTCAGAATTTCCTAGAGACTTGTTGAATTGTTTTGATCAAAATCCTGAAAGTCATATGGACAACAAAGTCCAGGCTGAAATAGTCTCAGATGGAGATGAGGAATTTATAGGGAACTGAAGTAAAGGTCACTCTTGCTATGCTTTAGCAAAGAGATTGGTGGCAATTTTCCCCTCCTCTAGAGATCTTTGGAACTTTGAACTTGAGAGAGATGATTTAGGGTATCTGGCAGAAATTTTTAATCAGCAAAGAGTTTAAGAGATGGCCTGGTTTCTCCTAACAGCATACAGCCATGTTCACAAAGAGATGGTCTGAAATTAGAACTTATGTTTAAAAGAGAAGCAGCACATAAAAGTTTGGAAAATTTGCAGCTTGACCATGTGGTAGAAAAGAAAAACCCATTTGCTGGGGAAAAATTCAAGCCAGCTACAGGAATTTGCATATGTAAAGAGAAGCTGAATGTTAATAGCCAAGAGAGTAGGGAAAACATCTCCAGGTCATGTCAGAGACCTCTGCAGTATTCCCTCCCTTCACAGTCCCTGAGGTCTAGGAGGAAAAAATGGTTTTGTGCACCAGGTCTAGGGCCCAGCTGTTCTGTGCAGCCTCAGTACAAAGTGCCCTGTTATCCAGCTGATCCAGCTTCAGCCATGGCTAAAAGAGGTCAAAGTACAGCTCAGGCCATTGCTTTAGAGGGTGCAGGCCCCAAGCCTTGGCAACTTTCATGTGGTATCAAGCCTGCAGGTTCACGGAAGACAAGAATTGAGGTTTGGGAGCCTCTTCCTAGTTCTCAGAGTATGTGTGGAGATTTCTGGATGTCCAGGCAGAAGTATGCTGCAGGGTCAGAGACCTCATGGAGAACCTCTGCTAGGGCAGTGTGGAAGGGAAATATGGGGTGGGAGCCCCCACACAGAGTCCTCCCTGGAGTACTGCCTAGTGGATCTGTGAGAAGAAGGCCACTGTCTTCTAGACCCCAGAATGGTAGATCTGCTAGCAGCTTGCACTGTGCACCTGGAAATGCCACAGGCAGTCAACCAGATTGAGAAAGCAGCAGTGGGGGCTGTACCCTGCACAGCCACAGGGACAGAGCTGCCCAAGGCTGTGGGAGCCCACCCCTTGCATCAGTGTGTCCTGGATATGAGACATGGTGTCAAAGGAGATTATTTTAGAGCTTTAAGATTTAATGATTTCCCAGCTGGGCTTCAGAATGGCATGGTGCCTATAAGCCCCTTTGTTTTGACCAATTTCTTTCACTTGGAATGAAAGCATTTACCCAATGCCTGTACTCTCATTGTATCTTAGAGGAACCTAACTTCTTTTTGGTTTAACAGGCTCATAGGTGGAAGGGACAAGTAAGTCTAAGATGAGACTTTGGACTGTGGACTTTGAAGTTAATGTTGGAATGAGTAAAGACTTTGGAGAACTGCTGGGAAGGCATGATTGGTTTTGAAATATGAGAAGGACATGAGATTTGGGAGGGGCCAGAGGCAGAATGATATGGTTTGGATTTGTGTTCCTGCACAAATCTTATGTCAAATTGGAGGAGGGGGCTGGTGGGAGGTGATTGGATTATGAGGGTGGATTCCCCTATTGCTGTTCTCATGATAGTGAGTGAGTTCTCACAAGATCTGATGGTTTAAAAGCATGTGGAGTTCCTTCTTTGCTCTCTCTCTTTTCTGCTCCACCATGTAAGATGTGCTTCCCCTTCACCTTCTACCATCATTGTAAGCTTCCTGAGGCCTCCTATCTTCCGGTGGAACTGCAAGCCAATTAAATCTCATTTCTTTATAAATGACTCAGATAATTCTTTATAGCAGTGTGACAATGAAGTGATATACTCTGTAAGCCTGAATCTGCCCTTGTGTGTGACCACCATCATCCCCCAGAATAATCACGCCTCTCACCATAAGCACTATATAGCATGTGAATGCTAGAACTTAAATATATATATCTAGAATCATTAGAAACATTGAAAAGAAAGGAGTGAGGTGGAATTTTCTATTTTAGTAAGTTTTTCACTCAGGCAAACATATTCTGATTGGAAGGCGAGTCTTGGAAGAACTCATGACTTGCTGGGATTTTCTACTCAGACTGTAGAGGTGAAAGAATACAAAAAGCCAGTTTTCTCTTTGGAGGGGCTGAATAAAGGGAAGAGTTTCAGCAAAAGCTAAGTAGAGGGAATGTATTGCAACAGATTAAGTTATGGGTGGATAATAGAGCACAGGCATGGCCAGAATGTCAGGGAAATGCATCTGGAAAGGCTTTACACATTGAAGTTAAGTATCTTTATGAAGTGCTCGGGGCAAGATAATTCTTGGAGGTTAAAGGATTATCCCAGGGGATGACAAGGAAGTCAGCTGGAAGTTAAGAAAAGAGAGATACTTGTTCCAAAACACACATGTGTGTCTGCTGTCTCTCTTTCATACACACACACACACGCACATGTATGCACACACACACAGGGTTGATTATGCCTTATGGAGCACTTCCTATGTTGCCATATACTGAGCTAATTACATAAATAGCCCTGAAGGACTTATCATGACCCTCAGTTATGGATGAAGTAATGGAACCCAAGAACCTCCCGAATTCACACAGGTAGTGCAGAGCTAGCTTTTGAACCCAGGCCTTCCACACTGTGATGGGGCTGTGATGTGTCAGCTTGGCTAGGCTGAGCCACACTCCTGGTAATTTCCTCTCTAGTGTGTTTCCAATTAGTGTGAGCTACGAAAGAGGCAGTGGTTGTAGAGCAGCATACACCTTCTTTCAGTTATTCAATCAAACTCTATCTTGGGTGCTTTTGTGAATGGATTTTGCAGATGTAGCTAAAGTTGTTCCATCAGTTTAGTTTTGAATTAAATGAAAGAGAGATTATTCTGGGAGGGTCAGACCTCATCAGATGGAAGTCTTCTAAAAGTAGTCCTTCCTAAAATCAGAGATTGCAAGATTATGCTTGTGGAATTCCAGCCTGCCCTGGTATTCCTGCTGCCTGCTTGCCTGTGGCCAAGAAGCTTCGGAGCATGTTCATGAGGTCCTGTCTGTGTGAGGTCTTGCTGACTGCCTGTCCTGTGACTTTAGGCTTCTTAGCCATCCCCATAATTAAGTCAATACTTTGTTATATGTAGATATAACAAATACATACTAGCAGGATATATATTTTACTTACTGATTTTTCTTCTCTGGTTGAATTCTGATTCATACACCCACTACTGCATTTACATGATAGTATTCTTTTAGCTCTTGCTCCAAATGCTATTTTCATCTTATATGTTGCCATGCATATTTACATTTTTATGCTTTTCATTTACAAAAGTATTTTTCATGTACAAGTATATTTAAGAATAGAAGACAATGCTCTATCACACCTTATTTATGGAAACTTTCAATCTTTTCATGGGGCTTAGGAAATGTTTCATGAAAATACTATACATCTTAGTGGGGCCAAATATTAGAAAATTTCATGGGATTTATCTTATGATTCAGCACTGTGAACTCAGTTGTGTTTGTTTCTAAGTTTTAAAGCTGACTGTGTGTGTGTGTGTGTGTGTGTGTGTGTGTGTGTGTGTGTGTATTTGAGATTCAAAGCACAGGTTTTCTTTCATTCTTTCTTGTATTGTTACTTGTCTTTTGTTTTTCGCTGGCTGTATATATTATTTCTAAGCCTCAATAAGACTTTATAGTGGTTAATATTCTATAACGTTGTATACTTTTCTCAGAAGTCTTAATAAATAACCAGGAACAAGTTGTACTTTATGAGCTTCTAATGACACATTTAGTATGTCTTGACTCAGCAAAAGGGCTGTAGTTTTTTCTAAAAGGAAAGCACTTGGCTGTAATACAAGTTAGTGAATGGTGCAGATAATTCAAAGTCAGTAAAACAGCTGGGTCCTAGACATTCATGAACAGCAAGATAATTGGCTGTAGCTCTGCCAGTCTCCTGAAGATGTGTAAATCTTTTGCCAATATCTTAACATTGTGTACTTCTAACCTTGGTTCCATAAATAAATCCCATAATTGCAGTTTGGCTGAATGTACCCCACTATCCAGAGCTTTCTAGACTATCTAAAGTGATAATATTAAAATAATTTTTATTTGAGAGGGTGTTAGGGGAGACAGTGGGCCGTGAGCCCTGAGTACCATTGCACGTTTGTGCCGAGCGTGTTGGACTGCAAGGCTTAGATGTCGAATTTCTGGAGCTAGACACACATGAGGCGAGGGAGACCATAGCAGCACAACCACAGCATTGCTTGCTCCTCAGGGGAGGGCACCAGCTTTCTGGCTGCTGGTTAGGGTATTTGCTATAGTGATTCAAGAAATGCTGGGCCTGGGTTCCTTTCCTGTAATGTGAAGACTCTGTGAGCAGCCATTTATCTATGCTTGCTGTTTCAGTAGCTTGAGATGCCAGGGTATGGAAAGCCAATGAGAACATGAAGCTCTGGGAAATGCTATTGCTAGGAATAATAAAGTCCTTTGTCTCTGACCCAGGTGTCTTGTGTCTTTTGTCAGCACCCATGAAATAGTAACAGGTTCACTTATAGCTTTCAAGTAGGGTAAAATCTCAGACCCTTCATATTTTTATCAAGTGGTTTGCCTTTGTTTAGAACCATTGCAATGCTGCTTTTCTGTAGTGTTTAGTATTAACAGCGTTGAAGACTACCACAACAAAGTATCACTGAGCACTTCCTGCTCCATATGTGGCATGTGCAGGTCCTGCACTGAGAGCTCTAATGGCAACATGAGTGAAGTATTTCATTGGCCTCTGTACAGTAGATATGTAAGTGGCTTAACCAAATAAGGTGTTTTTCACATGAACAAGAAATCCAGAGTTAGGTAGCTATAGACTGGCTTGGTGGCTCTGCAAAAACCTTAAAGCCTCAGACCCCTAACTGTTCTACCACTTTTAGCATGTGGTTTTGGTTTATTTTACACCTCCTATTTTCTCCTTTTTTCTTTTCTTTTTTTTTTCTTTCTTTCTTTTTTTTTTTTTTGAGACAGGGTCTTGCTCTGTTGCCAGGTGTGAATGTACTGGTGTGATCATGGCTTACCACATTCTCAGCCTCATGGGCTCAACCGATCCTCCCACCTCAGTCTCTTAAGTAGCTGGGACTTCAGGCATGTGGTACCACACCTGGCTAATTACATAATTTTTTTTTTTGCAGGGATGGGGTCTCACTATGTTTCCCAGGCTAATCTCAAAGTCCAGGGCTCAAGCAATCCTCCTGCCTTAGCCTCTCAAAGTGATGGGATTATAGGCATGAACCACTGTGCCCAGCCCTCACAAATTCTCACAGCCTGTGCCCCCACCAGCCCTTAGCTAATGACCTTGCTTCTTGCTTCACTTAGATAACTAAATAACTCTAAAAATCACCTGCATGCACTACTTCTTTCACATCTTTCCCGGTGCACCCATACGCTTGGCCTTCCTGTCTATTGCTGTCAGTGCTTTTCAAGACATGGTCCTTGGACCAGCCGCAGCACCATCACTTCAACACTTGTTAGAAATGTGGGTTCTCAGTGTGTAGTGCTCCACTCCCTGGGTCAGTTGGGGGGAAATAGGGGAGGGACGGTGGGGGGTGGGGAGCTGGGGAGAGATAACAAGGGGAGAGATGCCAGATGTAGGTGATGGGGAGGAAGGCAGCAAATCACACTGCCACGTGTGTACCTATGCAACAATTTTGCATGTTCTTCACATGTACCCCAAAACCTAAAATGCAATAAAATAAATAAATGGGGGAAAAAAAGGAAAGAAAGAAAAAACAAACAAACAATATTAAATCTTCCAAATAATAAACGTGGGATATTTTTCAATTGAAAAAAAAAAAAAAAAAAAAGAAATGTGGGTTCTCATGTCCTGACCCAGGACGAAGGAATCAGAAACTCTGGAGGTGAGACCAGCACGGGTGTTTTAACAAGCCCTGTAGGGGATCTGCCACACAGGCAAGACAGCTGAACTCTGACTGCCCACACGGCCATGCCCTTTGAATGTTTAATAGACATCAAACTCCCAACATTTCCAGAACTAAACTCTTGATGTTTCCCACCAAAAAGCTGCTTCCCTGGTTTGCTTTATCCTCACAGCTCTTCAGGCCCTAACTTCAGAAAGGCTGCTCTTGACATCTCTCTGCCTCTCATAGTCCATATCCAATCTCTCAGGAAATCCTGCTGACTTTACTTTCAAGATATATCCATAGTCAAATCACGTCTTATTTTCTCTATTGTCACCACATTGGCCAGCCAGCCGTCATTTTCCCTGGATATTGAAAAAGCCCCCCCTTTTTTTCTTATATCACCCTATACAATAGTTCCTTCACATGTAGTAGCTGGAATGAACTTCTGGAAACATTAGTCAGAAATATCACCCTTTGGGTTACCCTTCAAGGGCTTCCCATTTCACTTGGTGTAAAAGCCAGAGTTCTTCCAGTGGCTCACCCCCAACAAGGGCTGGTCCTTCTACCCCCTGACCCCATTGCCTTCCCAAGTGCCTCCTTGATGTTCTTAGAAACACCACCTACCCTTTTAGGGCCACCTCAGGGAACTGACTGTCCCCACTGCTTGAATGATTCCCTTGAACACTGGCCTGGCCCCCATCCTGATCTCTTTAAGTCTGTGCTCAAAAATCACCTCTAAGCTGGAAGGTCCACCCTTCCCCCACTATTAAAACTTGCTGCTAACCCCACAGCAGCCAGTCTTGTTTTCCCACTCCCTTGCCCCTACAGCAGGATCTAACATACTGTATTATTTACCTAATATATTTGCTTATTGCTACTCATCTCCCATGAGAATGTGAGCTCCAGATTTGTCTTTTGTGCCCTGAGATGCTGAGAACACTGTGGGCTCTCAATAACGTCTGCTGAATTAATGATAATGTTCCTCTCATGGACATGAGATAGAGGCACTTCCTCCAACCTTGCACTCACATTTCAGGTAGGAAAATAAGAAAATAAAGGTGAATGCAAAGACAAAGATGTACAGAGTAGGAGGAAAGGAAAAAGAAGAAGGGGGAAAAAGAGGAGGAGGAAGAAGAAGCAGTTGTCTTATTTCACGAAAAACAAAAACCAGAAATACTTGGCAAAGCTCTGCATCTGCATCACTGGCTAGAACTGAGTCAGTCAGGGTGAGTATTGTGAGTATTTTGCCACATTAAACAAAACTAGAATTTTTGCTAGCAAGAAGAGAAAGAATCAACGTTGAGTAGCTAACTAGTAGTATATTTAAAAATGTTAGTATCTATGTAGTCCTCAAAACCACCCATTATATAGGCATTATTTCCTTTTTATTGATATAGAAGCCAACACTGAAAGGGGTGAAGTTGTTCAGGTCAAACCACTGGTAAATTGCCAAGCTAAGGTTGAGGAGTCTCTCTAGCTCCATTCTGTTATCATATACTATTGCTAATGGCCCCAGATTCCTTTTAAGTAGTTCAATCAACTAACAACTACTTTTTAAACATTACTCTTGGTAAAATATTATATTTGATACAATGGATAGATACTTTTGCCAGTAAGAATTTTATGCTCCAATGGTCATGGTAAGATAAAATTACATGAAAGGATTATGAGTAAATTAATTACACAAGGAGTCTATGCCATCAGAATTCAGAAAACAAGAGCATCTGGGCTGGTCTGAGAAGGAATCAGAGAAGAGGTGGGATTTTATGTGAACCTTGGGAATGGGTCCACATAGGAGAATAGAGAGAGATGTTTAAGTAGCAAGAAATTATCTGTGCCTTGGCAAAAATGATGATTTGTCCTTTCTTAGGATAGAATCTGGGAAATAATACTTTGGAGACTAATTATAATCTTCATGTATCTTGACAGTAATAGAGACAGATTAATAAGCATGCTGTTGGTAGATTTACCAGTTAGTAAGGTGCATGAATGTGAATTTATAGCTATCTCATCTCATTAGTAAATATGAAATTATTCAGTTGGTAAAATCACAGATGCAGAACTCCCTGAGGGCAGTCAACATGCTGTTTGTATGGTGGTCAATCTCTTTCCAGGGTTCTGAGCACCCTGGATTAGGAGTACTTAATGCACTTCCAGACCCTCAGTTTGCTGGGTGGATCAAGGTTGAGCACGTCAAGTTTCAGGAGCTATCACATACAAAATGACTTTGCAATGGTTATTGATTTCTTAAAGATATTTTGTGTTATTTTTGTAACTGTTGGTTTGTGATATGGGCAACCCCTGCTGTTACTGTGGCCATAGTTGATTGGATCAGGGTGGCTGCATGAGCCAGAATACATCATCCATGGGTGGGTGTATTACTTCCCAGCCACCCTGTGGCAGTTTCTCAAGTCCCGCTCTGGTGTGTTCTAATCCAGCAGGCACCCAACCAAGGCAATGCAGTGCAGACAATTGCCCTCAGTTCCGCTGCCCATGCTAGAAGCAAGAGTTCCACATGGCTGATGGTGAAGTTCTTGTTTTACTACACACCAGAGTAGGTAAAGGTCTTCCAGCTTTTGACACAGTTAGGTGGTGCCATGTGGTGTGTTCGCTGGGATATTCTCTTCTGCTATGCTGTGCTGCCTTCCAGTGAACTGGAGTCTGTCTTGAGAAGCTTCTAGCTATTCTCTGACCAGATCCTCCTGAGGCAGGAGGTGCAAGAGAACAGAAGTGTACTCTGTGCTCTTCTGAGCAGAGATGCACAGTGATCTGGGGCAGGCAAACCCCACTGGGGCTGGCACGTGGAGGGAAGTGCTGCCTCCTTGGGCCTCTGCTTTAGTTATCAGCTTAGTCACTGGTGTGACTGTGCCCTGGGCTACTGCCTGAGGTGAAACCTTTACCTGCTCTCTGATCTGTCCTGGTAGAAGTGGTCTATTTCAAAGGTCTACAGCTAAACATATTCTTATTTCTGAGAATACTGCCTGTGTGGCACCCCCTTTCCAGCTCCTTAGAGAGTACGAGACTTGTGAGGAGCTGCCACACTCCTTGCCAGTACTCACAAGATGGGATTTTTAAAAAGTTAAAGTAACCAAGAGGAATATGAGTGTCAAGTCGGCTGGTGGTGTTCACAAGTGGAGTGTCCTTCTTACCACTAATGCACAGTATGACAGAGGAAGTGGGGGTGTCTTCCTGTCCTGGCTTTTCACCCCTCCCTCCCTTGTGTCCTCTGACATGATCCACTGACCCCCCGCCTTGCTGTGAGGCTCACCAGGTCCATGGATAGCCCTTCTGATACTGAAAGCGTCTGCATGTCTCTTTGTGTTGTCAGCTTGGGGCTGGACTTCTTGGCTTACTCTGATAGCCACAATGGATACACACACACACACACACACACACACACACACACACACACATCTCCAAGTCATACATTGGAGAAACGTTAGGATTGCCTCCTGTTGGGGCCACCTGTGTTTTTCCTCTTTACTATGAAGGTGGTAGATGGCAGTGCTCCCCGAGACCTTGCTCACCTTCAGCATTCTGCAGGGAGGAGACTCCACTTCCTAGGCTTCTTACTGTAGGCAGGGCTGTGTAACTAGTCCCAGGCAAGGAGACACAGGTGAAGGGACGTGGGGACTTCTGGTCTCAGGCACTCAAGAGCTTCAGCGAGCTTTCCAGGTTCCTTTATTCTTCCTGTGGGAGCAGCCCAGGTGGCTACATATTGAGACAAACACAACCTGGATCCCTGAGTAGCCACATAGAGAGATGCCCTGGTGCTCCTGCATGCTGTGTGAGTGAGACAATCCGCTGCTGTTAAATCACTGAGATTTGGAGGTTATTACTGATGCAGAGTCTAGCCTTTTCTGGCTAATTTAGGAGCCATTCACAAATGTTTTTCTCAAGTGATATGCCCAATGAATCCTACTATGTTTCTCTGGGAAACAGTAATGTTCAAATGAGATTTATTTCTGAGTAACATACTATTGGAAGACACTAGAAAATTTTTCTAGAAAAGAGATATAGTCCAGAAATAGAGTAGTTTGTAATGAAAGGAAGAAGAGACACGATGAAATAAGAAAGGATTAACCAGAAATTCTGTCTGGAAAAGTTCTCATAGGAGAAATGGAAAACAATTCAAACTTGCAGATTCACAGATCAATAACTAGGTGGGAAGAGGAAGATGAGTAAATTCACACAAGTTTACGAGTACAGGGGCTCATCCATGAAGGAAGAACTGGGGAAAGAGAAAGCTAAATGCAAAAATATACAGCAAATTCAGGAAAACCTAAATGGCTCTGTTTATCAGGGGATATTTTGGGGTCCTTGATTCTCCTTAGATCTTCTTTGGATGCTCAGTAAACTGGACCTTGGCATGGAGGAAAGAGAGGAAAGAGGCAGAGTGAGAGGGGGTAACCAACACACCCCGGCATTCAGTCACAGTCTCCAGAGCCGTGATTCACTGTGTAAAGAACCAAGACTCAACCAACGGCCTCTCAGTAACCTATTTAGAATGATAGCATCCAGAGACAGCTGGAGAGCCCTCTCAGTTTTTTGCCTAACTCTATTTTACAGATGAAGAGACTTGAGCCAAGTTCTTTGTCACCGTTAGGAGATGACAAACACTGGATAGTGTGTCTCCCCCCAGGTTGGGGCACTTTTTCAATCTAGACCTTTCTGGTTTCTCAGCCTGGCTTCTTCACTCTTGAAAACTGGTCTCTTAGTAGCTTAGGGAATGTGACCGGCATAGCACAGGCTCTCATGGAATAAAGAAAAGAGATCGCATTTCCAGTCCAGTAGAGACTTCCGCCTCATTTAAAATCATGTGGTCGTTTCCACCCCAATACTGATTTCAGAATTTCTTTCAAAATTTAGACTAACTTTATGCTATGTTATAGCTTCATGCAAAGTTTTGTGGTTAAGTAATGATATTTTATTCTTGGTGCTTCACTTGTTGATTGTGAAATATGAGACAGCAGGGACTGTCCTGATTGTGAAAGTTACATGTTGTATAAAATCATATAACACTGACTCCAGTGCTTAACCACAGGGCCACAAAATGGGTTGATGGTAATAACTTTGGCTAAACCTGTAGAAATATGAATGATTTACTAAAAACTCTGCAATAACTTAATATATACATGATGACAATTGAAGTAACAAGACAACCTCAAGGAGTAAATATTTCATGTAATGAATTAACCATGCAAGATTCATTCATGAATGTTAATTAGAATCCTGAGGTTAAATTGCTGTGTGGTATAAAGTCAGTTTATGCTAAGTAATCAAGTAGATAAAGAGTAATGATGCAGGGTTTGTATTTTAATTTACTGTTCTCTCTTCCTACCAAAAATGAGCAATCACTCATAACGGTGAAATGAGCAGCTCTGCTCTCCCTTCTCTTCCTAAGAGAAAACACACGGCCTGGTCCTAAGAAGAGCTGCACAAAGGTCTGAGCCTCTTCTGGTGGTGTCAGGCTAAAGGGGCAATGATGGGACAATGTCAGCCTGGAAACATCAGGTTATAGATTCTCCACTTACATAAAGTTTTGGGACACAGAGTGGGACAGGCAGAATAATATCCCCTCAAGGATAGCCTCGTCCTAATCCCTGGAATCTATGAGTAGATTTTCTTTGTGTAGCAAAAAGGATTTCACATATGAGATTAGGTTAAGAACCTCGAAGTGCAGAAACTATCTTGGATTACCTCAGTGGAGTCAATGTACTCGCAAAGGCTCTTAAAGGGGGAAGGGGAGGCAAAAGAGAAAATCAGAATCATGCTCTGTGAGGACTTGACTCACTGTGGCTGGCTTTGAAGAAGGGGGAAGGGGACATAAGCCAGGAGTATAGGCAACTTCTTGAAGCTGGAAAAGGTGAGGACTGGATTCTCTCCTAGAGCCTCTAGAAAGGCATGCAGATGTGCTGAAACTTTGAAAGTCACCCTCTGAGACTTGTGTCAAACTTCTGGCCTTCATAACTCTAAGACAATACATTTGTGGGAGTTTGTTACAGCAGCAATGGGAGACTAATACTTAGATTCAGGGACTGAGTCTGAGTCTAAGTTGCCTACAGCCATCTGATCTTTGACAAACTTGACAAACACAAGCAATGAGGAAAGGATTCCCTGTTTAAGAAATGATGTTGGGAAAACTGGCTAATCATGTGAAGAAAGCTGAAACTGGACCCATTCCTTACACCTTACACAAAAATTAACTCCAGTTGGGTTAAAGATTTAAACATAAGACCTAACACCATAAAAACCCTGGAAGAAAACATGGGCAACACCATTCAGGACATAGGCATAGGCAAGGACTTCATGACTAAAACACCAAAAGCATTGGCAACAAAAGCCAAAACAGACAAATGGGATTTACTCAAACTTAAGAGCTTCTGCACAGCAAAAGAAACAATCATTAGAGTGAATTGACAACCAAAAGAATGGTAAAAAAATTTTGCAATCTACCCATCTGACAAAGGGCTAATACCCAGAATCTACAAAGAACTAAAACAGATTTACAAGAAAAAAAAATACCTCATCAAAAAGTGGATGAAGGATATGAACAGACACTTTTCAAAAGAAGACATTCATGCGGACAACAAACATATAAAAAAATGCTCATCATTACTGGTCATTAGAGAAATGCAAATCAAAACCACATTGAGATACCATCTCACGCCAGTTAGAATGGGGATCATTAAAAAATCTGGAGACAACAGATGCTAGAGAGAATGTGGAGAAATAGCAACACTTTTACACTGTTGGTGGGAGTGTAAATTAGCGCAACCATTGTGGAAGACAGTGTGGCGATTCCTCAAGGATCTAGAAATAGAAATACCATTTGATCCAGCAATCCCATTACTGGGTATATACCCAAAGGATTATAAATCATTCTATTATAAAGACACATGCACATGTATGTTCATTGCGGCACTGTTTACAATAGCAAAGACTTGGAACCAACTCAAATCTCCATCAAGGATAGACTGGATAAAGAAAACGTGGCACATATACACCGTGGAATACTATGCAGCAATAAAAAAGGATGAGTTCATGTCCTTTGCAGAGCCATGGATGAATCTGAAAACCATCATTCTCAGCAAACTGACATAAGAACAGGAAACCAAACACCACATGTTCTCACTCATAAGTGGATGTTAAACAATGAGAACACTTGTACATGTACACAGGGTGGAAAATCACACATTGGGGTCTGTTGGGGGCTTGGGGGCTAGAGGAGGAATAGCAGGGGTGGGGAGGTTGGGGAGAGATAACATTAGGAGAAATACCTAATGTAGGTGACGGGGGGATGGAGGCAGCAAACCACCATGGCATGTGTATACCTATGTAACAATCCTGCAAGATCTGCACATGTACCCCAGAACTTAAAGTATAATAAAAAAAAAAGAAAGAAAAATAAGGAAAAAAATGGCTATAGAACAGGAAAGAAAGAAAAATTTGCTTGGAAGAGACCCAAGCAGACACCTGTAGGACAAAGAGAGAGAGAGAGAGAGAGAGAGAGCCTTCACCTTGATCCTGAGCCTTTATAGGATGGCCCACTTCCCATGCTTCTCCCCTTAGGGTGGACTGCCCATATGCACAGTGCCCTCCTTACCCTTGGGAATTGAACACACACAGTGTGTTTAGGGAGTTACATGCCCATCTGAGGCCTTCTTCCCAATTCTGGTGGAGTGTCCCAAGAACATAACCCTTCACTATTTTTGTTTTTTAATATGCATGCCCAGGAAGTTGCTTCTCCCTGGGGTCTGCCTTTAATTAGTACTTTAATGCTAACAGATGTGGACCATCAGGAATAGGCCTCTTCCTGGCGCCCCAATTTATCACTTAGAGAGGCAGTGCGTTAATTGCCTAACCATCACCCAACACTTCCAGTGGGTGCGAGGGAGCTCTCCCATGCCCTGCTCATGCCTGTCTACCTGTAACAGAATACTTGTTATGCAGATATACCTCAACTAGAATCTGATTGACATGCACCTCTGCATACCTATGGGTAACTGAGGTTCAAAACACTAACTCTATAATACCACCAAATCCAGAAACACCTATTTAAGGAGTCTTACCTATATTTACTGTTGGTTTAGAGGGAAGGAAGGTGCTTCAGTGTATCCAGTGTCTGTACTGGATCAGACACTTTGTTAGCCCTCATTTCCATTGCTCTCCATCCCTGTTTTATTTCCTCATGGGAGCTATCGGCCTCTGAGACATCCATGTTTATTGTATTTCTTTGTGTGTTAATTTCTCCTTCATCCTACAGAAACTCAAGCCCTGTAAGAGCATATACCTTTGCTTAGATTGGGTTTTTGAATGTGACCATTGATCACACTTCTCCCAAACAGAATTAAACAGAAGGATTAAAATATCAGCATTGAACAGATCCAGTGCAATTAGGAATGTGGTCTGACCTAGGACTCCATCAGGGCTCTGATGACGCCCCCTCCCATTTCACTGAACCCCGTCTGTGGGTCTGCTCCTCAAAGCAGGAGCAGAATTGGCGCCAAGAGCTCGCAGAGAGAAAGCACCACACCCATGGGCAGCTCCTTCTCCTGAGTTCACACTTCCCTCACTTCGGGGGAAGTGAGACTGCTAGGGAGGCAGGCCCAGTGTCACCTCTTGCAGAAGAAGACCCTGAACATGAAGACAGCGTCCTGGGGGCAGAGGTTTCAAATGAACTCTGCTCTTGATCCCCGCTGCACCTCCAGTGTCTAAAACAGCTCCTGTCACATGGGAGGCACTCAATAAATATGGGTCAATGAATAATGAATAAATATTTTATTTCATCTTTGGAGCAATTCTAGACAGTCTATTTTGTATCTATTCTACTGGAGAAGTCTGGATAAACTTAACTGAGTTTGGATAATCCCTGAACAGCAGAGCTGGGATTCAGATCTGGTTCAGCCTTGCTCTAAGGCACATCCTGCTGTCTTCCATGTGCACTTGATGTGGTTCTACTTTGGAAAGAGGCCACTGTTTGATGCATTTTTGCTTAAGTCTGCTAGAATCAGAAGTCTACTTCAAGGTCATGCATGCTGGGCAGCCTTGAGTGCAGGGTTTACAGGTAGGCAGCTTTGCCTTCTCAGCTATGAAATGAACCCCAGTGCCCACTCAGGGCCAGACACTTCACTGGTGCCCAAGCATGAAGCACGGGCTCTTAGATCATCCCGCTGCTGCCCAAGCCATTTGTAGTGCTGAAAGCATCTGCAGTCTGCTTGAAGTTTCTCCTTGACTATATAAAATTCCTCTGAGGAACTCAAGGCCTTTATAACTATTGTTACAATAATAAACCCCTGGTTTGGTGAAAAAGGTTTTGAAAATGCCCATCGATGATAGACTGGACAGGGAAAATGTGGCACGTATACACCACGGAATATTATGCAGCCATCAAAAACGATGAGCTTGTGTCCTTTGTAGGGACATGGATGAACCTGGGAACCATCATTCTCAGCAAACTGACACGAGAACGGAAAATCAAACACCGCATGTTCTCACTCATAGGTGGGTGTTGAACAATGAGAACACATGGGCACAGGGAGGAGAGCACTACACACTGGGGTCTGTTGGGGGGAAATAGGGGAGGGACAGTGGGGGGTGTGGAGCTGGGGAGAGGTAGCATGGGGAGAAATGCCAGATATAGGTGAAGGGGAGGAAGGCAGCAAATCACACTGCCATGTGTGTACCTATGCAACAATCTTGCATGTTCTTCACATGTACCCCAAAACCTAAAATGCAATAAAAAAAAAAAAAAGGAAAGCATTGACTGCACACTTAACAACTTCTGAGCAATTCGAGGGCTGAGGCTAAGCGCGGCTCTGAGTTTGTGGCGTGCATATTTTAGTCTCTTGTTTCCTAGGAGTATTTAATTTTCACCTTAATTGTAGAGAATGCATTTGAGAACACTCTTGTGTCTGCAATCAACCGGAGCAGGGCAGCATTATATTCTGCGAAATTTGGGCTGGGTGCGGTGGCTTACACCTGTAATCCCAGCACTTTGGGAGGCCAAGGCAGGTGGATCACCTGAGGTCTGGAGTTTGAGACCAGCCTGTCCAACATGGTGAAGCCCTATCACTACTAAAAATACGAAAATGAGGCGAGGATGGTGGTGGGCACCTGTAACCGCAGCTACTCAGGAGGCTGAGGCAGGAGAATCGCTTGAACTTGGGAGGCAGAGGCTGCAGTGAGCTGAGATTGCACGATTGCACTCTAGCCGGGCAACAAGAGCAAACCTCTGTCTCATAAAAAAAAAAAAAAAAAAAAAAAAAGGAAAGAAATAAAAGTAAAGAAATTTTACTAGCTCAGAGGAATAACCAATTCAATGAAAGTTATAGCAGAAGTTTTTTTTTGAGATGTTTTTATGAATGCACCCTTTCTCCCATGTGTCTGTAGTATGCTCTCAGCAGGTGCTTGACAACAAAGTTAGTGGATTTTCCTACTTAAATTTTATCTGGATCAGTTGCTGTAAGACATATGGTTCCTCATTACACCATGTGATGCTCTGATAATGACTCGCTTCTTTCTATTCCAACTTGGAAAGAAGCTTTTGCCACTCTCCCACCTGTGTCTTGGTCTCAGCCAGTGAGCATCGGCGCCTCCTTCATGGTCCCTTGTTATCGGCTCTGTCTCCTCCCAGCTTCCTTTTCTGCTCTCACCATGAAGTTTAATAGTCTCAATAAACTTTTATCTTGCCTTTTATGTGGTTGCTACTAAATCTCTTAAGCTGTCATTTTAATGACTCACTTTTATCCCTTTTCCAATTGCTCTCGGCACTGCAGTGCAGGGACTCAGCATCTGGGTCTTTTCTGAAAGGTGACGATTCTATATCCTGTTATATTCCACTGGGGTGTCAGATTAGAGAAGCAGTCTCAGGGCTAAATACATGGAGTCCTTCCTGTCACTGTTCCTTGTGGTGCCCATTCTCCAGGGGTTTGAAGGCATGAGGACATTGTTTTGTACACACGTTCCAGCTTATGATGGCGTCTGCATCTCCAAAGTGGAGCTCACGTTGGTGCTGTCTGCTGGGCTCTTGGCTGTCCTCTTCCTGTTCATAAGGACTTTCTACTCCTCTGTAACAGGGTCTGCAGCTTCCACATCAACCACTTCAGCATCCCCTGCAGTGATGAATGAGAGGGAGTCATCTGATAAGCTTCAACTGAGTTTCAATGTCCACTGCATTTTGTTGCTCATGTGGCTGCCCTTGGGCTTTCTTGTGTGATTGAAAGGAGGCAGGGTGACCACCAGGTAGAATCCTCCTTGGCTCTGCCTTCTGGAAATGGGCAGGTAACCTGGTTGATCTACTGTAATTGCCAATTATGGTACTAGTTATTCTACCCTAGAACTAGTTAGGTGTACGTTGGTATCTGAATCCTTTACACAAACCAATCAAATGTTTGTCAGTAAGTCTGAATATGTACTTTGAGTATAGTGTTCATTAACAGGACACTTAGGAATAGAGCTGATGCTGGGGATTTCCAAAGGCAGTTAACGTGAATGTGGTTCTGATGTTAAAGTCACATCCTTTCAAATTAAGTTGCTTATGAAATACATAGCCAGAGCTGTGTTAGGCAGTTCCTATTTTCTGATATGCATTTTTGCTCATTTTTCCTGTTGCCTCTACGAGGCCTGTACTGGCCTGCAGCAATTTGTAGGGCAATCACTTTCTTATCTCAGAGTTTATATTAAAATTCTGTATTTCACAAAGGGCATTATTGGTAGAAGTCACATAACAAAAGCCCCCCATGGTCAAATAGGTTTGTAAGATGCCTGGTTAAGTATATTTCTTGACAACAAGATTTCTTGGAGCCTCTGCTGCTGTTACATGCATTGCCAGGGGCCCAGCTGAGCTGCCAGGTGTTGGAGTAGTTGATTAAGTCAATAACTCAAAAGGAAAGTCACCATGCAGCCTTTAATCCCTTCCTACAACAAAGGCACAGTCAAGGGGCTGAACCTGGGGAAGCGCTGAATACCCCACCCCATTTTTCCCCATAGAATGGCACGAGGTTGAAGGTCAGGTGAATCAGCACAGACCTGGAAGGTTAGAGGTATCTCATTGATGAGAGAGCTCTGAACAGAAAAGGCTCTGGCAGTTTTATGCACTGGGAGACAGGGTGTGGGAGGGTTGGAAAAGTGCTAGAACTGGAAAAGTATCAAGTACTGAGTCAATGTGGAGAAATTCTTTCCAGATTCCCTCTCCTCTGTCCCCACAGGGAGGTCACCTAGAGGGGCCTGAGGGAGCCTCTGGGTAGGCCCCTCGCAAAGAGATCTTGGAATGCAGGTGACTGGGATGGAGTGCAGATATGTGTAAGCACATGCCTGGCCTGGCCTGCAGCTCCACCGAGGGAAGGTAAGACCCTGTGTGCACCAACTCTCCTGTTGGGAGGGTGGCTTCCCTCATGAGGTCTGCCAGGTAAACCTTTATAATTGCCTGAAAAAAATCACACACAGGAATTCAGACAGGAGTGGAACTCCTCATGCATGATGGCCTTCCAAGAAAATAATGTATACAGAAAGCCATTTCTCAGATGCATTTGACTATGGAGTTTGTGATTGCACGTTCCTTGTGACTGGTATTCTAATTACAGAAGTACCAGTCTTTCTATCTGAAACTGTTCAAAGTTCAGTCTTCAAATGATGGAAACATTTCCCCTCTAAGTACACATATTTCATTAGTAGCATTTCTTTTGATGCTGCTGAAATTTTGGATAGCTGTGCCTTTCCTTCAGTATGCGTGTGTTTTTCCAATGTCATCTGCAAAATCCTCTATTTTGTCAGCTGCCTGTGAGTTTCGTCTAAAGGTTATCTGGGTCAACTCAGGTCAGAGGGATTTTTGTAGAACACCCTGAATTCAGCGCAAGAATTATCTGCCCAGCATGATTCATGGATGTTTCACAACCTCATGCTTTCTGACATCCACCATCAAGGCAAAGATGCTAGAACACTTGTGTCTTATGGTGTGATTGTGTATGTATGTGTAATTATTTACCATCCATGATTTCAGAGGGAATCAGTGCAAGATAATGAATAAGGTTTTTTTTTTTTTCATTTGACCTGTAATGTTCTAGTTTGTTGATTCTGCAGATTTAGCAACTACATTTAACTTCACTCACTTTCACATTAAAATGACTTTGCCCTCTCTATAGGGAATTGAGAGGAGAGAAAGGCTTCCCAAACCACCAGGTCAGTTCACACAACTGCCCTATCTTTGGATCATAATTAAAACTGCAGCAAAGTGTCCTATATTGGGGTGCCAGATTCACCAAGTGGAATTGATTTGTTTCTGTTCAAAGAAGTTGAAGCTTGTGAAAAACAAAACCGTAACTTGTAGTTTATTGCATGTATCTTTACTTATAAGGTTTTATTGTTTATATGCATCAACACTAGATCAAAAAATTTGGCTGTGCAGAACCAAGCAGGTTTCATCCAGGCAGGATTCTGTAGACTGATAGCTTAGGAGAGTGGTTTTTATAGTAATTTTTAACCTATGGAATGCCTTCTTCAAGGGAACTCTTATGAAGAATGCCAATATTAAAAATCAGAGTGGGTTATGGTTGAAAGTGGGGGGGGATACGTTAAGGCCCTCATATTTTTTATGGTGTCCCTGAGGGGCTCTGTGTCTATCTGCTGGAGAATGATGACCTGAAACACTGTTTGAGTCTAGCCTCATTAAGACAACTTTCCTTATTACCACTTACAGATTTCCCAATTCAGGATTTTAGCAACAACAGTAATTGGCAGCCACCTGTATTATGCACATTCAACAGGCGGCAGGCGGTGCATTTGGCACTTTACATTGATTGTCTCTTCAGCCTCACAACAAATGAATGAGATAGTGTCAAGTCAGGGAACAGCCCCCAAGACCACTCTCACTCCTGATGCCAATTGCAGATTTGGGGGTCCTCGAGACAGTCCTCAGTTTTGATATTTTGCTAGAAGGACTCACAAACTCATTAGAAGCTGTTATACTTACGGTTACAGTTTGTTATAACAAAAGGCTGAAAATCAGCCAGGGGAAGAGGTGTACAGGGCAGATCTAGGAAGGTTCAAAGCATGGAACTTCAGTTAATGCAGTACAGTCACAGCATTAACTTCTCCCAGCAATGACGTGTGATGAAACACACAGAATGTTGCCAGCCAGGGAAGTTATTCAACTCTTGGTGCCCAGAGTTTTATTGGAGATTGCTCATGTAGACATGCCTGACCTTAGCCTCTAAATCCTCCGAGGTTAAACTGATACATGTGACTGGAAACCCTCTTCTTAAATCACATTTTTAGACTGGGGTGTCCCAACACACCCAGGTAAACTAAGACACGTTTGTCAGGACACTAAGACACTCAGGCTTTCCAAGTGTTTAGAGAGCACCTCCCAGGGACCAAAGGAAAAGACCAGATTCCTCTTTGTATCAGCTTGAATTCTTTATTTCATAGCTAGCTACTAGAAGTTTTTTCTATTTCATAGATGAGGAAACTGAAGCTTAAAGAGTCTAAGTAACACTTCGTAGTTGGTGAAGCTGGGTCTTGAAGCAGGGCAGATGATTCCAGAAGGGAAACTTTTAACCTTAATTTCGTGCAAAGGTATTTGTTAGCCCAAGATACAGCATTTTTGTAAACTCCCATCATTTTTCAAACTCTGGTCAGAGTGGAAAATTCCACTAGGGCTCAGGATGTAAGAACTACCCTGCCAGAAAAGTCCCAGGCCTAACCTCTTGACTCCCAAGAATTCTTCCCTTATCATCAGCTAACCACACTGCCCACCCTATTTCACAACAAGCCCAGACCTTTCCCTCCGGGACCTATAATTACCCCAGCCTGTAAGGGGGTGTGGGCTCCGGTACCAGCTGATGTCCTCCTCGGCAAATCTTTGTTCAATAAACTTTTGTTGCAACACAGCCACCTCTGCCTGTTCCTTCTCCCTTTCCTGCTCTAACAGTATTAAAAAGCATTATTGGTACTTGATCCAATGGTTAACTTAGACATAAATACACATGCTATCAAAGAAATTATAGTCAGTAAACTCACAGTAGAATCCTGATATTACCAGGCAGTCCTTTCATCTCCAGCGTAGGTAGGAAAATGCCTATTCTTGTCCATTTGTCCCAGGTCACTCCTGACCACATGCGTACATCATCAGAACTGCCAATCTGAGTGCTGCACCCACCCAAGTCCCTCCATGCTGCCTGTGTCTGCCACCCTCAGTGTTCAGCCTTTAAAGTCCTCATTAACTTCATTTATAATGGTCTAGCTATTTCTGTTTTTTGATTGCTAATTCCACAATGCCAGGGTGAGCTTTCCTCCAATGCAAATGTATTTGTAAATTCTGGCTACAAAACGTTTTTGCTGGAACATGCCTATGAATACTTCACATTGTGTCTTTTCTGCACCACCACCTTTGAAAAGTTTCAAAAATGTACTGTTTGCTCTTCCATATCCTGTGATAAATAAGAGACTCTGTCCTTGCACCCTGGAGCTGCTTCCTGTGTCTTCTCTCTCAAAACCCCCTGCTGCAGCAACTGTAGTTACGCACGTCACCGGCTACATTGCTTGGGTTTTGCAGAAACTGTTTATGTTAGCTATAGTGGCCATATTTTCTCAGACAAAATTTGGGACACATGGCCCAGCAAGGATGACTGTGCATATGGGTACACAGGACATAATATTTCTTTCCCAGAAAACTTGAGACATATGGTCTCCATATGTATAGAATATATGGCCTCTTGAATGTCTCTTTATTGATGCATTCCTAGTCACATGAATATGTAACAATAGTAATGTGATTTTTATAGCCTCACTGTCAGGAGTTTTTCATTTGAAAAACATATTCATCATTTCTGTTTGTGGTAAAATTACTGCTCAATTTAGTGGCCAGCTTTACATGGTACGTGATGTATCTTGGTTTTAATGTTCTTTAGTGAATACATTTTCTTACTTCTATTTAGGGATCTGTGGTCTGTCTAGGCCAAAAAAACAAACAAAAAAAGGGCTGTGTGTATGCACTTGTTCTGAAAATGTCTGTGGAGGAGGTGGCTTGGTGGCGAATGATTTCACGGTAGGCGTGTGGGAGGAAGCTTCAGAAAATAGATGAAAGTTTATGAAGTTATTTCGCTGTTGGGGTCAGTGAACATGGGTATTTTGAAAAGCAGAATAAGTGATGAATGAAGGGAGAATAAAAAAGTGGCAGAAAAATGGAAAGCGTAATGGTGTAGAAGGTGTTTTTTCCTTCTAGTTGCCTGCGCTTTAGCCTGCTCCCAGGTGGCTAATGGAGGAAATAAACAAATAGGGGGTTTTAATCCACAGTAGAGCAAACCACAGTGATGGCAAGCAGAGCAGACCTCCTGTGGACACAAATTAAATGTGTTTGAGTAAAGAAATGTGAACCATAGTGAACATTTATTAATACAAATTTTGGGAGCAGTAATTAATGACATTCTAGTAGACGGAGATAACCTCCAAAGTAAGGAAGAGATGATGTATTTGATTGGGGTAACTAAAACAAGAAGCTTCCAAAAGAAAAACGATCCCTTACCAGCAGTTAAACTAAATTGGACAGCGGTGCAGCCTGTCATAGGTGATGAGGGGCCTTCAGTGGCTTGTAGGCTGGAGGTCACACTGACCTTCAGAGGGTACACGGAATCCAAGCTTGAAGTACCAGAGAGGGTGATGAATGTGACAGGAAGCCTTGTCAGAGTTTTCTCTTTCATTATGTTGTTTTAAACTTAATGCAAGCTCCATCCAGAATTCTTTGGTTTTAGGTAACACCAATTATCCAGTACCTCTAATGTAGTCTTGATTTTCCCACAGGGCCACACAGATGATTTTCTCCACCATTTCTTCCATTCTGTGAAGGGAAACAGTCATGACTTTGCTTAAAAGTTTTCAGTCGTTTCCCATTATTCTTAGGATAAGGGAAAAATCTTCCACATGGCCTGCATTCCCTTGGCCTGCTTCCTCCATGGTACACAAATGTCCCGGAAGCGTCTGTGCAAGCTCCCCAGCTTCTAGCACCTGTGCTAATTCTGACTCCCATAGAGAAAACACCTTCCCTTCTTATCCTAGTTAACTCCTTCCCAGCTGTCAGGTTTCTGCTCATGTGTCACCTGCAGGAAACCTTCTCTGACTCTGAATCCTAGGGAAGGTCAATCTGTCCTAGATTCTTACAGTGTTTAGAGTACTTTCCTTACAGTGTTTAATACAAACATGAATATTCTTCTCCTTTGCTAGACTAAGCTCTACAGGGTTAGGGTGTCATTTTGTTCACCTGTGCATCTCCCAATGTAGTACCTTGTTGGGTATGCAGCATGGTGTAGATTATGTGCTCACCATATGATATGAAGTAGCAGGGTGTAGACTATGGGCTCATGGCCTGGTATGGAGTGTGGTGTAGACTATGTGCTTGTCATCTAGTTTGAAGCATGGTGCAGGCTGTGCACTCGTGGCCTGGTATGGAGCGTGGCCTGGACTATGTGCTTGAGGTATGGTATGGAGCATAGCGTTAGGCTGTGTGCTCATCATCTGATTTGAAGCATTTCTGATTTGAAGCTCATGGCCTGGCGTGGAGCAGGGTGTAGACTGTGCGCTCATGGCCTGGCGTGGAGCAGGGTGTAGACTGTGTGCTCATGGCCTGGTGTTGAGCAGCGTGTAGACTGTGCGCTCATGGCCTGGTGTTGAGCAGGGTGTAGACTG
>NW_022436970.1:18864857-19128690 GCF_009761245.1 Sapajus apella | reverse complement strand
GTAGACTGTGCGCTCATGGCCTGGTGTTGAGCAGGGTGTAGACTGTGTGCTCATGGCCTGGTGTTGAGCAGGGTGTAGACTGTGCGCTCATGGCCTGGTGTTGAGCAGGGTGTAGACTGTGCCCTCATGGCCTGGTGTGGAGCAGGGTGTAGTGTATAAAACCATTGCATGTTCTTCAGTATGTACTCAATACATTTTCTCGAATGAATGAACAGTTTTGTTCTCAAATTGACTGCCCTCATGGGCAAGTTCAAGTTACTGTGGCCCCAACCTCTGTAGTGCCGTGTCTTAAAATGGCTTTGCTTCCTATTTGTCATCATCCCAGTGTAAGACTCAGAAGAAAGTAAATCCAGGACCTCTACTCATTTAAACAAACCGCTACTCATTAAAGAAACTTCATCTTCTTTCCTTTGGATGATTTGAGTCACCTTGAAGTCTACAAGCTCCCAATGTGAATTATTATGGGGAGGAGAACTCCTAGAACATCAAGGCAGGAGAGAGGCAGTAAGGGGGTAATAAGAGAGGCTTACATGGAGTACACACTGCGTTGGGTTTGAGGGCCTAAGTTCTCCACACACTTCAGCTCATTTAATCCTCCAGTAACCCTAGGAGGGAGGTGCTATTATCAGTCACCCATGTGGTTCAGATGAGGACACTGAGCCATGGAGGAATAGCTAGTCAATGTAAAAGAAGGATTTAAACCCAGTCATTTGATCTTCATAACCTGTATTCTTAGTCATGGTGCTAAACTGTCCCTCAAGACAAGAAAGCTTCTCCCAGACTTTCTTCCTTGAGTTTTATGCCTTCTTTTCAGAGGAGGGCAGCTGTGTTTAGTTATGTTTATAAACCCGAATGATGTCCTTCCATATATCAATTTGTTTTCTCACAAAGCGTTTCCTAACACATAGTACACACTGAGTATCGCAGTTAGTACCGAGGATATAGAGTTAAGCATACTTCATTCTTGTCTAGAGGTAGAAATGTATTTATATGTAATCTCTATATTAATCTATATACATTTATCAATATACATATGATAATCAATATGTATATATGTAAATCTCTGTCTCTATCTATACACATACCCAGACTAGAAGTAGAAAGTATAAGTTTTAACAAATTACTATGGCCATCTAGCAGACAGGGGTTAGTAAATGGTTATCTTTGAAAAAGTGTAGGAGAAGAAATCCTCATGGAGGAGTTAACAGCTGGATCTGGGAGGATAAAAATGAACTTGGCAGGCGAATGAGTAGAGAAGAACACTGAAGGAAGAAAGAACAGCATGGCAATGGTGGGGAGAGGCTGTGGCTGTGGGGAGGGCTCAGTGGAGGGGCTCTGTGGTGTGGGTGGAGCCGTGGGGAGGGAGGTGGGGGGATGGACTGTGGCCAGATGGTGCAGGTTTGTAAATGTGATTGTTCATTTGGAGTGAGACATCCACCCGGTTTGTTGGCAAAACTGGCGTATCATTTTAGCACGACAGCCAGGGCCCCTCTGGGATGACGGACTGGAAGTTGGTGGGTGGGGGGCTATTGAAGAGAGGGAGGGGGCCAGGCCCTGGAGCCGGCTGGTTTCCAGGTTAGAGAGGTGACAAAAGCTTCCTGCCTGGCGAGTTCTACCTCCAAATGGTTCCACCCCTCTTCGTGGGCTGCATGGCCCTCCAAAGGATGATGTGTCTGTGGATGGTCCCTCTCGGAGTTTTGCAATGTCTACCAGGCAACTCCTTCAGTGCAGTAAAGAGTATTTAACACAAGCGCCTGTTAGATGCTTTGTGGGGGCTCGATGAGAGGAAGAGTCATCCAAGTCTATGGGTCCCTTTGATCGGTAGAAGCAGCACAAGCTGGTGACCCTGCCTTTCCTCCTCTGGAGGCATGAGAAGGATGAAGGCTTTTCATGGCAGAGCCTTGCTGTCTTCACCCACGCCCCATGTTCTTTGATTTTGTAGTACTCAAAGCCTCAGAGCCCCATGGAAGCCCTCCTCTATGGAAGTGCAACTGAGAGGCCAGGCCACAGGGCCCTGCCTTCCCTTCTGGCTCTGGGCAGCACTGGCTGGAGCACTCACTCATTCTGTGGAATGTTACAGGTCCCAGGTTTACCTCAGGACACCCATGAGGGTCCAGGAAGCTCAACCTGCCCCAACCTCTTTGGCTTCCTGATGCTCAAGGGCTGCTTCTTAACCATACTACACTGAAATAGACCCCAGACCCTTCCTACAGCCCCCACTCCCTAAAAGACAGCACACCCAGATGCATCCAAATATATAATGGGCCCGCCTTTGGATCTGGAGGCCATCAGGAGAGGGAATGTTCCATACCTGTGGCCTCTGTCATCTCCCCAGCCTTCTCACTTCCTTGGTCTTCTAATGAATTTCAACCTTAATCTTTATGTGAAAAAAAAAAATCAGCTGTTTCTAGCTTCTTTTCCCAAGCCCAAATAACAAACACAGTAGGAGGCCAAGCAGCAGAACTGGTGTTTTTTCTGGGGGATTCCTGCTTAGGAGGCAGTCATGATCATAATGACCCGAAAGTGGGCAAATGACTAGGTTGTGTGTGCTCTGCGCGTGTGTGTGCTTTTCCGTGTGGGTGCATGTGTGTGCATATGCATGTACATGTGTTTCCACATGTGTGCGTACACAGCTGATATCCTGAGAATGTGTAAATAGGCCACATGTTGACGTGGAAGTAAATTTTCAGACTTCTCAGAAGGGTTTCAGAGCAGCAATAATGTGTATTAGGGAAATGACCACCAGGCCGAGGAATGGAGGAAGCCCCCAATGGTTCACGCGTGGCAGAAGCAGTCATCTCTGGGGCACACACTGAGGTGTGTGAGCCCCTGAAAGTGACTCGTGCAGCAGGTGCCTCACCGGGGTGCCCTGCCCCGGTGTTAGGGTTAGGGTTAGGGTTAGGAGTCAGTCTTGCCCTAACTCTATGAGTTGCATTTTCCTCACCTATAAGTTGCAGGGATGGGTATCTATCTTAGAAGGTTGCAGGGAGTGTAGACCAAACGTGGCCGCGTCTGTAAATTGCTTACTGCAGATGCTGCCTTTAGACAGCTCTGATGGTGCTGACATAGAGTGACAGGTACCTGCCTGTGCCCCGGCCTGGGATTGCCTGGCTTCCTCCCCCATTTCTGATATTTACTGACTGTGTGATCTTGGCTAAAATAAGTAACCTGTCTGTGTGTCAGCTACTTACTACAAAGCAAAGCTACTAACAGTTCCTCCCCCGCCGTGGGATGTGACCTGTGTAAAGCCGTTAAAACGATGCCTGCCATTGAGGAAGGATTGGGGATGATTATTATGAAGATGCTCGCCCTGAGAGCAGAATTTCACTTCCTGGAAAACCGACATGAGGACGAGTGTCCAGGTCTAGAAACCTTCATTCCATGATTTTCTAATTTCCAATTTGATAATTTTTGAATTTTTTTCTGGTTGCAAATAATTCCATTGTATTTTGCTTATATACCACCTGTCGGTTTATTATGGGGGCACAGAGGCAAGTGAGCTGTTTCAGTTGTAACACAATATTTTTATTCTAAAGCAGTGAAAGAGGGGAGGAGAGACCTACTCTGAAAGCCAGTTAGACTGTGTGGGGTCATGCCAGTCTTCCTGCCCTTGCCAAAAAGGCCTGGTACCTGGACCTGTACCCCTCACCTTTCCAGCACTGGGTGCTTTTCGAGAACAAACCCACCTCCCCACTCATTAATCTTATGAGTGGCTCTTGGCTGTCTTCCAGCACAGGGGCCAGATCCAAATGTACTCTATTCCCTGGGGTTGTGCCACTTACAAATAAGCCAAGCAGAGGCTGGAGCGTGCTTCTGCGTGAGGTGAGGCCGCCCAGGCACAAATACACGGGCTTCTTCCTTCAAGGATGAATGGCTACAGTTGGCAGCGTCTCATTACCTGACAGGCAGTGTTGAAGAATCCTGCTTATTGTTCCTGCTTTTGACAAAAGAATGTGTGTTTTGGAATCTGATTTCGGATGCAGCATTATTTCAAAACTCAAACAAACAAAAACCCCAGGGTTCTGACCAGGCGAACCTGGAACTAGTTGAAACGGAATCTGACATATAGAATGAAGTGAAACACCGTTTGTAAGGCTCTAAAATAAAGACATTTTCTTTTGATTATGTAATTGTTTATCCAACTGCATGGGGCATAACTATGAGTTGCTGATCTGTGTCCTGGGGAGAGAAACCCCATTTGATCTCTTTATGTGGCATGTTCATTTTTGCAGGAAGATTCAATTATTCCCCACTTACAAGGCTATAAATGAGTTTGCTGGGCCGGTTCCTGACACAAGCGCTCTCATCATTATTCAGATTAGTTTTCACTTTTCTAAACTGGTCTTCTGCCTACGGCTTCTGGAGCCCAGCCAGCATTTCGGAAGAGGATTAAATAATCTTTCTCTCACAACTTCCTACATGTTGTGCTATTTTGTTCCTTCCCAAATGTCATCCTCTGCTCCTGTGCACGTTTCCCATGGGCGAGGGTTTCAGACGTCCTGGGGCTCATTTCCCTATGAGCGGTCAGGCCCAGGTAAGGCAGCCCTGGCCCCAACTCCCAGGTCCTCCAGTTGGGTGCTGAGTTGAAACCTGGGGCTGTCTCCACCTCAAGAAGGCAGAAATCACTGCTTACTCACAACTGGATCAGCAGTGCTGTACCCGAGCAGAGGCAGAGAAATTGATGGGAATACACTCCCAGGTTAGGGAGACAAAATGAGGTCACCTGGAACAGAGAGGAGGCCATTGAGGCAGCTGAAAGGGAACCTGTTGGAATCTTGAATGCCAGGGTCTCTCCCTTCACTCTGTTAGTAATGGAATCCTCCTAAAGAACTTTAGAAGCCCCAAAGAGCATGGAGGACGAGGGGTGGAAACACGAAGAACGCCATGGCCTCTTGCTTTGTAGGCGTGGAGCATGTTCCACACAAATCACACCATCACGCATGTGGACCCTAGGAGGAAGGGCTAAGAGTAAGGAGAATTCAGATAACCTTTCCCCTTCCTCTTCCACCCCAGGTCATGATGTAGAATCTTCTTATCTCCAAATTCTCCGTCTGGCTTGAGCGCATCTAGGCAAATTCCACCCTGTCACACACGTACCAGGATCTCCAGCAACTTGGCTTTCAGCCTTGCGGAGTCACTTGGACTGCTGAATTCATCCCCTTGGGTGTCTGCTGAATTCATCCCCTTGGGTGTCTGAGTGTGGGGGTGTCTTCCTGCTTCCCCTCAGTCACATCTTCTAAATTCTTCTTCCATGTAGAAATCTCTGCCAGTGATTTCCGGCTTCTCACTCTGGTTCTCGGGTTCAGCTGCCCATTTTCATCACCTGGGGAGCTGCAGGATCCCATCAGCCCAGCCCTGCCCCATCAAGGGAACTGGAATCTCTGCAGGGAGGCCCAGGCAGGGCTGTGGGAAAGATGCTTTCCAGGGGCCTCTAATGGGCAGGCAGGACTCAGAACAGGAGAACTGAAATGTGGCTAACCCTTGGCTTCTTTTGTCCTCAAGATTCAAAGAATCAAAGGATTCAAAGAGGAGATAGGAGACTTTCGTAACTATAGACAACCAAAAAGATAAGTTGCAAGACACCTAGTTCACTTGCAGGAGGCAGGGATGGCTCCCAGAGATGTGGCCTTTGAACAGAGTGTAGGCTTTTTAGGTGGAGAGGATTTAAGCAGAGAGCAGCAGGTGTAAAGGTGAGGAGTCAGCGTGCATTCTAGGTATGGCGAGGATGGTGGGAGATGGGAGGTGGGAGTGGGGACAGGACAGTTGTGCAGAGCAGAACGGGGCCAGGCTATGCAGGGCTCTGGGTGGCTAGCTCAGGTGTGCATCCTTAGACCACAGGGGCTGGTGGGTGCTACGGCTGGATGGTGACACGGTCAGCTTCTTGTAAAGTATACCCTTAGTACAGTGTGAAGGATATGCTGGAGTTCGAAAGGCTGGTGAGAGGAAGAAAAAGTCAGAAGCAACTGTGGGTTAGCAAGGTGGTGATGGGCGCAGTTCTGAGCTTCTGGAATGACTGGGCTTCCCCAGCTAAGGAGATGGATCTGCATTTGGGGCTGGACATCTGGGTAACGGGTAAAGCCATAAACAGAGGAGGAGGCCCTATCCTTTCTCTTTTAGAAAAGAAAATAAGCTCAGATTTTCTTTGTTAAGCAAAAGATACCAACAAGTTACCAGAAAGAGGTGGCAGGTGGGTAGTTTGCCAAGAGTCAGGTGAGGGGGCCTGCAGATTTGTCATCAAGGTATGGCTGGAGTCCTCTGCCAGGGTGAGATTGTCCTAGGAGAGACAGGTCAGCAGGGAGAGCACAGCTTCGAGAGCTGGGGTTCTGGACATTATCGCTGCTGGAGGAGGGAAGAGGAGGAGGAGGAAGGGTCCATGCAAGCCTGAGGAGGAAGAGGGGGCTCTGCAGAAAGCAAGGGGTATTGTCTCCTGCCCCAGACTGCATTCACTACAGGACGCTCACCAGGTATGTCCCAGGCAGCACGTCCAAACTGGGCTCTGCAGGTTCCCTCCCTCCCAGGAGCTCCCTGAGTTCCTCTGCTGAGGTGCTCCTGCCAGACACCCGGAAGGGAGTCTCCTCTAGTTGCTAAAGAAGGCCTCTCAGTCCATCCCTCAAATATCCCTCCCAGAGCTCCCACCACTCCATCAGCATACTGATTCTGGGAGGACCCTGCAGCTGCTCCCCAGCTGTCCCTGCCATCCTCCCTCACCCCTGCTGGGTCTTAACCACACAGCACAAAGATGGTTTCAAAATGCAAACCTGAACCTGTCTCTCTCCTGCTCACAGGCCTTCAGTGACTTTTTCTGACCCTGGGTACGGTTCAGTCCTTACTGAGGAAGGGTGGGTGGATGCATGGTGGGTGTTCCACCCACAGGCCCCCCTCCTGCTCTGCTCAGCAGTTTCACCCCCAAGGATGGAACCTCCGTGCTCTTGAAGGTTCCTGGTTGTGCCAGGCATAGGAAACTGCCTGAATGTAATAAAAATATTTGCATAAAAACAAACTTTTAAAAATGCGCATTGAAGGTACACTAAAAACAAAATTCAAGTAGTTAAAAAATAGGAAAATTAAGTAGGTGGAAATGGTTGAAATTCAAGCAACTGGATTGGCCAATTATGAGATCACTGTGACTTCCATATTGACAAGTTTCAATTAAGTGATAGAAGATGCAGGTTTTATAGGGTAGAGGAATTATTTAAGGTTCAAAAGATGGAGATAGCATTCTCTGCTTCTTCTTCCCCCAAAGAACTGAGAGCAATCCTGCGTCCTTCCCCTTTCCCTCTTCCACTTTTGGTAACCTTCAATTTCCTGATAATAACAAGAACACATACTATTTATTCAACACCCAGTCTCAAAACTCACCCCAATCACGGCCTTTTTCACTGGTCCTCAATGATCATAGGATCTCTTAATTGTCTTTCTGACCTCTAATTTGACTTGTTCAAAGTGACCAATTGCATTTATGAAAATGCTTCTTTTATAAATCCATTGCTCCAGAGTCTTCTGTAGCAGCCTAAACCTGGTCTTCAGGGCAAGTTGTAATCTAGTTCCCCACTTTCCAAATTCAGCTCCTGGTGCTCCCGGACACAGATCCTGTTCTTCAGTCTTCTCCTGCCCTAGACACCAAGTTCAGCTTGCTCAGCAAAGCCTGCGTATCGTGCATCAGTCAGCATTTTTTTTCCCATTCTAACACCGACTTTTCCTTGAAGGTCCAGACCAAGTTTGACCTTCTCAAGGAGTCTCCTGAGACCACTTTAGCTTATAGTGGTTTCTGTGCACTGATAGCTCTTCCTGTCCACACTGTATGAGCACAGACACCCTCACAGCGCCTTCATTTTCCAAATGTGCTTCCATGCATCTAAAGGCAGGATACAGGGTCTTCTCTCACTGGGGAAGAAAAAGAATATTCTGTCTCCCATGTGCCCTCTGGACTGTATGTCTCCACAAACATAGGCTGAGCCTCCTTAATCCAAAAACTTGAAATGCTCCCAAATCTAACGCTTTGAGTGCTGATATGACACACAAAGGAAATGCTCATTGGGGCATTTCGGTCTTCAGATTTTCGGATTAGGAATGCTATATATAATGCAAATATTCCAAAATTGAAACAAATGTGAAATCTGAAAGACATCTGGTCACGAGCATTCTGGATAACGGATTCTCAACCTGTAGTAAATAGAACCTGTGTTTAAACAAGTAAGAAAAGACTTAAGGAACTGTTGTAAATTTAAAAAGATGCATGGCAAATACAGGTGCAACATCTTAAATATATTGGAGATTACGTCTCTTCTGTTAAGCACATTGGTTTGAAGGTAGAAATAAAAATGGTCCACTTGTAACACAGTAAACTGTAATTCTGTTAACCTTTTAAAAGTCTTTAGAACAAGAAGCATGAGGTAAGAATTCTCTAGTCCAGGGGTTCTCAACCTTCTCAGTTGACCTTGGGGCTAGTTAAGTCCTTGATGTGGTGCTGTCCCGGGCATTGGCTTTGTAGATGTTCAGCACACCCCAGGCCTCTGCCCACTTTATGCCAGTACTACCTTGTCTGGTTGTGACAAGCAAATAGTCTGAGATGTTGCCAAATGTCCCCTGAGGGGAGTAGAGTGGCCCCCAGCTGAGCATCACTGGCCTGCAGATTCACACTGGGAGTGACATTTACACCCTTGGAAGTGGTAGATTGATATCTCACTCTAGCGCCAGCGTGGGAAGTTGGGGCATCAGTTGCCATGTGCATACAGCACCTGAGAGAGTGTTTGCATGGCAGCCCCGAGTTCTGGGTCTGAACACAACCCTCCTGGAGACACAGAACCTGACAGGGTCCCGGTTCGGGACCAGCCTTGCACAAAGGTTCCTGCTTTAAACAATGACCGTTGTCCTCAGGGGCTAACACAACAGCTATTCTTATCAAAGTAGAAACTACTGCACCCTACAGGAGGGCCTCCACCTCTCCCAAGAGTGTGGAAACTTGCCTTGGCAAGTCCCAGTGGGGCCCTGCTTATCGTTGTGGTACCAGAAGGTTGAGGGTGCATTAAAAGAATGTGTCTAACCCACAGGCAACTTGTAAAGCTGGAGGTACCTATCGGAGTTTGGCCACTTTTACTGCACACAATTCCAGCGCCATCTGACTATCCTGACATTTGCCTGGTTTATTATACTGGGACACATGTGTGTGAGATCGAGAGTGAGGATGCTCAGGGTTTAATTAGCATGCGTCTGTCTTGGGCATGTGCCCAGATACTCTGTGATGGGTGAATCTGAAAATCAATACTAACAGTAAAAGACAAATAGGGTAACACTAATGAGCTCAATAATAATAATTTGTAAAACAAATCCTAACTTTACAGGCTTCTTAGGTGGGGTTACTCTGAGGAAGCCTGAGTGAGCCAGCTTGGGTGGAGGTGGAAAGGAGCCACAATTGCTCGGACCTCGCCCGGGTGCCCAGAGGTGTCCTGACTACTGAGCACCGGGTCATAAGAGGAGTGAGTGCTGATGGCCCAGAGACACTGAGACAGGCTCAGCCCCCATGACACACTTAGGAATCCACTGTTCTCAGAGGCCACTTAACCTTTCTGTGTCTCCATTTACACATCTCAAAATGATAACAGAGCCCTTGTCCCAGCGAAGGAGATACTCCATGCAGACAGCTCTTCCTGAACTGTGAAGCGCTGTTGCGACAGTGCTTGGTGGTGTTGACCCCACATCCAGCTCCCCGATCAGGGAGGAAGACCTGGCTGTTCCTTCTGGAGGTTAACTTTCAATGGGGCCCGGAGTGGGGACCTTCTACTCACCAGGAAAAGAGCCCCCTCCAAGTGTTCTGGGAATAGAGAATTAAATATGGGAATGAGAGCTTGCCAAGGTAGGGAGGACTGGGGAAGGAAAGGTGCGGAAGGATCAGAGAACCAGCCCCTTACCCTTATTGCTCTGGGGCACATGGACAGACCTGAACTGCAACGTAATTGGCGGGCAGGTGTTTGTTAAAGTCCCTGCTTTTAATTCTTTGGGGTACATGTCTAGGAACGGAATTGCTAGGCCATATGGTAATCCTGTGGTTAGTGTTTCGAGGATCCACTCTAATCTGGAACTGTACAGAGAGGGAGACTCCGGGGAACACAGTCCCTGGCATTGCAGGCGAGGCGGTTCCACGCTGACCACACCATCCACAACCTCTGTATGCGTCTGTCTTTGGCGTTCCCTCGGTGGCTCTGTCTGATAAGCCAATAAGACTCTCTCCTCCAGAATCTGGACAGGGAAATATAAAGAACTTTAATCACTCAGAATATCCCAGGTGGTCAGAGACCACGGAGGTGCCATCAAGGCCCAGGAGGGAAGTTTGTCTTTATTCTTGCTGGCTCTCTGATTTTGATCCTGGCAGTCTTATATGCTGTGCTGAGCCCCCATTAACTTCAGTGAGGTGGTACCAGGTTCAAGAGGCTGAAGAAGAGACCCAGAGCGAGTCCAGTGGTGGCATGCTGGTCGGGAGAACTGCAAACGCTCACAAACAGCATGCAATTTACATGACATTTTCACTTAATACCTTCCCCTTATGACTTCCACCTGGCAGCCTTCATTTAACCCAAAACTCAGGGCTTCAATCCCTATACAGCCTGTGTCGTACAGGCCACGTCCAGGGTTCCAATGTTCCTCATAGAGAAGAAACAAATCTCCAGGCTGGCTACTCTCAGACTGCCTCTCTCAGAACACACATCCAGGTGAGTCTGCCATACAAGGTCACTCTACGGCTATGCTTAAGTTATTGCTGTGATTGCTATCAGTACATTTACCCTACGTTATAACAGATTTGCCTCGAAGTAACCTTGTATATGTCTGTGCAGCAAAGAAGATCAATATGCACAGCCTCTTTGGGGAAGTGGGTCTTGGATAGTTCTTTATTCTAGAATCTCTTAAGGCCATGTAAACAGTGGCCTCCTTGTCTTGCTCTTTCAGCCAAGGTGAGACTGCAGGCTGATGAGAGCCCTGGCTGGAGAGCCCTCCTGAATGGCAGGGGGTCTCTGAGTGGGTAGGGGCAGATCCTGTCAAGGGGAGGGGGCAGTGAGTCAGGAAAGCTACACAGTGGGAGAGGTGCATAGACACAGCATGTGGGAGGAGGTGGGGGTCACACAAGAACCAGCAGAAGGCTGGCGCAGTGAGCACATGCAGCAGAAGAAGGCTGCTATGTCTGGCATGAGAAACCGTCTTCCCAGGCACTTGTCCACCTGTGTAGAGGTAACCCATGCTTCCTTATTTCTCTACCTCTTTTCCAATAAATTCCATTGCTAGGTGGAAACTCTTGTGTCTTGTCACTGACAACTGAAAGAGCCTAATTAAAACACACATACGCACATTTGTGTGCATATACACACGCACACTCGTACACACACATGCACACATCTGTGCCTAATCAGCATCTTTGTATGTCTCTGCTTCTCTCTTTGCCAAGGCTGCAATTAGCAATCTCGGTCGTACAACTTCCTTAGCACCTCATCCCTGACTAATACAACCTCTTGGCAACTTCTCGTTGCTCCCATACATTACCTACATACTCATTTTATTTTCAGCTCATAGGCTTACACAATACAAACTGCACCAGAAAGTATAAAAATCATGTTGTAAATGTAGGCTGTAGAGAGTGCCAAACTGGTTAATAAAAATAAAGCTAACAAAAGTCTTTCCAGGGGTTGAATTAGTAAATTTAGACAATTGCCTTCAGTTATTTCTGGACCATGACAGGAAATGTGTACATACAGTTGAATAATGGATTTGGTTATAACTGATAATCAAATATTACTTTGCCCCAAAATGCTAATAAAAACGTATTTCTTCCCACTCTCTTTAAATGCATGGCCCAGAATCAAGGCCAGGTATTAAATCAAGCCAGAGAGAGCTGATGTGAACAGGCTTTGAGGCCTGGCCTTGAATTCCAATTGGTCTTGCAGGTCCCAAGTGGGTTCTGCCTGGGAAAGTCTGAGACTTTAGCTTGCTTGTTACACGGACATGCTCTAGGCCACAGTGGGCTCAGAGGCCTGAGGCCACCATGCACAAACGTCCCTTCTTTTGTTAGCTGTATTCATTGAAGTTATGTTCCTTCATCATGTAAACCAGAGTAAGAATATCACCCTCTGCTACACCCAAGATGAAGAGGATGACACCCCAGAACTCTGGGCCAGGAGGCTGCTTTTATCCCTCACCAGCTGTGTGTCTCTGGACAAATATGCCCCCCATCTCTCACAGCCTCAGTTTCTTCAATTCTGAACTGGGGGTAATAGCCACTGAACTGGGGATAAAACTCACTGCATGGTTACTGTGACAATTATTTAGAAGATATAAAAATATATATTTCTGGGCAATCAGAGCTACTTTTATTAAGAGTTTCTGTCCTGTGAGTACTTAAAAGGAAGACAGAATTCACAGACTTCACAGAAGTGATGGTTTTCCTTTCCTGCAGGAGCTTCACCTGGGATCCATGCAGCTTTCAGGGTGTCCTTGAACTGCTAGAGAGGCAGCTTGTAACTTTCAACATATTCTTAAAATAATCCCAAAAAGTATAAGAATCACAGCTCTAGTGTTTTCAGGAAGTGCTAGTGTGATCCTTTCTAGAAATTCTTCAATATTCTTTCTATTATTGGAACCAAACTCAGCTTTTCCATTTGGCCATTAGATTTAGGACCAGCAACATTCGTGGGTCCCACACGCCCAGCCTCTTTGTCACAGCAGTTTCCCAGGCAATGTGGAAAAAGTAAAATGCTTTCAACTGTTTTGGTTTGGAGAATTGGTCCTGCTTGATTAAAAAATGGCTCCATTTCAGCCTATGCTTTAGCTCACTATTTGGATTGAACTCATTTTGCAAATAACTGGACCTCCCAACCAAGTTACAACCAAGATACAAATTAAATACCTCCTTCACATAGAATGATTTATGGCCATTTTAGTCTGTTTCTGACCAAGGTAGGCAGGTAATAAGACTCAGTTCCCAGGTGTGCAATAAACAGCATAATAAACTATCCAGTATGAGCTTTGTGTCTTTTCCTATAAAAATGCATTTGAATTTACAACAGCTGCTATATTCTATCCAGCTAGTCTGCTAACTCAAATTCCACCTCTAACTAGGGAAGGAAAGAATTTGAATCAGGTGGGTAGTTCATTATATTAGGTAAGTATGAATCCACTTTGAAGAATATAAAGAGTTCATAAAATGTGTTAAAATTCAAATGGTTTAGATCCTTTTCCTGGTTATTCAAAAGCAAGAAATGATATAAGTCAGAATTTCTTTGAAGTAAACATTTCCTTTCGTATGAATGTCTCTGTATTTGTTCATTTTCTTCCTGCTAATAAAGACATATCTGAGACTGAATAATTTATAAAGAAAAAGAGGTTTATTGGACTCATACTTCAACATGACTTGGGAGGCCTCACGATCATGGTGGAAGGTAAAGGAGGAGGAAAGACACATCTTACATGGTGGCAGGCAAGAGAGCATGTGCTGGGGACCTGCCCTTTATAAACCATCAGATCTCATGAGACTTGTTCACTATCACAAGATAAGCACAGGAAAACCCCACCCCCATGATTCAGTTACCTCCCACCAGGTCCCTTCCATGACATTTGTGGACTATGGGAGTTAACAATTCAAGATGAGATTTGGGTGGGGACACAGCCAAACCATATCAGTCTCCCTTTCATAAAATTACATTTAGCAAATCATAGGCATTTAAATATTTCAGAAAACAGAAAAATAAATTTGAATCCAAATAGCTTATGTTTCTCTTTGGATCTATATGTATATAGTACCTACAAAATGTGTGTGTGTGTGTGGTATGCGTATTTTAAATCTTCTTACTCTTCTGCATGGTTGGACAAAGAATATTAGCAGAAACTTGTTCTTTGTAGGAAAAGGTAAAATATATAGGAATACAGTTCTTCAGTTTTGGGGGTTAGAACCTCTAATCTGGTTCTAACCCCCAAAACTGAAGAACCGTGTTCCTATATATTTTGGTTCTGGTAGATCTGGTGAGCTGGAGAGAAAACAGTGACAAGTGTTCCTTCATCTGGTATAACTATTGAGAACAATTTTTTCTCTCTCTCTCTCTTTTTCTCTCTTCCTTCCTCCCCTCCTTTTCTGTCTTTTACAGCTATATAAGTTTGACAAAACTGCAAGCTCCTTGAAGGCAAGCACCGAGTCAAGCTAGTGCTAGGCAGAGTTTAATAGATATTTTAATTTCAGGTTATGAGAAGTTAGCTTTTTAAATTTCCATCTTTTCTCAGTTCCTTTCAGTTTGGTCCACTGTTGCAGTGTTCACTGGTTTTAGAGGTGTGGTTTGTGTCCCTGGCATTCACAAGATCATGTACAGTGGGTGCACAGCATTTTCAAAATAAGACAATAATCAGGACTTAAAATTAGAAAAGGCTTTAGGTTAAAACATATCTTTTAGGAGGGTACCCAGCTTTATTTTACCAATCCTTGTAGCTGCAACAGGTTTGATAAGGGGTAGAAACTCAAAAGGGACTTTATATCCACGAACTTCACAAAAATCCCCCCAAGGGGCTCAAGCCTTCTGTAAACACAAAATTGTTCTTTTAATTCAATTTGCTCATTTAATTTGTATGGAAAACTGATTGTACAGTGTTTACTATTCTTAATTCCTACTGTTGACTGATTATCCAATTAATGCATATGAGGCAGGGAAGAGGTGGAAACTGCTTTTCCCGTTTTTCAAACTGAGCAGACACAAAGCTAGAAAGGAAGTAAGGATCTGAAGAAGGTTACACATGAATTCTTTGAAGGAGCTTGGACTATCTCTCATCTCCCTCATCTATCAATTAGGTAACTTCACCTCCAAAAAGAGGAGGAAAGAATTATATCATATAGGATTCATTTCCATTATTGGATAAAAATTTTGAGTTTTTTGAGGCAGAAGATGAATGAGTTCTCAAATATTGTGTCTCATTAGAAATAAAGACCAAAAAATAAAAAATCCAGATGGACTATCTGCAGATTTAGAAAGATAGTCGTTTACTGATACTAAGACACGACTGCTATTAAAATGTGAATTTTACTTAGTTTTTGTTAAGCTGTTTGCAAAGAAAAGAAGTCAGTATGATTGCTATTGAATTTTCTAGATGATGCCTTAAACAATAACAACTAAATTGCAGCAGAATTTTTGAAATAGGAAAAATCAGCCAAAGACCCTCTGAACATAAAATACAAAACTTTCTTATTGTTATGCCCTCTTTCTAGAATGTTCTTGGGGATAATGGGTGAAAATGCTTTAAGTACACAAAAATTAAGATCAATTAATGTCTTAGATTGTCAAAAAATGAATGTTTGTGTTGAGAAAATTGGTTTGAGCTCAATTGATACTAAAAATTATGAATGTCAATACTCATCTGTAATGAAGTCATTATGTGATGAGGAAATCAACCTGATACAGATATCTCATGATGAGCCTTGGTCTTGGCTTATTAAAAGGGTGATAGAAATCCAGTAATGGATGGCCACATGTTCTTATCTTCTGCCTGCTTTCCCATTGTGCTTAAAATCTTAAAATGTACCTGCAGAACCCTCACATTTTAGTGCAGATTTTTCCCTTATTTTCTTTAAAACATTAAAAAACTTACGTACATCATGTTCATGGCAGAAATTTCAGAGAGGTCAAAAAAAATTCACTCATCTTCCCCACCAATCAGATAAAACCGCTATTAAGTTCCTATGCATTTCAGAATGTATACTTCCTTCTTGAACTACCAATTCAGAAACAAAACTAGATCATATTTAAAATACTTTTCTAGATTCTGCTCTTCTCACTTGATATGTCGTAAACAGCTTTTCACATCAATAGAGTATATACTTATGTTATCATTATAAATGAAAATATTATTACATAATTTTGTTAATGATTTACTCAACTCATTGCCAATTATTGAACATTCGGGGTACTTATAATTTCTTTTATTGGAAACAACACAATAAACGTCTTCGTTCCTGTTGTCTGAGATTCAGCAAGATGGGGTTTCACCATGTTGTCCAGGATAGTCTTGATCACTTGACCTCCTGATCCACCCACCTTGGCCTCCCAAAGTGCTGAGATTACAGGCCTGAGACACCGTGCCTGGCCTTGCAGTCTTTTCTTTAATGGTTTCCGCCTTTTGAATTAGAATTAAGAAGCACCTTCCTATAAGGTTATGGGAACATTCATCTATATTTTCTTCTAGAAATTACCTGGTTTTAATTTTTACGGCAAAAATGTGATCAACCTAACAGAATAAAGAAGAGTCAAAATTTTCCCCAAAAAGGTTCCTGACATATTGAAAAATCTATCCTTTTCTATGTATTGAAAAAGCTGTCCTTCCTTCCTTTATGGAATCAGGCAGTAATCAGCAATAGGCTAATGGTGTCTGACTCTTTGCCAGAAGAAACGTGTGTATTCTTTTGGCTGACTTGGCAAATCCTTTTCTGAGCCCAAGTGGCTCAAACTGGACTGTTTTATCCATTTTTTGAGGCCTCAGGGTCTCAGCCCCACTTCTGAATCAGAAGTGCTTTCTTCCCAATGTCAATGCCCCTAGTTTGGATATTACTGGAGGGTTGTTTCCTGTTTTCTCTTTATTTCTACCTCATTGTTTGGGCTATTCAAGAGGAAGGCCTTTCGGCCCTCCTTGCTACTCACCACTGTAGAGAAATAGCCAAGGAATTATGGAGTTCAAATGAGAGATGAGGAGAAGCTGTGGAAATCCTCAGAGCAGGGTCCCTGATCATAGGTCTCTGTACTTCTCCCACTCACCACGCCCTGAGCAGATTTGGTTCTGCCTCTGGGGACACTAAGGTAGACAGTTCAATGTATCTTTGCTTGGGAGGACAAGTGGCAGCCCCAAAGCCCTCCTGGGATAAATGACATGAGGCCCCTTTGGCCTCTGTCCTTTCTAACAAGGAGCCCTTAGTGGGTTTTCTCAAACATTACCCCATATGGTACCTCAGTTACAGTTATGCATTCGACAGATATTTATGAAGCAACTGTAGTATCTGAGATTAATCTAGGTGTTGGAAATAGGGAAGATAAGCCAAACATCCTGAATTCATGGAGCTGATACTACATCAGGTGCTCTCTGTATTAGAGGTAGTGATTCACACACCTTTCCTGCCACTCTCCCCATTCAACTCGCTACTGGATTATGCTTTCCCCGGGCCAGGCACCTGGTTATTCCTGATCTTTGGTTTCCCATTTGCATCCCAGTGTACACTAAGGAGCCAGCTTTCCTGTTGAATTAAAATCATTGAATAATGCTGCCTTTCATATGGATTTCATCTTCGTTCTGAAACCCAACCTGTGACTCCAGGGAATTCATAATTCCTTACTCGTACTATAAAGAAGGACCTTAAAACAGGGCTTCTCAGTCTTGGATCTGTTGGCATTTTGGGGAGACAAATCTTAATTCATTGTTGTTGGGCGGGGCCTTCCTGTGAATTGTAGAGTGTTTAATAGCATTCTTGGCCTCTGTTCACTAGAGGCATTGCAATAGCAACTCACCACCCTTCCCAACATAATAACCAGAAATGTCTCTGGATATCACTGACTATCCCCTGTGGGACAAGTTTGCTTTGGCTGGGAACCACTGTGGTAACAAACAATTTGTGATGATTAAATATGGCCACAAGTCAACACTCTACTCTTTGAGACGTGAGAGGGTCTTTGTCTCCTCCAGTCTGGAGGGGCTCTGTGATCACTTTTAGTAGAAGGAAACCGCAAAGGGGATGCCAGGCTGGTTTCCCAGCCTAGGCCTTAAGTGAATACTTGACTTTAGAGCTGGAGCTCTCGTCCACTGCTTAAGAAGTGTGCTCACCCTGAGGCTGCCATGCCATGAGAGTCCAAGGCCTGTGGAGAGGCTCCGGAAGATTTTGTGTGTGTGTGAGTGAGTAAGACACACACACACTCACCAAGGAGCCATTTGGCACCATCTCAGGAATGGAGCCTCTATCTCCAGTGCCCCAGATAAGAAGCCATGTGGATCAGAGATGAACCACCTGGAAATCTGGATGTGCACTTCCTGAATTCTCAGCCAACAAAACTATAATACAAGACAATGGTTAATAGAAGTCCCTGAGTTCTGGGATAATTTGTTCACAGCAATAGGTAACTAAAAAAAAAGTCTTTTTGAAGGTAAAGCAATTCAACAACTGATTATTTACCATATATACATCACTGATTCAGGTCATTAGCATAATATTCATAAGCAAAAAGCTCATGGACATCAGACACCCTCTGTAATACTCTACTCCTCTTTCTAACACGTAATCTTCATGTTATTCTTTCATTCATTATCTCCCTATTTGGTTGAAAACATGAAATGCAGAATTTTGAAGTGCTTTCTTCTTCCTACTAATATTATTTAGCTTTTACATTAAAAATAGTTAATCACTTGCTAATTCAGAATTTAGGAGACTGTTAAAACAACCTTCTAAAATATGCAAATTATATCTTTCTCAATTAGTGTTTGGTAATACAATAAATTGAAAGAGAACTTTTTATTTTATTCTCATTACATTCAGATATAGTTCACTAAATGATCCATTTGTTTAGGGAATTATTTTGTTCTAAGTCAGTAGGTGAATATAATTAGGGGAAAATGAAATATACCGAAAGACAAAGAATATGAAATTGTGGCTTTTCAAATGCCAATTTCATTTTATTTTTTCTTCTAACTTGAGTGATGATATTGTGAAACCATGTTACATTACACTTTTGGTATCTGTCATGACCTAGTAAAATAAATGATAAATAAATCAAGATGGGAAATCTGTTTAGGACCGTGCCGTGAGTGCTGCTGAATACAGCACGGGTGCTGGCTGAGGGGCCTCACACGTCTTCTCTGGATCTTCGTTTGTTTTTTCCCGGAGAACAGTGGAACTAGCTCCTGATACGTATAACTAAAATTTTATGTTAAGATAGTCTCAATTTTCAGCAAATACAAACTACGTCAAAGTTGGCTTTAACTGCAATGAAAAAATAGGTGAGAAAGAACATCTCACTAAAAAAATCACAACTTAATTAAGTAATGTGTGCTATATGTACATATATACTTATATTTATATAAGTAATATAGTATCTGTTGCATGTTCTTTCATTTAATCCTCATAATCCAATATTATAGTTTTCATCAGCCCTGTTTTATAAATGAAAAGAAAAAAAATCAGGCTCTGAGAACTTAAGTTATCGATCCAAAATTACAGAGTTAATAAATGGAAAATCCAGACTTTGGATCCTGGTTCCCTGGATTCCAAAGCCCATGCCTGTCCCACCTTCCCCTCTCCCAGCCCTTTCAGAGAATGATTGCTTTTGTTTGTTTCACTCAGGATGGAAACGTTGCTAATCCTTCGTAGTGGGTTGAGGTGCAGCACAGTCAGTATTTCATCACTTGTCATCATGCGTGTGGAGGTGGGTGAAGATGGGAGAAGGTGGTTTAGGTACTCCTACTAGTGAAGCCATCACAGCTGCTATGGGATGCTGGGTTAAGTGATAACATGTAAACTCTTGGGCTGGTTAACTTGTTTGGCATCCTGGCCTTTGTGAATCATCCGAATTGAGAACACTGCAGCCAACTGGAGGAGTGAGCTCCAGTGAGTCCCAGGTGTGATTCTCAACCTTGGCTGCACTCTCAGACCACCTGGGGAATTTGGAAAGAGCCAGAATCCTGGCCCCAGACATTCTAATTCAACTGCTCTATGTTGGGGCCCCAGACATTGGTGATTTTTTTAAATACCCATTTTCAAAAAGAATACCATTAGTTTGGAATTCCCTAGTTCCATTAGTTTCCTTTCCCTCTTCTGGTTGATCTGTTCAATAAATAACAGTATTTATTCCACATCCCAGGCTTCTTCTCCATCATAGGCAAGATTAGTGTGTAATGGCCTCTCAACAATTATTTGTTCTTGTGTGGTAACTCAACATTTGGGTGACTTTCCTGTTTCCCAGCCTCATGAATGACAATATCATCACTTTAGTAATAAAGTCCATCTGAGCCTTTGCTCTGCCAGGGCTGCAGGGGAACTTGAACCTAATTCCATTCATGCCAGGCATTTGCATTTGCCCCTCAAGCTGAAGAAGGGTCCACTCCCTGCCAGCCAGCAGCCTTGCCATCTCACACGTTCCTGAGTGTGACTGCTGTGATCATGCACTTCCAAAATTTGCTCCCAGATGATCCTTCAGAGTTTCATTGTCCTTTTTAACCTTTAGTCGTATAAAATGCAATCTAAGGAAGGCTCCTGCCCTTCCTACGTTCTGTGCATTTTCTGCCATATGCAGGAAGCAGTAGCCTTCAGTGCTCCAGCCCTGAATCCTGAGATCTGCTAAGGGCTCATTGCCTGGGGGAAGAGGGAGTGGTGTGATGCCTTAACCTTGTCCTAATGGGCCCCCACCCGCTTCTTTCAGAGCTCTCCCGGCTCTATACAGACTCCAATGCCCCAGTTTACTTGCCTCACACTAGACTAACGTTTTCATGAGCAGCTTTTGATACAGTCTTAGGGTTTTAAAAAAGTGGCCCTCATTTACCGGCAAGGGAAACAGGTTCTTGGATTTTTCTGTGATGAATCTCTTTGGCCACAGATCTCTTTTAGAATAATGTTTTTTAATGTGCAAAACACTGTTTAAAAGGAAACCAATTATATTAAAATGCAGTTATCTAAGTATTAAAAATAAATCTGTGATACGCTGACATGTGTTTTATTAATAAATGACATCTGGTGCATCGATGACTGAAGTAATTTAGAAACAGTGATAAGCATGAGGGATTTGCAACCACTGTGATGCAAAATGAACACGTGATTGCGTTCTCTCCAGACAGAGGTGCAGTTCTGCTCACTTTGGTGGGTTGCTCACATTCATAATTGAGGGAGAAGCTACAGTTTAGTTAGTGGTAAGTGAAAATAAGGACATAATGTTTTCCCCATCCAAGGGCCCAGTGAGTTCTCCCCACAACCCCGTTAGCTATTTCCAAAAGGGAGTCTTGTGGGCTGCTGATAGGTGTTAGGATTTAGTAGAGGGCTGTGGGTAGGGACGCTTGGAACATGCTCTGTTGAACAGAGTAAAACAGGTTTCTTTACTGCAGAGCTCTCAAGATCCTTCAGGTCTACTCTGGATCTCCAAGGTGGCTGTTTTTGAACACTTGTACCAGGAAACTGTTTTTAGAGAAGTAGGTAGTGAAGCCAGGACTCACTTTGGAAAATAGAGACAGCTGGACGTTCCTGACGGAGCTCCGCCGGGTCCCACTGAAGGACCTGGCCGTCAGTGTCATTCTCCCATCAGGGAGACATGGGTACACCTCGGGGAAGGTTTTCTGGGAGTTCCAGCAATAAATTTCCATGTATTTCTGGAAGGTACAGTACCTCTTCTTAGGCTGGCTTTGTTCACATTTGGTAACTCAGGACCCTGCAGCCGTCGAGTCTGCCTTATAGGAGTGCTTTAGTATTCTCGAAGAGAGAGGGGAGAAGCTGCTGTTTCTGGGCACCCAACTGCTGACCTTCCTCCAGCCATGCAGCCAGCGCCTCCACTCTGCTCTCCCCTACATCATCAGCTTTTCCTGCAGACTCCAGTGAAACCAACGGCACATTCTTCTCATAGGGTGTTGACGTTTTCTCTTAATCCTTCTTACTCAAGGGTAACCTTAAATTTGTTTTATTTATATTGGTGATACAGGCTAAATAATAAATACCACTTAGTGGGCATGTGTTTCAGGCCAGTTGCTATGCTCAGAGTTCACACCTGCCTGATGCTGTGGAGGTTGGGCTACAGATGCTAACCCACACTCTCCTTAGAGGATGTGGCAGGTGAGCGGCCGGTGCCTATGGGTCTGGGCCTGGTGGGTTGGTGTGGGCTGCGGGCCCTGAGGCTGGGAGCTGTGTTGGGGATCTAGTGGTGGGGGGTTTATCTAATAGCCTCACTTTTCCTTTTCTCTACTGGGGGTGGAGGAATGGGACGCAGTGAGGAGGCCGGGCTGGAGTTCTACGGAGTGTAAAATCCTGGATGTCCTCTCAGCCTGTCTCCTTGAGAGGACCTGCTGCCTGCCCTTCTGGAGCACATCATTCTCTTCTTGGATGACCAAAGAAATCATTCAAGAGTGAAATGAAAACTCCTTATAGGATCTGAGCTCAGTGATGGGAAGTGGAAGGACAATAATTGACCAATCACACATTTAAATTAGTAAATTAGGCCATTGGTGTTCAGCAGCAATTTCATACCATAATTGACAATAAATAGCAATTTTGACGATTGTCCTGCAGTGTGCACTCAGCCACAGCAACCCAGAACCTGGTGGGGAGGGGTGCAGCACTGCACATATGTACCATGGCCTCTGTATCTCAGGAAGGTTAGAAGAAGGTGTTCAGTGTCAGAACCAGCATTCCCAAAGTCCCCATGTTGGAAGAGACCACACTGGCTTTCCCAGACCAGGAGAAAAAGCAGCTGGGCAAGCTTCTTCCACTGGCACCATCCAAGTACGAAAGCCAGAGGGTCAAAATAACCCCCACCTCACTGTTGCTATTATTTTCCAGAACTACATCTCCCATTGCTGAAAATGCAGCCTCCTTTTTACCTACCACAAATCCACCAACTCACAAGCTCAAGCTTTCACATTCTTCCAGATTTCCTCTCTGCACTTAGTGATTTTTTTCTTGTTTGACGTTTGAAAACTTTAAAGAATGAGAGAATATACGTAAATCTCAGAAAAATTTTCTTGCTAATTGACACACCCCCAAATATATAAGCTAGATAAGTTGACATGTATTTCATGTCTAAATATTTTCTCCTTAAGATGTATGTTAAAATGTATGTTAAAAACTTGCTTCACTGTAGTAACCATTTTAGCATCTTTATGCATCCAATAATACTAGGTTGTACAATCTCAGATATAAACAATAAAATTTATTTTTAAAAGGAGGTAGTTGATCATGTATGCATCAGAAAAGCAATTTGAAGGTCTTTTATTACACAATTCTGACAAAAATCTTATTTTCTTCGGAAAAGACCATTTCTTTAAAATTGTTTATTTATTTTACAAAGATGTATGTATTTGACACCTACTCTAAGCTAGTTACTGTTTTAGGCATTTGGATACAGAGATATGCTCAATATAGCCCTGCTTTTGAGAATAGAACAATGGAATAATTTCTATGTTGTAGAAGAAATATGTTAATCCAGATGGGTAGGATTTTTAAAAAGATTAAAATATAATGTTAAGTAATTTTAGTTATCCCAAAGAGATTATCTGAAGAAAGCAACATTAAATTCTTGGAAATTATTTAATAATCTTATTTTGATCAAGATGATTGAAACAAAAGTTAATGCAATATTTATTGCCCATACTTAAATGTGTGCCTAATTATATAATTCATCTACAAGTATTAAATGTATATGTAAATATAATAGAATCAAGTTAAAATGTTTTACTAAAGTCATGAGCTGAGTATTTGAACATGATCATGGAATTCTCTGTGTGTTTACGTGTGCTTGTGTGTGCATATTTGTTGGAGATTTGTGTACAAGCTTCAGTAAATCTGAATGTAAGGTTTAGGCTTTTATCCAGGAAATGTATTACAAAGACTCTGGAGAAAAAGCAAGTTGATCATTTAATGAAAAACTTGGAAGATTCAATGAAAACTAAGCCTAAGCTATGAGCTGCCAGAGGTATTCCTAAATTCTTCAGAGCTTATTTTAGCTTCAGGTATTTAAAAGTCAACACTGTTTTGATTTAAAGGTTTAAAGAGCTTAGAGTTTTCTAATGAAAATTTAAATAATTTGAGGAGGGGCAGGCCAGTTAATCATAGACGTGAATTCAGTTGAAAAACTTGATTCAATTTTTAAAAAATATAATCATAGCAGAGGTTGAAAAGCATTTCGTTCGCATTATCTACCACTGATGTTTAAATTTAGTCTTCAAACACCTTTTGTAGATCAAAGGTTGACAACTGATGTACCTTGGCAACTCTGCTGAGGGAAATTAAAGTGTGCACACACCCTTCATGATTCCGTACTCAGCTAACACACACATATTTTGCATAGGCTGCTGGGTTGCTGCTTCCTAAATACATCAGTGTGGTGTGGTGGCATCTCAGATGGGCTCTGGTAGAAACCTTGTGCTATGTGGGGGGAGAGGCAGAGCTCTGATGGAGGGAATACCATGCAGTGATGGAGGAAAACGCATATGATAAAGAGGACGTGCTCAAAGCCAATACTGGGATAAACCCAGTTTCTTGGCACAGTGGGGTGGAGTCTGAAATATCCACTCCTGGCATTTAGAATTTAAACCTCAAGTGGAAGAGGAGGACATCTTGGATGCTCCTGTAGTATAATAGAAAAAAAACCCTAAACAGAAAGATCTGGAAATCTGGGTCTGTCCCTGTGAAGAACCTTGTTAAGGGTTGCAGGGGTGGCAGTTGATTGGGAGGGGAAGGAGACTCTTGGGGATCACAGTTTAACTCCTTTCTTTCCCTTCCAGCAGCCCTCACTGGGGATACCACCGGTCCCTGTTCCAACAGTTATTCATTGATGGGTGCTTGAGCAAATTATTGCCCTTTCCACCCCCAGAATTCTCTGCATCATACTCAACATGGTCCCCGTGGGTCTTGTCCAATGCATGGTGTTGCTATACAGTCATATTAAGCCACCTATAGAAAGTGATCTACTGTCAATGACTATGAAACATTTTGTGCATGAATGTATGTGACAGATTTTCTAATCACCCATATTTGCTTTTTATTTAACCTTGGTCTTCTACTCTACTTGCTGTACATCCTCCTCCTTATTTTATGACAGTAAATGTAAGTAGGAAAGTAAGAGAGACAATAGAATAATTGTAACTTAATTAGCCACATAAAAGTCCTTATTTTCCTTAATTGTGTATTTTAAGCCAAAGCATTTCCTGGACCCAAATGTTTGAGGCAAATATGACTTCACTTTCCTATTGTAGGTCGGTCAGAAAGGCAGCTGGATTTCCTAGCAAAACAGTGCACTCTGGATAAGTTCCTTCTAATTTGCCAAGTGCCTTGGAAATGCTACTCACCCTACAATATGCTGGCCTCTTACTTTTCCAGTGAGGGCACAGTTAACCTATTTCACCTGATTGTTGTAGGAAAATGAGTAAGATTTTCATTGCTTAGTTATACATGAGAAGCTTTCTAAGTACCTGGTGATGATGGTGATTTTGACAACAGCTGGATAGGAGACACCTCAGTGGGAAGTGGTTTTTCTGATGTCTTAGTTCTGATGTCTTCTCAGGCTTGCCTTGGTTCCTGCAGGCCGAGATGCTGCGGGGGGCATAAGCTGCTGCACTACAGGGCACACTGCATTTGTGTGGTGCGGGAATGAGAGCTGGGATCCTGCTGCAAAGACAGTTGGTATTGGGCACCAGGGAGGAAGACCACACTCAGGGGCTGCAGACTTGGACTGCAATCAGCCTTGGCTCAGTCATCAACTGTAATCTCCCAAGGTCTCTGGGAGAGTGTATGCAGGTGCATGGGTGGGGTTGATATTAAAATATTTAACAAACAGCAAAGCAGGGACATGGGCATGACCGGGCAGGATTGAGGGAAGGTAAGAGGACCTGGCAAGCAGCGAGGGTGGCTGGGGCAGTGGGAAGGGGGACTGGGACAGAGCATTGGGGAGGGCTGAGAAGTGGCCATTTACCAAGCAATGCAAAATGATTTCAATGTTTTACTCACTGGTGCAGCTGTACTAATTTGAGCTGCCTGCCCTACAGAAAGATCTGATTTCGATCATAGCCAAGACATTGGCCTTGGAAAATTAGTTTACCTCTCTGACTTCCAGTGCTTTCTTCTGGAAAGTAGGGATGTCAGTAACATATACTTTGTAATGTTGCCCTGAGGATTAAATGAGATAATGTTTGAAAAGTGCTGAGCCTAGTGCCCGTCCGCAGAAAGTGTTCAATAAATGCCAGCTACTATGTTATCATGGTTGTATGTTTTCTGTCTGTTGCGAATGATATTTTAAGGGATTTTAAATGGAAACAGCTTGGCATGTATTGGGTCTTTCCTGGAAAAGTTTAAACATTGCTGTTTGGATTTCATTTATGCATAAAGTTCTGCTTAAATTTTATGATAATCTTAAAAACACAGCTAGGAAAAAATGCAAAAATGATGCTTTAATTTGCCTTACTGGTATTACTGTAACTAAATGGTGATAGTGTCATAGATTTAAGAATTTGTCAGCTGTAGAGAAAGTCTTGCCATATGCAACTTAAAAACAATTTAGTTCTTTTCATGTTATTAGGGGTGCCTCAACTGAATCACAGGTGTGCCTAGAGGCTTTTTGTTATCCTGCTTTGTATAAGGTCATTGAAAAGGATAAATAAAATGAACTCAGATGAGAATGAATCTTACTGAAAATTGCCTTAATCTTAAAAACATGCCTTGGAACATTCAGTACACATGCCTTGGGCAGAAAAATGTTATAAGATGTTGTATGAATAGAATTATTTGAATACCAAAAGGAGCTAACTTTTAAAGCAAATCAATTTTTTCAGTTTTTAGTTTGTAAAATTTCTCTTTCACATGTTCACTTAAATTGCTGCAGGCGTGGTGTTGTGTGTTGCATGTAAGTGTGTGTGTTTGTTGAAGTGTATGCCTTTTTAAATAAACAGCTTTATTGAGATATAATTCACATATATGATTTATCCACTTAAAGTATACAATTTCATGGTTTGTAGTATATTCACAGAGTTGTACAATAATCACTACAATCAGTTTTGAACATTTTCATCACCCCAAAGAGTATATTTCATTGTCACATAATTATGAGATTCCCATAATTTCTTTTATATCTGATTTCATGCCAATGTGATCAGAGAACATAGTTTGTCTGACTCCAATCCCTTAAATTTCCTGAGGATTGTTGTATGGCCTACTGTATGGCTTAGCCTGGAGAATGTTTCCTGTGCACGTAGGAAGAGTGTGTATTTTGTTGTGTGCTGTGGGTGTTAGCACACTCCACTCAACAATGGTCTCGCTAGTTTGCAGTGTTTTTCAAGTCTTCAGTTACCTTGCAGTTCTTCCGCCTAGTTATCCCATCTATTACTAAAAATGGGATATTACAGTCTCCAACTACTATTGTTGAATTTTCTAGTTCTCTCTCCCATTCTGCCAGTTTTGGCTGTGTGCATTTTAGGATTTGCTGTGAGATACTGCACGGGAGCCCAGTAGGCAGGGAACCCTATGGTCCCAGCAGCGCGCTTCAAGGGTAGAGTTTCCACCTTGCTGAGATGGGTGTAGCTCAAATACAAAACCTGGCTGTTCTTATGAAGATTTAGCAGATTTTCTTGAATCCGTTTTTCTATTTGCTGTATGCCCTCAGGAAATTTACAGAGATTAAATTTTCAGAAAATAAATTTTGCTAACTAGAATTGTTTTGTTGGGAAGAAGGTACATGGTCCTCATGCCACTATTCTGCAAGTTTCCTCTCTGTACGCTCTTTTAAATTATTAAAAAACAACAACACAACCCACAGGTGTAAGTGGTGATTTGGAGCACAAAGCTCAAATGTTAGCCTAAGACCTAAAATTTATGATGCTTGTAAAATACTTGTTGCTAAATAGTTTATTTTTTTCCCCTCATTACACGGCACCATATGTACAAAGAAAATGAAGCATACAGTCGTGGGCCTTCAGAAGCTTCCTTAACAAAACAGCTCTTTAGTAGGCACTAAATGAGGTTCTTGCTGGGTGATTACCTAAATAAATGAACACCTAAAAAGGAGTCTTCTCTCTTGTTTCCAGACTATAAGACTATTTATACTTCAGAAAGGAACTTACTAGAAATCTTGCTTCCCAGGAATTCTTAGAATTTAAGAGACTGTTGAAACTGCCAAAGTTAATTTAATGTTATCTATCTATCTAATTTAGTTTTTTAATATTTTTTTGCTAGGATAAACATTCTTACCTTTTTTAGTGACGTATTTTCAAATGCATTTGACTTTAATTTATCTTTTGATTTTAATTATTATTTTTTATTTCCCTAAATGGTGTTGTATAGCATTATTATCTAATTAATTCCATATATCTTTATTTATGTATCTCATTTGAGTAAAAAATATTAGGTTGGTGCAAAACTAATTGTGGTTTTGCTGTTACCAAAGAAGTGGTTCTGAAGACTGCTTCTGATATAAAGATTTGTTATGGCATCCTGATCTGACCTCCTGAACTCTGTGTGTGCATTCATGTTTATTGTGTCTTCACCCCAATTTGTTGCCCAGATTTTTCTCTTTGTTACTAATACCTATGTTGGTACTGATGCACTTTTCATTTGTTGTTTGGCTATTTGTTCACTGTTCTGAGACCACTTTTCAAATCAATCTCATATCTCCCTGCCCACTTTTGTGTATGTGTTTCTTAAAATCTGAATGTGAAACAGAGGCTTAACAACAAAGCACAATGACCCTATAGAACGCTCTCCAGAAGGTATGATTCCTATCAATATAGGCTGCATCTGTGATTTATAATCTTCAAATATGATTAGCCTTTGGCTTTATAGAGTATGAGTCATTAATAAATTGATGTAACACTTGTGATTATTCTTTCTCTGGCTTTTGTGTTATTGTTTCCATTTAGGAAGAAGCTGGCCTTATCTATTTTTGTCAAATGGCTTGTACTGAGCTTTAAAATGTAGGTTATTTAAGATCATTCTGAAATATCATAAATCTTACATAGGGAAATATGTATTTTCTGTTCTAAAGTATATACACAATTTTAAGAAACATTTTTCCCATTTATAATAGTTTCTTACACAAAATGAATGTATAACCTATGATACTTTAACACCATGTAACATTTGAAACTTCATTCATTTTCTTTAGTTATTCATATGGTATTTACTAAGCACCAGTACATACTGTGCACTTATTGAGTATTTACTCCAAGCCCCATATACTCAGCTCATATATATGATCTCATTTATATTTGCAAAGATACATTATTTAGATACAATTATTGCCTGTTTATTGATGAATCAGCCTATTTAAATCCATAATCTCCCCTTGATGACTACAAAGACTGTGTACAAGGATGGAAGGACTATTTGTAACATATTTTTAAATTCCAGTTTATAAATTTCTTTTTAGTTACTTAAGAATAAAAATCATTTTCTTTTCTTTTTTTTTTGAAAAAAAAAAACTTTGTGTCTCTACCCTTTCTTCACATTTTGGGGCAACCGAAATAAATTCTTCACAAGAAATGACTTGAATTTAATCTGCCATGAACATCCTCAGCTAGATACCAGAAGTAAGGGCTTGTGTCAAAACATGGGGATGGGGAGCTTATATGTGAAGTTGCTGCAGAGACTGGGAACATGCATTTGAAATTAAATTTTTGATCCACATTGTAAGTTTAGTGGGGCAGCCTATTTTCAGGAGAAAACTGATCACAAAAGAGTGCTTGAGGACATTTGTCCCAGAGAGCAGACATTTTAAAAACGTGGTGACCTAATGAAGAAAGCTGGGAAAATGGAAACCCTTGTAGTATTTGTAGTCATAGGTCCATTCATTCTGTACTGATCATGCACTGAGCCCCTGAAAGTGCTGAGACCTAATAAAGAGGGCAGAACACTTGGCCTCAGGGAGTACACATCACCTGGCAGAGAAAGAAATGTACCACAAATGGGATGTTTCGGAGGTTAAGGAAAATTCCCTTCCCTCCACACACTAGGGACACTGAAGGAACGAAGCACACGATGCATCCACTCTCAAGCAGGGATTCAGAAAGAGCTAAAGGAGTTGACATCCTTGAACGTATGGCCCTGGTTATGTAGGATGGAAGCAATTTTATCCCATGGGATGCTGGGAAAAGGATGGCAAAGCCACACCATAGAGGGGTCTAAATGGAACACATTGCAGTCAGTGTTCAGCCTGAGCTGAGAAAAGAAATCAGACTCCCCATGGGGAAGCAGGAACTTCCTCAGTGATGAGATTTTTGAAGTCCATGTAAATAAATAAATAAATAGCTAACATTTACTGAGCACTTGTCCTGTGGGACAGTCTCCTGAGAGATTTATGTGCATTGATTTATTTTCATCACAGTAACTTGACATATGATCATACAGTCTAATGTGTACTGCTGTTTTCCATGGTTTACTGATGATAAAATTGATTCTATAATATAAGCCGCTATACCATACACATCACTTCTTTGGGTTCCAGAAGGGGCTGGGTGAAAGTGGTCAGTGCTGGTCAATAGCAGTGATTGAGAGGCTTAACAACAAAGCACAAAGGCATCAAGACTCAGGGTAAAGAAAGACCTGAGGGAGACAAGGAGGAGATTGTTGTCAGGGATTGACTTACTAGGATGACATATTTGGGAGTGATTTGTTTCTTAAAGCAGAGCTTCCAGGATCTGGAGAGAAAGGCACCCCAGCTCATTTCCCATAAACGCATGAAGGCTGGGTATGGTGGCTCATGTCTGTAATCCCAGCACTTTGGGAGGATAAGACAGGGAGATTGCTTGATTCTAAAGGTTTAAGACCAGCCTGGGAAACATAAAGAAATCTTGTCTCTTAAAAAAAAAATTAGCTGGGCATGGTGGCATGCACCTATAGTTCCAGCTTGTCAGGAGGCTGAGGCAGGAGGATCCCCTGAGTCCAGGAGGTCAAGCCTGCAGTGAGCCATGATCATGCCACTGGACTCCAATTTGCGTGACAGAGCAAGACCCTGTCTCAAAACCAAACCAAACAAAACACAAAAAAGAAATGTATGAGATCAATCCTCAAAGAGTTTAGTGAAAACCTCATTTCTCATTTTATATTGATTCCACTGTCGTTGAAGGAATGTAGTTCCTTCTTACTCAAGTAAGTGGAAACCTGGCTTCTGAGGTACCTGATGCACAGGACTTAGAATATTCAATTTTCCCTCCAGCAGGCATCAGTTATGTCCTAAATACAACTTCCATTGCATAACACAGCAGCGCATACTTGTTTATTTACCCTAAACATATGCTCTTCCTTCCCTCCTTTTCGTCTCTTTCCCTTCCCTCTCTCTTCCTTCCATTCTTCCTCTCTTACCTCCTTTTTTTTTTGTTTCCCGTTCTTTCTTTACACAATAAATGTTAAACACAAGAAATAGTCATTGAGCACCTACTACATGCTAGGTGTTGGGTATTCAGTGATTATCAACAATGTATATAGTCTGTAGCCCCTTGAAGTTCATGGTTTAATGGGGAAGACAGGTAATCAAACAGCCATGCAAACATAGTAAAATTACAACGATGACAAGTACCACGTGATTTTATGAGACCTTATGATGGGGCTATGTCTCCTGGTCACAAGAGATAGGGCAGGATTCTCTGATGTGGCAGTGACTAAAGTTGAGAAACAGAGCATAAGTTGGATTTGGACAGACAGAGATGCACAAAGACAAAGCCTGGGAAGAAGAAGAGCCTGGGCAGCAGTCTCATGGCAGAGCATATTCAAACTTCAGGGATGGGAGAGGGCCTGAGAGTGTGTGCAGAGAGCAGGGGGAGCACTGCAAGGCAGGGCTGCAGAGCAGGTATGCAAGGCACCATATGGAGGACGTCCTAGGCTGTGCTGAAGGCTTGTCTCTACCTGATGGGCCATGTGTTATGAGCATGAAAGTTGCACAGCCGGGTTGTGATTTGAAGAGACTACCCTGGCTCCAGGGAAGGCAGTGACTTGGGCAGAGAGCAAGATTGGATTGGGTGGGTCCACTAGAGACTCTTGTGCAGAGACATGTTGAGCTGGGTACATCCTCTGAGTCATCCCCAAAAGACTATGCCAAGCAGGAGTTCATTTGGGCTTTAGGTTCTCTCATTATTGTGCATCATTTTATCTATGTTGGGGCTTAGAATCTGGTACCCCAAAATATGGTATCTTAGCATATTGTGAGAAATTGAGAAAACTGAAGAAGTCAAAGGGTCTCTGTGACCTTCTGCAACATTTTTGTGTGAGAGAGAACTGGCCATGAAAGAGTTCTCTGTCCTTCCTCACCTGAAGATAAGTCATAAGACCCTCTTGTGACAGGTGTCCTGCTCTACACCTGGAAGCCAAGAGGAATTGACCAGGCAGGCCTTGCTCTATCCCCCACCCCAAGTTTGTTACCATTCAATCACACCCTTTTTATCCAGTCATACTTCTAGATGACTGTCCACTCCATCAAACCTATGCACAAAACAGTTTTCTTTGGATTTTATTTCTTTATTTCTGAGGACTCTTGTGTCATGTAAAACTGGTGAAACAAGTTTGTTTAGCATTTTTCTAGTTAATCTTTCGTTATTGGGGCGTCAGCCATAACCCTTGTGATAAGTAAGGAAAAGATATTACTTTTTCTCTCCTACATCTACGAAGTACCAGAGTACAGGGAGAGTCAGACAAGATTAAATGTTATTATTTAATGAGGCTCTAAGTATTACAGAAGCCTCACAAAAGCCGATTATAATTCCCACAAGTTAGAGAATTCATTCATAGGCAGCAAATTCATCCAATACTGGGGTAATTTTCTCAGAGAATTTGAGGAAAAAAAGGGCCAAGGTCTTCTTTCTCAGAGGATTTAGGGGAAAAAGGGCTGTTTGATTTGTATTTTATAAACTTCAGTATCAAGATTGTATGAGTATCATTTTAAACTCACTACTCATTCAATTTTACCCATTTTTGGACTTTGGTTTATGGTAATGATAATTTTAAACTAAACCTATAATGACTGCAAACATCTTCAGTTAGGTCATTTAATAAAAATAAAACTACTTGGTAGGTTTCCTCTTCTCTCTACTCTTGATTCTTGGCTTTTTAGGTATTTTCCCGCTTGCAATGGAAAGAAACTACCCATTAAAGTTCAGCAATTTACAACGTGCCATTTGGTTTTCTCTGTTTAATACCCTGTGTGTTGACAACTCCCAGAGAATTTGTCAGCCTCTGAAGATGGCGTGGAGACGAAAGAGACAATTAACAACGGTCTCGGGATTGGTGATGTGTGCATCACAGAGTTTCTGAAAAATGGTACCTACACCTACAACTGGGTTAAAGGTGGAAATAAATGATCAGATGAATGATCTTGCAAAACATTTAATCTAACAGTGTGTTTCAAGTAAAAAATGCCCTGCAATGGAGGGCAATAATTTATGCTGCAATAAATCTAAAATGAAAGTCGTTTGTTAAATAAAGACAAACAGAAAAACCTTAAGTACACAAAACATCACCCTTCCAAAGTTGATCTGTCCTGACAGATCCATTACATTTAGAGATTTTTCAGGGCTTTCTTGGTTTTGCTTATAGTACATAATGGTCATAAAGACCATTGTGAGAACACTTAAAGGGGTCAGTGTGGTATGAAGAAATGGATTTAGGGCAGGAATGTTCACAGCAATAGAATGGGCTACAGTTGGAGAAAAACTCTGTGTGATGGCATCCAAGTACCGCAGAAACAAAAATGCCTCATTTACGTAGTTACACCACAAATAATGCATTTCCATTCTAACTTTAAGCCAAATTCATTGGTGTTTCCTGCCTGTGGACTATTGGTAATATATACAAAGTAATAAAATTTTGATTATATCAGGAGGGAAGGCTATACTTGGTGGACTGAGAAGTTCATTCCTTCAGTTAATGTGAACACCTATTGGCCAGATACAATGGAAAGTGCTTAGAATAGAGCAGAAAACAGGTTATAATTCTTACTTTCAAGGAGCATATAGTTTAGTAAGGGAGGCTGATCATTAAAACAGCAATTACATACTATATATAATAATCATGACTCTATGTTCCAATACAGAACAAATAAGAGGGAAACCTACAAAGACAGCCTTCGTGGGGAAAATCCCTTCTTTTTTAAATTAAAAAAAATAATTTTTGTGGGTACATAGTAGGTGTAGGAAGTCACTTCTAAGCTGAGTAAGAGCCAGCCAGGGAAAGGTGGAAATGGGGTTAAGGAAGGAGTTATTCAAATAGAGGAAATAGCATGTAGTAACCCCTGTGGTATGGTGATATCTGGGAAGCAACATATGTTTACTGCAGCACACAGAATAGAGGACTTAGGGCAGGAATGTCTTAGGACAAGAGCCCTCAGTGGCACAGGCTCCTGCCTGTTGCAAGGTTTAACCATGGTTATCCCCTGTGCTCGCTGAGACAAAGCAGTCAAGGCCTTGGGATGCCAGCAGATTAGGGTGGATAACAATCGGGTCTGACACTTGTAAGGGAAGCTACCTGGGCTTTCTTTTAACCTTGTCCCTCCTAAGACTGCAGACTTGCTGCTTCTGCACATGAAAGCAGGGTATTTTAAAAGGTCCTGGATTGTAAGAAGAGACACCTCTTTTGCCTTAGAGACCTTATTTTAAAGGAGGAAAAGTAATTTGTGTTGTTCACAGTTGTGATTCCTCCAATTTTCTAATCTTTCTGTAATTTATAAGAATTTTCTACAAATTCATTGTGGGATGACCCTCTTTGTTGTTTAAATTAAGGACAGAGAGCAGGAGGCTGCTACAGAGACCCATGACATGGCCCTAACCAGGGGAAGAAGAACCTTTGGCTCATGTTCAGGTCTAAAAGTCAGCCACTCCTTTGTGAATGGAAAACTTCTGGTGGAGCAGGAGTAAGGTTTCACTGTGCACCAGCTCTTGCTCCTGAGAAGCCTGAGAAAGAATTCTGAGGGGCTTTGCTGGAGAAGACAGTGCATGCTGGCTTGGAAGGAAAGTGCAGCTGGAGCTGTCCATGGTGCTCTCCCGATCAACGGCCTGTTGCACTCTTTCTTGGACTTTCTTGCAGCCAAGCTGCAAGACATCTTGTTCAGGACCCATCACACTGGTCAAGTCACTGACGTTTCTGGTGAAGTTATAAACTCGTCCTCAGCTCCTCACTTGACTGACTACACTCTCTTCTACTCTGACTCTATTGCTACAGTGTGAGTTCAGGAGGTTGCACTGTCCTGCTTCGGTCTCCACTGAATGCCTTCAGATTTCTTTTCTAGTCAGAGGGAACCCTGTTCTTTTGAGAAGAATTAAAATATTCTAAGCTTTTTCCAATTTTAATGAACATCTGAAAAAATTTTTCTGTCCATTTGATTGCTAGAGGCTGAAAAGCAGTACCCCTCACTGTCCTGTTAGTGGATGCTGAGACAGGCCATTTGTGGAAACTGTTGTCCTCTAAGGCTGGAATATATTTGATTCAAAGTTATACAATGTCATTTGGAACCAGCATATCTAGACTTTTATTCTATAGTTATGCAGAAGTACCATTTTGAACTTAAAATGAGAGGAATTTCAAATTACTTAAATTTCTGTGTATGCTTCATGACAAATGACCTATCTTTCAATTCCTGATAAAAATCAAAGGGTGCTAGACAATTTGAGGTAAATGTTGACTCCGCTGTCTCATAAAAAACATTTTCTGGACATGATGGATGAAATTAAAGGGTGAAATGTGATTTCTGAGCCAAAACAACACTCTGATAATATTCCTGATTTTTCTGTCTGTTTACAAATAGATCGCTTAGAAGTGTCATATTAGTAATTACCAGCCAAGTTTTAGCATTTCAGAAGATTAAGTGACTTTGTAGATCTAAATTAGAAATCACCTGGAAGGAGCTGAAGTTTACCTGCTGAAATATAAAAAGTACTGAATAAAATCTGCTACAGAGTTGAGGCATGACATGTAAAAATACCTCTGTCATGTTCAGACATTAAAAATAAATTATTGGAATAAGAAACTGATAATAATGCATAGTTTAAAACTTTTTTAGCAAGTTGGTGCAAAAGTAATTGCAGTTTTCGCTATTTTATTTTATTAATTGCAAAACCCGCATTAGTTTTGCACCAACCCAATACATGTTCTACCCTGATTGCTCAGATAAATTATGCAGTGTTAATCATTTTTTAATATTTCTAAATGTTCCCTTTTTTTTTTTTTTTTTTTACAATGTTGTAGTTTATTCTTCGAGATTAGTAGAGAGATCATAGGAACCCTAACATTTGGGCCTTGCCCTCGAGGTTTGTCTGTCTGTGGAAGTACTGTGGGTATTCTTCCCAAAAATACAATGGTGAGTTCAGGGTCAAGAGGAGCAAGGAATATCAGAGCCCCTTCTTCTGAAAAATGGGACCAAAGGATCTCTGTTCTTCCTTTCTGCACAATGCGGAACTATGCCCTCACCCTGCACCATTTCGTCCTGGCTCAGGGACAGAACGTCGTCATCACAACATGCTGGTCTATCTCTGGGTTAAAGGAAGAGGGGTTTAGTGAGGCCTACTGGATTTCCTAAGTATTGCCTCATCCCATTTATTTTTATTTTTATTTTTATTTTTTATTGTACTTTGGGCTCTGGGGTACATGTGCACATCCTGCATCCTACCGGATTGTTGCATAGGTATATACAAGCCGTGGTGGTTTGCTTCCTCCATCCCCCCAACTCCCTGTCACTTACATCAGGGATTTCTCCTGGTGTTATCCCTCCCCATCCCCCTGCTGTCCCTCTCCTCCTTTCCCCTCCATCCCCCCATCTAACTCAGTGAGTGTTGTTCTCTTCCCTGTGCCCAAATGTTCTCATTGTTCATCCCCCACCTATGAGTTAAAACATGTGGTGTTTGGTTTTCTGTTCTGTGTCAGTTTGCTGAGAATGATGGTTTCTAGATTCATCCATGTCTCTACAAAGGATGCGAGCCCATCATTTTTTGGGGCTGCGTAGTATTCCATGGTGTATATGTGTCACATTTTCTTTGTCCAGTCTATCATTGATGGGCATTTGGGTTGGTTTCAGGTCTTTGCTATCGTAAACAGTGGTGCAGCGAACATACGAGTGCATGTGTCTTTATAGTAGAATGATTTATAATCCTTTGGATACCCAAAGGATTATATACCCTTTATATACCCAGTAATGGGACTGCAGGGTCAAATGGAATTTCTATTTCTAGATCCTTAGGGAATTGCCACACTGTCTTCCATAATGGTTGAACTAATTTACACTCCCACCAACAGTGTAAAAAAGTGTTTCTGTTTCTCCACATCCTCTCCAGCATCTGTTGTCTCCTGATTTTTCATGATCACCATTCTAACTGGTGTGAGATGGTATCTCAATGTGGTTTTGATTTGCATTTCTCTAATGACCAATGATGATGAGCATTTTTTTCATATGTTTGTTGGCCACATATATGTCTTCTTTTGAAAAGTGCCTGTTCATATCCTTTGGCCACTTTTGAATGGGCTTGTTTGTTTTTTGCTTATAAATCTGTTTTAGTTCTTTGTAGATTCTGGATGTTAGCTCTTTGTCAGATGGGTAGATTGCAAAATTTATTTCCCATTCTGTTGGTTATCAGTTTACTCTGACTGTTTCTTTTACTGTGCAGAAGCTCTTAATTAGAGCCTGTTTTTCTATAGTGGCTTTTGTTGCTGTTGCTTTTGGTGTTTTTGTCATGAAGCACTTGCCTATGTCTATGTCCTGAATGGTGTTGCCCAGGTTTTCTTTTAGGGTTTTTATGGTGTTAGTTCTTATGTTTAAGTCTTTAATCCATGTGAAGTTAATTTTGGTATAAGCGTAAAGAAGGGGTCCAGTTTCAGCTTCCTGCATGTGGCTAGCCAGTTTTCCCAAAACCATTTATTAATCAGGGAATCCTATCCCCATTGCTTGTTTTTGTCAGGTTTGTCAAAGATCAGTTGATGTAGATATGTGGCATTGTTTCTGAAGCCTCTGTTCTGTTCCATTGGTCTACATCTCTGTTTTGGTACCAGCACCATGCTTTTTTGATTACTGTAGCCTTGTAATATAGTTTGAAGTCAGGTAGCATGATGCCTCCAACTTTGTTCTTTTTGCTTAGGATTGTCTTGGCTATGCAGACTCTCTTTTGGTCCCATATGAAGTTTAAGGTGGTTTTTTTCCAGTGATGTGAAGAAGGTCAATGGTAGCTTGATGGGGATAGCATTGAATCTATAAATTACTTTGGCTACCCAAAGTAATGGGGAAAGGTGTGGCCATTTTCGTGACATTGATTCTTTCTAACCATTAGCATGGAATGTTTTTCCATCTGTTTGTGTCCTCTCTTATTTCCTTGAGCAGTGATTTGTAGTTCTCCTTGAAGAGGTCTTTTACATCCCTTGTTAGTTGTATTCCTAGATATTTTATTCTCTTTGTAGCAATTGTAAATGGGAGTTCTCTCATGATTTGGCTTTCTGTCTGTTATTGGTGTATAGGAATGCTTGTGATTTCTGCACATTGATTTTGTATCCTGAGACTTTGCTGAAGTTGCTTATCAGTTTAAGGAGGTTTTGGGCTGAGACGATGGGGTCTTATACATATATGATCATGTAGTCTGCAAATCGGGACAATTTGACTTCTTCTTTTCCTAATTGAATACCCTTTATATATTTTTCTTGCCTAATTGCTCTGGCTAGAACTTCCAGTACTATATTGAATAGAAGTGGTGAGACAGGGCATCCTGTCTACTGCTGGATTTCAAAGGGAATGCTTCTAGTTTTTGCCCATTCAGTATGATATTGGCTGTGGGTTTGTCATAAATAGCTTTTATTATTTTGAGATACGTTCCATTGATACCTAGTTTATTGAGGGTTTTTAGCATAAAGGGCTGTTGAATTTTGTTGAAGGCTTTCTCTGCATCTATTGAGATAATCATGTGGTTTTTGTCTTTGGCTCTCTTTATGTGGTGTATTACATTTACAGATTTGTGTATGTTGAACCAGACTTGCATCCCCGGGATGAAGCCTACTCGATTGTGATGGATAAGCTTTTTGATGTGCTGTTGGATTCGGTTTGCCAGTATTTTATTGAAGATTTTCACATCAATGTTCATCATGGATATTGGCCAGTAGTTTTCTTTTTTAGTTGTGTCTCTGCCAAGTTTTGGTATCAGGATGATATTGGTCTCATAGAAAGAGTTAGGGAAGATTCCCTCTTTTTGTATTGTTTGGAATAGTTTCAACAGGAATGGTACCAGCTCCTCTTTGTACATCTGGTACAATTCAGCTGTGAACTCATGTGGACCAGGACTTTTTTTGGTTGGTAGGCTATTAATTGCTGCCTCGACTTCAGACCTTGTTATTGGTCTATTCAGGGTTTCAACTTTTCCTGGCTTAGTCTTGGGAGTGTGCAAGTGTCCAGGAATTTATCCATTTCTTCCAGATTTACTGGTTTATGTTCATAAAGCTGTTTGTAGTAATCTCTGATGGTAGTTTGTATATCCAAGGAATCGGTGGTGATCTCCCCTTTATCGTTTTTTATTACATCTATTTGATTCTTCTCTCTTTTCTTTTTTATTAGTCTAGCTGGTCATCTATTTTGTCGATCTTTTCAAAAAAACCAACTCCTGGATTTATTGATTTTTTGAAGGGTTTTTTGTGTCTCTATCCCCTTCAGTTCTGCTCTGATCTTAATTATTTCATGTCTTCTGCTTGCTTTTGAGTTTTTTAAAATCTTGCTCCTCTAGCTTTTTCAATTTTGGTGATAGGGTGTCGATTTTAGATTTTTCCTTGTTTTTGTGTGGGCATTTCTTGCTATAAATTTCCCTCTAGACACTGCTTTAAATGTGTCCCAGAGATTTTGGTATGTTGTGTCTTCATTCTGGTTGGTTTTGAAGAACATTTTTCTTTCTGTCTTCATTTCATTGTTTATCCATTCATCATGCAGGAGCAAGTAGTTCAGTTTCCATGTGGTTTTGCAGTTTGAGTGTTTTTCTTAATCCTGAGTTCTGATTTGATTGCGCTGTGGTCTGAGAGAATGTTTATTATGATTTCTGTTCTTTTGCATTTGTGGAGGAGTGATTTACTTCCAATTATGTGGTCAATTTTAGAGTAAGTATGATGTGGTGCTGAGAAGAATGTGTATTCTGTGGATTTGGGGTGGAGTGTTCTGTAGATGTCTATTAGGTCCACTTGGTCCAAATCTGCATTCAAGTCCTGGATATCCTTGTTGACTTTCTGTCTTGTTGATCTGTCCAATATTGTCAGTGGAGTGTTAACGTCTCTGCTATTATTTTGCAGGAGTCGAAGTCTCTTTGTATTTCATTAAGAACTTGCTTTATGTATCTGGTGCTCCTACCATGGGTGCATATATATTTAGGATAGTTAGCTCTTCTTGTTGCATTGATCCTTTTACCATTATGTAATGCCCCTCTTTGTCTCTTTTGATTTTTGTTGGTTTAAAGTACATTTTATCAGAGACTAGGATTGCCAACCCTGCTTGTTTTTCTTTCCATTTGCTTGGTAAATCTTCTTCCATTCCTTTATTTTGAGTCTATGTGAGTCTTTGCATGTGAGATGGGTCTCCTGAATACAGCACACTGATGGGTCTTCACTTTTTATCCAGTTTGCCAGTCTGTGTCTTTTGTTTGGGGCATTTAGGCCATTTACATTCAACCTTAATATTGTTATGTTTGAATTTGATCCTGCCGTTTTGTTACTGGCTGGTTGTTTTGCCCATTAGTTGACATGGTTTCATCACTCCATCATTGTTATTTACCATTTGGTGCATTTTTGCAGTGTCTAGTACTGGTTGTTCCTTTCCATGTTTAGTACTTCCTTCAGGAACTCTTGTAAGGCAGGTCTTGTAGTGACAAAATCTCTCAGCAATTGCTTCTCTGTAATGGATTTTATTTCTCCTTCACTTATGAAGCTTAGTTTGGCTGGATATAGAATTCTGGGTTAAGAGTTCTTTCCTTTAAGAATGTTGAATATTGGCCCCCACTCCCTTCTAGCTTGTAGGGTTTCTGCCGAGAGATCCACTGTGAGTCTGATGGTCTTTCCTTTGCGGGTGGCCCAGCCCTTCTCTGTGGCTGCCCTTAGGATTTTTTTCCTTCGTTTCAACCCTTGCGAATCTGACGATTATGTGCCTTGAGGTTGCTCTTCTTGAGGAATATCTTTGTGGTGTTCTCTGCATTTCCTGGATTTGAATGTTGGCCTGCCTTGTTAGCTTGGGGAAGTTCTCTTGGATAATATCCTGAAGAGTGTTTTCCAACTTGGATTCATTCTCCCCGTCACATTCAGGTACACTGATCAAGCATAGATTAGGCCTTTTCACATAATCCCATAGTAGTTGGAGACTTTGTTCATTTGTTTTCACTCTTTTTTCTCTAATCTTGCTTTCTCATTTTATTTCATTGATTTGATCTTTTATCTCTGATATCCTTTCTTCTGCTTGATCGATTTAGCTGTTGAAACTTGTGTATGCCCTGCAGAGTTCTTGTGCTGTGTTTTTCAGCTCCATCAAGTCATTTATGTTCTTCTCTAAGCTGGTTATTCTAGTTAGCATTTTGTCTATTCTTTTTTCAAGGTTCTTAGTCTCTTTGCCTTGGGTTAGAACATGATCTTTTAAGCTAAGAGAAGTTTGTTATTATCCACCTTCTGAAGCCTGCTTCTGTCAATTTGTCAAACTCATTTTCTGTGTTGTTTTTTTCCCTTGAGGGTGAGGAGTTAGATCTCTGGGAGGGGAAGAGGTGTTCTGGTCTTTTATGGTTTTATCCTTTTTGTGCTTGTTTCTTCCCATCTTTGTGGATTTATCTCCCTTTGATCTTTGAAGTTGGTGATTTTGGGAGGAATCTCTGAGTGGACATCCTTTCTGTTGCGGTTGGAGCTGTATCTTTTTTGTCCTGTAGAGGCACTGCTGGGCTGCCTCGGATTCAGTCAGGTTGCTTGGTGGGTGGTCTTCACCTGGAGTTTGTTTGCAGGTGAGATTAGCCTCACCTTCCCAATGGCGTCTGTCCTTTCCCAAGCTCGATCTTCCTGGTTGGGGTCGAACTGGTGTATTTGCTGCCAAGCTCTCCAGTGCATGGGCTTCAGTTTGAGTTTTGTGGGGGTGGGGCCTGCCAGCCCTTGTGGTCTGTTTCCCTGCTTTCAACTCTGTCTCTTTCTGTGGGATGGGTTGTTCCGTCCTGCTGGTGTTAGTCCAAACTTCCGCCCAGGTCCGTGCTGACAACTTGCGGCACCAGGCGGGAGCACTCAGACAACCCATGTCACCCCTCAGTCTGGTGGAGCTCTCGTGGACTGTGGGTTGCAGGAGGGATGAGGTAAGCACAGGATCCGAATTGGGGCATGGAGGGGGTGAAGCCCCCTGACCCTCTGAGTTGGCTGTATGTTCCATGTAGGGACGCACCCCACCCAGTCTTGGTTCGCCTTCCCTGGGTGGCTCTCGCCCTGCTTTGGCTCCATCCCTGGGCTATTTTCAGAGTCCTACCAGTCCCACCAAAATGAACCCAGCACCTCTCTTGGAATCATGAAGTCCTCTAGCCCTCTGTGTCTCATTTTCTGGGAGCTGCATTCTGGTATTGCCTCCTCTCAGCCATCTTCCTAAATGTTCCTTCTTTAGTTTAACAATTACTTGCTACATTTCTGAGCCTTGTTGTGCTTTTTCTCAATTCTCTACCTGCCACTAATTGTGAAGTATGATAGTATACCTCAAGCATTCTGGGAAGATGTCAGTTTGAATGTATTCCTGATGTTTTCCTTTACCAACTATTCACTATTGACCAACTTTTCCTAGTCAAGTCAGATGTGTTGTACTCACCAGAAAAGGCCCAAAAAATATGATTGAGATTCAGGTTCTGCCGGAACCCAGATGTACCCATTTTAGGCCTGCAGATGAAAAAAACAGAGCTCTCTGAAATGAGGGTTTGTGGATGATGGAAAATACTGGCTTTGGACATCTGTGGGTGTCTGAGAAGATGGGTAGAACTTGCTTGTGTGCAAGAATTCATAGAAAGATCTGCTACATTTCTAGGGCGCCAAATTGCTGAGTTGTGGGCTGGGCTTCTTCTATCCACTGTCCTTAAGTCTATGGAGGCCAGCAGGGAAAGACACTTCCTCTTGGTATTGAAGCTTACCTGCTTACTGGAAGGACCTGAAGCTTACCTGCTGGCTGGGAAGACATGTTTATCTGTGTGTGCACACACCCTATTAGAAGAGTGATTGCTCTTGCTTAATTCATCATAGAAGCCTCATCTGAACCTTATTGAGTAAAAACAAACACACAAGTAAGCAGTAGCAAGGGAAAGAAAGAATGGTTGACAACTGAAATTACAGAAATAATTAGAGCATATAAGGAGATTTATTACAGCATAAAAGACTTTCAGAACTAAAAACATGGTATTGAAAAACATAAGCACTATTGAGCACGGAATTACTGCTGGGAGGATTAGGAAGAAGAAATAAGACACGACAAAAATATGAAGAGATGAAAAGAATAGATCCTGGAAATGTAACACATGAATAATTTATTTATGGAAAGACTTTCTGGAGTAAATGCAATAACTTAAATAACAATAGCAGAATATTTCTTTAAGCCAAAGTATAATTTGAGTTTGCAGAGGAAAATGCCTTACTGAGATCCATATGAGACTGATGAAAAGAACACACACCTCAACCCAATCTGGTCAAATTTCTTATGCCTAAGAATAAAGAGAAAATTTTCACATTTTATTACAGAATGAACAAGCTACCTACAAAGAATAAAGGAAAGACAGAAACTGTTCATCTGCAGCTCTGAAAGTTCATCTGATAATATCCACAGATTTCTAAGAAGAAGCTCCTGTTTCAAGGAACCCACATGCATCCAAGATATCATTCAGTTAAAATAAATTTACAAATTTACAAATATTCAGGATTCAGAGATTATATCAACCATAAAGCTCACCCCTAGAGAATAGTCCAAAAATAGACTCTCATTAAACAATAAAAAAATTACTACAGAGATTTCAGTATGGGGGAAGATTAAAAGGAGAAGTTAGTAAGTTCTGCTGTAGCTATATCCAGTTATTTAAATCTAAATGAACTGCCAAATGTGACTAGGTCTTGATGTGCCAAGTAAGGATTCTGAAAAAGAAGCCAAAATATAATAAAAATGAAAATTGACAATAGTCTAAATATAAAAGTATTAAAAACACTAAATTGCATGATCAAAACTTAGGAGTTGGTGTTAAAAGTGATGGAATAGAAGGAAGAAAAGGTATTTCAAAGTTCTCATTTAGGAACAGGGGAAGGAAAAAATATTCCAAAAATGTTATCTTACATATAGAAAAGGAAGAAAGAGATGGGAGAAAAAAACTGTCTATTGGAGGAAAATGTTTCATGGCTGGTTTTCATATAATACAGAAGAAATGTTGTTTGATTATTAGTTTTCTGAGATGGAACTTGTAGAAAAGTGGCAAAAGATAAGGGAACTTTTAAAATTAATGCTAAGGAATGAGGGCCTGAATTTTTACTTGATCAAAGTAATAGAAGAAAATCAGAAAGTAAAATTAATGTAAGATAGAAGGAGTAAAGTCAAATATTAGAAGTAAAAGAATGAGAAAAAATTCTAGATAGAAAGTAAACAGGAGCAAAATATTAATATTAGGGTAAAAATTTTGGATAAAAGTACTAAACATAACAAAGAAGAACATTATTCAGTGTTAACTATTTGCACAAAAGAAATGTAATAAACTTACACTAATCGGCATAATTAAATTATAAACAAAGACCTTTTAGAATTGCAACAAGAATTTGATTAAAATGGAGGAGTTTTAATGTACTTCTCTCAATTTCAGGTTTAGTAGGTAAAAAATTACTAAGACCAGAATGAAATTGGATAAAATAATCAACAAATTTGAATATCTAGTTTAATCTTTTGATTAAGAATATAGACTTTATTCCTTATATATTATAAAAACATTAAAAAGTTGGTCATGCACTGCAGGAAAATCTTATTGAAATAATCAATATGCTTTGCAGAGTAAGTTATCTGATTATAATCAAATAAAATTATCAAACTAAAATTATGAACTATAGTCTTAAATAATGTAAAATCAATGGATAAATTTAGAAAAAAGTTAAAAGAGCATATCATACAAATATATATGGGATACAGTAGAAATATTGATCGTAAATGCCTTGATGAATAAAGAGGACAAGCTATAAATACAGAAATTTAAGCTCATTTGAAAGATTATAATAGAACAAAGTTAAAGGAAAGTAGTTGAACAGAATTAACAAAGATAAGAGTTAAAATTTCTGAGAAAAATAAAATTAAAAATCTTATTTTTTTGAAAGGATCAATAAAATACATAAGGCCTTCAAATAAAAAGATCAAAATTATACAAAATTAAGAAATAGGAAGAAGAAACAGAAGAAATGAAAATAATTATAACAGATTACTATATGGACTTCTTGAAAATAAATTTGGAAACCTAAGGAAAATTGATAATTTTGTAGTAAATAATAAATTCAAAAGTTGGACTAAGAAATGTAAGATATTAATATAGATTTTAGAAGATATTAGAAATATAATTAAAGATATCATTTAAAAATCCCAGGAATTGATAATTTTATGTCTGAGTTCTACATAGCACTTAAGAGATAAACACTTTCAAAGTTATTTATATTACCCTGGATTCTGTGTAAAGGTGGAAGGACCTCCAATCTATCTTTAAAAGCCTATAAAAATAAGTACTAAAACACATTGAGATAGTACAAAGAAAATAATGCAGACCTATCTCACATATAAATAAAAATACAAAATTTACTTTTGAATGTTGACAAATACAATAAAAAGAATAACATGCAATGACCAAATTGAGATCACTCAAAGAATGCAAGGATGGTTCCATATTAGGAAATATATTAACATAATATACTACAGCAAAAACTACAGGAGAAAACCAATATGATCATATCATGAGGAATAAAGAAGTATTTGGTACAGTTCAGCAGCCAATAAAAACACTGAATAAGATACAAATAAATGGGAACTACTTATACATGTTGAAGGCTTTCTGAACAATAATTGTCAATAAGCAAAATATAAAATCAATCAGGGACAAAGTTACATGGTATCATTATTCAAATTGCTTTGAGGATCCTATTAAATTTCAAAGGTAAAACAAAGAAAACAATTGTTATGAAGACTGGAAAATAAAGCACCCTCATGGTAGGATCCCGTACGGGCATTCTTCTATTACAGAGGTGGTCAGGGTGAATTCCAAATCACATGGCATTGGTTAAGAAACAAACTTGCTGATAAAAAGGAAAACGCAAAGAGCAGTGTCTCTGAAGGAGAGAGACATGCAGTTCCCCAATTTCTCATCATGAAAAGCTATAATGGGGCCAAAGCATCTATTGGACATGCCATGTATTCCATTCCAGTAGAGACTCTATGCATCTTTACTGCTAGAGGATAAGCATAAGAATGTAGCTTTGTAGGTGGAAGAATACCCAAGCTGTTTGGAGCTAAGCAAACTGGAGGGACAGATTTCTGGGTGAGCCCAATTGCTTTGCACTTGTGGATTTTGGTGAAGGTGTGGGGATCGTCACCTGTGGGACACATACTGACCTCAGCCAGAGGGACTAAGTCTCTCTGAACTGAATCTGAGGTTAGCGCTCTTGCAGGAGAAGGTGGGGACACCAGGGTCCATTTTGAATTGGAAGAGCAACTCCAGCTTCTTTGAATAATGGGAAATAAATGAAACATTCTATTTGGCTGAAGATAGGATTTTATATAAATAAAATTTAGAATGCTTGACTTAAATAAGATTATAAATATAGATTAATAGTTTTCTATCTATTAGCAATTACCAGCTACACATAAAAATGTAAAAAATTTAATTTACAATGATATAAGCTAAGAAATATTCAGTAATTGCTTTAGTAAAGAATCTATCATATATAAAAAATAATTATAAATTTTTTGAAGGATAACAATGTTTGCTCAAGTGCAAAGTTATATTACAACCTTGGATAAAATTATTTAATATAAAATCATTAAAAAATCCCCTAAAATTTATGTATTATAGATAATTAAATCCTAATTAGAATTACATTTGAATTAGATAAAACTTCCTATAGAAGATAAATATTTTCAACAATAGATAAGAAAATAATGCCAGATTAAAATATACCAGGCAACCTCAAATAGGATGAAATTTACAGAAAACCACAAAACAACCCAGATATTTGGTAATTTTATATGTGACAATTAGTTTTTAAATTCAATCACACAAAATAATTTCTTTACTAAATATTGGTAGCTCAAATATAAATTTATCAGGAAGAAAATTAGATAGGTCTCTTACCTGATATGCAAAAATAAATCTTAATTCAAGACCTAAGTTAAAAACAGCAATACCACTTAATTCTAAAAGGATACTAAAAATATAACTAAATAACTAAGGACCTTCTTTTAAGAAAGACAAGAAATCCAGACCTCTAAAAAAAGATATCACATAAACAATGTAAATAGAAAAATGATGGCTTAAAAAAGATTTAAAAACCATGTTCTATTTTTTCTTTAAAACACAAAGAACCCAGCTGAGAGAAAAAAGCAATCCAAACAAACTGGTTATATTAAATATAATCTTTTGTGTGTGTGTGTTTAGGGAGAGACATATAAAATATGTTTACTAAGTGCTAATGATGGTTCTTTCAGAATAGGTTATTTTAGGTGACTTGTGCTTATTTAAACTTTTATGCACTGCTCAAAAATTTTAGCACAATTATTTTCAATTTATATGTCCACACAAAAGCTTTTTTCATTTTGTTAAAAAAAAAAAGAATCTACATTTTTCTGGAAAGATAATCATGGGTTTAGACCACCAAAGCTTCTCATATTTGCATGAAACTGTCTCTGGTTAAAAAAATAACATGTCACCTCTGAAACTGCTTTCCTGCCTGCACCCTGTTATCAATATTGGATTGATTTTTGAACTGAAGCCCTTGGTCAGACAGCATAATGAAGCTGGTAATGCCCTATTCTCAGGGTTTTGACATTCATATTTGTATCTTTTATTCAAGCCGTGCTGATAGCAGCAATGTCTACTCCCCAGCCGGTGTTTGTGAATTTCCTGGGGGCTTCTAGATTGCACATACATGCATCACAAGACAAAGGGACAAATCGCAGCAACAGCATCAAAGGTACTCTGTCATTTATTTTTTGGGTGTTGAAAGGCACCAGCTGCCCTCCAGAAAACCAATAACCACTTTCAAAGAAAATGGCATATTGTGTGCGTTCCCTGCTTTTGTTAAAAATATGACAGCAATTTCATTATATCTCACAATTTTAGGTTATTAGTATGAGGAGTGACTTTTGATCAGATATTTCCTATATTGAATATAAGTTGATTTTAGTATTTCAAAACTTCATTGATATGTCTATAACCACATTTTGAAGTGAGGCTCACTGGGCTTCCCAAACACACACGAAAGTTAGTAAAGGACGTAGGCAGAAAACCGTTGACCGTTAAAAGCAAACGGAGGCCGGGGGTGGTGGCTCATACCTGTAACAGACCAGCATGGGCAAAAGGAGACACTGTCTCTTAAAGAAAAAGCAAATGGAGCTTGGGGAACTTCAGGAGTCATCAGCTGCTACTTCCTGATGCCCAAGCACAAGCACCTTTATCGTTCATTCTAATTTATTTTTACAATGCTCTCCAAACTGGCTAAGACAGGGACTAAAGGAGATTACTTTACTAGGGACATTGTAAAGATGACCCAAAAATGTTTAAAATGGACTGAAACTGTACTGAAGAATGAGAGAGACATGTAGATACTTACTCAGTTAACCCAGGCATCATTGTAGATGTAGTCAATACATGAGCATGTCTGTCTGTCTGTCTGTGTGTAGGTATATGAAGATGGAGTGGCCCCGTCTCTTAGAAAACAACTGGTATGCAGTAGGTGCTTAAAAGAGAATGGCACTCTCATGGGTTTCTCATGCTTTTTCAAAACCTCCCACCTACAAAACTACTGAAAACCATTCATTTCAGTCTAAGGTTGTCTGCTTTTCTTTTATCGTGTCAGCTCTGTTGTCCATTAATCTCTCCTTTGTCCAGAGCAATTACATTCCTCAATAATCTTTCACTTGTATCGTTGAATACCGGCTGGTGTATATGACTGCTCATTCCAAGAAGCCCGAGTCTTCCTGTGTGCTGGGTGGTAGCTCCCCCTGACCTGAGGGCCGTACCCTTAGCCCCAGGGGATGACTGTGTCTCCTCTGGCTTATGTCACAATGCTGAGGTGGCTCAGGAAGAGGTTCTATTGCACAGAAGTTGTTGAACTTCTGTGAATCAGTATTCAACACCCTTTGGCTATTGGCACTTGGAATTTTGTGCCTAAGCATTTTTAGTCCATTAAAGACTCAGAGCATTTAAAAAAAGAATTTTTATTACATAATAGTCATCACATTTTCATTATAGCTGAGTGTTTATGTTTTTTTTTTCTTTTTTGCTGTAAAATTCTTAGTTGTTTTTGTTCTGTCTGTCTCAGCACAATGCTTGATCCCTGTCCATATGCACTAAATCTTAGGTGTCAGGTGTCTCCCTGCTGATGGATTCTGCCATTGGATTCTTGAATAAGGCAAATCACATTAAGGAGCTTGTTTATATTTCCTGTTGTTTAATTAAAACATCAGATTCTGAGTGTTGAAATCAAAAACCGTCATTTAGAAAGTTGGATAATGAGGTCCTGGGGTAAAGATAATTTTGAAAAATATCTTTGGTTTTAAGAAAATCACAGTTAGTAGATGGAAAACGTTTGAAAAACAAAAATTACTATTGTGTAAATTTATAACAGTATCACCATTTGGGAAAGACCTTAGGCCTTACATAATTTGGGAAAGCGGTTATATAATTTTCTTGACTATCATCAAAGCATACTTTTATAGTAAAAATGGTAGTGGAGTAAAATGCAAAGACATACAAATTTTTAAAAATGTTTCTGATTACCAGCTCAGTTGTGAAAATTGGTGATACACAAAAATATTATTACTTATTCTTCTGAATTCCTTATAGTACAGTAGCATTTATGAAGTTTGAATACAAGAAAGGAAAAAAAATTAATGCCTATATATGGGACATAGTTGTGTCTTATAAAATAGTTCTGTTTTCCTTGACACATGGATTGTAATTGGTTTTCTTTTTTTTTTTTTCTTTTTCAATTTTAGACCTTAGAGTTGCATAAAGAGCAGAGATTCAATTAGATCAACGTGCTGCTTCTTTATTGCCATGCCATTCTTTATATTTAGAGCATCTAATTGTTTTGTGAGCAATGAATCCACATCTATTGACCTGGTTTCAAAAAGAAGTTTATTCTGAAAAAGATGGAGAAAACATGTTTATTGAAAAGAGTAACGTCTATTGGCCCTGTTTCAAAAAAAGTCCTGAAAAATATGGTAAAAACATGTTTATTGAAAGGAATAGCATCTATTGACCCTGCTTCAAAAAAATGTCCTGAAAAAGATGGAAAAAAACGTGTTTATAAAGAAGAGTAAGAAGGTTCTGGCGTCTGGAAAACGTCCTCATTTTGAAAGTTTCTTTGGGACATTAGTTTTTTAAACACAGAAAATGGCTATTTGTGGTTTCCTTTACATGGGAAGGGGCTAGTCTTAAACTAAGGCTTCAAGAACTTGTTTTCCCACTGGATAATAATAACCAACAATCCCTTTGGATCAGAGCATGACAACCTCAGATAGTCCTGGTAGACGTGGGCTGGGTCATTTAGGTTGGAACCACTTGGGATGGGGTATATGCCTGCACTGAGTCCCCCTTCTGACCTGGCACCGACGGGGCTCATTCACTGCTTCATGCTTTGTGACTCTCTCTTGTTTCTATTTCAGAGACTTGATGGGATTCTTATTTAGCTCCAAAGTGAAGGCTCTTCAAGTCCAAGAAGGGATTTAAAATGGAAGTGCTTTCTTGCTCTTGAGTTTTCATTCTGTTGTTGATTCAGACATTATTCACAAATGCTGACTCTATTGCCCAGCATTTTTACATCCATTTGACCTCATCTTCATGTTCCCTTGATCATCTGCCTTTGTTTCTCCTCCCTGGTGAAGCTATAGTTTTGGAGGCCCAGAGTAATGTCAGTTTTTTTTTTCTTTTTTCAGGAGAAGCATTATAGGGAATATTTATTAACATGTGTAGGGTGTCTTAATTAAGAAGAAATAAATTATGCACTCTAGAAGGGTTTGCAAGTCCATTTCCAGTGCAAAGGACTACAGAGCACTCATTCTGTGCTGAGCTCTGAGATGTGCAGAGGATATTGGATGATTCCTTTCTCTGCCTTCCTCAGTAATTATTATCCCTCCTCTAGTAGATAGGAATCAGACAACAGGGAAATTGAAAGGCCTGTGGTTTGGTGTTGCTTTTTAATTCTTGACTTTTCTTATTTTTCATGTCTAAATTGTAAACTTACTCTTTCTCTTCCAGACCCTCAATTTTCCTACTTAATAGTATCAGTATAGTTCTTTCCCTTTGTCATACATAATTTACAATTGGACTTTAGATGCATGAGAAACAATAGAAAAAAAGAAAGGCTTGAGAAATGACCCCAGGGATATTTATAACAGAGTTTTATTTTTGAAAAATTTTCTTGAGATTGTTAAATAAAAGGAAGGCACTGAAAACTTGTGTCCTGTTGGTGTAAACCGCTGGTGAGACCCAGCTACTCTTTACTGGATGACTCGGCCTGGGTTCTCCACGGAAAGCAAAGCTGAGACCAGGGCTTGCATATAGCGTGCTAGTTGTGGGAAATGGTTCCTGGGAACAGAAGTGGGGATGGGGAAGTAAGACCTGGAAGGTGGGAAAGCCACTCCAAGTGCGTTTGACCAAGCTGGTCACTGTTGGACAACTGGAGCTGGATCTGTTTGAGGACCCAGGATCTGAGATCCTGGCCACAACTCTCAAAAGTGCCTCAGAGTTGATCTACCTGGGATATATCAGGAGGGATCATGGATCCACTGGCTTCCAGCTGCCATTGGTCAAGAGATCAGCACTTGGGGGTTAACACTCCTCTGTCCTATTTGCCATGTGCATAAGCAGGTTCCCAGCTGGTCTTACCTTTCAGAAAGCAAGACGTGTGCAGGGCAGGTGGGATGAGGAGCATTTGCCGCTCTAGTAACACCTGCAGAAAGCTGGTTACTGTAACAACGGCTGCAGGGAAAGGCGGGCTGTGAGATGGGGAGGTCAAGCCCAGAGGAGTCCAACTCCGTGAACTTAGAGTGAGTTCGCAGAACACCGTAGAAGAGTCTATTGGAGTAGGAATGACACACAGCTGCAAATGAAATTGGCAAGAATTTAGGAAAGGGAAGACGACTGGAAACATGAAAAGTCCTTAATCGATCACTTTATGTTAGAAAATAAATTTAGAGGGCAACTTACTCTGTGTTTGTTTGTTTGTTTGTTTGTCTTGTTCCTTTTCCTTTTTCAGCCAGGACCTCACTCTGTTGCCCAGGCTGGAGTACAGTGGCATGATCATAGCTTGCTGTTATGATATATAACCTCCACCTACTGGGTTCAAGCAATCCTCCTGCCTCTCCTTCAAGAGTCGCTGGGACTACAGATGCATGCCACCACACCTGGCTAATTTGTTAGTTTTTTGTTAGGATGAGGCCTTGCTATGTTGCCCAGGCTTATCTTGAACTTCTGTGCTCAGCAATCCTTCTGCCTCAGCCTCCCGACGATCTAGGATTACAGGCCTGAGCCACCCCGTGTGGCTGGTAAACTACTATTTAAGTATTAATCTTATAACCAATTTTTGGAAAACATAGCATCTGTGATTTTAATGAATGTTTAAAATCATCTTTGTTTAACCTTATGAGCTAAATAACATTGGAAGCCCTGAGGGAGTGGCTGTAAGAACTGACTCTGCAAACATCATCATCAGTCACATATTTTAGAAATGACTTAGGACCTATTGTATTTTTGCTGGGCACTTAGCATCTTGTTTACTGCACACAAGGAGCCCCCAAAATACATAATAAGGGCACAGGACACATGCACAGGAATACAGTGTGACGTGAGGAGTGCTTTGTTAGAGTTAAGGCACAGACGTAGAAAACCCCTTTTAGGATGCACGCACTATTTTTTATTAGTTAAGATTCCCTATGCATGTTAATAAATATTGCCCCCAAATGCCTCTCCTAATAAAAGCACTGGCATCACGCCAGGTCTCCCAAACAATGGCTTCCCAGGACGTGGATGGGGCCAGGGTAAGTCCAGAGGTGCCGAGGTGATGCCGGGAAAGGGTTTAGAGAGCGAGGAGCAAGTATTTTCAACCCACTGCTGAGCTCTATGTTCTCAAAGGCTGAAGGATCGCAGTGTCTTTCTTATGGCAGTAAGAGCTGTTTTGGTCTATCCTGGCTCTCCTGGAATTATCTGTGAAATGAGAGAGTGAGTGAACCAGCCACCCTCGAGCCTCTTCACCTTTTGGCTGGGAACCCTGAGTCTGTAGCGGGCAGCCAACCCTGCCATGTTCCCTGCCAGCCCAGCGTGGGGTGAGATCAGCTCCCTCAGGGCTCAACTTTGAGTTGGGTGTGGCACCCCTTCTCCCTGAAGAGGCAGTGGCTTATGCAAAATTAACAAATGACCAAATTGAGAAAGAAAAAATGAATTCATCTAAACTCACAGGCTGAACTCATCAGTCACATTTGCCTTATTTTGAATTTCCTTTTCACTGTTAACAGGTGTACAATTTAGAGTACTATTACCTAGGGTCCTTTTTTTTTTTTCTTAGTTCAAAAACAAAACTTAAATGTATATTACTAGTGAACCAAAGATACTCTGTCCTGTTAGGGATACCTCTTCTTACCTGTGCTTTGAGAAAGGCCCTCTGAAATTTGGAATGCAAAGCTGTTCCTTCTTTAGGGAGGCCAGGTGTGTGGGCAATCATCTATCATGCAAACGCAGAGTCAGAGAACATAGGGGGTTACTCTTCCTTCTCGCCACTCACCAAGGAATTTAATCCTCATTTACTCATCATCAGGTCAACATTGTACTGAGCCAAAGGCCACATGTCAGGAGTGTTACGTGAATACGAGACTAGTGTTCAACAGGCTCAGTGAATGGGGAGTCCCTGTTCTTGGATTTGAATAGTGTTAACTGTGGGGTCAATCTAGTGTCAATGCTGGTTTAGTAAACAAAGTGGCTCTCTTTTTTGTTGTTAAAAGTGTGAGGAGACAAATTTGTTTACTATTCTGGATTCGCTGTCTTCCCTTGTCAAAACCGGCCCTTGGGAAGCTGCTAGGATTTGTTCCTGTTAAAATGGTGAATGAATGCTAACAGTGACAATAAGGAAAATACAAAAAAAAAAAAAAAGCAATGATAAAGAATGCCTAATATGTTCCACACATTGCACTAGGTGTCTGTTTATTTCCTTTACCTTCCTGTTCACCAAGCCTGGAGAGCAGATGCTGCTCTCTCCATTTTAGGCCCTGAGAGGTCTGGTGACCCATCCAGAGGGTCACTTCCCTGCCCTCCTGCACATCTGGGTGGACCTTAATTCCAGATCTCCTCCTGCCCTGCCCACCAAGTGGCTGTGTGAGCATAGGGACCCTGTGTGTGTGTGTCATGCAGAATAGTGCCTGCCACATAGCAGGCATTCAGTACATATGTTTGTCAGGTGTAAACTGCTTGTCTTTCTCTGTCTGATTCTCATCTTTACCTTCTGGAGCTGGTAATAATACCAAACATTCAGCATGCACTTGCTCTATGCCAAGCACGGACCTTTACACACATTTTCTATGTGATAGATTCTCAGTAAAGCTTTGTAGGAGAATGTCACATTCTAAGCTGGATCTCTCCACCCCTAACGTGTCCACGGACCATCCTGGCTGCACCCCCCAGCTCCCTGTTCAGTGCAGGCCATGTTCATGCAGTAAAACCCAGAGATGTAGTCTGCTGTGGGAAGCATGCCCCCCGCATGAAATAATCAGTCCCTCTGCGTGGATGAATTGCTCTCTGATGGTGCATTTGACCCTGTTGTGGGTGTGGGAGGAAAAGAGAGTTAGAGGAATTAGACAATGTAAGCAGCCTAAATGATTTATTATCAGAAAGATTATTTAGTTATAACAGTTGTGCAGAGTTGAAACAAAGACCAACACCTTTTCCGCACTAATTTCCAGTAACAGGGAAATAAACAAAGGAACAGATTCTCACCCTAATGTCTGGTGGCTTTGGGCAAGTTACGAATCTCTGAAGCCTCACTTTCCTCCCCTTTGCCTAGTTTGTGAGAGTTAAAGACACAGGGCTCAAGACCTAATTTTTTTATGCCTAGTAAAACAAATGTTGGTTTAGAGTGGGCAGGGCAGGCCAGAGCTGATTTCACTCTGTGGATGATGCTGGCAAACCCAAGACAGGGTCTCGCTCTGTCATCCTGGCTGGAGTGCAGCCGCACGATCGCAGCTCACTGCAGCCTTGAACTCCTGGGCTCAAGCGATCCTTCCGCCTCAACCTCCTGAGTAGTTGGGTCCATAGGCACGTTACCATGCTCACCTAATTTTTATTTTTTTTGTGTGGATTTAGCTTCTTATAGATCCACCTTTAAAACATGTCCCTCTTGTTTACTAGAGTGGCAAAAATACCTAAAGATGGTTTCTCACTGAAACCAGGGGCAGGAGCACATGGCTAAATGACCTCAGCAGAGCTCAGTGTACTGAGGCTGCGTGACTCCACCTCAGAATCTCGGGGTAGAGGCCCTGCCACAAAGTTTCCACTGATTCATTCACGAACAGGAATCACACCTGACACACTTAATTTTATTTGATTGTGGTAAGAATACTTTTTTTTTTTTGAGACAGAGTCTTGCTGTTTGTCACCCAGGCTGGAGGGCAGTGGCGCGATCTCGGCTCATTGTAACCTCTGCTTCCTAGGTTCCAGCAATTCTCCTAACTCAGCCTCCCAAGTAGCTGGTATTACAGGCACCTGCCACCACGCTCGGCTAATTTTGGATTTTTAGTAGAGATGGGTTTTCAGCATGTTGGCCAGGCTGCTCTCGATCTCCTGACCTCAGATGATCCAGCCACCCCGGCTTCCCAAAGTGCTGGGATTACAGGTGTGAGCCACTGCACCCGGCCTGTGGTAAGAATACTTAAGGTGAGATCTATGCTCTGAATACATTTGTAAGGGCACAAACACTATTGTTGCCTATAGGTACAGTGACACTGCAGAGCTCTTGTGTCCTGTATACCTAAGAATTTATGCTCACTGATGAGCAACTCCCAACCCCCCTCATCTCCCAGCCCTGGTCCTATGAGATTGACTATTTTAGATTCCTCATGTAAGTAGGATCATGCAGTGTCTGTCCTTCTGTGCCTCACATGGCATAATGTCCTCCAGGGCCATCCCTGTTGTGGCATATGACATATTTTTTTCTTTTTTAAGGCTAAATAATATTCCCTTGTCTCTGAGTGAGTGTGTGTAGGGGTGTGTATGTATGTATACACCTTACACTTTTAAAACGCCAAGTTTTTAGACATATATGTTAGCCAAGTTTTACCAAAAAAATGATATACCTGGGTGGAAATTCTGCCTCATACTTCCAGCCACCCAACCCGTGGTAGTCCCTGGTACCCTGCCCCCCTCGCAGGGTGGCTGCAGTGACGCCGGCTCCCACAGTGGGCTGGAAGTGAGCCGAGCTGGTGTTTCTGAAGGCTGTGCGGATGTCAGAGCAGCTGGTGCTCTCATTACGATCATACTCTTCCACCCCCAGAGAACAACATCAGACACGGTGCTTCTCCCACCGCAGCTCCGTAGACTCCCGGCTCTTGCTGTTCCCCTTCAGTGGACAGCCACTCCTAGGCCCTGTTTCTTGGCACGGGGTGGTAAAGCCCTTTCTGTGGTTTCAGAGTCCCAGAGCTCTGTGAGTCTTAGTTCTTCTCATCAACGTTGTTCTGTGGGCCTGAATTGCAGCAAATTTGTCTCTTGAATTAACTTCCAATACATGAATAACCAGAATTGACTTCTTTCTCCTGACGAGAGGTTGAACACACCATCTACTTTACCTCTCACGCAGTCTCCGTCCACTGTATTAATTCTGGTGTTCCCAGCTCATCAACTTCCCTTTTAGTTTTCCTTGCAATGTCGACCAAAAATGAAAGATAAATCCAGTAAATAGCCCCATCTTACAGTTTATACACTATAGGCTCAAACATAAGTTTAAAGAGAACTTTCTTTCTTGAAATATGCAACGTTAAGTGAACCTCTGAGATGGCCTTGTTAGGAAGGACGTCCCACTAACAAGTCATCTGCCACGTGATACACCCAAATTATGTATCGAGAAGCAGATAATTCAGAAATCTTTTGATTATTTTCAGTGAAGTGTAAATGTGGTGGTTTCAGCCTCTTCTCTAAAATCTCTATTTGCCACTGAGCTGGTTTCACGCTGGTCTTGTAAATCATGGTTTATAGAGCCTGAGGTGTGTTATTCTCAGAAAGTCGTGGAGAGGACTTCTGGTGTGCAGATGTAGATTGCTCTCCCCAGCTGGTTTTGAATAAGACAATTATCACAGATTCTTACTCATAACTCCTAAATACAGTTGTGTCTTGGAATGTCTGAAAATAAACATTTATTTATTTCTTTGCATCTTGGTTTAAAATTATAGGATGCTTTACAACTGTTTCTCTGTGCTAAAGGTGCCTAAATTATGTTCTCTCTTTCCCCTTTACCATTAAAGATTTATTTTTGGGTGAAAGAGAAATGTGTGTGTGAGGGGGATGCAAGCTGGGTCCCACAGAGCCTTTCCTCCCTGACCATTTGGAAGCCAAGGTGGGGGGGGGGGTGGCGGTTTGCTTTCATTGTGTTCATCCGGGTTTCTCAGCAGTGTGTGCCATTCATCACAGGGGCACGTGGAGGTGGGTGGCTCAGTGCACAGCCACTGCCTCTGCTCTAAAATAAGTCATGCACATCCTGCTGGCCCTGGGTCTCAAGTGTGGCCTGGCGCGTGAGGGATGACATACGAACAAGACGCAAGTCTTAGAAGGCAGCGTTCGAGAGCCCTGCCAGCCAGGGCCCGGCTCTGTTCCAAGTATTGTCCCCTTCCCCAGGTAACGGCACTCTGTCTAGGTCCTCAAAACTGAGACAAGGGGCTAGTCAGAAAACAGCGCTTCCCATCCCATAGTTTGGGAGCTCAGAGGAGTAGGCATCCAAACCGTCCTTCTAGAAAGGACAGAAGGATGAAAGAAAAAGAGAAACAGGAGTAAAGTGCATTGATGCTGGAAGTGGAGAAGCCTCAGGGACAGGCCACACCACTCCAGGCACCCTCCTTGCTGCAGGACGGACAGCCCGGCCTGGGCCACATCCTTAAAGACTGGCTGGCTCACGGCGCCCTCCCAAGAAAGCCAGCCTTGGGGAGTGGGAGGGACATCTGCAGGGATAGTCCTGGTCCTTCACCCCCTCTCATGCAGCCTGGATGAGAGTGAAATCCTGTCTCAAAAAATAAAAAATAAAACAAAAAATGTAAAAAGATCCCACTAGACTCCGAGCTGAAATGTAAAATTAACTGTTGTATTACTTGTAGGTTTTATAGGAGAGGAGAAGGAGACACCTCTAAGCAGCTTGTGGTTCTGGGGTCATGAAGAGCGTGTCACCTGATGTCATTCCAAGCTATGAAAGCAGTAATTACCTTAGCACCCTTTCTAGGATTTGGGGCTGTATACTTGGGCAGAGTTTGAAGGAGAATAATGTTATACTTCTATGCATTTTGACTCCATCATTTCCTTCCCAAAGAAGTGTGCATATTACAGGTTCGCAAACAATACGCAAGAGTTCAGGAGCTGACCTTTCTGCTGACATTCAGGTGCTGAAGTTGGAACATTTTCAGGGCTTGAGGTTTCATATCTCTTGGTGTTAGTTCAGTAGTTTCAGCTTTTAAAGAATTGAAGGCTATGAAACTTCTGCCTTAATAGATTCTTTTAAAACCAGGACATACACACAGGAGCTGTGACCCCAGGGCTCATGTCCAAGTGGTGGATGGAGGCTCCAGCACGTGGACTCCTAAGTGGCCGTAGTCCCGGCTCTTTAGCACAGCTAACCCAAAGTTTCCCTTCCTATGAAACTTGGCAAATGGGCTAATTCACCGTCTCTAATCGTGATTGCATAGCAGTTAAGTACCTACAAATAGTGTTAGGGACTTCTAAATGCCCTCACGGTGGCAGTAATTAGAAAATAGTTCAGTGTAAGGGAATGTTTTTCCTTAGTCTGAAAAGCATTCTTTCTCTTATGCAGAGAAAGATTGTCTACCTCTTAATCAGTCAGGACAGGCCTGAGGCATGGGCAGAACTCCTGATGGCTGAAGACATTCTGGTACTGCTGTTGCCTGCAATTCCCAGCCTGGCGGATCTTGGCAGAGCTTTTGCTGAGAAGAAGGGCTCATTACTGGCCTCGTCCACTGTGGCTGTAGACTTGTGACCTGGGGTGGGAACATATCCATCATAAAATCCCTGGCTGTCTGCAATGGCCTTGAGTGACCCTGAAGCTACCCCAGTTTCCCAAGGCTGCTGGGGCTGATGTTCAAAGTCACCCAGGACACTCACTGGCCTCCATTCCTGGCTGTGTCAGCCAGGAAAGACACACAGAACCCGGAGTGACAAGGTGAAAGCATTTTCTAGATGTTCAAGTTCCTCAGACAAGAGGGCCATTCAAGCTTCATTGGGAAATGAAGGAAAAGTTTGCTTTGGGAGTACTTTTTAGCAAAGGAAACACAGTTAAGTTTGTGTGGTGCTTTACACACTGCAAGCCACTTTAGCAATTACCCATTTTAGTCTTTGCTATCATTTTGTTTATTATTATTACCATTTTGCAGATGGCAAAGTTAATGCTCAGAGAAACTGGGACTCACCAAACATCACAAAGCTGATTCATAACAGGAGATGCATAGGAAACAGATGTCTGACCTCTGGGGATTAACTGTGGGTGGCCTGGCTGTGCCCTGGCTGAGCAGATTGGATCAGAGGTTGGCTTTCAGGGAGGAAAGCTAGAGTGGAGGGTTGATATCTCAGACAGGATGGACGTAGAAAGCAAAAAGGCAGGACAGGTCAGAACTGCGAGAGACTCCAGTGCCTGGGAGTCCAGATACAAATACGAATTGGGTGATGTAGGAGGCAAGATGCCTACGTAGGATCCCAAACTCAGACCAGAGATACAAGATCAGAACAACGTAGGATGCCAAGCTCAGACCAGAGATACAAAATTCCTATGTAGGATGCCAAGCTCAGACCAGAGATACACGATCAGAACAAGATCAGAATAAGAGCAATGAGGGATGGATGAGGCACATTAGGGGAATGGATGGAGTCCTGGGAAATCTCTGCCAATGGTCTTGCAGCTTCTTGTCAGAGTTGGCCATTGTTGGGTGGGAGCGTGCCCTCTGACTTCAGGGTTCACACTGGGAACTCTGTCTCTCCAGTTCATGCTGTGCAGCTCATCTCAGTGTCCCCGGGCACGCTGGTCCTGTGCAGTATCTAAAACACAGTTGCTAAATAAATGGGTGGATGGGTGGCTTTAGCAGTGAAAATGATTTCGCGTAAAATGAATAAATATTATTTTATCTATTTTTCTAAAATTGTGACCACTGGGCATAGTGGTGGCTCATTCCTGTAATCCCAGCACTTTGGGAGGCTGAAGCGGGATTGCCTGAAGTCAGGAGTTCGAGACCAGCCTGGCCAACATTGTGAAACCCTGTCTCTACTAAAAAATATTAAAATTAGCTGGGCATGGTGGCGGGTGCCTGTAATCCTGGCTACTTGGGGGGCTGAGGCAGGAGAATTGCTCAGACCAGTAGGCAGAGCTCCTTTCCATCAGTCCATCAGTCCAGTAGCCATCAGTCCAGTAAATAATTACGTGTTTTCATCATTAAGACTCTGATGCAAGTATAAGCAATGATTATTCTTCCTATTGGAGTTTATTTTATTTTGTAAAGCATAAAAGATGTAGTTCCTGCAAATTTGACTTAGTTGAAGATAGTTGTGATTGACTGTTGCTTTTATAATTGGTTTTTCATAAATAAAAATGAAATTTTCCTAACTCAGCTGGTCATTTTTTACTCTCTTCAGAATGGCATTTGAATTTAGCAGGAAAGGAATGCTGCCATTGCCTAGGTTTTCAATCAGGACCCTCTTGAGGTATACTCAAATGAGGGAAAAAAATGTATTTTTTGGCTATGAAAGAAATACTTCTCTTTTGCCTTCAATATATAATTTTGAAGGAGGTCTAGCAATCATTTGAAAAATAGACATTTTTTTCCCCCAGACAGGTGCTCTGTTCAATAAAAATCATGTTAGATTCCTGGTGTAGCTGAGAGCAGGGATCTTGGCAGGTTAAGGGGACATGCTTCTATGTAACCATGAAGGTGGCCATTTAGCTAGTAAACAGACATCAGAACCACATGATAGGGGAGGTCAGAGAGGTCACAGCATCACACAGCTCAGCTGCTTGATTTTATAGATGAGAAAATGAAATTTGAGGCCTGTCTTTCCTCCAGTTACAGAGCTGCCTCCTAACAGAGCTGCCTTGGAATCCAGTCTCCCTCCAGCCCAGCGCTTTTGTCTTGTGTGTGAGGCAGCACCCCCAGATGCCCCACCCTCTGTTCTGTATCTTGAAGGAAGACGTGTTTAAAGCCCTGGTTACTACTCATGAGTGGAAATGGTTTGTTTTTGCTGATGGCTCTGTAAGGACAAATGAGTGAACAGAACAATTGCAAGAACCATTACTTTGTGGGTCAAGATGGCCAGGGGCAGACCTATGTTATTTCTAGTTAAATAATTATAAGCTTGCTTTACTTATTGTACACTGAAGTTTATACCCTGAACTAAGCCAAATCACACATTGGTGCAGTAAAATAGAAATCAAGCGGCAATAGGAGGCAGGAGGCCTAAGGTAAAGACCACCCAAGAGCGCTGTAAAACAGTGCAGCACTGGGGGTGGTTGCAGAGCAGGAAATCCTGCTGTGGTCTCAGGAATGCCTTCTCAACATGGAGGCTGCATAGGATCTCGTAAAAGGGACTTGTGCAAGCTCTCTGAGAAGGGAGGTGACCTCTGCTCACAAGATCCGGGAGGGTCTTTGCACATGGGAGCTTGCAAGGAAGAAAAGCCTTTCAGGGTAGAGGTAACCAGAACGCCACCGGCTCTGCCTAGGTTCTCAGAATATGGAGTAATTTTGATGGCTGTGTGAAAGCCCCTCAACGCATTGGTGTGGTCAGACCTGGTGGTGCCTTATCTGCTATGTTTCTGATGGAAATGCACCTTGATAGCAAACGGTGGTAGAATTCAGTGTTCTAGGTTTGTATAAGCATCATGTCTGCTACTGAATACTGCAGACCACACCTCTCCCCTTGCCTATCTTGCCCACATTAGTTTCAAGGCCTTGCCCCATAGTTTCAAGGCCTCCCCTGATCACCCTCCTTACTCCCCCACCCCTCAATTAACAAGTGTATGCACCTAATCAAAGCCTGTGGAAACCAGAACTGGCGCCAACGCGGTCCCCATGCTTGCATTGGTCCCCTGGACCCACACTGTAAAATTCTGCTCTTGTGTCTTTGGCTTTAGTTCCTTTTCTCAATCCCTCATCATCACCAGGCTAAGGGCACCCATGAAGAGGGTTGGGGTTGGTACCCAACATTACTTAAGCTTAGAGTTATACTTTTGGAGTCCTATTTATTTTTTGAGACAGAGTCTCACTCTATCGCCCAGGCTGGAGTGCAGTGGTGCTATCTCGGTTCACTGCAACCTCTGCCTCCAGGGTTTAAGCAATTCTCCTGCCTCAGTCTCCCATGTTGCTGAGATTACAGACACCCACCACCACGCCTAGCTAATTTTTGTATTTTTAGTAGAGACGGGGTTTCACCATGTTGGCCAGGCTGGTCTTGAACTCCTGACCTCAGGGGATCTGCCTGCTTCAGCCTCCCCAAATGCTGGGATTACAGGCATGAGCCACCACCATCCCCAGTGGTCCTAATTAAAAAAAAAAAATAGATAAAATGAAATGTGTTTGTTTTTATGCAAAATTCTTTTAACTGCCAAAGCTGTCCATACACTAATTTATTTAGCAACTATGTTTTAGATACTGCTACAGGACCTATGTGCCCAGGGACACTGAGATGAGCTGCACAGTCCTTGCCTGAGGACCTCGGGTCTGATAGCTACAGTCATCAGTGTGATCACCGAGACCCTCAGAGGAGTCTGAAAGGTCAACACTAATTTCATATTGATGGCAAGTCATGATTCCCCCTTTGCACTCCTCCCCTTTCATGAGCATATGGCCGAGTTTTTCCGAGGCTACACAATGTGATATTACAGCAGAAGGGATGTCGGCAGATCTGATGATACGTGCCTTTTATGTTAAGCCAGGCCTCAGGCATCAAAGACATTTGCCAAATGCAAAACAATGCCACTGTCCTTACTATTTATTCTGAAAATAGTCATTTTTATAAAAATGTTAATTATGCTTAACAGGGCATGAGTTTATTACTGTTATTTTAAATAAATTTATGAACATTTTACAAACTTCTCAGTTTTAGAGCAGAATAGTGGTTATTAGAGGTGGGAAACGTGGGGGGAGATAGCCAGAGGCTGGTGAGTGGATGTAACAGTAGAGCTAGAGAGAAGTGTCTTCTGGCATTCTCAGCACTGTAAGTGGACTGCAGTCACAATTTATTATACATTTTCAATTGCTAATGTTCCCAACACAAAGAAATGATAAGGTGAGGAGTAAGCAAGTTACCCTGACTTGATCCCCACTTCACTCAGTATTGAAATATGTATTGAATATGAATTGAAACATCACACTGTACCCTATAAATATGTACAATTATTATGTGTCAGTTAATAATAAAAGCAAAAAATTAGAAAAAATCTCTCAGCTTTAATTGCTAACATGGCAAATCTTGATAGGTGTAAGTCACACATAAAGAGTTGTTTGGCCTTCTGAATATTTTTGTTTTGTTTTGTTTTGAGACAGTCTTCCTCTCTCTACCAGGCTGGCGTGCAGTGGTGTGATCTTGGCTCACTGCAACCTCTGCCTCCCGGATTCAAGTGCTTCTCCTTCCTGTCTTAGCTTCTGGAGTAACTGGGATTATAGGCACCTGCCACCATGCCCAGCTAATTTTTGTATTTTTAGTAGAGACAGGGTTTTACAATGTTGGCTGGGCTGGTCTCAAACTCCTGACCTTGGGTGATCCACCCACCTTGGCTCCCCAAATTGCTGGGATTACAGGCGTAAGCCACCACACCCAGCCACATTCTGAATAATTTTGGTGAATGTGAAGGGAGTCCTAAGACCAAAAAGTTTGAGAACTACTGAACGACATCCAGGGCATCCCCTCGCCAGTTTCTGGACAATGGGTCTGATGGGGTCCCTCAGTCCCCCACCCTCCCTCAGGCCTCGCAGGGGATGGGGCTCTGCTGTTGCCTGCCCAGGGTTACTGGGTTGCTCCACATTCCCTTGTGTTTTGCTATTATCTTGCCCTTGTCTTTGTAAATAGTTTCTAAAAATCAAATTATCCTTGAATTATTTTAATTTGAGGATGCTCTCTCTTCCCTGAGAGAACCCCAGTTGTTATATGAAGTTTGACATTAAGAGAGAATTGTGTTGACTGCCTCATAAGAACTTGCTTGATATTGTAAAAATTACAGAAAATTGTATGCTTATGTTCTTCACTTGCCAGTTTTTTCACAGCAGCTAGCAGTTGAGCTTGTTCCTATTTACTTTACATATTCTCTGCCAATATCAAGCTCGCTTGTATTTGCATAAGAATAACTACGAAGATAAAAGTGGAGTTATTAAATATTCAAGCTTTATATCCCCACAGATTCTATAAGTTGACTGTCTCTTTTACATTTTTGCATTTTTCATAGCTTTTAGCATAGTGTCTTACAGGTAATAGAGCAGTTCAGTTCAGTTCCATGAGCGTTTGTTGGGAGTTCCACTTTGCAGAAGATGCAGTGGTTGGTCTGAGGATAAAATGCTGAATCAGTGTCTTCCTGACTGGAAGGGTCTCACAGTGTATTGGCTCAGACACAAATAAACAGAGAATGACCGTGCAGGGTGGCACATGAGATTGGGGAGGAGTCAAGAAAGGTTTCCCAGAGAAGGTGACATATTTGCCATGAGTCTTGAAGTGGGAGTGCAATTCAAGGCGAAGGAGGTGTTGGTGGTGGAAATGGTGGTTAGAACAGTGGAGAGAGGAGGCAGGGAAGGAGCCCAGGCACGTGTGGGACCCACATGCAGCTTCTATTCGGCATCCTCACTGGGATGGCTGTCAGGCATCTGGAATTTGCCAAGCCAAACTCACCGTTCTCATGGCACCTGTGCCCTCACTCCCTGCAGTGCCTTCATCAGCACCTGCCTCCTTGGCCCACCAAGTCCCACGCCTGAAGCCTCCTCTCAACTTCATCTACTCCCTCAACCCTCACACCCACAGTATGTCAAGTTCTATTATCCCTACACGAGTTCTATTAACCCTAATAGAACCCTACTGAGTTCCATTGTCTCACAAATCCTCCCTTTCTCTCCACTCCCCCAGCAAATGCCTCAGTTCAGGGAGTTTGAGGCTATAGGTTTGAATTTGGGAATTGATAAAACATGTAAGAAAATAAAGACATTAAAAATATGCTGCTCTCGTGTTGAAAGTGCTTTCTCAAGAGAGAATGCCAGGCTGTTGAGCACTTGTGAGGTAATGGAGCAAGGCCAGAAAAACGGAAGGAAACCCAGGCGAGGTGGCACCGTGGAGGCCAGTGGCTGCTTCAATATGGAGTCTTGCTGCGGCCTGGCCTCCAGAGGGGTCCATCCCAACAGGAGGCATTGCCTTTGGGAGCATGGGGGTCTCTGGAGAGTTGGGTGTCAAGTTGCCTGATAAAATACAGGATGCCCAACTAAATTTGAATTTTAAATAAGCAATCGTGTGTGTGTGTGTGTGTGTGTGTGTGTGTCCCAAATGTTGCATGAGATATACTAAAAAAAAATGTTATTCATCTGAAATTAAAATTTAGTCATTCTGTATTTTTATTTGCTAAATCTGGTAACTCTCCTTGGATGAAAACATTTTCAATGATGTAAGAGAGATGATCTTTAAAAGGTTTTCATGTGAAAGGAAGGAAGGACAGCAGTCAACAGAGTGCTTTTAAAAATTAATCATTTGCTGCTTATTAAGATAATGTACTCTTTCTGGGCAGTTGAGGAAATAAAGGTAAATATAAAAAGAATTTTCACTTGATTCTCACCACCTGTAAACTACTTAAACATTTTACCATATTTCCTTCAACTCGCTCTCAACATATTTAATCTATTGGCATATACAATTGGGAGCATATCATATGTTCTGTGGTGATTTTACAAATATTTAAATATTATTCTTCAAGAAAAGTTTTAATAACAGAATAATCTATCATATAAGATATTATATAATTTGCTTAAGCATTATATATTTTGGCCTGTACTTTTTTTTTTTTTTTTTGAGACTCAGTCTTGCTCTTGTCCAGGCTGGAGTGCAGTGAAATAATGTATTTTGCAGCAACTTGCGTGGATCTGGAGGCCATTATTCTAAGTGCAGTAACTCAGGATTGGAAAACCAAATATCACATGACCTTACTTATAAGTGGCAGCTAAGCTATGAGGAAGCAAAAGCACATAGGGTGACATAATGGAGACTCAGAAAAGTGACAGTGGAGGGGGCAGAGATAAACAGCTGCACATTAGGTACAGTGTAAACTACTCGGGTGACAAGTGCACTAAAATCTCAGAATTCACCGCTGTCTGTTTCGTCCATGTAACCAAAAACCACTTGCACCCCAAAAGCTAATGAAATTAAAAAAAATGTATGTCTTCGACTTAGGCCTCAAAAAATTGGCGTGTGTATTTTGCCTAGAGAACAACAGTCCTCAGAGCTTAAATAAGGTTAATTTAACATGCTCTGCTTAACACTAGTCCCATCAGATGATCTGACAGAAGAGGTTTCATATATTACACCTGGGAAATGTGCCAGCTAGATAACAGCTTGAAGAGTTTCTGTATACCTTAGCAATTAATAGGCTCTGAGAAAACTCAACAGTACAGAAGCTTGTTTCTTATTATGTAATTATCTTCTAGTGTTTTTCCTACTTTTGCTCATTAATATTTTTACTGATTATTTCAACAGCATCCCTCCTAGGCCCAGGGATACAGCTATGACTAAGACAGATAAGGTCTTTGCTCTCATCAACTTTGTCCTGCAACCTTAATTTTTGTCCCCAAGGCATCACAATTAACATCCCACGGAACTTACGCTCCCTGCCAGGCAGGTTTAAGTTGACAGCTCCCAAGGAAATGTTGTGTTTTCATTGGAATGCGTCCAGCCATTGGTTGAGATGTGCAAAATTGGAATAACAGCCTTCTGGGTCATGAATGAGGTGAGAATTCCTGGTAAACTAAGCAAAAGGGGAGAAAAGCTGAGTAAAATCTTTTCCCCTCCCCCTGGATCAGAGAGGGCATCCTCAGTGTTGCGAGGACTTCTGTTCCCAAGGACCCTGTCTATGCCCAGGGTACTTTGGATAGTGCTTCCTTTCAGTCTCCTATGAACCTGAGGCAAATTTCTGTTCCTGAAACTCCTACCGTGGCCCTGCACAGGGAGGAAGTGGTGAACAGCACTCAAGACTGTGATGGGATCCATTTTGCCTCATTAATTCTGTGGGGCTAGTTTTGCTTCATTGCCTTCCACAGTTCACTGAGCTACCTGGTAATTAGGAATGCTTGTTTCTTTTGGGGGCGTGTGAATGCTGTCTCTTGTAGGTCTTTCCTTGTTACCACTTCACTTGAGCAAATTCACGACCTTATTTTAGCATGGTGGCCATGTCTAAATCAGGTTTTAGAAATGAGTTCACTATAACGATTACATAGGATGTAACAGTTTCATTGTTTTAAAATGAGTGTTGTTTCTGTCTCCTTTCTGTATCCCAATCTTGTTGGTCCACGTAGAAACCCAAATTATGCTTGGAGTTGTTGAGATGGACTTTAGAGGGTGCCTGCAGCTATGTGGAGCCGTATCTGAACTCAGAGAGGAAGCCCAGTGCTTACTGCTGTAGGCAAACTTCAGATGTCCCCATCTTACAAATTCCTCAACTTAACACAAATGTATCTTTTTTTGATTTTACATCAAACCTCAAATTCAGTGCCAGAAATGAACATGCTGGAGCTCCAGCTGACCAGCATTATGAAAAGCATTTGGACTTTCTGTGGACTGTGGCTCCGTGTTTAATATCCAATTAAAGAATATAAACTTCACTGGTAACGATAAGACACAAAGTAGTAATTACCCAGAAAGAAATGGATGGCCTGTGATTACAAAGTACAAAATGAAACACTGGGTGAAATTTTCATACTTCAATTAAATTATTCCCAGAGTATTTATTCCCAAAATGAGGTTTTGTTTTTGGGGATTGTATAAGTCTATTCACAATGTGCACTTGTCCATAAAATTTACATATGATGTATGCAATATTTTCAAGGCGTATTTTTTTTTTTCGGGAACCACTAATACATTTTAGGGGAAGTCGATTTAATGTGTAATTAGGAACGAAGTTTCCTGATTAAATTGAGACCAGGTCTCTGCACCTGGGAAGCAGGAATTAGGGATGGTGCCAGATCTTCCCCAAGTGTCTTTGACTGACTGTCCTTCAAAATCCTGAACGTTTCAGAATCAGCATCAGGACACAATGAGCAGTGATGGTCACTGGGGCATTGAACAGTAGGCTGTCTTTCTGTCTTAGGAGATGCACATTACTGACACACCAATGACTAATTTCTTTTTTCTTTTTCTTTTTTTTTTGAGACAGAGTCTCACTCTGTTGACAAGCACCAGGCTGGAGTGCAGTAGCGCGATCTCAGCTCACTGCAACCTTCGCATCCCAGATTCAAGCAATTCTCCTGCCTCAGCCTCCCGAGTAGCTGGGACTACAGGTGTGCGCCACCATGCCCAGCTAATTTTTGTATTTTTTTAGTAGAGACAGGGGTTTCACCATGTTGGCCAGGATGGTCTTGATCTCTTGACCTCGTGATCCGCCTGCCTTGGCGTCTCGAAGTGCTGGGATTACAGGCGTGAGCCACCGCGCCTGGCCACCAACGATTAACTTCTAATTTTCTCCCTCCCCTGACACCTTTCAGGGCTATGGCTGCCCTATATTGTGGGGTAACAGAGAGTAAAGATTAGATGGAGATCATGGTGTGTTTCAGCATCTTGGGGATTATTTTTGACCTCATGGTGCATCATAGCATCAAAGGAAGAGCTACCACATCTCACATTAAACTCAGAGGTCAAAAGTTCCTGGCATTTATATAAATGGGTGCATTTTTCCATATCACTCTATCTTTTCAGAACCCCTTAATTTACCCTCAACCTTTTACCATTCCAACATACATTCCATCAAGACAGGGACTTCTGATGTATCATTTCAGGGGTCCCCTCTGAGGTTCATATCTTTTTCTTTGTTTTTGGCATTTGAAATACACATTCAAGAACACTGTGGAAGTTCCCAGATTGTCACGGGCACTCCTGATGTCTTAGAACCAGGCATGACACTTCACGCGTGCTCTCAGTATCCATTATTCAGAGAGCAGGTTAAGGTAAGAAAGCGAGTTCCATCTGTATGGCAGGTAGGAAAGGCAACGGCTTCTAGCTCTGATGTTATAAAGATGCCCAAACATGAAAGAGAGACAGGCTACACATACCCCTGTCTTTCTGTTTAAAAACAGCCAAAGTTAGAAAAGATGACACCCATCCTAAACAGTCTGAAAGGCTGCTGACAATTAGAAGGGAAGTCAATAAGCAAAAATCCATGGGGCCTATAAGAGGAAAGAAAAAATGTAATAGAGAATGTCTGGCACTTTATGCCAGACATTATGCTAGATGTTTTGCAAACATTCTGCTCTTTCATTCTTACAACTGCATTATCAGCCACATCTTATGTCTAAGGAGGTGGAAGATCTTCGAAGTGAAAGCAACTTTCCCCATTACACACATCTCATACAGAGAAGAGCTGGAACTCCACCAGACTATACCAGGCTGATTTTCCATAGTAACAGCAAAAATTGCACCTCATATTTGAAGAGTGTTTTGTAGTTTACAAGACACTTTTATACATACATATATGTATGTGTATATCATTGTGTGTGTACATGTATAAAAGTGTCTTGTATGTATGTGTCTGTATATGCATATGTATTTCTAATCTATGGCTAATGGGTTAAGGGACACAACCTGAGTTGGAAGGGCAGTAGTTTCATGACTCTGGGCTTGGAGCACAGAGTACACAGCTTTGTGAGTGTGGAAAGGGCAATCCAATCAGATTTCATACCATTCTTTCCTTCAGTAATTACTCTTCTCTCCAAAAATTAGTATTGAAAAAAGAACATGGAGTTCATGCTTTAACAATTGCAGTTCTATTGGGAAGGCATATAATTGAGCAGAAGTTAATATTACCAGTATTAGAATAAAAGAAGGGTAATAATAAAAACACCTGCTGCACATGGGGGCTCTGCTACAGCAAGCCTTCTGCCAGATGCTGCATGCCACTCGCGGCTCCTAGCAGCCACACTTCAGAGTGGAAAAAGTTAAACACACACTCATTAAAAATACACCTATTAGTGATATGGCCTTAAATTTTTTCATTCTATTTCACTTTTTAAAATCTTATGTTTTGGGGACGATCCAAGATGGCCGTTTAGGAACAGCTCAGGATTGCAGCTCCCAGTGAAAGCGCAGAGGGTGAGTGGACACCGTGTTTTTATTGCCCACAGACTAGGAAATTCCTGGGCAGAGGAGCTCCACGGTCGCCAGCGCGGCTGTGCTGGCCGGGGCCGCTGCTTTGCCCCGCGCGGCTGCTTTGTCGGCGCCCCGGAGCCGCGGTTCTCCGTACAAAATACACCGGTCCGGGGGCCCTTTTGGCTGGCGATTGGAGCCACGGGAAGTCGCCCATTTGCCGGTTCAAAAAGGGGACTGAGCAGAGAACCAGGACAGTAGATTCCAGGGCAAAAAAAAAAAGCGCCACAAACCTCAGTGGCGCTGTTTAAGCCAGCTCAGTGAGTGGCCGCAGGGGAAAACAAACAGACCCCGGCGCCTCTTCAACAGGCGACTGGAACACCAACTTAAAAAAGGCTCTGAGGCAGGGAGCCAGGCGATCAGGCTCGGCTGGTCTCACCCCCACAAAAGAACAGCAACCAGAAACTCTGGACTGAGAGTTTCACAGCAAGCGCAGCTGAACCCGGGACGGTCCAGCTCTGTGGGGGAGGGGCATCCGCCGTTGCCGAGGCAGCCCGCCGTTGCCAAGGCAACCCGCCATTGCTGAGGCAGCCCGCCGTTGCCAAGGCAACCCGCCACAGCAGAGACTCCGCCCCAACAGAGGCGGGCCACCATCGCCAAAGCAGTTCTAACTACACCCATATAAACAGGACTGCAGGGAAGTTCACTCGGCAGCGGGGCGCAGCCCACAGCAGCTCAGCAAAGCTGCTATAGGCTGACAGTGACTAGGCTGCCTCCTTGCTGGGCTGTGCAGGTCTGAAGGAAAAAAAAAAAAAAGAAGGCGGCAGCATAACGGAAACTCATAAATAAAGCCCTAAATCCCTGGGACAGAGCACCTGGGAACAAAAAGCAGTTTATGAGTACTGCTACAGCAGACCTAAAAGTACCTGCCCAGCAGCTCTGAATGAACAACAACAGAGCTCACAGCTCACCATTTGAACTCCTATAAAGAAGAGACCGTCTCCTCAAGCAGCTCCGTGACCCCTATATATCCAAAAAGACACCTCATAAAAGAGAGATCAGATTGACACTAGGCGGGTATCCTTCTGGGACAAAGATAGCAGAAGAAGAAAACTGGTAACAACCCTTGCTGTTCAGCAGCTGCTGCAGGTGATCCCCAGGCAAGCAGGGCCTGGAGTGACCCTCAGCAGACCTACAGCAGAGGGGCCAGACTGTCAGAAGGAAAACCAAGAAACAGAAATAACCTCATCATCAACAAACAGAACGTCAATCTGAAAGATTTGAGACCCAATCTGAAAGCCAGCAACTACAAAGTCGACAGGTGGATAAATCCTTAAAGATGGGAAGAAACCAGCACAAAAAGGATGAAAACACCTGAAACCAGAACACCTCTCCTCCTAAAAGGGATCACAACGCCTCACCAGCAAGGGAACAAGGTTGGATGGAGAACGAGTGTGATGAAATGACAGAATCAGACTTCAGAAGGTGGGTAGTAAGAAACTTCTGTGAACTTAAAGAACATGTTCTAACCAAATGCAAAGAAACTAAGAACCTTGAAAAAATATTTGACGAAATGCTAACGAGAATCGACAAAATAGAAAGGAATATAAGTGAATTGATGGAGCTGAAAAACGCAACACGAGAACTTCGTGAAGCATGCACAAGTATCAACAGCCGAATTGACCAAGCAGAAGAAAGGATATCAGAGGTCGAAGATCAACTCAATGAAATAAAACGGGAAGGCAAGACTGGAGAAAAAAGGGTAAAAAGGAATGAACAAAGTCTCCAAGAAATGTGGGACTATGTGAAAAGACCTAATCTACGTTTGATAGGCGTACCCGAATGCAACAAAGAGAATGAATCCAAGCTGGAAAATACTCTTCAGGATATTATCCAGGAAAACTTCCCCAACCTAGCAAGGCAGGCAAACATTCAAGTCCAGGAAATACAGAGAACACCACAAAGATATTCGTCAAGAAGAGCAACCCCAAGGCACATAATCGTCAGATTCACCAGGGTCGAAATGAAGGAGAAAGTACTAAGGGCAGCCAGAGAGAAAGGTCGGGTTACCCATAAAGGGAAGCCCATCAGACTCACAGCAGATCTCTCAGCAGAAACCCTACAAGCCAGAAGAGAGTGGGGGCCAATATTCAACATCCTTAAAGAAAAGAACTTTCAACCCAGAATCTTCTATCTAGCCAAACTAAGCTTCATAAGTGAAGGAAAAATAAAATCCTTTGGGAACATGCAAGTACTCAGAGATTTCGTCACCACCAGGCCAGCTCTACAATAGCTCCTGAAAGAGGCGCTACACATATAAAGGAACAACAAGTACCAGCTCAATTAAAGGGCAAAAAACCCAGCTAGCACCAAAATGACAGTATCAAATTCACACATAACAATACTAATCCTAAATGTAAATGGACTAAATGCCCCAATCAAAAGATACAGACTGGCAAATTGGATAAAAAGCCAAAACCCATTGGTGTGCTGTATCCAGGAAACCCATCTCACATGCAAGGATACACAAAGGCTCAAAATAAAGGAATGGAGGAAGATTTACCAAGCAAACGGAGAGCAAAAAAAAGCAGGAGTTTCGATTCTCATCTCTGATAAATTAGACTTTAAAGCAACAAAGATCATAAGAGACAAAGAGGGACATTACATAATGGTAAAAGGATCAATGCAACAAGAAGAGCTAACGATCCTAAATATATACGCACCCAATACAGGAGCACCCAGATACATGAGGCAAGTTCTTAATGACTTACGAAGAGACTTAGACTCCCACACAATAATAGTGGGAGACTTTAACACCCCATTGTCAACATTAGACAGATCAACTAGACAGAAAATTAACAAGGATATCCAGGACTTGAACTCAGACCTGGACCAAGCAAACCTAATAGACATTTACAGAACTCTCCACCCCAAATCCACAGAATATACATTCTTCTCGGCACCACATCACACCTACTCTAAAATTGACCACATAATTGTGAGTAAACCACTCCTCAGCAAATGCAAAAGAACGGAAGTCCTAACAAACAGTCTCTCAGACCACAGTGCAATCAAGTTAGAACTCAGAATTCAAAAACTAACCCAGAACCGCACAGCTTCATGGAAACTGAACAACTTGCTCTTGAATGTTGACTGGATAAACAATGAAATGAAGGCAGAAATAAAGATGTTCTTCGAAACCAACGAGAATGAAGACACAACATATCAGAATCTCTGGGACACATTTAAAGCAGTCTCTAGAGGAAAATATATAGCAATAAGTGCCCACATGAGAAGCAAGGAGAGATCAAAAATTGACACCCTATCGTCAAAACTGAAAGAGCTAGAGGAGCAAGATCAAAAAAACTCAAAGTCTAGCAGAAGACAAGAAATAGCTAAGATCAGAGCAGAACTGAAGGAGATAGAGACACAAAAAACCCTTCAAAAAATCAATAAATCCAGGAGCTGGTTTTTTGAAAAGATCAACAAAATAGACAGACCACTAGCCAGATTAATAAAAAAGAAAAGAGAGAATAACCAAATTGATGCAATAAAAAACGATAAAGGGGATATCACCACAGATTCCACAGAAATTCAAACCATCATCAGAGATTATTACAAACAATTCTATGCACACAAACTAATAAACCTGGAAGAAATGGATAAATTCCTGGACACTTGCTTCCTGCCAAGCCTAAACCAGGAAGAAGCCAAAACCCTGAACAGACCCATAACAAGGTCTGAAGTTGAGGCAGCAATTAAGAGCTTACCACCCAAAAAAAGCCCAGGTCCATATGGGTTCACAGCTGAATTCTACCAGACATACAAAGAGGATCTGGTACCATTTCTTCTGAAACTATTCCAAACAATACAAAAAGAGGGAATTCTTCCCAAATCATTTTATGAGACCAACATCATCCTGATTCCAAAACCCGGCAGAGACTCAACAAGAAAAGAAAACTTCAGGCCAATATCCATGATGAACATAGATGCAAAAATCTTCAATAAAATACTGACAAGCCGATTGCAACAGCACATCAAAAAGCTTATCCACCATGATCAAGTAGGCTTCATCCCGGGGATGCAGGGCTGGTTCAACATACGCAAGTCTATAAACGTAATTCACCACATAAACAGAACCAAAGACAAAAACCACATGATTATCTCAATTGATGCAGAGAAGGCCTTTGACAAAATTCAACAGCCCTTTATGCTAAATACCCTCAATAAGCTAGGTATCAATGGAACGTATCTCAAAATAATAAAAGCTATTTATGACAAACCAACAGGCAATATCATACTGAATGGGCAAAAACTGGAAGCATTCCCCTTGAAATGTGGCACCAGACAAGGATGCCCGCTCTCACCACTGCTATTCAATATAGTATTAGAAGTTCTAGCCAGAGCAATCAGGCAAGAAAAAGAAATAATGGGCATTCAAATAGGAAAGGAGGAAGTCAAATTGTCTCAATTTGCAGACTACATGATTGTATATCTAGAAGACCCCATCGTCTCAGCCCCAAACCTCCTGAAACTGATAAGCAAGTTCAGCAAGGTCTCAGGATACAAAATCAATGTGCAAAAATCACATGCATTCCTATACACCAATAACAGACTTAAAAAGAGCCAAATCAAGAACAAACTTCCATTCACAATTGCCACAAAGAGAATAAAATACCTAGGAATACAACTAACAAGGAACGTAAAGGACCTCTTCAAGGAGAACTACAAGCCACTGCTCAACGAAATAAGAGAGGACACAAACAGATGGAGAAACATTCCATGTTCATGGTTAGGAAGAATCAATATCGTGAAAATGGCCATACTGCCGAAAGTAATTTACAGATTCAATGCTATCCCCATCAAGCTACCAATGATCTTCTTCGCAGAACTGGGAAAAGCCGCCTTAAACTTCATATGGAACCAAAAGAGAGCCCGCATAGCCAAGTCAATTCTAAGCAAAAAGAACAAAGCGGGTGGCATCACACTTCCAGACTTCAAACTATACTACAAGTCTACAGTAATCAAAACAGCATGGTACTGGTACCAAAACAGAGATATAGACCAATGGAACAGAACAGAGGTCTCGGAGGCAACACAACATATCTACAACCATCTGATCTTTGACAAACCAGACAAAAACAAGCAATGGGGAAAGGATTCCCTGTTCAATAAATGGCGTTGGGAAAGCTGGCTAGCCATGTGCAGAAAGCAGAAACTGGACCCCTTCCTGACACCTTACACTAAAATTAACTCCAGATGGATTAAAGACTTAAACATAAGACCTAACACCGTAAAAACCCTAGAAGAAAATCTAGGCAAAACCATTCAGGACGTAGGTGTAGGCAAGGACTTCATGGCCAAAACACCAAAAGCATTGACAACAAAAGCCAAAATAGACAAATGGGACCTAATCAAACTCCACAGCTTCTGCACAGCAAAAGAAACAGTCATTAGAGTGAATCGGCAACCAACAGATTGGGAAAAAATTTTTGCAGCTTACCCATCTGACAAAGGGCTGATATCCAGAATTTACAAAGAACTAAAACAGATTTACAAGAAAAAAACTAACAAGCCCATTCAAAAGTGGGCAAAGGATATGAACAGACACTTTACAAAAGAAGACATACGTGAGGCCAACAAACATATGAAAAAATGCTCATCATCACTGGTCATCAGAGAAATGCAAATCAAAACTACATTGAGATACCATCTCACGCCAGTTAGAATGGCGATCATTAAAAAAATCTGGAGACAACAGATGCTGGAGAGGATGTGGAGAAATAGGAACACTTTTACACTGTTGGTGGGAGTGTAAATTAGTTCAACCATTGTGGAAGACAGTGTGGCGATTCCTCAAGGACCTAGAAATAGAAATTCCTTTTGACCCAGCAATCCCATTACTGTGTATACATCCAAAGGATTACAAATCGTTCTACTATAAGGACACGTGCACACGAATGTTCATTGCAGCATTGTTTACAATAGCAAAGACCTGGAACCAACCTAAATGCCCATCGACGATAGACTGGATAGGGAAAATGTGGCACATATACACCATGGAATATTATGCAGCCATCAAAAACGATGAGTTTGGGTCCTTTGTAGGGACATGGATGAACCTGGAAACCATCATTCTCAGCAAACTGACAGAAGAGCAGAAGATCAAACACCACATGTTCTCACTCATAGGCGGGTGTTGAACAATGAGAACACATGGACACAGGGAGGGGAGCACTACACACTGGGGTCAGTTGGGGGGAAATAGGGGAGGGACGGTGGGGGGTGGGAAGCTGGGGAGAGATAGCAAGGGGAGAAATGCCAGATGTAGGTGATGGGGAGGAAGGCAGCAAATCACACTGCCACGTGTGTTCCTATGCAACAATTTTTCATGTTCTTCACATGTACCCCAAAACCTAAAATGCAATAAAATAAATAAATGGGAAAAAAAAAGAAAAATTAAATTTCTCCACTGGACTTGGGTATGCAAGTATAAGTAAAAATTTGTGGAGTTTGTAGTTTGTTGATAAAGAGGAAAAATGATTGTGTTAAATTAAAACTGTTAAGGAGAAAAATGAAAGGATACTGAGCACACATAATTACAATGCTATTAAAGATCAATATCAGACATTGTATATGAATCAAAAGTAAAAGTGCCCAAGAATCTACAAAAGCTTAATAAATTTGTCTACGTAAAAATTTAAAAAAACAAATCTTATGTTTTAACCTTCCATTGACTAAATAAGCTTTCTAACAAGCTTCTGAGTATTTGGAGAATAGAGATGGAATCTTTCTTTTTCTGTATCACCTATAATGCATAGCACTTCACACATAAAAATAGGCACGATAAATACTTCCAGATTTCATTTGGAAAAATATAACCGTAAGTCCAAACAGTGTGCTTCTGTTTGGCCTTACAATTCCAGGCAAAACTTTTAAGTAAGGAGGTTTCCTTTGATTACAGCTCTTACTACATTCAGGTTAATCCACAGAACCTTGCCCCTGGGTATAAAATGCAAGACCTAAGTGTATTCCAATTGAGTTTCATGTATTCATGGTTTTAATCACGAAATCGTTGAATAGCTTTGGCGTCAGAAACATGAAGAAAACCATGATGCATATATTTGACAGTTTTTTTTTTTTAATATTATGAGAAGTTTTAGTCTCTTGAGGCTACACAGAATTACTCTCCCCTTTTTCAAGGGAGACTGTCTCTGTCCTCATCCTTTATGGAAACTCCATGACACCAGTTTAAAATCAGAGATGGGCATATGAGGTATGCATTATAAGAACCCTAAAAAATGCAAAATATTTCATACCTATCCTCAGTTGATGAGTGCTTACCTTTGACGTGTTGCAAGTTTATTTATGGAGCCCAAATTATGAGAGTGAGTACTGTTTTGTCAAAGCCTTGTATGACATTCCCCTGATTAGGACTGTGCATGGTGATTTGTTTTCAGCAAGGGTGCTGGCATGATGTGCCATCATTATTCAACATCTCATCTGAGCCCTGGCAGATCCTTCAGAGCTGTTATGCATAGGCAACTTCTAGGCATATTTAATGTGCTTTACCAATGGTTCATATTTTTTATCACTACAAAATAAACTTAACTGCATAAAGATTATGAACACAAAAAATAATTCTAACCATGTTTTGTTTCCCTTTTTGTTTTTTTAAATCTCCTTGTGTCAATTGTATTTATTTATAGAAAGAATATATATATATATATATATATATATTTCCTTTAGTTGTTAGAAGTTTTAGATAAGCGTGCTTCAGTAAGAAGGGAGGGAAGGAAGGCAAGGCGTTTTATCTCCTGAATGCTGTTTTCCTTCTGTTTTCAACAGTTTTCTCTGCACTGTTGGCAGGCAGCATGATGTAGTATGAACTCCGAGAAATTTAGGCCCTGCGTTGTGGTTCTGCCGTGTACTAGACATGTGACCTTGAGCAAGTCACCTCGGTTTCTGATGTAATAATATTCACTCTAATGCTACGCCATAGATGAAGTCATAGTATCACTTTGAAATCTATAAAAAGCAGTGAAAATACAAGGGTATCTGTTTCCTTTCTCTGTTTGGTGCCCTTTGAATGCTCTTAAAATTGATTTTTGTTTATTTCTTTTAATGCTTCTCTGAAAAATCCTTTTGCTCACCTCTTGAGAGCACCTTAATGCATTTGTGCTTTTGATCAACTACACATTTTTATCTCTAAAACTTTGCCCCTAGCGCCTTTTATGAACATGCGTCTCTGTTCTTCCCCCTCTTTTTCCTCCACTTCTTCATTTCTTTTCCTATTGCCTCTGCCCTCGCCAGACTCTTGTCTCCTTTTTCACATCACAATATTTTTCTCCTCTTACCCACCTGTTTCTTCTTTCAGTCTCTATTTTGCAAAAGCCAAAAATACCTAAAATTCTAAAATTAATTCATACTCCTCCATGGACATGCTTCATGTGCTCATTCCTGAAACCGTAGTGTTTCCATATACTTCTCTAGAGCACCCTCCCCTCCTCCTGGGGCTTGACTAGTCGCTCCTGCCGGTGAATTTCTCCCTGCCTCTGGACCCAGTGGATGCTTATTCCCTTATATGTGAATGACTCCTGTTGAACTTGCTGTTATTGCCAGGCAGGGAGATAGGCATGTGTGTATGTGCATGCACACACATAGCAAGCATAACAATAAGCTTGTACATTTGTGGCTTGTGTCCATATTGACAATGCCAAACATCGATCCTCACAGCAAGTCTTTGCTATGATCTAGGATAATTACAATCTTATCCATTTATACAAAAAAGGAAACAGAGCCTGAGTGAGAGGATGACTTGAAAAGGCTGGCTAAGTGAGCAAGTTGGGACTTGAAGTCTTGTTTTCTCACTCTGCATCTCGTGTGACTGGCCATGAAGGACTTGTCAGTTGCACCCTGTGAAGTAGTAGGCAAATGGTTACATTCCAAGGTGGCTAGAATGATGTTAAGTTGTTTTGCTCTCAACGAATACTGCAGGGTGCTTCTGTGTTGAACCAGAGGGGCTCAGTGGAAATAAAATTTTACAATTAGCCAATAAGGGGCAGTTCGAGGTACTTCATTCTGCAACTCTTATTAGCATTATGATCAATGAGATGATATTTACAGCAAGTCAGAGAATAAGAGCGTCTGGGACGTCATCCCTTCTCACTCTCACCCCACTGCCATCTCCTGTTCCCTATTCTCATTTTGTCTCTATTCTCACTGTTGTCATCTTCCAGCAAGTGAATGAGTCTGTGACATTTATAAAGTGCCCCTGTAGATAGAGGACTGCATTTTATCCAGGGGAGACTTACAAAGGGAAGAAGATACAAAGAAGATATGATAGACGATATGGCCCCTTGGGTGAAAAATGTTCATGGTCTATTCCTTCTTGATAGAAAATGCAACTTAAAACTCAGGAGTTGATTTTAATGTCAAATAGCATGAAGACTGACTTTTTCTCCCCCACGACAATCTGCAAAGCTTCTGGCAGCAAATAACTTCAGCATTCAGTCAAAAGGCAAACACTGAGACAATTTCCCAAGTTCTAAGCCTGACTGTTTCACATAAAGAATCAATTAAATAGCAACTACCAGTAGAAGCAATGAAATACCATGGTATTGACAGAACTGATTTAGATGTATGCGTACCTGTATTTCAAACAAGATTCTTGTCCAATTATGACATGATCTTCCTTCTCCAGGCAATTAATGAATCCCTGAGAATTTCCTTTGAATGGATGATTTCCATCTGTCTCCTTGCAGTCTAACCACTTCCATGCATTCTGATTTATTTTTAGTGCTACTAACAGTTGTAGTTTGTCTTCAAAATAGGAATTGCATTATTCTAACGTCTGGGGGTAGGCAGCTTTTCTGTATTGCTGCCTGCCAGGAGACCATGTATTTATGTACATTTGCTTCATGTATTTATGTACATTTGCATAGCTGACTCTATGATAGGCTGAAGTGAAAGAAGATCAGGTTTGATGGAGGTAGCAATTCTAAAAGGGAATAATGGAAGCAATCTGTCAAGGCTATCTGTAATCACTACTACACTTGAAAAAACACACTGCATTTCCTGAACAGCATTAAGTTCTGACAGCTGTAAAAGTCACACACATTTATTCCTGCTGCACATCAAGATTTACTGGACAGGTTTACTTCAACCATCATGTCAAGCTGGCAAAGTAGGAGAGGGGAAAAGAGGAAAACATGTTCACTACATTCATAGCTCTAAAGTTAGTGGCTTAAAAAAATGCACTCCCTTTTGTGCATGGTTCATGAAAAAAAGCAGTGCCCCAAGTTATACCAAGGTTGTCAAGGTGACTCCAAGATTAGTTTCTTCACCGAATGGCTCTGCATCTATCCACACATGCAGTTGATGCTTCTTGGGACCCTGTTTTAGGAGCTCCAGGTCTCAAGGGACATGTTCTTGAGATATTTCTACCCTGGCACTGTGGTCAGTCACTATACAGTGGGGTTTTGTGCCATAAAACTTAACTCAGAGTTGATGAACTCATGCCTTTAGCAAGAGCAGGTAGGAAGTGAGCAGAAAGCAAGAGGTAGAAGTTGTGGATTGAGGAGGAGAAAGAAGAGGATGTAAACTAAGATTCTGAAGAGGCAGCCTGAAGGGGAACCTCAAAGGTCTGTCAATTTTACTTTTAACCAGTTAGGTCTTGATCAAATTTATAGTTCACGATTTTGAGGGAAGGGTATGTGGCACAGTTCCCTTGTCACAGCACTGGTTCTTTGTGACTTTGTCCTTTGCATGTCATCTCCTGGAACAGCCACATAGCTACTGTATGTGCTGGAGAGGCAAGCACAGCATCCCCTTTTGATGTGGACACTGAGGTGGCAGTGTTAAGTTGCTCCCCATCGGTGCCATCTGGTGCTCAAGAGTCTTCCCTTGGGGCTGTATAGGGAGCTGAACACAGCTACCTGCTTTCAAAACTTTTCTTTAAGAAGAAAAGTCTTCTAGCATTTCTATTCTCATTAGAAATCTTGGAGGTTTCATTTTTTTCCTTCCAGTAATTATGACTTTTAACATTGAATTAGAGGTGATGCTATTAATATTTTGGAATTATAAGATTTGAATGGTCATAGTGTAAATTTAAAAAGAGAAATGATGAGACACTTACTGCAAAAGAAGTGTCTGGAAGCACAACCATAAGGAATGAAAGAATATAAAACCCGTCTGACACCCCACATAGCCATTCACTCTGGAATTTGCACTTGCTGTTCCTCTTGACAAGAGATCGTGAAACTCAGTGATTCCCGAATTCCATCGTCTTTCAACCTGAATCAAAATAATTAAGTATAAATTACCCTTGGCCATATGACCGAAGGGTAAAAGAAACCCTTTAATTTCATAGAATTTTATTAAAAAGATCCTTACAAAAAGGTAACAAAAGAAGTTGTGCATCCGTCAGGGTGTTCAACGAGAGACCTATGGCAGTTGCGAGAACCAAGTAAGCCAGATTTAATGTTCCCATTAAAGTGTTTGATATTTTTATTCATGTAAGAAAAATGCCCGTGCTGAAAAATAGTTTGAGGCAATAAACAACAATATGGTGAAAACTGTGAATTTCAAGCAGTTTGTAATGAGTCTAGTTTCCACAGGCCAGTTTGGCAGCATCCTGCAAAAACCCCTGAGAGTTCAATTTAAAATCTGTAAAAGAAAACTGGGTTTCAAGTCCCAGGAGTTCGCCAGTGGGGAAAGTTTATCTTAAGGGAGGAGATGTAAGCCTGGAATAATAGGCATCCTGTGGTGTGACTGAAAACCAGGTGACATGAGGGAGAGAGTTGTCTACAGACCCTTTAGAAGCAACGCAGAAAGCCCAGGACAGCATGAGGAGCAGCCAGTCACCAAGGCAGGGGTGGGAAGAGGCCAGCCATGAAGATCCTGGGGGAATAGGATAAGCAGCAGACTTGGGATGCAAAGGCTTGGACTCCTATACAACCACTTCAGTGACTGTGAAGAAAACCCAGCCAGGCACGGTGGCTTGTGCTGTAATCCCAGCACTTTGGGAGGCCGAGTCAGGTGGATCACTTGAGGTCAGGAGTTCGAGACCAACCTGGCCAACATAGTGAAGCCCCATCTCTACCAAAAATATAAAAAAATTAGCCGGGCATGGTGGTGTGCACCTGTAATCCCAGCTACTTGGGAGGCTGAGGCAGGAGAATCGCTTGAACCCTGGAGGTGAAGGTTGCAGTGAGCCAAGATTGTGCTACTGCACTCCAGCCTGGGGCAGAGCAAGACTCTGTCTCAGATTAAAAAAAAAAAAAAAAGGAAAAACCCAAGGAGCAGAGCTAGAATGATAGGAGCAGGCATGAGAAAAGAAGACAAAAGGGAAAAAATTATTTTGTATTGATTTAAGAGAGGTGGCTTTCAACCCAAGGGCATTTACCAAGGGAAGATGTGTGGAGAGCCAGTGTCACAGCACACATGAAGCATGGTCCAGCAAAATCACATGGGCGGGGACATCCTCAACAAGTCAATGGTGTAAGTCCAAGACACATAGTTTTGACAATTGAAATTCATAAAAATAAGATGTGTGCTATGCTTCAGCTTTCTCCTGAAGAACTAGCTGGAGATGGAGCCAAGCCTGCCGGAGCAGCTCAGTGGTGGCTCCCCCTAGCTGCAAAAAATTTTAAAAACACAATTCATTACCATTAAATGGAAAGAGTAAACCTGGGAGAAACAGTGCTCTAATTGATATAGACATAATGAGAAGAAACAATTATCATGCAAAAGTGACTGCAAAGTTGGGAAGTTTAGGATAGGAACATAAATTCAAACCATGGCAAGGGAAGATGTGGTCAGCAAGTCTTCACTAGCATTTTATTTGGAGGACAAGACAAAGTTTCAATGAATATAGGCAATAGCCAAAAAAAGAGAAAAAAAAATCAGCTAAAGAAATCATCAATGTAACTGACAACTAAGAAATGTTCTTATTCTTATAACCATAGACGTATCATAGACAATGCCATTTTTCCCTACCATTTTTCCCTTATGGGAAAAATGATTAGGAAGGCTATCTTTGTGTAAACTATCTCAAATTGTCCACGGAGACAATTTTTCTCTAGTTATGACAGATTTACAAGAATTAAGTCTTGTATACCTGTTTGGGAATGTCTGTGGCAGTAGGTTTCAATAATATTTAGACAATAGTGGAAATGAAAGGCTCAGAGACTCAAGGGACATTAATAATGATAATTTTAAAGGAAGAGAGGGAAAAGTTTAAAAACTGTTACCTCCACTGTTGAAAGTAATTTTTGAAAGGTCGCTTAGGGACTCCTGAATTCAGAATTTATGACCCCTTCTCAATTCAATTTCTATTCAATTGGATGGATTGGTTTCCTCTGAAGATGTCCTTTCTTTCAAATTTATTTCTTTACACCTCTCCAGATATCCACACATCTAGTTCTAACCTCCGCAGTATGATTTAATCCAAGTCTTCAGCCACCCATTATCGTTTACTTGCTGAGAGCCTAGAAATCTAGAGAAAGGGATAAGCATAGAGGTGCATACATGGCGTAGGTTATAAGGAGTTGGTTGAGTGAAGAGGTGTGGAAATGGCACAGCTGGCAAGAGATGCGAGCTTGCCGGCTTGGGGATGTGGAGTGGCAGGTGGTGTGGTGAGGGTGTCAGGAGTGCAGGGTGTGGGCAGAGCTCCTGCTTCTGCAGGTCAGAGGGTGGGCAGTGATGCAGAGGTGGGTGGGTGGGTTTGGGTTTGGGTCAGAAAGGGCCCTTCATGCCCTGTAAGGAGCTGGGTTTGGATTGTAAAGGGATCTTTCAAAGGGTTTTAATGAGAGTTGTGATATACTTGGATTTATCTTTTAGAAAAATTATTTTGGTGGCAGAGAGGAGGATGGACTGAAAGGGGCTCAATTTGGAAGGCAGGGATCCATGAGAATGCTGCTGCAGGGACCTGGGGGGAAGTGTTGTAAAGCCTAAACTAAGGTCCTGGCAGGTTAGGTTTAAGAGGTCAAAATTTGGAGTGGCACTTAACGGAGTGAATTGGGAGAGATTTATCATTAATTGGACATGGGGGTGGCAAGGGAGATGGAGGGATCAAGGGTGACTCTTAGATTTCTGACAAGGAAAATTGAGCAGATGGTGACATTTCTCATCAAGAGGACAGCATAATGGAAGTGAGTTTTCAGGAAGAGATGGTAAATTCAGATGATCCTCACTGGTGTGCTCTCTCTCTCTCTCTCTTTCTCTCTCTCTCTCTCTCTCTCTCTCTCTGTCTCTGTCTCTCCTGGGCACACATACAACACCATCATGCTCTTGCTGGGGGAAAAACAAGTTATATTCAAAAACAAATTTAGTCATTGCTTCAGAAAGAAGTCCTTGTGAAAAGTAGTTTGTTTTTTTAATGGGTCTCCCGTATACCATCTGGGATGCCCACGTGCTTCCTGAATGTGAAGAGGCTCTATGTGGCACAGGCACTTTTGGGGGTGAGTAATTTGTAGGTCTGCTAGTACATCAATGACTCTGCAGTCCTGACCTCAAAGAACTTTAGGTACAGTAACATTACTGTTCTTAAAAGGTCTGACATCAGATTAGCTCTTACTAAAAGAAGAGTATTCAAAATTAGGAGTTTGGCTGAAAATATTTCCAGTTTGCTATTTAGTATTTTGCTAAACTTCCCTTTACATGCTTTTGTTTTTTCATAAACCCATACATAAATTTTCCTCACAATTCTATATTTTAACAATGTCCTTACTGACTTATGTGTATAGAATAACTCTTCTTACTGTCAATCACTTTGTCAAACAGTTTCTGGACTCACTGCAGTCCTGATGGCTAGCCTTGGGCATGCCTCGGTTTGTAGGTCTCCTCTCGCCCTCATGCGCTGTGGCTTTCAGATGCTCTGTGTGGAGCTGACCAGCCCAGGCTTGGCTGGCCTCCTGGCTTGCTTTCTGAATATCATATTCAGACTCCCAATCTCATCATCATTCTGCTGACTTATCTTGAGCACAAAGATGACTAGAACTCCAGTTCTTTTTATGTCACTTTTAGTCACATTTTCGTCCAGATGAGTTTTGATTCCAACAGCTGACCTTTACACTTACCCATGGACTTGATGCCTTGTTCCAGCCTGTGGCTTATTAAAATAACATAATGTATAAAATGTAATACAAAATAATAAATATAAATAAATACCCATATAATTTCCCTATTATAAATTATATCCAATATTTAATATATTTAATATATATTTATCATATAAATTATAGCTATTTATATATTTATAAATGTAAATATGTTATAAAAATGATGAGATATAAAATTAACAAAATACATGTAAATATACTCAAGCACACACACAGAAGTTTGCATGTATGTATGCACATGTGTGTACACGTGTATATTTGGCAGAGTGCAAATTTCTTTAATGAGAAAGGGACATGGACATTTTGCTTTGGGTACGTGAGTGGTGCAAAGGCCAAGACGTGGGTCTGAGACAGGAGCCTTGCTGGGGAGGGCAGTGCTGCTCCTCTCCCAGCTTGCGGTCCTGGGATTGTCTGGAGCTCACATCTCACGTTTCAGTCTTACCAGCTCTATGACCTTGGGGAGGACAGTGAACCTCTAAATCATGCCTCCTCGGCTGTCGAATGGAATAATCATGACACTCACATGCTGTATTGTAGAGGAGACTGAATGAAACGGTGCCCGTGGAGTGCCTTGCCAAATGCCTTGTGCAAAATCAGCCCTGGGTAAATCAGTTATGTTAATGTGCGGTGGCAATTACTATCATTTCCCTCTTTCTAGTGCTGCTAATGACCTTTCCCAGGGTTAAAGGATGATTTAAATAAGGAGAATCTTCTTATAGTGTTTTTGTGGAGGTTTTTTTTTTTTTTTTTTTTGTCTTCTTGAGCAAAAACATGGCTGCAGTAGATTTTTAAGTTACACCAATACCTTAAACTGAAAAGGCAACTTGTAGAGCACATCACGAAAAGTCTTTTGGGTAGAAGATCTTGCAAACTGATCTAGATGTATTGTGAATCTGAAAATCAAGTTAGGTTGAAAGTACTATGCTGCTTTCAGTTTTTTTTTTCTGAAAAAAAAACTGTCTCCTGGGGTTATCCAGGAGACAGATGGATTCCAAACTGGTGCCAGACCTCCCTGAGCTGAGTCCGTCATCTCTTACAGAGGCTAATGGCTGTTAAGAGCCATAAAACCACAAGACGCAAATGGTAGCCAGAGCCTGCTGTAAACCTGAAGCCTCCTGCACGCTCACTCTAGTCATAAGATTCTATCTAAGTGCCATTTTTTCCTGGATTATTTTTACCTTAAATGTGTTGTTGCTGTTGTGGTTTCAGAGGCTTCTGACAGCTGTGGCTTCAGTGTCTTTGATTTCCTCTTGTTGCAATAGTTTCAGTTAGAAGCTCAGTCATGGGTTCTCGGGAACAGGCCTCACCCAGACACATTTTTGGTGTCTCTGTCTTTGCCAGTCTCTCTAAAGGGTCTTGAGTTAGGCAATGTCAGAAACTTCATTGTATCAAAGACTGGTATCTGAAGCACGATGATCAGTTGTTAAATAACAGTAAGTGGCATCTGGTTCGGGATCTGATACTTTATTCTGTAAATTACAGAATACTTACAGAGTGTCTGCTATGCATCAGGCATCAAACTCTGTTGGGGATATGACGATATATAAGACCTTGCTGTCTTCAAGTCCCTTACATTCTGGTGCTGTACAGGGACAAATAGGAAATGTTTTAAGTGCAATGACAGTCAATTCCAGGTGCTGTGGGAGTGTGGGCAAAGGGCCATGGTCCAGCCTTCCTGGGGAATGGATACTCAGAAAAGGTTTTGGAGAGCTAGGCTGAGTTCCAGCTGGGAGCAGCTGGAGGAGAGGAGAGTAGGGAAGGAATTCCTGACAGAGAGAAGAGTGTGCTCAAAGTCCTGGAGGTGGGAGAGAACACGCTGTGTCTGGAGGAGCTGTGCAAAGTTCAGTGTATATCTGGAGCATAGATTCCAGGGCCCGAGGCAGGGGCAAGATATGAACCCGAAAATCTAGAAAATATTTCATTATAGCAGCTTTGAAAGCCAGATGAGAGAGCGTCATCTGTAGGATTGCAGGGGCATGTTGAAGGGTTTTAATCAGGGATAAAATGATCTGACATTTGCAAGGCCCCCTTCCAGAATTCACTCAAGAGACCAAATTACAGAGCTGAAGACTGCTTGATGAGCAAACAATTAGACCAAAAGAGCTGAGTGATCGGAGGAAATGATCCCAGCCAAGTAGCCGAGCTGGGTGATGTATACCTCTGTGATCCTGGGGTATTCTGTCTAAAGAACTGATCCCACTATGCAAACTCCTTCCCAGCCACTGAGCGCACCCACTCTCTGGATACCCACCACCTCCGAGGTCACCATGGCTGTATCACCACAACCCTGTTCCCAGAATGAATGCTTATGTCACAGGGCTTCTTGTTAGAATGTTGTTTTCCCAGGGAACCCTGAGGTTCCATTCATTAGAAATACACTCAGACTTCATTTCTTCGGGTAGGTTACCGTGGGAATGACGGCTACAGGAAATGAACTCCTGTGGTCTCACTGTGGGGATGGACCCTGCAGTGGCTGGCCGTCCCTGCTCCCCGACGGATCAGTAACAAGAACAACACCAAAAATACCTGATAGGAGGAGAAGCAGCATGGGGCTTGGAAAACATGAACTGTGAAAAAGAAAGCAGTTGCATTTGATTTCTTCTCTTCCATTTGCTCCCTATTCGACTTCAGGCTAGTGACATCATTTATCTGAGCTTTAGTATTTTTGTGTGTAAAATGGAATTAATGGGGCTGTCCTCCTGTGATTGCTGAGAAGACTGGATGGGTTAATGTCGCTGAAAATGTTTCATAAATTGTTGCTTTATGCACAGTGTAAAAATACAGCATGTACTGGAATGCTCACATTTTTATAAAAAAATTTACCTGCACTTTTCAAACCTAATTCTCAAAATAATCCTTTTTTATAAGAAAACAGAGCCTGCAGAAGGACTGCCTTGCTCGTGATCAGGGAGCTGTGAAGGTGGAGGCAGAATGGATAGTCTGTTCTTCCGGTTTCTGGCTCAGGGCTCCCACCACCACGCTGCTCAGCTGCTTAATGAAAGCCGAAGGTTCATCTCAATGGCTTGTGCGGCTCAATCAAGGACTCTGCGTACTTTCCTCCCTTGGAATTGGAAGTGCAGACACTTAATTATAACTTTCGATTGCTTGAAATTATAGGGCTATAGAGTGACTGGCACGTGTTTCTGAGGAAAATCATATTCTACATCCTGAAATAATCATCTCCTTTTTTCATATTCAAGACAAATGCAGTGATCTAGCACATGCATCATGCACTCAAAGTGTTTCCTAGGATGACTTGGAAGCTTTGAAAATAACTCTTTATGGAAATAAGGGGCGGGCTATTACGTCATGCTTCTCCATCCAATCATTTAGGTTTTAACTGATGCTGCCCCAAAGCATTGGGAAGAATTCGGAGGACTTATTTATGGCCAGTGAGAGTGCTGGCCTCCTGAAGAGGACCTCATATTGGAGGAGGCGGGGCATTGGGCGTAGGGTACATAATGGAATGACAGATGGCAACTTCAAAAATTCATCTGGAAGTAGCAATTTTATTTCATTTTGTTTTTAGAAAGGGTCTCATTCTGGCTCCCTGACTTCCTTGCATTCCTCCCTGAGTCTGCCTCCTCTTTCCCTCATGATGACATCAGTCATTGGACAGAGGGCCCACTCAAATCCAGTGTGTCTTCATCTTAACCAATTCCATTTACAAAGATTCTATTTCCAAATATGATTACATTCTGAAGTTCTGGTGGACATGAATTTTTAGGAAAACATTATTCAGCCCCCTATAATCTCCATTTATATAGCAGGAGAAAATATACTAAAGCACTTCAAGCAAGTAAGGAGTGTTGAAGATACATCATTTTAAAGGCCAATATCAACTCAGCCACTGGGTTTTCATTTATTCTCAATAAGACCACCATGCCTGCCCCTCAAATGTGTCCACACTACCCAGAGCAGCACAGGAGGGAGGACCCAGTCCTCCACTTGCTTTCACTGAGACCTCCCTTCCCTGGTGTTGGCATAGCCAGCCTAATCACTGCAAACTGGCCACTTACAGGACCAATTCTAGGAAGCAAGCTATAATTAAAGCTGATTACTAACTCATTCCCATGAGAACATCAGCACTAATCTCAACTAGTCAGGACATATTAATTTTTTGAATAGACCTCCATTTGAGGAAACTTGAAATCTGTGTTTTCTTTGTACCTACTGGCCGAGTATTTGCATTGGACTTCCAAAAATGAATATCATTATAGCAGGTGGAGAAGGTCATTGTTGACAGGACAAACACTGGAGAAAATACACAAGTGAAGACCCCTGGGTGTAAGCAGTCTTGTTGTATGGATTGGTGTGGCTGCAGCAGTGGGTGTTTGGAGAAGGAGGCAGGAGATGGCACTTCCTTTCCCAACACTATGCTATTTTCTCTCTAAGCCTTGGTGTGGGCATAATGTCCTAGGTGGACCTGGCATGAGTGAGTGGTCCTCTCTTTCCTCCCATAGCCCCTGGTCCGTGTCCTCATTATGTCACCCATGCCAATGCATCACAATGCTCATTTGATCAGTTGCCTCATTTCCAGACTGAGTTTTCAGAGGGAAGTTTCTATGTCATTCTTCTTCTTTTTTTATTTTATTTTTTTGAGACATGGTCTCACTCTGTCACCCAGGCTGGAGTGCAGTGGCGCAGTCTCAGCTTACTGCAACTTCCGCCTCTCAGGTTCAAGTGATTCTCCTGCCTCAGCCTCCTGACTAGCTAGGATTACAGGCATACACCACCACACTCAGCTAATTTTTGTATTTTTTCAGTAGAAGTGGGGTTTCACCATGTTAGCCAGGCTGGTCTCGAACTCTTGACCTCAAGTGATCTGATCTGTCTGCCTCATCCTCCCGAAGTTATGTTATTCTTCTTTGTAGCCCTAGTGCCAAGCACCTGTCTGACCAGAACTCACTGAATATTGTATAAATAAAATGCTTAGAGCAGAGTAAGGCCATATGTCAAGATTAACGAACGCCTTGGGAATATTCTGGAATTCTTCATACAACTCTGATGTTTGAATGGAAGAGATAATTTGTCTTTCCCTTTTCTGGCTGATCCCTCTGGGGACATTCAGGCATTGAGGTAAATAAAGCAGGGTCCATGTACATCTATAAAGACTGTTTTCTCTTATTTAATCTGGAAAATCAGAGAGACCCATGATTTTAAGGAAGGCAAGGACCAAGCATTGAGAAACTCTCAGATGAATTGTCACTGGAATTTCTGTTGGATGGACAGAGTTGGGGCGGTGGAGGTGTTAAGTGTGTGAGGACGTTGGAAGGCCATTCAGCTGCGTATTCACAAAACAGGAAGGAATCACTGAGAGCAGCGTTTGGGCGACAGATTGTATTGTGGTCTCCAACTCCTCATGGTCCTGCCTGTTGGAGGGTGCCCTGTCCTACTAGTTACCATGTGACTGTGAGTACTGTCATGGAGGTGACACTTCTCTGTCTCTTTGCTGGGTTTGGCCACTTGACTTCTTTGGCCGATGGAATGTGGTGGATGTAGCATAAGCTAGGTCAAGGCTGAAGCTTTAATGCAATTGCTGTTAGCTGCCAGAGAATGGGTGTGACTAACACACTGGTAGCTCCCTGGGATAAGGAGACACATGCCACAGGGGACCCTCAGCTTTTGTACAGCATGAACAAAATATCAAGCTCTCAATGAGAAATAAGTCTTGGTATTGCAAGCAACTAAAATTTTGGGATTGTTAGCACGGCAAAGTTTGCCAATATAATTTCAGATTTGAGCAATTTCAAAAGATTCACTTTAAAAAGAGCTGCAGTCACCAGGTGCGGTGGCACATGTCTGTAATCCTAACACTTTGGGAGGCCAAGGCAGGTGGATCACCTGAGGTCAGGAGTTTGAGACCAGCCTGGAAAACATGGTACGAAGTACAAAAATTAGCCGAGTGTGGTGGCACGTGTCTATAGTCCTGGCTACTTGGGAGGCTGAGGTGAGAGAATTGCTTGAACCTGGGAGGTGGAGGTGGCAGAGAGCTGAGATTGCGCCATTGCCCTCCAGCTTGGGCAACTCAATCTGAAAAAAAAAAAAAAGCTCAAATCAAAATAAAACAAAAACATCTATTGTGTTAACATAATATTTTGTTTTTTTTTTTTCTAGTTCATTTTTTAATGCTTTCATGTTGCTATTTCACTGAATCCTGGTTGTCACTTTGTTAGGATAGATATTACAATCTCTATTTCCTAGGTCGAGAAGTAAATGAGACTTACCCACATCTCACAGACAGCAGATGGCAAAGCTAGAAACTGAACTCTGGATTTTTTATATGAAATCTCAGGCTATCACATCATGGCTTCCACTCAGCTTGGAGGGGGATGGGTAACAGAACCCTTGTGATGTGGTTTGGATCTTCTTCCCCACACAAATCTCATTTTTAATTGTATTCCACAGTGTTGGAGGTGGGGCCTGGTGGGAGGTGATTGGATCATGGAAGGGGCAGCTCATCAATGGTTAGCGCCATCTGCTTGGTGCTGTTCTCATGATAGTGAGTTCTCGTGAGATCTGATTGTCTAAAAGTGTGTAGCACCTCCTCTCCTCTCTCGCTCTGCTGCTCTGGTCATATGAAGTTCTGGCTCCCCCTTTGTCTTCCACCATGATTGTAAGTTTCCTGAGGCCTCCCCAGAACGTGAGCAGATGCCAGCATCATGTTTCCTCTACAGCCTATGGAACTGTGTGCCAATTAAATCTCTTTTCTTTCTAAATTTATAGCAATGAGAGAATGCACTAATACAACTAGCGATGACCAGAATTTCACTAGTTTGGGGGTTCTATTTTGACCACGGCTACAGTGGCTTCAACTGTGAATTCTTGACTTGCAAGAATGGAAATGATGTATACAGTGGTGACCCTCTGGGATGGGTCACTATCTCATTTACGAAAGTGTCAAAGTAAATGCACGTTCATTTCTATACAAAATATGCTGGAGAAAGCGCTAGGACACTCATGCACATTCTCACACACGTCACCTTGGGAATGGTATGAATCAACATTGCTGGTTGCAAGCAGGAGTGATATTAAAAATGTTTAGCAATGAGAATACACAAACACTGAACAATAAGAAGGAATTCCATGACCTGGAGCATCTCTTGGGAAGGGTCTTTCCATGGTTTTTGGACGGTAATGAGAGCTTTGTCAGCAAAAGTGGCAGCAGTAGATGTGGGGTGTGCCTTACGGTGATTCGGGGTATTTAACCAGTGCATGTAGAACTAGCTCCATGTTTAACAACTGGTGCAACCAAATCTATGTAAAATAATTAAATACTAGCCATATTTATTTGCAAGAAGGAAAGTGATTTGTTAAGAGGCTGTCTGGTCATTCCCACAGTTGAAGAAGGATCTGGAGGACCAGGCATGGAAAGGACTCAGTGGAGGTGCAGCTCAGACAAGCTCCTGGCAGAGGCTGGCTGTGGTGTGGCACTCATTCTGAGGTGGCCACCCCTGGGTGCTTGTCTGCAGCGCATCTGGGGCCATCACCTACAGTTTACCCTGTGCCTTTGGGCCACTCTCAGGGACTCAGAGTTCTAAGCAAGGAGCTTCCTGGTGGCCTGGAGCTACTAGGTGTAAAGGAGGAAACACATCTTTCTTTCTTCAGTGACCTTCCACCCTTGGCAACACTTCCAACCAGGAGAGGAGCTTAGGTACTGGGCAGCTGGCGGGACAGATGTCACTTCAGCAACTGGATTTTATTATGTCCCAATGGCCTCACAATGGCTGGCCGTCCACTGGAAGGCCACTTTGAGGACTGGTTGTGCTTTTTATCTTGACATATGCAAGCCCTGGCAAATATTTCCATGATGCCCTGCATTTTTCCTTCACAGAATGGGCCTGCCTGTAACTGCATGGTCCATATTTGTCTTCCATGACTGATCAAAAGCTCCATGAACATGCAGGGCTCTGATGTCCTAGACACTGCTGTATTCCAAGACCTGGAACTCAAAATAAACTCTCAATAAGTGAATGAATAAGATGCATTGCCCCTTTCTATATCTATCTGTCCTACTGAGAATGTACATTCTTAGGGCAATTCTTATTTTATGGCAGACACTTTATGACTTGCTACAGCTTCAATAAGTACCACACGCTGGCAACAGAAGTGGATAGTCTCAGAGTTCAGGAGTGAGAAGTCCAGGGTCGAGGCATTGGCAGGGGTGGTTCCTTCCAGGGCTGTGCAGGGGCATCCGTTTCAGGTCTCTCTCCCAGCTTCTGGGGTTGCCGGCAACTTTTGGCCTTCCTTGGCTTGTAGAAGCATCACTCAAACTCTACCTTCATCTTCGTGTGGCATTTTCCCATGTGTGTGTCTGTCCAAATTTCCACTTCTTAGAAGGACAATGGTCATACTGGATTAGGGCTCACCCTAATGGCATTGTTTTAACTTGATTAACTCTGTAAAGCCCTGTCTCCACATAAGGTCACATTCTGATGGACTGAGGGTTAGGATCCAAAATATCTTGTTTGAGGGGGACACAATTCAATGCATAACAGCCATTACATTTTTTGTTTTAATTTTTTTCTGCAGTTTTGTGAGTCCTGGCAACTGATATTAAATATATCGTTGGGAAATCCAAATATATATTTGTAAGATAGGGAAAGACTAAACAAACATTGATCAAAGGAATCAGTCATACTCCTCTCACCCCCACTTCTAGGTTAAAAATTGCATCCCCACTTGGAAGATGAGGCATGTGGTGCTATGGTGCCTGTCACCTCCCTGCTGTTATAATCTGTTTCGTTGGTTGCAGATTGGTTGTGATATTGAGCCCTGCCCAAATACCCCCAGGTTGTCCCCCACAGGCAAATCAAGAAGATTCATTTCTCCTTTGTATCTAGAAGAGATAGATCTGGAAGAAACACAGAGCCCCATGCTATTTTTATGCAGAAAATAGAAGATGAAATATCTCGCTGTACCTGCTAAGATTTGCTCTCTCATTAGAGTAGAACAGAGCAACATCCGCCCATGGAACAAGTTTTCTTCTCTCCTAAATGTAGACGTAAGTTCAGTGGTATCAGGTCGATACTGATTTTCTATTTAGGCTCAGGATTTATTTGCTGTGAGGCAGGACAGGGTGAGCCGTTTTGTCTGCTGTTGGAATTGCTGGGTATGTCCCATGCAGCAGGCTGGAGGGCCAAATGTTTCCCTGGACAGCATCTTTAGGGCACTGAACTAATGCCTCTGTCAACAAGAGAAAATACTAAGGTTGCACCCACTAAAGGGAATTATTTCTTCACAGATTTGTATTAGCTGTAAATTTTCTGCCTGAAACCCTGACACAGACAGAAGGAGAAGCTAAAATAACTTGAGTCAACAACCAAATAGGAATAAGTGAGTGGCCTGTGCATGTATGTCCCATTTAATGGCACATGTGGGTGGGGCCTGTCCCTGGAGACTGCTCTAGAGAGAGGCTTGAAGACAACACAAAAGGAATTGGGAAGCTGTAGGAAGAGGAATGCGCTAGAGTTAAGGGACACATTTTTACCAACTCACATTTCCACCTGGCATTTCTGCAAAGTTCTGCTATAAAAATGACTTTGCATTTTTTGACAGAGATTTGCGATAGGTAACTATACCCAAAATGAAATGAATTGACTTTATTTCCTAACGTGTGGATAGAAAAAATTTTTTTTTTCTTTGAAACTGTCATTTGCAAGCTCAGCTCTGGGTTATGGATTAGTTGCTGGGCAAGGCTGGCAATTCTGAGGGAGGCCAGCTGGGAGGGTCATGGTGGAGCCTGGGATATGGTGAGAAATGACAAACACCAGGTGAGTCTCAGGTGACAAGGGCAGGGCTTGTCCTGTGGAGTGGGTGTGGGAGCCTGGGATTCAGCTATCGGGGGAGGTGCCCACTCTACCGGCTAGAGGTCAATTTGAAAAAGAGCCTCAGTTAAGTTGAACCTCAGGAAAATGCCTTTCTGATGCCCAAACAACTGGTGATCGTCAATTTCACATCCAGGGGCCCAATCAAGTTGCCATGTGAAATTAACCATGATGCCAGGTGAGAGGCGTGCCCCTGCTGGTGGCAACTGACCTTCACTGCCTCACTGTTGGCAGCTGCTCCTTCTTTCCTAACCCCAGGGGTGGCTGCTCAATTGCTTTTCACAGCAAAAGGTGCTGGACAATGTTCAAACTGCTAAACCCCAGGAGAAGATGCTCAAGAATGTCCAGTGAGTCAGAGACTTTAAAACTGCATCACGTTTTACTATTTCTCCCATTCACTTCCAATCAAAACTCTCTTTCCCCTCCCAACTCTCCATTTATACTTAAAAGTAAACTCATTATAGGAAAGTTAGACATGAGTAGTAGTAGGGTGTGCATTGCCATCTTAATTTTCTTGATATTATTTGCTGCACATTATGGTAGAGAGCATGGCTCTGGAGCTAGCCTGCCTGCATTTGAATCCTGGGTTTCCCCAACTGCCTGTGTGGCTTTGGGGATGTTATTTGTTTTCTCACTCCCTTAACTTCCTCATCCTTGAACTTCACTGATGACTTTCACTTAGAGGATATTTTGAAGAAATGGTCTTTGTCCAATGACATCTTGCCCTTCTCCATGCCTAATGCCAAAATGTACTTTACTAGGAGGACATGAGCATTTTATTAACCTTAAACTTGCTGAGTGTCTGCCCTGTGCCAGGGTCATGTTTTCATTTGGATCCACCCATCACCTATGTGCCATTCCTGCTTTCAGCTCAGAAGATAGGCGCTTTGCTTGAGTGGAGTTGATAGGTGGCAGTTCACAGGACTGAGTCCTGGCACTGGAATTCTGGATTCAACGTCTTCCCATTATGCAATGGCCAACCATCTGCCCTCAGAGGTGGCCCTGTCCTGAGCTCGCACGTGGTGCCATGGCCCAGAACGGCGAGGAGGACCCACACTCTGGGCTGAATACCCCTTCCTCCCACCGCGGTGATACGGTTTGGGGCACCTTTTCAATCTTTCTGAGCCTCAGTTTTTTTGTATGGTTTAGACAGTCTACAGATTTGCTCTAAAACTGCACATTTTAAGAAAGTGGTGGTGGTGGAAACTTTGTACTAAAATTTGTGCCAATGCCTCACATGGTTGTTGTCAACATTCCTTCCTGAGCGTTTTGAGAACTTCTTGCTCTCTTCTTCTGCATCTTCTGGCACCCCACCCCCACCGCACTCCTCCCACCATGCACTGACATCGTGATGAGCTTTGTGACATTTGGAATAAGGCCTTTGTGTATGAAATTAAATGTCAACCTGCTTGAGTTGCTTCCAAATTTCCCTGGGAAACTTATGCTGGCATTTAATTTCTGATTAATATTATACTCTGAAACTTCTGGAGTCCAATATGCTTTTGTTGAAAGCATTAGTTCTTATTTTAAGAAATCTGGGAAGTTCACACTGGAGAAGTTATTTCAAAAGCTCAGTTCTATCCACTTTTGCAGACTCTGGGAGGTGCTGTGTGCAAGAGTGACATGCTTCCATATCTGAGCTTGGTCTGGCCCTCTGATGTAAGCCAGTTTACTTTGTAACAGCGCTCAGAACCCTTTCTATGTTCTGCTAAGGTCATTGTGATTTGCTTGCTTGAAGCTCTGGAAGGCTTTTTCAAGACTTGAGGTTGTTTTCTCATCAATATGCTAACTCAATTTCCATGTTCTAAAACTTCTGGGTTCTGACTGATGATCAATTCACATTGGAAGATGCCTGTGATCCCAGAGAGTTAATGGTCTTTCAAAACCTAATTTCAGGGGGAAGATCTAAGGAGAATTAATAGTAAGAAAAATGTGTAAGGGATCATATTAATCAGTTTGCAATCATTCAAACTTCAAAGAAAATTTCCTTTGAAAACAAGTAATTTGCACAGCCTTTTAGCCCATAATGACTCTCTATAAATTATCAGCAGAAATTTTATGTCAAAAGTCATATGCTTTAAGCTTTACATTTTAACCTCTGTTTAGCCGGCTTTTGTGCATGGAGGCTAATTTTATCTTTCTTTAAGCTTCATCCCCAGCCCTTTGAAAAAAACTTTTCAGAGGGGGTTTTCTCTCATCATCTGCTTCAGGGACATTTTGTTAAGACAACTTCCCCCCAGCTCTCTGCCCATCATATTTTAAGAATACTTCTTTTGAACTAAAGAATCATAAAGTTCACCTGCTGGCAGGCTGTGCAGGCTGGAGGGACTTATCCCAGACCAGCCTGAGTTGCCAGCAGACCTCTTACAGCAGCACTGAGCATAGCGCTGTGGTCTCCATGTAATCCCGCCAGAAGCAGGAAGTACTGCTTAACCTTGAACCATGTGAGCCAAGATGTGATCACCGGCATCTGCGTGATGCTTTTGGTTCTCTGGTCAGAACTGGGTTTGGGGAAAGGGTTTTAGATATACAGATCATTTGCTTTCACTTAACTTCTATTTTTAAATTTAAGTTTACATAAGAGACTCTTAAAAGCCTACTTGGTGAAATTTGGCTTTTCCTAAACGATAGAAGAAGCAGCTTAGCCAGATCATCACTCTATGGCTTGAAGAGCTAACCAAATTTGTATTAGAGCTAGAACAAGCAGCAGCGACAGCAACAGCAACAAACAAACAGGACAATTTGTCTGTGCCGTATTTAATCTTTGCAAAGGTCTGCTCACAGCTCAGGCCGGTCTGGGGTAAGTCCTTGCAGCCTGCACAACCTGCAGGCAGCTGACCTTCATAATCTGGAGGGAAAATGCTTCTAGATCATGATGTCTGAAGGGCTGACCCGGTTGGCCACAGTTAACTCTACCAGTTTGAAGCAAGTAAGAAAAATATGGATTATATGAGGCGGAAATATATTCTGGCAGAGGCCTTTTCAAGGGGGTGGGTGGTTCTAGGCTCAGGAAATAAAGCAGAACAGCTGCTTCTTTGACTCTCTTCCTCCTCCCTCTCCCCTTCTTTCACTCTATCCCTTTCTTCCTCCTTTTCTCACTTCACATCATTTATTGTAAATATAGTAACAAAATACTTCATATTAGAGCAATTCAAATATATAGGGCACCTCAAGTGGCGGTGAATTGGAATTGGTTATCAGAAGAAAAATAGATGACATGCTCACTTGCTTGATTTGCTCTACTTCATTTACCCATTCAGTCTTCAGGGAGCTGCAACGCCCTCCATTTCAGCTAGTTGGAATCTGCAGAAAGATCCCAAAACTCCATTTTCCATTGAGGATGAACTCTGCAAGGTGCTATCGGTTTTCACCTTTTCTTCTTGATTTACAGTTGAGAAAAATGAGGCCCAGAGTTGCTCAGTGGTTTTTGTCAGGTCGTTCAGCTGGCAGTGGGCAGCAAAGCTAAGATAAAACTCTCTGTTTTCACATCTTCTGCTGATTAACCTTTATACTCCCATAGTGACTTCTTTCTTAAGCTTTAATTGCTGATGCTATTGAATAGAGGTTCTTGTAAAACTCACTCTTTATCGTATTTCCTTGTTGCTCAAAGTTTTACAGATTCAAGATGTTCTTTGAAAAGAACTTTCCTGAGGTAAGCAAGTATTTCAGTAATGCCCAAAGCAAACTTTTTTTTTTTTGGCTTCAGCTCACTTCTGACTCATGTCCCTTGATAACTGAGTTCTTCTTTACCAAGAACCTTAATTATTTTCATCACTGGTTCTTCAATTGTTCCTTGGCCTGATTTCTTCTGTTGTATTAGATGCTTGATCACAAAACAGGAAGCTCCGCTTGCGTTCTCCTCTAAGCCAGAGCTGAATGTGGCCCAAGGACATTGTGTCTTAGGATAATTTTCTCGGATGTTGCCTTATTTGTAGCAGTTTAGAATTTCAGAATAAATCATCCAAAATACTTTCTTCCCTTTGTGACTTTCAAGAGCTGGCCTTGACAGTAACGTCAGGTCACTGAGTCCCTTGTCAGCTCAGCTGCCTTGGGAAAGAAATGGCTGTAGAATCTCAGGGGTGTCCAATCTTTTGGTTTCCCTGCGCCACCTTGGAAGAAGAAGAATTGTCTTGGGCCACACATAAAATACACTAACTCTAGTGATAGCTGATGAGCTTAAAAAAAAATCACCAAAATAAAACCCCGCATGTTTTAAGAAAGTTTATGAATTTGTGTTGGGCCTTATTCAAAGCTGTCCTGGGTCCCATGCGTCCCACAGGCCACGGGCTGAACAAGCTTGGCTCTAGAGGATGTGAATTGCTTCCAGGGGTCAGCTGCATCTCACATCCAAAACCATGAAGAAGGGGGAAAAGAGAGTAACTCTGTTGGGTAATAAATCGAGCTTTTATTCATGCAGTTGGTGCTCAGGGTTTCCCTCGTCATATACATGAAGCTCTTCATATATGCCTATGTAAGGACGATCGTCTAAATAGTTAATAACTGGTTTGGTAGAGACACTGGACATCAGAGTGGACCATGCCAGGAGACGAGACGGGTCCTGGAGGTGTCTACAATGCCCCTTTGTAAGTATTTGTATATCTAAACATAGCTAAGCATAGAAAAGGTTCAGTAAAAATATGGTAAAATAATACAAAATGGTATACCTGCTAGGGCACTTACTGTGAATGGGGCTTGAGGGCTAGAAGTTACTCTGGGTGAGTCAATAAGTGAGTAAATGGGGAATGAATGTGAAGGCCTAGGACATTACTGTCTGCTACTGTAGACTTACATACACCATACACTTGTGCTACACCAAATTCATTAAACAATTATTTTCTTTATTAACAAATTAACTTTTGCTTACTATAATTTTTTACTTCATAAACTTTTAACTTTTTAAACTTTTGAGTCCTTTGTGACAATACTTTGCTTAAAACACAGAAACATTCTACAGTTGTGTATAAGAAAATAAAAATATTTCCTTTCATTATATTCTATTTTGTAAGTTTTTTTGTTTGTATTTTTAATTTAATTTTATGTTTTTTATTTTTTAAACTTTTTTTAAAGACTAAGACACACACACACACACACACACACACACACATACATTAGCCTATGTCTTTAATGTGATCACACTAGAATTTGATCACATGGTTAGACATATGCAAGTTCAGTTACACCCAAATTTACCTACTGAGCGCTTGCTATTTGCAGGTACTTTTCTATTATATTTTCCATAATTCGCATAATATTAATAGATAATATTTTATGTAATTTTGGTTAATCCTCCTAACAATTCATAGTTTGTGTTGTTATCTGGATTTGTAGTTAAGATCATGATGTCTGGGCCATGGCATCACTGAGTTGGGGTCTGAGCCCCTGGCCAGCCGACGTGAGGCCCCTGCTCTTGGCCAGGTCTTCCAGGGCCTAACCCCCAGCTGTAGTGTGAGGTCGTCAGGAGTCTTTGCCTTAACACACTAAGTAGATTCTAAGACAAACAGCTGGAAACTTGACTAGGGAAGGGTAAGCACATGTTTTCTGTCTGTGTTCTTAGGAGGTTACCGTCTCATTGTTTTCAAACATTTTTCATGGATTTCACAAAATAAACGGGAAGTTGAGATTTCTATTTGAAACACCCTCAAAAACTGGCAAGAGATATTTAGGGCCTGGGCTTTTGTTTGGAGAATGAGACACAGCATTAAACGCCAGTGTATGCATCCCACCAGCTTATATTGAAAGCTGGGTTTGTAATCCACAAAAGCTGCATCTTCAATTTCAAAACAATGCATAATTCCCACTCAATTTCTTTGTTGACTACATCTCATTTATCAATCTCTGATATCCTTGAGGAGGCTGTGGCTCTTTCCTTCTTTTCTCTATCGTCTTGTCTCTTGTTCTGTGTCTGGGGAGGAAGGAGCTGTGCAGCCACGTAAGTGGATGACCAGCTCACTGCAGGTGTCCCCTGGAGAGCAGTGAGCAGGCCAGGTCCGGGCCGACTCACAGCAACCTGGACCACCCCGCTTGTTTAAAGCTAGGACAAAACAATGCCTAAACCAGCCCCATAAGTCCTCTTTCATCCAGCATCCCTGGACTGATTAGTTTAAGGTTGGGGTCTTTAAACATCTCAGTCATTTCTCTGAACATCTGAATGATTACTGACCAGTTCAAATCTTCCATTCCCATGGAGACTTCTTTCTCCATCACACCCACAAGAGCTCTCTATGGGACACGGAGGGGCTGCACTCCTGCTGATCCTGCCCCTCCAGCACTTGGGCACAGTGTCCAGGGCCAGGACTGAGCGCCTGAACACTGGGAGCTGCAGTGCCACTGCCTCTCCAGGGACTTGGCCAGCCTTATTTAAAGGTGCCAGGACAGACACAAATTAAAAATAAGAGGTTTAATTCTCCCCATTTTAAAAAATGTTATCTTAGAAAACATGCAATTCTAAGAACTTTCTCCTCTCTTTGAAATGTATATGAATTCTTTAGGAGACTAGATGGTCCTTTGCCAGCTTTATGACCCAGGAATGTCTTTCTTAGGGAATGGGGTTCTTTGAAATGTTGGCAAAAAGGGATATGATGAGCCTCCATCTCCTACTTTCTCAGGGCGGTAGAAACATAACTTCAGTGAGCATCTGGCTCCAAGCTGCAAAACTACCAGCATTATAAAGTCATGACAAGTTTGTTTCTCCTCTGCATAAAGCCAACTGGGCTAATAGGGGTGTTCACCCCAATTCCCAGGTAAAGTTGTTGTGAGCTGTGTGACAAACAGCGCTGTCAGATCTTCTTACTTGAGGACTGGTTATCATTTATCTGGATAACATGCATGGAACGGGTTGACTCTTCCGGGCTGTATCAGTGGGTAAGATTTCTTTTGGTGTCTGCAATCTTTTAGGGCTTGTCTGCAACAACTTCGCTTTCTGGCTTAATGCCTACTCAAGAATAAAAGTGTTTTTTTTTTTGTTTTTGTTTTTGTTTTTTTTTTCCCCTAGCACATTTGTAGAGAGGATTTCCAGGTTGGGAGAAGATTTTGTCTTTAATTATCTTTTCTTGCAGGTGGGGAGAACTTGGGGAGCCCTGGCTCCTGTGGGGACTAGAGGCCCTCAGCTTTCTCCCCAGCTGCTGGGTGCCCAGTGCTTATGCCCCTCCCTCCATCACACTGAGGAGCAGGGTGCTAACAGCCTCTACCCAGACTCTAGCAGCCTTCTGCCTGGGACCCTCTTTGGGAAGGAGGGTCTTTGCTTCCACTCGTCACTTTCTAGGGAGGAATCCTCTCCTCACAGGTTTTTCAATTAGCTTCCCCCACTTCCCATGCTCTCAGAGCACAGAAGTGACTTCATGGGCTGAATTTTTTCCCTGCGCCTCCAAATTGATAACTTGAAGCCTTAACCCTCAAGGACCTCAGATTGTGACTGAATTTGAAGATAAGGTCTTTCAAGCTTAAAGTTAAAATAAGGTCCTATGGGTGGCCCTACTCCAAATGACTGGTGCCCTTATAAGGAGACTGGACACAGACACGCACAGAGAAAGAGCCGTGTGAGGACACAGGGAGAAGGTGGCCATCTACCAGCCCAGGAGAGAGGCCTTAGGAGAAAGCAGCCCCGCCACCCCCCTGATCTCAGATTTCAGCCTCCTGAGCTGTGAGAAAATTAATTTCTGTTGTTTAAGCCTCTCTGTCTGTAGCACTCTGTTATGGCAGACTGAACTGACAGATCCAGTGATCCAGGGCTTATCTGAGGGATGTCCTCTGGTTCTGACTATTTTACTTATAGATGAGTATCCTTAGTCACCTGAGTCTGCAGAATCTCCAGTTTAAATAATACAAAAAATCTCGATGTGATCTCTTCCTACACGTGTCTAAGAATCTTCTAATCCTATCTCTTCTTTTGTTTTCCCATTTAGTGGAGGCAGGTCCACAGATGTTTGGCAAACATACACAATCTCCCTCTGTCCTGTCCTGTACCTGGCCTGCATGTGCACACCATGGTAGTGAGCAGCAGTGACCTAGTGAAACAGGTGTGAGCTTTAGCAGCCTTTGGCTTCTGGTGTGCATCTTTTGGAAATAGGAATATTTTTCTGTCAAAATGGATTCTGGGTTTATTTTGATTGTGTTATTTGTGCCATGATTCATCTGTGCCAAAAACTAACTCATGGGAGACAGTTTCCATTTGCTTTTTATTGGAATTTCTATTGGTCCACCCTTAGTGTGTGGATTTGGGGGCAGACTCCAGGGACCAGTTTCCCATGGCTCAAGGGGCATTCCTGTGTTGACTAGGATGTTGCTTTCCCTGGGCAGGAGAGTGGAGGTCTTGCTGCACCAGGTAGAAATACTTTTGGGTAAAGTTTGATTTGCAAATCATGGATGAGTTTATTCCAGGCAGAAATAAAGAGTTTGATTAAACTGCCGTTTATGGGAGTCATTAGCGTCTGCTATGCACGCTTGATTGCCTGTGTGCTTAGAGCCCCAGTCTCATCTGGGATGCTCTGCGTTAGGACTTCTAAGTGGAACACAGCCTGTTGCTTCTTCCATGTGGCTTGCGATGATCAAACTTCTATTTTGTGATGCTCTGAGAATGGGGGACACGATTAACTGTGGAATAGCAGCAACGAAAATAATATCATTAGAAACCTGAGCAATTATCCAATCACCACCATTTGCAGTGCTAGCATGAACGATGGTGGTTAGAGAATGCATCATGTTTGGACAGCATTTTATTAATTAGCATTTCCCCCTGCTTGCTGGGGATGATGATTCCTGAGTTCTAAATGAATATGAACACAGATAACAAAGAGCTGCCTCAACATCCCAGTTACCATGCCGACTATCTTATAGTCATTTTCTGATGACATTCTTAATTGATTCTTTTGGGAACTTTGGTAACCTCACAGGCTTAAGGCAGTCTTTTTTTTTTCTTGCCATCTTGACAACAACATTTCTCTTTTCTCCAAGGGAGATACAAATGCATCTTCATGGTGGTATTCTTTCAACCTGAGCTTGTAAATTTTATTATCAAATATTTATCACAATTAAATAAATGATGTGGTTAATTATAACACTGATAAATATTTCTTTTCCTGTTGTGGAGGCTGGCTCCAGGGAACCACCCGGGCTGCAATTGCTCGCGTGACCCACTAGGTGGTGCAGCTGAAGAAAGCATTTGCATGCAGCCTCGTAAATGGCCGAGGAAATAAATAATGGGGTCGCCTGATGGGTTTGGGGATAAATAATGACTGTTTGCTTTTTTTTTGGCAACTTTGATAGAGATCTTGGGAATGAAATATCAGCTTGACAACCTCCTATCTGTTCAGCACAAAATCAATTATGTTTCCAGTTAAACATTAGGAAAGGAGAGATTTTTTTTTTTTAAATTTTTTTTAATTGCATTTTAGGTTTTGGGGTACATGTGAAGAACATGCAAGATTGTTGCATAAGTACACACATGGCAGTGTGATTTGCTACCTTCCTCCCCTTCACCTATATCTGGCATTTCTCCCCATGCTATCTCTTCCCACCTCCCCAAAGTGGGCAAAGGATATGAACAGACACTTTACAAAAGGAAGGGAGAGATTTGATTCAAATGTAGGCATGAGTTTCATTTTATTTTTTATTTTAGAGTAGTCCCTGGTTTTCTAAGGGCAAATAAAAAATTTTACAAAAGAGAACGAAAGAACAAAAACCCCAAACTACTGTCTATTCTCTTCATTCACCTGTAGGAAAAAACCTTCCCCATGAGATCTCTATCCTGCCTGGTTTTAAACTTAAGATTGTAAAAACTTCTTACACTAGATATTATCTCCCTGGTAATGGAAACAATGAGAGGCCTGGGAATACTTGTGATGCTCCATACATAGTCAGTGTATAGCGTTGTTCTCTTGTTAACGAAGTATCTTTACTGGCATAAAATGATTGAGCCACCTAGCTGCTGTCACACAACCACTGAAAGACAAAACATAAAATCTCCCCAGGAGCCCAGTGGAACACACACTTTGAAATTTAACCACAGGAACCCTCTCCACAGGCTCCTTCTCCTTCCCCAGCTCTACCTACAAACTGTTATATTTTTATTTGGATAACTTCTGTTTAGAGCTTGACTGATCTAAGCTTTAAATCAGGTACTTAGCCAAGCGTTGCTGTTTAGAATAGGTTTGACTGTGAGCTTTCTCAATGCTTTTATATTTTATTGATATAGACCTTTCGCATTAGCTGCAGAAGAGCCATCCCTTAAACAGGGAGCTCAATCAGCATCATAAGTGTAGGCAAGACTAGGTATGACCTCTGTGGACAGCAATTTAGCAAATAGTACAACATTAAAAATACATATTCCTTTGATGTAGTAATTCCAGGACTAGGCATTTAACTAGCACACATGCTTGCTTAGGTAGTTAGCAGTATATATATATATATATGAATGAAGATTTTTTTTTTAATTGTAGAACTGTTTGCAAGAACACAAGAAGCCTAGAAACAAGCTGAGCATTCACCACTCAGGGACTGGTTCTGTGAGTATGAGTGTATCCATAATAATGGAAAATAGTGCAGTAATTCAAACAGATTAATTCTGTTTATTTATATTTATTGGTATATTGTCCATACGTTGATACATCTGAAACAACGTTCAAGAAATATTAAGGGAAAAAATTGCAGAATAGTATTTTCATTTTCAGTTTTTGTGGCTACATAACAGGTGTATATGTTTATGAGGTGATGAGATGTTTCAGTACAGGCCTGCAACGTGAAACAAGCACGTCATGAAGAATGGGTCATCTACTCTCTCAAGCACTTATGCATTGAGTTGCAAATAATCAAATTATACTCTTTATTTTGTAATGTACCGTTATTATTGACTATAGTCACCCTGTTGTGCCATCAAATAGTAGGTCTTATTCATGCTTTCTAACCAGAATAGTATTTATGATGTTGTGCCATTTGCATAAAAAGGATTTATTAATTATTTCTATATATACTATATATAGGTGTGTGTGTGTGTGTGCACGTGTGTGCTTGAGCAACATAGAAAAACCTGGAAAAACACACAAAAATGTGTTCTCTTCAAGAAATGGGGCCAAAGAGAAAGCATAAAATATACTTTTCTTCTTGATTTTGGATGTTTTCCTCACCAGTGACTTCTTTTTTTTAATCCCATGAATATGTTTTTTTAAAAAACAAAGTGTGTTCCCTCTGTGGTTTACTGTCTAAACGCCACAGGAACATCCTGAGCCTCACTGTATGATATGTGAGCCTCTCTGCGATGTCCTGGAGAAGCCCTGAGAAGCTGAGTTTAAACCCTTTTAACTGCAGAACAGAGAAGCTGCTTTGTCCCTCGCATTCCCAGGCAGAGTCTTGCTTCTCTTCCTGAAAGGTATTTGTGACCCACCTTTCCCTTGGCATCCTCTTGGTGACAGCTGCTACCGCACCACGGGGCCAGAGCCTAACGGGCCCGGGAAGTGGTTTCCACAGTTCTCAGAGGCGCTCTCCTTGGAACCGGCTGAAAGAGTGAACATGATGGATGCCTCGCTCACCACCTTCCCGGGAGGATGCATCACTAACTTCATTGCTTATTGACTCATGTCCCTGCTGCAATCTGGTGTGAGGGACACAGGGATTTGCTGACTCTTTCAAGGTTACAGGGATTGTCATGGAAATGCATCCAATGCTCTGAGCTCCCCTCTGACTTCTCTGCCTTAACTCTGTGCTACTGCTTCTCTATATTTAACACGGAGTTAGCCTCCGAAAGCCATGGCTTTGGAAATCCAAAGAGCTTGCCGCCAGGAGGGCACAATGCTGGGCTTACATGACTCCTCATTAGACCATTAGTTACATAATGTCCACATTCAGAAGGAAGGGAGGGCTGTGCAGTGCACTCAGCATTTTAATGCTACTGCAATTGCTGAAATCATTTCTTAGGATTACTTCTGTCCTAATTTTTCCCAAATCTGCTGCACAGATGCGGCACCTGTTTGAAGCATCTCTGGCCTAACGGAACTATGCCTGTGAACAGTTTGCACCTAGCAGGTTTGAGATGGTGTCTCTCTAGCAGTCCATGCCAGCTGGTCAGCTATGGTGACCTGCACGGGCTGTGGAGGCCTCATTTCTAGCTGGTGTAGTCCAAGGAGCCTGGTCTTCATGGATGTGTGACATTTGCCAGCATGTGCAGAACAAAGGAGACTGTGCTTCATTTAATAGTGCCCAGGGCTAGAGCAACACCTTTCTATTGGAGTGGAGAGGGCCAGAGGATTCCAGACTTGTCAAGAATGATCCTTTTGATAAATTACAAGTCAAGGTTCAAGGAGCTTAGCTGCAAATGATCCTGCATTTTTCTATATAAAGTCCACAGCATTGGTCATTTGTTACACTTTCACTTATAGGCACATTTTATGTTTTTCTTTCATCAGATAAATAAAACTTAGCTATCTATCTTTAGATAATTTATATTTCCTTTCCTCCACCCTGCTGTGACTCTATTAAGACTAGTTGTTTCAGCTGTCCAGCACTGCTGGTCACTGGCCCTACCAGGGTGAGGAAGGGGTGGGGGCAGTGGGGATGGGTGGTCCAGTCTCCAGTCCAGGATACTCAGCAATATTTGGATTTTCCAGGCTGAACATATGCCTGAAGGAGACCTGGTATTGCTTGTAGAGTGTCAGAGAGGGGCTGGGTTTGGGTTCAGTGGCCACAGGATTCCTGAACAAATACTGGGATTTTATGGCAAGAAGTCTATTTGCAACGTTTTTGGAGCAATTTCCTGGAGCAGAAGTTGGTTAAATTAAACCAGTGTAAACATCAGCCATCCTTGGCTTTTATCACGAGTTCTAGAAGACTATCTCCAGATACCTCCCTCACATTCCCTGATCCTGTAGTGAGGTTTTGTAGACAGCCCCCATGTTCACTTCCGGTGTTTTGGCTGCATTGCTGTGAACCATTGTTTCCCTTCACTTCACCTGTAGACATAACCATTACCACTGGACTGATTGTGATTCCCACAGTGGGAGTCCTAGCGTCTCCCTGGAATGATGTGAGAGTCGCAGAGAGTAATCATTCTCCTCCAACTGTCTTTTCTTAGGAGACTGAAGGGAGAGGGGATCAATGTTCCCTGTGCATTGTTCTGCAGCAAACTGTTCATTCTACCTTGACAAAGAGCATTTTCTTCTGCACTTTCTGCAGGCTGATCTTTCTTTTGCAGATGTCATGGAGGTATATTACTTTTCTCCTTGTGCTCAACTTTCTTTTTCTCAGCTTATGAGTGGCACCAGGAGGCCTCGAGTTCTCTTTGGGGTTTCCCCACTTTTCTCTCATGGTGTATGTGGCCAGATTCTCCAGGTGTAACATTTTGCAATTAGGATTACATTTATGAAAGTTAGAGTATGAAGTCCAGGAATATGAAGAAAACATCTCTCATGCCTCTCAAGTGAGGAGCTTGCCTACTTACCCTGACTACAAGTTGTGCCCACCAAGAGAGACACTAGATAATTAGGTAGCTTGAGTGGGGTCCCTTCACTTACTTCACCAGAGACATTGGATATTTTTCTGCCTGTTGTTTTGTGATAGGTGTTATTTTTGGAACTTGCTGAAATACTTAACCATTATATAAACTCTTTCAGTAAATGTGGCCATTCAGTTAGATGCAGTGACCTCTAAGTAGGGTTTTCAGGTATGGCAAAAATATGTATACAGAATACCAGGTTAAATTTGAACTTCAGATAAATAACAAGTAACTTCTTTTCTCCAAAATTCAAGTTTATCAGTGAATTCTACCTCTAAGGCCAGTCCCTAAACAGATGCTGTCTTCCAATGAGATCCTTTCTCTAAACAATATCTTGACAGTGAGAGATTATCTTTTCCCTTGTCCCCATTCTCCATCAGTTTACCAAAAAAACCATCGCAATATTTCTCAAGGTGCTCCCCATGATGACTCATCTCTACTCTTCATTTTGAATTACGGAGTAAGGTAAGAAAACCTCTATCTTGTTGAAAAATCTTAGGATCTGCACTCATTACTGCCAGCTTTACATCATTGATTGCCTTTAGTATATTCCTGAAATATGTACATTAAATAACTAGGGCTTTCAAACCACTCCCAAATAAGTTAACAGCAACAATCTCTGGTTTCCCCTATTTTGTGTAATCACAATAATCTCTTTGCTTTTGAGGCTTACTTGCAGTAAATGTCTTTTGTGATTAATTAAACTTATTCAGTTCCACTTCAGCATTTAAATAATCACAGCTGTTGTTTATTACTTCACATCCTAAACACAAGAGAAGTGCTTGATTAAATAGCCTTCTATACCAAACACCCCGAAGTGTAAGATGCTTGTAAATGGCAAAGGGGCATGGTTATTTTCCTGGCAAATGGAACTTTTTCCATAATAGTGACAGAGCAACTGCACTTACTGAAGATCCTCAATCCAGGATCTGATCTTGGGAAATCAGATCCCCATATGCTGGTCACTCTTTCATGGTAGACATCAGAGGATCTGTGAACACAGGGAGTGATGGGATCTCCATGGCTATTATTTGAATTGCAAATCATACCCCTAAGGCAGGTGCACTAAGGAACTGGAACTGGAAAGGTAAAGAAGAATCTGAGGTCCCAACATTCTGTTGTCCCTATTCACCCCTTCACCTAATTGCATGTGTTTTTCTTTGTTCCCCTCTGCCCTCGAGTTTCCTTTCCTTCTTTTTTTTATTGCATTTTTGGTTTTGGGGTACATGTGAAGAGCATGCAAGATAGCTGCATAAGTACACACGTGGCAGTGTGATTTGCTGCCTTCCTCCCCATCACCTATATCTGGCATTTCTCCCCATGCTATCTCCCCCCAACTCCCCACCCCCCACCGTCCCTCCCCTATTTCCCCCCAACAGACCCCAGTGTGTAGTGCTCCCCTCCCTGTGTCCATGTGTTCTCATTGTTCAACACCTGCCTATGAGTGAGAACATGCGGTGTTTGATTTTCTGCTCTTGTGTCAGTTTGCTGAGAATGATGGTTTCCAGGTTCAACCATGTCCCTCCAAAGACACGAACTCATCATTTTTGATGGCTGCATAATATTCCATGGTGTATATGTGCCACATTTTCCCTATCCAGTCTATCATCGATGGGCATTTGGATTGGTTCCAGGTCTTTGCTATTGTAAACAGTGCTGCAATGAACATTTGTGTGCACGTGTCCTTATAGTAGAACGATTTATAATCCTTTGGATATATACCCAGTAATGGGATTGCTGGGTCAAATGGAATTTCTATTTCTAGATCCTTAAGGAATCGCCACACTGTCTTCCACAATGATTGAACTAATTTACACTCCTAGCAAGGCAGGCCAATATTCAAGTCCTTTCCTTCTTTTATGTGTATTTTGCATGTGCTAAGTCCTCACTACTTCTTAGTTTTTGTATGTCTTCAAGCTATAAACATACTGATTGAAAGATTCACCTGCAGTCGAGGAGAGGTCAGTTTACTAACTTTCAAGTACTCTCATCAGTCTTGAACAAATGGTGTTGGAAAAACTGGATATTCACATGCAAAAATTACAAAAAGAATGACTTAAAATGGATTACAAAGTTAAACATAAGACATGAAACTGTAAAACTCCTAGGATAAAACATAGAGGAGAAGCTTTATCATATTGGTCTTGGCAATCATTTCTTGGATATGACCTGAAAAGCATAGGCAACAAAGGCAAAATGAGACCACATTGAATTAAAAAGCTACTGCACAGCAAAGGAAACAACACAGTGAAAAGCAACCTATGGAATGAGAGGAAATATTTGCAAATGATACACCTGATAAGGGGTTAAAACACAACAACACAATATAAAAAGCCCAAATGACCAGATTGAAAAATAGGTCCAGGACTGGAATAGACATTTATGCAAAGAAGACATACACATGGCCAGCCAGTCTACGAAAGAATGCTTAATGTCACTGATCATTAAGGAAACCAAAACCACAGTGAAATATCCCCTCATACTTGTTAGAATAGCTATTATCAAAAGACAAAAAACAAAACAAAATTCAAGTTTAGATAAGGATGTGGAGAAATTGGAATCCTTTTTGTACACAATGGATGGGAATGTAAAAGGGCACATCCACGATGGAAGACAGTATGGAGGTTCCCAAAAAACTAAACACAGAATGACCTTATGCTCCAGTATAAGTATACACTTCTGGATGTGTATCCAAAAGAGTTAAAATTTGGATCTCAAAGAGTTATCAACACTTCAGTGTTCACTGCCGCATTATTCAAAATAGCCAACATATAGAAACAAACAAATGTCCGTCGACAAGGGAGTGGATAAAGCAAATATGCTCTGTAAACCCAGTGGAATGTTATCCAACCTCAGAAAAAATCCTGCCACATTTGACCTTGAGGACATTATGCTAAGTGAAGTAGGCTAGTCACAGAAGGGCAATGACTGTGTGATTTCACTGATGCTGGGTGTCTAAAATAGACTCCCAGAAACAGAGAGTAGCATGGTGGTTGTGGGAGGTTTCAGGAAGGAAGTACTGGGGACTTGTTATTCAACGGCTGTAAAGTTCTAGTTACACAAGATGAACACGTTCTAGATATCTGCTGCACAACACTGTGCCTTAAAGCATTTGTGCACTTAAATTTTTGTTAAGAGAGATCTCATATTAAGTGTTCTTAACACACACACACAATGCTGCCTCTTGGGTCTGGCCTTCACAGGTCAGAGCAGGCTTTAGCTAGTGACAAAATGAGTCACTCTATGCAGATTTTGTAATTTATAGTATTCCAGGATTCCACAGTCCACTGGTATAAATACAATCAAATAGTGGTGCAATTTAATGACCATCTGCTCCCACTCATTAGAACCTTAGGAACTTGGCCCTTTAAGAGTTTTTTTTTTTTTTCCCCTGCTACTCTGCCCACCCACAACAAAAGGATTTCAGTCTCAAAACTCAATTGCATTCGAGTAGCGGCCTTTGGACTGCTGACTCAGTCTCACAGTTGATAAGAGCCTTATGTATCAAACCCTATTACCCTAATTAATTTATAATGAAGGCTATAATTGCCACAGGGACAGGAAAATGACATCTTCCCTGAGACATACTCCTCCTGAAGCTGAGTCATGGGAAAGCCTAGTTATGTTCTGATGATTATTTGTCAAGCAAGGAATGAAGAACCAGGGAGTCCAGGGTTCCCGGTCATCAGAACTGGCTGTGAGATCCAACTCCATGAAATGGCCTTTTAATGAGCAAAATAGGGGGCAGCTGCAAAGTGACAAGTAGCCTTTCTTTGGTTTCCTTTTTCTAAGCTTCATGGCTTTAGTGTTGGGCACTGCATGTGCCCTCCTTACCTCCTTCCTGCCCACATTTTATTCCTTTCATCTCTCTGGAAACTAGTTCACACAACTATAACCTGATTGCATTTCATGTGGTTTATAAAATAGTCTTCCAGAAGTCCTGGAACAGAAAGAAAGACACAAGGTTGGGGCCTATCTTCAATCCTGCAGGGCCTGGGGGGTGGTTCCCGCATGGACTCACCTGTAAACCTGGCAGTGTGGGGGTCCACACTTCATGGGGCACAGTCCACACATGGAATCTGGGCTGGTGAGAAGGTGCTCTCCTTTTCTGGAAAATTCGGAGGCACATTATTTTCTAGAAGGCTCCAGTGGGATTGAACCCATGCTGTCCACATCAGGGACCAGCTCAAACACACGCCTTTGTGTGTCTGTTTTCCCTGCACTACTCTTCCCAGTCCCCACTTTTGCTCCTGAGATCAGGTGCCAAGAAGTTTCTGCACCAAGTTTGGTCTCTTGCTCTGCTTTCTGGAAAAGGGGAAAAAGTGGCCCTCAGCATGGTGCCAGAACCACTCACTCACGGGATGATGGAGACAGGGCCTTATTGCTGTGGACGGCTGGGGAATAAGAGCCCTTGTTATGCAGGGTTTCCCAGTGGTTAAGACTTTCCACTGGTGGTGGTGTGGGAGAGATGCAGGTACAAGATAAAATTTTGGTTTCCCTTCATCAGTGACCCTTGGAAGGTGGTGGAGTGATTGTAACTGGAGGGATTGTGAAGCTGCCTGGCTTTCGTTAATGGCTCTTGAGTAGCCTGGAATAAAATGACAGGCTCAGGTTAGATAATCATCAATGGAAAGCTGACTGTGACAATCAGATGGCTTCCGAGGCAGTGTCGAAAACATGAGTTCTCATCTTTGGTTTCACATTAGAGTCACATAATCTGAGGTCCAAGTAATAGCCCTGACTGATTAATTCAAAACATCTGGAAGTTGGATCCAAGCAACAACTTTTGAAAGCCCCTCATGAGATTTCAAGGTTGAGACAAGATTAAGAAGCCCTGGGGACCTTTATCACCTGGGCTGTACCACCTACTCTGCTGGGAACCAGACTCAGGATTTAATGATAAAAACAGCAGGGCTACAAAGGAGACTGAACCCATCCCCATGTCAAAGTTTCCTTCCTGACAGGAAAAAAAAAGGAGTGTTCTGAGACTTAGGATTGGAATATTTGAGTGGGTGACAGTCTTAAAGCTCCATGGTCTCCTAAGCCCTCTGTCCCAGCAGAAATAGCTGGCTCCTACTTAGGAAGAGAACATCCTCCACTTACCTGGAGACCCTGCAGAGACATCACTTGAGGCAGGTGTGTGAGGGGCTCACTGTCCTGAAGATCGGCTCTACCTCCCACATTGCCAACAGCCCAATATCCAAGCCCTGCATCCAAGGTCAGGATGTAGAAGTGGGGAAATTGGTTTCTGCACCAGGAAAACAGTGTAACCACTCACAGCATTGCATGGCATGGTCGTACCATCAAGAACCATGGGAACCTGAATGGGAGGAAATCTTGAGGGTGTTGTGCCATGATGGGAAGAAAATGAGGCAGAGAGGAGAGAAGTGATGGACCTAAGAGCACTGTGCCTTGACTTGTGCTTCAGCATCTGTGCAGGGACACTGCAAACAGGTCTGGGGATGCTGTTATACCAGAGTCTCCCTCAAAGCCCAGACACAGGATGCACTACAGTAAATGAGGCAGCGAGTCCCAAACTCCCTTGGCATAGTTATAAGAAGTATCAGAAGGAAGGCACAGTGTGTCAGAGATGTGGAAGAGCAGAAATTCTACCACCAGAGGACACACACTTTAATAAAACAATAAGGAAAGCCTGGTGGGAGGGTTAGGCACTGGTGGCTTTAAAAGCTCTGGAATACACTCGCCTATGCCTATGTCCTGAATGGTATTGCCTAGGTTTTCTTCTAGGGTTTTTATGGTGTTAGGTCTTATGTTTAAATCTTTAATCCATCTGGAGTTAATTTTTGTATAAGGTGTAAGGAAGGGATTCAGTTTCAGCTTTCTGCATATGGCTAGCCAGTTTTCCCAACACCATTTATTAAATAGGGAATCATTGCTTGTTTGGGGGTTAGAGGAGGGATAGCATTAGGAGAAATACCTAATGTAGATGGTGGGGGGATGGATGCAGCAAACCACCATGGCACGTGTATACCTATGTAACAAACCTGTACATTCTGCACATGTACCCCAGAACTTAAAGCATAATGAAAAAAAAAACACTCTGGAATACCCTAAGTGCACACTAATGCCACGAGCTAGAAGACAGACCCCATGGAGAGTCAGTGGCTTGCCACACCGGTGAAGGTTTAGGTGCTAGTTGTTTGGAACATAACATCGCATCCTCTTTCAGATAAATGGCAAGTTCTTGCATTCCCCTTCCCTACTATTAAGAAATAATCCTCTTGCTTGGGAAGTCTCTTTGGCATTTAGAAACAGAGTTGCTTCAACCCATTAATCTACTAACCCAAATGCTTCCAGTTTTGAAAGGTTCCCAGAACAAAGTAGAGCTATGCAGAAGGTCCTGCTGCAGTGGAAATTGTGCTGTTGATCACAGTGTATGACTCAGCAAGTCTGATGGGGTCTGGAGGCATCTCTGGTGGGTAAGGGTCTCAGTAGAAGCCTGCCAAGCCCCCAGTACAAGAGTCCATGCAGACCTCTACAATTATGGAGCTAGGCCTTACCTTGGGTAGTGGAGAACCTTATTTACCATTTGAAAAACACTGAGCAGCTGGGCCCTAAATATGGCTGGAGGCACCCTTGACAATCTACATTTTATAAGCTCCATAAAGCCAGGAGGTGCCCATGACAATTTGGAAATTTTCAGCTCCATTTCATCAGGTACCCATCACAATCTGGGTATTATCAACTTCATCTGGCCAGGAGGTATCCACACAATCTGAGTATTATCAGTTCCATTTATCAGGAGGTAGCCATTGCAATCTGAATATTATTGGCTCCATTCCATTAGGAGATGCCCATCACAAGCTGGGTATTATCAGCTCCACTTCATCAGGAGGTGCCCATCACAATCTGGGTATTATCAGCTCCTTTCCATCAGGAAGTGACCATCACATCATGTAGGTATTATCCATTCAGTCATCAGGTCTGGCATGTGTACCATCAAACCACCCTACACTGAACATGGTTCAGTGGAGATCACTTGGGGTCACTCTGAGAGGTCTGGAAGTCCTGTCAGTTACAAGAACAGGTAGCCCAGCCTTATATCTCTTTACCTCTGTAATACCAACACCTCAACTTATAGCTGTTGCCTCACAGGTGTTTCCTATGACCACTTACAGAGGAGGAAATATTTCGGTTTTGTTCCCAGATGGCTGGGCATGATACATAGTTGGCAGAAGAAAATGCAGTGCCACCACCACGTTCCAGCCTGCCTCAGGAGCCTCCAAAGGAAAATGACAAGGGGAGCCGCTCCCAGGGGCAGTTGCAAGGTAGTCTTGGTTATTCATTTTGAGGAGAGTGAAAATGCTTGAGTTATGGCTCTGCAGGTGAATTTCTGGCCTGTGCAGAATGGCTTGGCTCTTTGGGAGGGACCTGGAAGGGGAGAATGGACACAGAGAAGTTTGAAGAAGAGGCAGGTGAGAGGTCATGGCAGCGAGAACATGTGAGCATCCTCAGGAAATGCTAAAGCTGCCAGAGAGGGCTATGGGGACACAGCACCTGTCGGGTAGGATGACTGTCCTGTGGGTGTCACCAGTCTCTGTTCTGGGCTTCCAGTTCTTGAGTAGGGGACCCATGGATGAAGAGGCCAAGGCGATGGGCACGGAGGCTAGGCAGTAGCTTTAAGTACAGGCTCCCTGTCGCCGTGGCTGATTCAGCTAGCATCGTGGCCACAAGACCAGCCGGTCATCAATTCAGTGAGTACCATGGCTATGAGACCATGCTGTTATCAGCAAAGCCTGACACAGAACCTTCTCTTAACCACCAGCCATCCACTGGCACCAGTGTGTGTAGGAGAACCCCTTTACCTGGTTGAGGTAACCGTCATTTGCTTACCCTGCTCTCTGTCTCTGCCAGCACCCTCATCAAATGGCTTGAGGGGTGCCTCACCCACCAGCATAGAACCCACACAATGTCGCTTCTGACCAAAGGCCCCACGTTGAAGTAAAGGAGATGCCAAGAGGGTGTTTGACTGTTTGATGCATGAGCAGCTGTACCCTAAGCCTTTATCACGCACTGCATCCCTTCAAAGCAGAATGTGGGAATGGCTGATTAAAGTTTTACCTGAAAGGCTACTCAGCCCTGATGCCCTTTAGTTTGGAGAGTTGGTTCCTGCAGGTGGTACAGGCCCTAAGCCAGTGGTACAGGCCCTAAGCCAGTGGCCAGTCCCAGTAGCAGGAATACATGAGTTCAGGACCTGCGACCCACTGGTAGAATTTGTGCTCCAAATTCAGCTTAGGCTGTCTTGCAATAAAAATCCTGGTTCTTGGAGAAGCGGTGGGGTGGGGAGGAATGCTTTGCCTAGGACACATTGAAGGTTCTTGTGAACTCGAAAGTGTAAATGCCACTTGGTTATTTTGGGGTCCTCATGTTAGTTCCAAGGTTGGTGGTCATGGCCCACCCTGCTGACCACTGCAGTCAGGATTGCAGTTGTGCAATGCAGGGAGGAAGGGCCAGTTGGCACCTAGCTCTTGACACTTCCAGTTTGATCACAACTGTAAATGGCAAAAGCCAGCAACCATGGCCTGGTAAGGGCTCAGCAACCAAGCGCCCAGGCCCTTTGGGGATGAGGGCCTGGGTCACAATATAAAGCAGTAACCCAGTCTGCCAAAGTGCTGGCTTGGTATGAGGGGACGCAGAAGACGAGGTGGGGTGGGAGGTAGCCTGGGACCTGGGACAGCCGTGGGCATCATAGCTAGTTAACCCTAACCTTCCCACATTCAGTCTTTTTAGAAAATGCCACGAACTGCACCCTGGAGAGCCTTGTGTTGAACGATGTCTGGATCTGAGCAGGACACTCTGTGGACTGTCAGATACCACCTGTACCTGCCTCACACACTGCACTCCTCCTCAGGCATAACCTCCTCAGGCACAGCCCGAGGGCACCTCAACTCAGCTGTGCTGTGCGTTTCTGTCTGCTCCAGGTGCTCTCTGAATGCAAGGCAAGAAACACTTGAGCAAACTTGGAATTGCAAGGGAATGATCACACTACAGTGTAACCTCTTACCAGTTCGGACTTAAAGCCCATGGAGAAATGGTCTCTTCTTGTGGGCACATTCTACAGAGGGACCTGATGGGACTGAGCCCAGATGCCCACTGTCGTGATCAGCCTAGCACTGCAGATTTCAATTCCTTTCACTCATTTCTGTGTCGTGCTTGTTAGTTTCCCTCTCCTGTTTCCTGAGGTCACTTCCAAAAACAAACTTCCAGCATGCATGCCCTGGTCTTATGCTTTGCCTGTGTGGAAGCAGCTGGAACACCCAGACAAAGACACTGTTGTCCCTTGGAATCTCACAACTTCGAACAATTACAGTCTAGTTTGAGGATCTGGGAGTCACTCCATTTTTATTTTTCTCTCTTGCTGCATTTTCTATAAATCCCTCTGTTGTAGACTTAATAGTGTCCCCCCAACTTTATTCATATACTAACATCCTAGGCCCCAATGCAGCCCTATTTAGAGATACGGCCCTTAAGAGGGCAAGGAAGGTTTAACAAGGTCACAAGGCTGAAGCCCTCATCCCATAGGGCTGATGTCCTTATAAGAAGAGAAAGAGACACCAGAGCTCCCTCTCCATGCTCACAGAGGAAAGGCCACGTGAGGAAGACATGGCAGGAAGGTGCAGTCCACCAGCCAGTGAGAGTCCTCACCACCGCTTCTGGTTTGACGCCAGTTCATGTTCTCCCCACCCACTGCCTCTCACCTCCGGCAGCAGAGGCATCATTCGGGTCTTTAACCCCAGCTTTTACTCATTTGCAGTTTTGAGGCCTCTGTGATCTGAGCATTTTTGCTCAATCTGAAGGCACCTGTTTCTCCCAACATAAAAGCATCAATCCTCATTCCCTTCAGCATTTACTCCCAGCAGCTTGCGAAAGCTCTAATAGGAAGTAATTTGATGAACGGGTGAAGGTGGAGAGGGCAGAAGCAGCTATTGGCTTCTGCTTCTTTCGAGAAGAATCTCTCAGTGGTTCCATCAGCTCACAGTGTTCCAGTTGCCTCGTGTTGCTGTCAGCACTCAGTGGTGGTATGTTCTCTTTAATGTGGTCACCCTAGTGGGTGTATATTGGTGTTCACTGCGGTTTTAACAAGGTATTCTCAGAGACGTGTTGCCCAACCTAAAGAGGACATGAATCCCTGATCAGAAAATATGGTGTGAGAGGCGTATTAAGATGGTCTTTCAGGAGGAGGGAACACACGTTTATCAAGCATTTTATACATAAAGTGCAACATGAGATGTTCCACCCAACTGTGTGTTTAAGATTTCCAACTATTCTATACATTAAGTTTCGCTCTTCCCATTTTGTGGAAGAAACAGACTTTAGAAACACTTAATAAATTACCCCAGTTCTCATATTTATAAATATTTGGCTCATGTCATATTCACAGATGTGGCTGCAGGTTTCTTGTAGTATTGGCACTGATATTGAGAATTATGTTTATTTTGCAGAAGGAGAGAGAGAGAGAAAAAAGACATGGGAAGTGGGGCTGGGTAGACAGGAGAAGCTAAGGGAACTTTCAAGCATGCTTTGCCATTTCAGTGGGAGAAAAGGAATTGAACTTGGGCTGCTGACCCCGCTTCAGGGATGAGCTTCCTTGGCTGCGGAGGGCTCCTGAGGCCCTTCTGGTATAATGGTTCATGTTTCACAGCAAAACACTCAGAAGCTTTCTCACAGTGGAGACAGTCACTCCTGATCTCTCATTTGCTCCTCCAAAGCTGTAAAAGCCACAATCTCTTTATCCGCAAAACCTTGAGAAGAGACAGGACAGAAAGTTTCTTCCTTTTCAGGTAAAACAGCTGATGCTGGGAGTTCTCTAGTAACTTGTTCAAGATCACAGAGTGGACAGAACCAAAGCAAGAATGCAAGTTCAGGCCTCCTTCTGCTGTATAAATATCGTGAAAGGGTCATACGTGATCTATTTTCTCCAGGGAACTTTGCGGCATGTTTGGGTGCTATTGTCTTATAATTCTTCTGTTTTATTAAGCCCGGTGTTGGCTACAAGAAGGCTGTAATGAGTTCAGTTTCATTATGAATGTGGTGGTGGCTGACTTTTACTGAACGCTCCCTTTGTGACTGGCACACATCCTAATCACCAGCCTACAAGATCGGCACTGCTGCTCCAGGTGAGAAGGCTGGAGCATGTAGAGGTGGAGTATCTTGCCCAAGGACACTGAAGTCAAAACATAAGCAATGCACACATTTAGCCTTATGGTTGCTTCACATCCCTTCTCTTTGTGAATATGAAAGTACACCAAGTGTGGTTTTACAGACAAGGGTTGTGAGCACTTCCGTAAGGAATCTACAGGGTCCATGAGCAGAGGGCTGTGTGGCATTGATTTCTGACATGGGACTGTAGGAAAGCTCAGTAATAAAGCTTGCCCATTAGCCCCGAAAAGCACTTGTAGAGTTGCTGCCTATCAGCTTTAATCCACTTAAGGTGGCTTTAGACTGCTGACTCCAGGACGCCAGATGGAAGAGCCACATCAGGCTGGCGCTCTTCTTCCTCCTCCCTCTCCTCTTCCTCCCCCCTCCTCTTTCTTCACCCTCTCCTCTTCCTCCTGCTCCTCTCCAGCCTTTTCTTGCCCCGCCCTCTCCTCTTCCTTTTCCTCCTTCCTCTTTTGGTCCTTCTCTTGCTGCTCCTCCTCTTCCTCCTCTCTCTCTTCCTCCCCCACCCTCTTGCTCCCACCTCCCCCGCTTCCTTCTCCTCTTCTTGGTCCTCCTCTCCCCTTCCCTTTCTTTTTTCCTCCTCCTCCTTCAATAGAAAAAGCAATACAATTAATGTGCCTATGGAAAGTGTAGTTTATGTAGCTATGAGACAAAGTCAGCTGGTCATTGATAGGGTATTATTGTTCTGGTGTTAGCTTAGCCATTCTTTTTGTTAAAAATAAAATATTTCTGCCTGTCATCCCAGCATTTTGGGAGGCCGAGGTGGGTGGATCGCCTGAGGTCAGGAGTTCAAGGCCAGTCTGGCCAACGTGGCAAAACCCCATCTCTACTAAAAATACAAAAATTAGCTGGGTGTGATGGTGCATGTCTGTAATCACATCTACTTGGGAGACTGAGGCAGGAGAATTGCTTGAACCTGGGAGGTGGAGGTTGCAGTGAGCTGAGATTGCACCATTGCACTCCAGCCCCAGCCTGGGAAACAAGAGTAAGACTTCGTCTCAAAAAAGAAAAATGTATTTCTAATACCGATGTTCCAACTGCTGAGATTATTAACACATTTTAATATTTTCACCCTGTTTGCCTAATTTTAAGTGAAGAAATAAAATGTTTCAGATTAGGTCAAGACTCTGGCACCCACTGCCAACCACTCAATTTTATTTTTATTTTTTATTTTTTCTAATAGGGTCTTAAAAATTATTATTATACTTTAAGCTCTGGGGTAGATGTGCAGATTGTGCAGGTCATATACACCATGGAATGCTATGCAGCCATTAAAAAGGATGAGTCCATGTATTTTGCAGGGACGTGGCTGAAACTGGAAACCATCATTCTCACTCAACTTTATAAAGCAGAACTCCTGATTTTCCCCCAGACATATCCATCCTGCAGCCTCCCCAACTTCAGCAGAAGGCACCAGCTCTCCCGATGGCTCAGCCGTAAGCAGATCTGTCCTGGCTCCTCTGTTTCCTTCTGCTGCTTCCCTTATCTCTGCCTGCAGCATTTCTCCCAGATCTGCCACCTCCCTGCCTCATCACCCCTCTCAGACTCTTCCCAGACTCCTGCCATGGCCTCAGTGGGCTCCCCAATTCTGCCCTGGCTCTCCTGGCATCTGACTTTGATTCAGCAGTTCCACTGATTTTAAAATGACCATCAGAACAGGCCACTGCCCCACATCACATTCAGAAGCAACTCATGCATGATGGGGCCTCCCCTCCCCCAGTCTGGCTAGACTAGTCTTTCACCTGCTCCTGGAGCCCTGCAAGCCCCTACCTGCTCTGAGGGCCTCTGCCTAGAATTTGGTCCCTGGGTCTTCACAGAGTCCCTGACTCCCTTCATTCAGATCCCAGAGAGCTTCAAAACACCTGCTCAGCTTCTCCCCTGCTGCTCAGCCTTCCCCTGTCCTCATGGACAACCAGCCTCACATTACACATTCATTGGTTTACCGTCTGTGTCACCCACATTCACTACCCTGGATTAAAGCTTTATGAGTTTGTCTTTTTACCACCACATCCCTTTACCTAGAACAAATACTTCATTTTTGTTAAATGAGTGAATACATCTCATTGGATTGCTTTACTCTGACAGCAGCTACTCAAAGAAGTTGATGTGCATGAAGCCTCCTTCTGATTTGCTATATTTATTACACATTTATGTGCCCATATGGATTTCATGCAAACTGGTATGTTTGAAATTTTCACTTAAACAGTATCATGTCATATGTGACCTTTTGCAACTTGCTGCTGCTTTTCTGGTCCAAAACTGTGTTTAAGATTAATCCATGTTGATACTGGTACATTTATTTAACTGTTGCACAGTGTTTTGTTGAATGAATAGATCTCAGTTTATTCATTCCCCTACTGCGTTGTAATTTTTTTTATTTTTATTTTGGAGTGGAGCTGTCTCTTTAATACTCATCTGAGAATTCTTCGTTAGACCCACAGAAGAACTGCTGGGCTGTAAGTTCTGTGCAACTTCAACTTTGCCGTGTGTGTCAAGTTGTCCAAAACTGTTTGTACCGTTTTACGAAGTGTAAGAATTCCATTTTTCACATCGTAATCAATATTTCTAGTCATCACAGTTTTTATTTTTACTGGATAGGTATCTTATGTGTCTCATTTTTGGTTTATCTTGTACTTTCCACTTCACCACTATTATCTTTTTCTCCATATGTTTATTGGTCATGCAGGTTTCTTGTTTTCTAAATTGTATTTTGCCTGCTTTTCTCTTAGGTTGTCTATTTCCTATTGTTTGAATGAGGTCTTTAAGAACTCTATATAAGACTATTTTGTAGTTTATTCACATTACAAATATCATCTCACAGTCTGTGGTTTTCTTTTCAGCTTATTTATGATGTCTTTTTATTTACATGCTTTAATTTCATGGAATTTTTTCTTTGTATTTGATTTGTTTCTATCTATTTTCAAGAAATGCTTGCTGCATTATAAAAATGTTCTGCTATATTTTCTTTCAAAGTTTAAAGTTGGCTTTCTACAGAGTTTATTTTATTTTGGGGTATGGTATGAGATAAAAATCTAATTTTATCTTTTATACAGAGAGACACCAAAGCCAGCGCAACTTTTAAAACTTTTTAATTTATTGAATGGGTAATACATTCATAGGGTTTGAAGATTGTAATAATGCTGCAAAATGCATACCAAGAAGTCTCATTCCAACCCCTGCTTCATCTGTTCTCTTCTCTCCATAAGACAACCACTTCTTATTGATTATTCTTTCTTTTCTTGTAGGTGCCAGTAGTGCAAATAGAAAGATATTCTTATTTTCCCTTTCTTAAACACAAGTGGCATGCTTAGCCGTACTGTTCTGCACCTTGCTTTTCTCACTTAACTATTTTTCCTGGAGCTCTTTCCGTTTGAATGCATATGGAGCTTTTCATTCTCTTTTGTAGCTGAATAGTCTTTTATTGTGTGGAGCTATTAGAATGTGTTTAACCAGTTTCCTATAAGTGAACATTTGGGTTGTCTTCAGGCCTTTTCTAGGTACTACTAACAATGCTGCAATAAATGCCTTTATACACACATCTTTTCTCATGGGATAAATTCTCAGAAATGTTATCTCTGGGTTAAAAATGTATGCATATGGATTAGAAATTGTGATGAATCTTGTCAATCAGCTTCCACAGCTATTAAATCATTCTGCACTTCTATTAGGAATGCATGAGAGTACCTCCCTCCTTGTAGACTTGTCAATAACAGGTTGTCAGACTTACACACTTTTGACAGGTGAGAAATTGTATCAAGGGTATTCTGTGCAGTTTCATTCATTTGCTTTCCATCTTAGGTTTTTTTCTTTTATATCGAGTTATAACTAGAATTAAGCACATCAGTCTAAACTCTGTAGTTGTATGACATTTTCCATATGTATGCATTTTATGCACAGATTTACTGCTCTGGTAAAATACAGAACATTTCTGGTAGAGATGGCTCTCTCATGCCTGTCTCAATGGGTATACTCCACCAGAATAGAAGAAGCCACTAATTAGATTTCTATCATCCCATCTTAGTTATGCCTTATTTTGAATTTTTATTTTTATTTTTTGAGATGGAGTCTCGCTCTTTTGCACAGGCTGGCATGCAGTGGCATGATCTCGCCTCACTGTAACCTCCACCTCCTGGGTTCAAGTGATTCTCTTGCCCCAGCCTCCTGAGTAGCTTGGAGTGTAGGCACTTGCCACCATGTCCAACTAACTTTTTCTTTTTTTGTATTTTTAGTACAGATGGGGTTTCACCATGTTGGCCAGGCTGGTCTTGGACTCCTGACCTCAGGTGATCTGCCTGTCTCTGCTCCCAAAGTGCTGGGATTACAGGCATGAGCTACTGCACCCAGCCAAATTTTATACTTATTAATATTATGAATCATGGAGTATATTCTCTTTCATGTCAGATTTCCTTTACTCACATCATGTCTATGGGGTCCATCCATGTCCTGTATGTAGCAGTTGTTTATTTCCCTTCTTTGCTGTGAGGTGATGCATTGTATGAATATAGCACAATTCATTTAACCTTTCTCTGTTGGTGGATATCATGGCTGTTTCAAGTTTGGACCATTATGAGTGAAGCTGCCATGAGCATTTTTGTGTATGTCTTTTTGTGGATGTAAGTGCTCATTTTTGTTGGGTATATACCCAACAAAATGTGGGTATAGCAGTAAAGAGTGGATTTAGCAGGTCAGGCTTAGCTTTAGAGATACTGGAACAAGTTTTTTTGGAAGTAGTTGTTGTCAAGAACTGTGAAGATCCTGAGCTTTTGCCCCTATTGCATGCCAACGTGTTAACCTGGGAAAGTGTCATCCACAAGACTGCTGGGTCAGTGATGAAGACGGTTTATTAGAGGCATGGTCATAGCCAGAGGATCAGTGATTTTCTTGCCTGATCGCTAGAGTATCAGTGATCTTCGTGCTTGGTCGCTGGGTCCCAGTTTCCATAGAGGGACGTGAAGTGGGTAGATGTCCAGTGAATTGTACTCAGAGTTTAGGAAACCCACATTGCTTATGTTGTAAAAAGCATGCCTGCCCTTTGCTCTGGAAGGAGACACTACTTCTAAGGCTGTTTACTACACACGCATCCCAGAAAAGATCCTTTGGAACAGAGGCCAGTTAAGGTCTCACTCATAAAGTATGTAGAAATGAGAGACCCACGAAGAATGTCTTCCAGAGCTGTATCAATTTACAGTCACCAGTGTTCCAGTTGTGCCATATCATTTTCAACATTTGCCATTGACTGACAATCTCTAATTATAGCCATTCTGGTGCATGTGCATTGGTATTTCATTGTGGTTTTAGTTTGCATCTCTGATGTGTGATAATGTTGAACACTATTTCATGTGTTTATTAACAATTTTTTTCTGATTTTATCTTATTACTTTAGATTCAGGGGGTACATGTGCAAGTTTGTTACATGGGTACATTGAATAATGCTGGGGTTGGGCTTCTATTGAACCCATCACCTGAATAGTGAACATTGCTCCCAGTAGGTAGATTTTAACCCCTTTCTCCCTCCTTCTCTCTCTGCTTTCGGAGCTCCCAATGTCTTTTGTGCTTGTTAACAATTTTGATATCCCCATTTGGAAAAATCTATTCAAGTTTTTTGAAAGCAGTTTTTAAGTGGAATTTGTATGTATTTCTTATTGATTTATAGAAGTTCTTTTTTATATTTTGCATATGAGCCTTTTAGAGTATAAAAACAGAAGTCCTTAATTGCAATAAAAGTTATTTTTATTGTTTTGTGATATGGTTAGTGATTTTTCATATGCTGCTTAGTAAATCTTTTTGAGCCCCAAATTATGATGATCTTTTCTGATGCTTTCTGTAGACACTTGATTCTTTTAGCTCTTACATTTAAGTCTATGTTCCATTTCAAGTGGACATTTGGTATCTTTCTGGTGGTCTAATAGACTCAGTGCTCCGAAGTGAACTCTAGTGTATATGTGAGGTATGATTCAATGTTCTTTTTTCCCCTACATCGATATCCAATTGACTATATAATTTACTGGAAAGGTTTTTCTTTCCCCATTGAATTGTGATAAAGCCTTCTATATATGACTGAATTCTATTTGCTAATATTTTCTTTAGGATATTTTGTGTTCATATTTATAAGATACATTGGTTGTGATTTTCCTTTCTTATTCTTGCCAGATTTTGCTATTTTGTCCCTATAAAATCAGTTAAATATTTCCTTTTCTTATTTTCTAGAAGAGTTTAAGATTGGCATTGTTTATTCTCTGAATTTTTGGAAGAATTTGTCTTTGAAACCATCTAGACCTAGAAAACTGTTTTTGTAGGAAGGATTTTAATTGTAGATTTAATTTATTCAATACTTAACATGGCTTTCCTATTTCTTGTTGGGTCAGTTCAGAAACTGTGCTTTTCAAGGAATTTGTTCATTTCATCTGAATTTGAAAATTTATTACCACAAAATTATTTATAGTATCCTTTCATTTTATTTTTTAATATCTGTAGGGTTTGTAATAATGTCTTTTTTAATTCCTAATATTAGCAAAATGTTTTTTTTCTTGATTAATCACGTTGGGGGTGTTTTGGCTATGTATTTCTGCATAATTAACCAATGTCTTAGTGCTTTGAGTAACAATTAATTATCTCTAATGCTTCTGTGGACTGACTGGCCTGAGTTGAGTGTGGTTTTTTTGTTCCCCTGGTGGTCTTGTTTGAAGTCTGGCATGCAGTTTCAGTCAGATAGCCTGTGGGGTTGGATCAACCGAGCCAGACATCCCAGGGGTGTGTACTTGCCAGTAACCATCAGGAGCTAAGCTGGGGCTGGCTGCATGTGAAGTTGCTGAGTGATGCACTCTGTATTAGTTACATTCACATATTTAGAAGAATTCTAAAATAGATTTTAAAAATACCTCAAATGCCCTATTATATCATTTTTCACTCAAAAATTTTACAATTTGATGACCTGCTGTATTGGTGAGACTATAGGGAGAGAGATCATTTCATACAATGCTTAAAAAAAGAATGCAAAATTATTCAACATCTGTGAAGGCTAATTGTCAATACATGTCACAATTATATATGCATATGCACATGCTTTTTTAATCCAGGAATCTCACTTCTGTGAATGACTGTGTTGTTGAATAGAAGGGATGTTAGTAGACATGCTTACCCCTCGTCCTGACTTTAAAAAGATTATATCTCACCTTTCATGATTAGATGTGCTATTAGATTTGTGCAAAAGTAAATGCGGTTTTTGCCATTGAAAGTAATGAAATTACTTTTACACCAGCCTAATATTTATGCTTATTCATTATTTGAAGATAAGAACATTTTCATTTTATTTTAGTTTACTAAGAATATTGAGTGTTGAATTTTATCAAATATTTTCTGCATCTATTGAAAGGCGATCATATAGTTTTACTCCCTTCACCTGTTAATGTAATAAATTTCATTAGCACTTTTTCTAATAAGCTATCCTTGCTTTCCTGTGACCAACCCTATAAGTCAATTTAAAAGAAATGAATTACTAGAATCTATTGCTAATGTGTAAGTTATTGCATTTGCATTTATATTCAAATGTGAAGTTTCTTTCTCCTTTTGTCCTCATCATCTTTTAATTTTGATGTCACTAGAATTCTAAAGGGAATTGGGAGAGCTCTCCCACTTTTCCTAGCTGGGTTATTGCCTGAATAAAGAAGCATATTTCACAGAACCTTCTGGCCCCCAACTAGGTAATCAATCAATGTTATCAATCTGATTAGACTGATGTTTAAGACATTTATTCATTTAATACAAAATTGTGAGGATGTTAAATACATATAAAATGTTAGCCTTTGCAAAATCGACAACTATTACAACAGTGAAACAGGGAAGGCTCATTGAAATGCATTAGACAGCCATTACTCAAAGCTTGGAATGTTTTTTAGGGGGTTGATAATCCCTCATGAATTCCCAGTTCTTCTCAACTTAGCATTGCTAGCATTGGCTTAATATGTCTATACAGCAAGATGCCTGGCATTTTGGAAAGGTCAGATGGTTTGAAAGTGAAAATGAGAGTAGTGGTCTTGGATGGAAAATTAATGGTAAATCTGGAACAGATGCTAAGTAATTTTTTGAACAAAATTTATATTACATGGTGGTGGTGATTTTTAATTATTTATATATCTGTAGTATAGGCATATGTTCTCTATGGTAAAAATAAATCACAACCCACATTGTTTTCTTTTTCAATACATTGTTCAAGCCATATTCTCAGAAATATTCCCTAACATTTAAGAGTGCATAAGCTATGTAAGTTCCTGTTAGACATTTTGTCATTAACATCAGCTAGTTACAGTAGAGAAACCATCATCTTCCTAAAGCCTCAAATTGGATTGTTTCACATTTTTAGTTTGAACTTCAGGGAAACACTAGGCCTTTACCCATTCTCTTATCCAGTGAATGAGCTATGATGAAGGTGTTCTCGACTAACAGACACATGTGTAACATTTGATGCTTTGGGTTTTGTGTTCATGTAAAAGAAGATCCTGGCAGGTTAAGGAACAAGTCTACAATCCACATTTCTTCTTAGCATTGAAGGCAGGTCTAAAGACTATCTAGGGTAGTGACACTAATAGATTGGAGATGTCAGGGGACAAAAGGACATCTATAATCCAGTAATTCCTTGAGAAAAGTAGGGTTGAATAGAAATGACTTCTGAAAAATGTTATTATAGAAACTCTGTCACCACCAATGAGCCAGGTGTTTGTGTTCTATTCCTCACACTTTAAGAGATTAGAAGCTAATTGTATTATACCTAAAATGTTAGTGATTTGCATTTCTCTGATAATTAGTAATGTGGAACATCTTTTCATATACCACTTGGCTATTTGAATGTCTTCTTTTGAGAAATGTCTATTAAAGCTCTTGACCCATTTTTAAAATGAATTATTTTCTTAAGTGAGTTGGAGGAGTTCCTTATATATTTCAGATATTAATTTCTTATCAGATATGTAGTTTGCAAATGTTTTCTCCCAATCCATGGGCTGTCTCTTCACTGGCCAATTGTTTTCTTTGCGGTAAAGAAGTTTTATAGTTTGAAGTAATCCCTTCTCCATTTTTACTTTTGCTGCACGTGCTTTTCATGTTATATTCAATAGGTCGTTGCCTAGATTAATTCCATGAATTTTTTCCCCTGTGTTTTCTTTTAGGAGTTTCATACATTCAGGTTTTAGGTTTAAATCCTTAGTCCGTTTTGAGGTGATTTTTGTCTGTGGTAGCCCTCAGACAGTGGTGCACCTGGTTCTTGGGCATTTGGATTTGGACTGGAACCTACACTGCAGGGTTTCCTGGGCCTGCAATTCACAGATAGTGGATTGTGGAACTTCTCAGCCTTCATAACCATGTGAAGAAATCCCTCATGATAGATCTCTTTCTATTTCTTTCTCTCTGTATCCCATTGGTCCTGTTTCTCTGGAGAACCCTAACACAATCTGCAACTTCTTATTCCCTGTAATGAGAAACATACCATGTTCCTGACATGTAAGGTCCCAGGTGAGGTCAGTTTACATCCCATCCCTGGCTTACTGTGAATAAATAATAAACAACAAAATCCATCCAGTGTTGCAATAGAAAATACTAGCCCATATTTGTCTTATCTGTACTTTTAATGAACATTGCTCTCTTCATTTTCTAAAGGCATGCCCCAATTTATTAGAGTCATAGAGCAAGTTTACTGGCATTTTGTGACCTATTTTGTATGAAAGAAGGTTTCAAAAATTTATGTCTTTAAAAAGCCTTATTTTTGTTTTATACTGATTTTAATTTTCACAGCCTTTTCCATAGATTTTGTTATAAATTAAATCTTTCCTATTAGGAAATATGTTTGATTATTAATCACCAGGGGTGTACATTGGCATGGGAGAAAGGAAAATTATAGCAAAGAAAATATGTTTTCTAAAGTGCAAATAGGTATCCAGAATCTCTGCTGAAGGAAGTCAGTTCACATGGCATAGGGGCCAAAAATAGAAACAAAGATACTTTTCCTTCATACTTTTTATGTTAACAATCACTTGTAACCTTTTAGGCAGACTTTGTATCTTTTCCATGTCTAAATTTCTTTCTTTGCAAAAATTACAGTAGGTATTAAAAAAAAGATAACTGATACATTGTTTCCAAAGAAACATATTTCTAAGGTTTAGAAATATTAAAAAAGTTCTCTCTTTTCAGTTATCATGAGGTTTATAATACAATCAAGGAGTAATAAGAAATGTGAATGTTTAATATTAACATAAATTATAGTATTAAATATTTTTATAGAATGTATTTTCATTTTACCATTTACCATTTCAAACCAATATTAATTAACCAAATAGAGTTTGTATAGGATTCTAACATCAACCCATGATCCATATATTCCTAAGCCATAACAATTCCAATTCTGAATATTGTTTGCTTTTTATATAATTTGGAGTTTAAAATCTACCTTTATCTTAAAGCTTATAAAATATAGAAGTGAATGAATCAATGATATAACATCTTTTTCTCTGAAGGTCATTTAGAGTTAGCAATAACTGAACTAATATTTTAAAACGATATAATTTTATTAATATTTTTGAGTAGAAAATTGCATGTTATCATCCTCACTCACCATCCTTCTTAAACTACCTGTTGGGAGTTCTGCCTCAGGTGTTAGGTATACAAGGAGGTGCAAAATAAACTTCCTAAATAATAAGAATGATAGCTAATATCTATTAGCCCCAGTACTGGCACTAGGGCAAGGATAGTTAGGCATTTGCCTCGGGCACAAAATTTGTGTGTGTGGGGTGGGAGTTCATCAAAAAAAATCAGTAATCAAGATAAAGAAATCCATTTGCCCCACCCTGGTCCCCACCTACTGAGCACTTCCTGTATATAAAGTCCTCTACTAAGAACTTTTTTTGCAATTTTCCTACAATTTTTTTTAATGGAGCCTGTCTCTGTTGCTCAGGCTGGAGAGCAGTGGCATGATCTCTACTGACTGCAACCTCCACCTCCCGGTTTCAAGCGATTCTCCTGCCTCAGCCTCCGGAGTAGCTGGGATCATGTGTGTGTGCCACCACGCCCAGCTAATATTTGTATTTTTAGAGGAGACGAGGTTTCATCATGTTGGCCAGGCTGGTCTCAAACTCTTGACCTCAAGTGATCCACCCACCTCGGCATCCCAAAGTGCTGGGATTACAGGCATGAGCCACTGTGCCCAGCCACACAATTTTTTTAAGAACTTTCTTAAGCAGTGACCCCTTACAATGGTAGGCGTCACTTACAGCAAACTTCACACTGCTAGTAAGTGGTAAAACTGGATTTTATTCTCGAGTTTTATGCTGTGGATACCTTCTTTCCCTTGTGGAAGTTAGTATCCATCCCACGTGGCAGGGATAAAATCACAGCTGCCACAAAGCCATTAATAACAATCAATGCTGAGGTGGAAGGCAGAACAAGGTAGAGAAACAAAAAGTTCCACCGATCGTCCCTCCAGCAAGGACACCAGTTTAACAACTGTCTACACAAGAAACACCTTCACAAGAACCAAAAACCAGAAAGGAAATCCGGACCAAACTCAGCTGACGCCTGCCCATGAAGGGAGGGTTTAAAACAGCCCCAGCCAGGAGAGAATGGCCCACCCAGCGGTCAGAACTTGAGTCTCTGTAAAATTAGTGGGGCTTCTCCTCTCAAGCAAGCCCCTGCATTCACTTTTGAAAACAGAGTCTCACAGACTTTTATAACATCCACATATATCTGGCCTTTCTGGGAACTGTCCTAGAGACTGGCAAATTTTCTTTCTGTTCTTCATTCTGTTAGAAAGCCCTCGCCCTCTCTTTTCCATAGGTCTTTAGAAAACAAAAGTGCCTTCTTAAACCTTTGAATGAGTTTAACCTTGTATCTTCCACTCACTCTGCTCCTCACTGCCGCCCAGTCTCTAATCAGGAGGGTAATCTTAAACGTATGTGGAGATTTGAAACAGAGTTCTAGTTGATGACTTGCTTTATTCTGCTCATCTTGAGGATGCTTGTCAAAGCAAAATTTGGGAAAAAAGACTGTTTTTTGGAAGAAAAATGAAGCACTCTAAGTGTACAGGGAACAAAAGTACTTTTGTATTTTACTTCTCTGCAATTGCTACATTTGAACATTATTATTGACTTTTTTCCTTTGAGGGAATGTTGCAATGAATTGAATGATTAAAGAAAACCTTTTCAGTTGGTGCTGTTTTCTCCTGATAATGAGAATCAAAATTACACTCCAGAATAACAAAGTTTAAAGAAATAGATTCTGCCTCGGCAATTTGTAGACTTACCTTTTTTTCTTAGAAAAAACCCACCTAGCAACTCTAAAATAATAAGGAGACATACAGAACAACAATGACAAAGCTCCCCTCATCCTCCACACCCCCTATTCACAGTAGCTTGCCATCCGGGGTTATTACCTCTACTTTGTTGATGAAAAAATTAGTTTCAAAGGAGCCTTAACATTAGTTTTCATTTAAGTGATTTCTCATTCCTTTCAGGTATCACAAATCACAGAGAAAAATGTTTGAAATTACCCCTGCTTTCAAAAGGCTAGATGTATTTAACACACATTTGTTGAGTATTCACTAAGTTCTGAGTGGAGAAATCTCATATACGAACTCAGAGGTGCACAGAGCAAAAGTGAAGAGATACATGAGGCCACCTCCCAGGCCCCACTGGTCTCAGGCCAGCTTACCCTGTTTGAGGCACCCCTTCTGCAGTTTTTCATGGCTGAGAGTCAAGTGCTCAGGACTAATGCTGTCTTTGCCACTGTGTTCAGATACTTCCAAATATTGCTAAGAAAGGGTGTCTTTCCTGCCCATTCAACCCAAATGAAGTGCAGTGATATGTGATATTGTCGGATTTTCTCAGTGTAAGGCAGAAGAAACACAGGGAATTTGCTTCTGCTTGTATTGAGTAGTCTTAGGCCATTTTAAAACCCTGATTGAACCTTAGTGTTCTCATCTGTAAAACCAAATGCTAATAATAATAATATCTGGCTATAAAATAAAATTATATGAAAGTGCTTATAACCTCTGAATCTTTAGGTTTCTTTTCTTTTTATTGTGAAATCTTTCCCTAAAATCAACCTCATCAAGAACATTCATGAGGGAAGGGAGGGATTTAAAAAGATATGAGTTATTTTCCAGTCAGTGGTGATTGTTAATATAAATAGGAAGTGGAGTTTTATAATTTGAAGACAGCCTTAGGGATATTATTCCACTTCAACCTGACGAAAACCCTACAGATAAGAGAAACGCCGCAGTTTTAGCGCCATTTTGTGTGACTGAGAAATTGGGCTTTTGAAGTTCTTGTCCATATGAGATCAGTTTATAAATCATAACTCAAAAGTTTTCATGCCTGAGGGTTTCCTTCAGGGCATGGGATGGTGTGCTTGACTTCTGGCTGATATTTGACTGAAGAGGCCTGATGGACTTATCAGATCTGTCTTGGTCTTTAATGGTCCAAGTCTCTTGAAGAAAGAGCTGGATCTGTTTTTCAGCTGAAATGGGAGTTATTCTTAAGGAATTTAAATACATTCCAAAAATGAGAAAGATGTTGACTTCTATTTACTAATAATATTAGGCACTAAAAATGTCACACTTTTGATGTACAAAAAAATTTGTCATTAATCCTTTAACATATACATCTTTCTGTTGAGTAAATTAAATTATCAAGGTTTATGGTATTGAGTTTCAATGCAGTATATGGTGCAACCATTACATCATTACTGTGTGGACTTCAGACCACAGTATTACGAAAAGAGATGCTGGTTTTATGGCTCTGGGGATATAAATTTAAACATTAATACATTTTCCATTTTAAAAGGGCTATTTTCAAGTTATTGCCATTATGATGAAAATAAGAAGTTACTTATTCTGAAAATGTATTTCATGTAGAGCTTTCCATTTCATTGTTAGGGTGAAGAAAACTTCATTTTCATCAGTGGGTGGAATCCAGGTTGCATTTACAAGTGTGTTTATTGAAGTCATCTAAGTATTAGCAAATAGTGATAAGAGGAAGGTAGGATGATAGTTGTATTTAACACCGTGGCAAAATATAAGTGAAACACCTTCATCAACTAGATCTTACACTCATGTTTATGAAGCTCTACAGACAATATACATATCTCTTACGATTTAAGAAAACCCTCATATACTACTTATACTATATTTACACTAAAATTATACTATGTATTATACTACTTACATTGTAACTAAATGGATGCACTTTGAAACTAATTAATATATCTTTAGGAATTTTTACAGAAAGGTCAACTCATAGCAGTTTCATTTAAACCATTTTCCCCCATAAATCTTCAAGACCTAATCCAAAGCACTCCCAAAACTCAGTGTTTCCAATAATATCATTTCTCCTCTTCCTTTATGATACTTGCTCTTCAGAGTCCTTTGGAAAATGGCACAGAGGACTTGCTACTCTATTTTCTGTCTTTCCTTTCATTGATTCTCCTCCACAGTCAGATAAGTACATAACAATATTAGAAGGAGTGATTTTTCTTTTTTTTAGCTTTTAAAGGGAGCATAATGCTATTTCTGGGGGATGCCTCAGTTGCACCTTTCAGAAATGCACACTTTTCTCAAAAACAACTTCCCAAGTATTTCTCATGTGCTCTTTGCAAATTTTGTAGACATATAATTTATAGCTGACAGAAAGGGGCCTCCGTGGTGAAAATGGTAAGAGTGTCCTGCAGCCCACTGTACAGGACGAGCCTGGAGTCCACACACCTTCATGGCTGCCAGAGGACAATGGCATCATTAAGGCATTTATTTCCATTTTTATTTTGTTGTTGTTGCCATTATTACGTTATTTTGTAGATGAAAGTAAATTTGGGGAGAGAAGCGAGGGGAAAGTAAGCGTGGTATAACAGCAAAGCTGTTGAGTGGCTTGCTGGAGCCAGGCTGCCTGGCCTGTGTCCTGTTTTGCCCCCATTAGCTGTGTGAGTACCAGCAATGCACGGGATGTCTGGAGGCCTCCAATTCTTCATCTGTAGGTTAGTGGTAATCATGGTGCCGTCTGCCCAGGGTGTCAGTGAGGATGAATGCTGATACTTGTGCAGAGCTCAGAGTGGTGCCTGGTACAGAGGAAGCATTCCATAAAGGTTTGTTCTTACTGCTGCCGTTTCTATCATTACTATGTCTAAGAGGAGTTATGATGAATAACTTACAGAAAAAAAGATGAAATGCATTATAAATTAAAGTTTAGCTGTCATTATAACAAGGGCATTGCCGAGGTCAACAATACATACTGCGAATGCCATGTGTAGAGGGGAAGCCCCCTTCCTTAAAGTGTTTCTTTCCCATTCTAATTGTTATCTTACGGAAAGAGTCTCACAGAAAATCGTGGTGTCATGGTGAATATTTGACAATTGGCGACGTCCTCCAAGGAGTGACATGTTGCTAAGCTGTGTTTGTCTTGACCCTCTGCTTCCAACCTAACATTTTATTGGTTGAATAAGCATCTAGATTTGTTTTAATTCTTAGGCTGTTGATTCTTAACCACTGGTTTAAAAAACAAACACCATCTTATTAAGAACTGAGTGTTGATAATATTTATCCAGTGGAGAAGCCATGATGGACCACGGCACTTTATTATAAATACAAATACACGTAGATTATAGAAACCAGATTATGCTGTGGCTTTTCAAGAAAGGCAGTGAACACGAGATATTCTCTTGGACTAAGAGAAATATGCACTTCTTATATTATTAGGGAAATCAGATCTTTTCCTGCCCTCAAGGAAACCCCATGATTGAAGTTCAGTTTGTTGAAGTCTGTGACGGTAGAGAATTCCCTTTCTGGCATTGGGAAGGCTTGCTTCGTGTTCAGGTAAAATGTGCCCAAGCTAAAGTGAACATAAATGAACCCCATGTTAGTGATTAGTAGCATGGTCATCTAATGTCCACTTAGGTTCAATTTGTAAGCATAAAAGGGGCACTGATCTTAATTTTTCAGGGACAAGTAGTTTCAAGTGGGGCAGGAGAACCAGGGAGATTCTAAATGATTAAAAAGAATCTAGCATAGCAAATGCTTGGAAAAATGCCATCAAACCATTAAACATCTGAACCGAGTCCAGGGGGGTTTCAGATGCCAGAACCTTCCTGAACCAGGAATGGGCATAGAAACACTCTCTGATCTACCATGTAACCTAACTGAAGGAGAACCAACCACCTACATGGGAGTCAGTATTTCTAATTCCCTCTCTGGTGATTTCTGTCTGTGGATGACCCACCTGAGTTTGCGAGCCTGTGAAAATACATTGGATAGTAATAGAAGATATATAAAGTTTATATAGCTTTCTGGATTGTTATAAAAAGTAGCAATAAGATTATAATGATCATATAAAGGAGGTTCTTAAGCCCCTTAATTCCTTTTATTCACTGAATGGCCTTGGGCATCATTCAAGTACTTACTCAAGTTAGTAGGAGTTGTGCTTGTGTTCTTTCTCAGCATTGTGGGCAATAGCAGTAAAAGTTTTTCTTACTCTAAAAGTAAAGACAGGAAATATGCAGCTCATAGGGAAAATATTTTTCAGCCAGAATGTCATATGAGAATGGGAGAGAATTGAAGTCAGCAAAGAGTTAAAAATCCCATGATGTGAAATTTTCATTTAATGCATGGATGTAGCCTCTGACCCGGAAAGGGACAGCTATTGATGAATTCTGCCAATGTCCATTTTTTGCTGTTCCCAAAGGCAGACTTAAGGCCATTATTATGTTTATTAAAACATTGAAAAGTATGGTTTCTTTTATGTTCTCAAGGAGTCAAAACTTTCATTTCATTTAGAATGGAGATAATTATTTGGGAAATTTTCCATTCAAATTATTATTAAAGCGATGACTACTTATGACTTGTAAGACACGACTTAAGAAATTAAAAACAAAAATGAGAAGAGAGAGCTGATCAAAGCCAGGGGAAGTGTTTTGTCTTTCCAGCAGAGTTTACGACTGGTCAAAAGCACTGGATAAATAATGCTACCATTGTTACTATTACCTGAATTATTCTTTTAGTTCTTTCAACTATCTCACTAAGTCCCATGGGTATATCTGAATAATTCCAACATTTATTTCTCTGGTCTTGATTTCTCTGAGCTACAAACTCATATAACCAATTGCTTACTTGACATCTTCAGGGTTGTGTGTAATAAGATATCTCATGCTAATCATAGTCAAAACAGACATGGATTTTTATCTCTTAAAATTCTCACAGCTCAGGTCTTTAACATTCATTTCTTTATTCATTTTTCCTGAAATATTTACTCAGTGTCTGCTACGTGCAAGGTGCTATTATAGACAGTGGTAATACAGCAGCGTTGTAGACAGTCAGCAACCTGTGCCTTCATGGAAATTGCTTACTGATGTAGGAGACACAAAATAAACACACTTGTGCCATAATGCCAAAGAGTGATAATTATGCTGATAAAAAATAAAGCCACAATAAAGTTCTCAGAGCAGTGAATATATAAGCATTTGATATATAATATAATAATATAACATCAAAATAACTTTGGCCTAAATTCTTCAATGGCTCTCTATAATCCAGAGGGAAAAATAACCAAAAAATCTTTGTGGTTTTACATTTGGTCTTCCCTGTATTCGCTGTGTTCAAGCCACACTTTCTTCCCCATATATCTTGACTTTTTTGACTTTCCTCACCTCACTACCTTCCCTCCTGCGGTTTGCTCTGTCTGCAGTCGTGTTCTGTGTATTTTCACACACGGTTGCTTCCTTTTATCCTTCAGGTCTTAGTTCGAATGCCACCTGCTAAGAGAAGCATTTTGACATCCTCTCTGAAGTTACCATCCCCCATCACTCTTGCATTTTCTACTTCATATTATCCTTCATCGCACCTGTCATGACTGAAGAGATCTTTGTTTACTTGTTTATAGTACGTTTCCTTCCACTATGATTTAGATATCATAAGTGACAGACCTTAACTGTGTTTGCTCATGTCTCTATGAGTGCTTAGAATACTCCATAGCACATAGTAGGCAATCAGCAGATATTGGAGCAATGAATGTACTATTCCTTTTTAAAATCTGGGTGAAATCTGAGAAAGTAAAATCAAGTCCTTTCTGATGTACAACCTGGTGGAATATTATTATTCATTTTCTAGGAAATATTGACTAGTTTATACTTCACTGCAGTAACATACCTCAAACTGCATTATCATGTTAAAGTCAGGGAAGGTGCCTGGGACACTCTTCAGATGTCATTTGGATGGGTTAAGGCACAGTGACTGTCTGACTCACAAGTAATCCTTGGTGCTTAGCTCCTGAAAACTGGAGTGGCAGAATGATGAGTGGGAGAAAGTCTAATTTGCTAGTTGTGTTGCATTGTCAAAAGAAATACTGGAATGTATTACAAATGTGCATCCTCACACTTTTGGGGATGCACATTTGTAATATATTCCAGTATTTCCTTTTCAAAACATGAAAATACAGGTTGAAGGCCAAATTGTATTATTAAAAATAAAGGAAAATAAACAGTTTCTCAGATTAAAAGAAAAACTTCATGTAGAAAAAAAATACCATTGTTGTGTCACTGGTTATTTCCACAAATATGTTTTATGTATGAACTTAATTTTTTTTTGAGATGGAGTCTTGCTTTGTCACCCAGGATAAAGTGCAATGATGTGATCTCGGTTCACTGCAATCTGTGCCTCCTGGGTTCAAGTGATCACCTGCCTCAGCCTCCCAGGTAGCTGGGATGATAGGCTTGAGACACCACGCCAGGCTAATTTTCATATTTGTAGTAGAGACAGGGCTTAGCCATGTTGGCCAGGCTGGTCTTGAACTCCTGATCTCAAGTGATTCACTTGTCTTGGCCTTCCAAAGTTCTGAGATTACAGGGGTGAGCCACCATGCCCGGCCCCTGTTTTTTTTTGTTGTTGTTTTTGTTTTTGTTTTTTGTTTTTTGTTTTTTGTTTTTTTTGAGGCGGAGTTTCGCTCTTGTTACCCAGGCTGGAGTGCAATGGCGCGACCTCGGCTCACCGCAACCTCCGCCTCCTGGGTTCAGGCAATTCTTCTGCCTCTGCCTCCTGAGTAACTGGGACTACAGGCACACGCCATCATGCCCAGCTGAATTTTTGTATTTTTAGTAGAGATGGGGTTTCACCATGTTGACCAGGATGGTCTCCATCTCTTGACCTCGTGATCCACCTGCCTCGGCTTCCCAAAGTGCTGGGATTACAGGCTTGAGCCACCGCGCCCGGCCCGGCCCCTGTTTTATGTATTAATTTTAATTCTGGAAGACACTATAAATTTCTTTGCTCAAAATTGTATTTTATTAACAATGTAAACAGAATACAAGGGGACTGTAGGTTACATAAGTACAATGATCCTTCAGAGTTTTAACTCTTAAGAATTATGCTATGGTGTGGAGATTCCCTAAATAACTAAAAGCAGAGCTACCATTTGATCCAGCAATCCTACTATCGGGTATCTATCCAGAGGAAAAGAAGTCATTATTTGAAAAAGATACTTGCATATGCATGTTTATAGCAGCACAATTCACAGCAGCAAAATCGTGGAACCAACCCAAATGCCCATCAATCAATGAGTGGATAAAGAAACTCTGGTGTGTGTGTGTATATATATGATGGAGTACTACTTAGCCATAAAAGGAATGGACTAACAGCATTTGCAATGACCTGGATGAGATTAGAGACTATTGTTCGAAGTGAAGTAATTTAGGAACGGAAAAGCAAACATCGTATGTTCTCACTGATATGTGGGAGCTGAGCTTTGAGGATGCAAAGGTGTAACAATGACGCAATGGACATTGGGAACTCGGGGAAAGACTGGGAGTGGGGACGAGGGATAAAAGACAAATACGGTGCAGTGTACACTGCTCGGGTTATGGGTGCACCAGGTTCTCACAAATCTCCAACAAAGAACTTACGTAACCAAACAACACCTGTACCTCAATAACTTATGGAAAAATAAAAGAATTGTGGAAACATCACTGAGATCTTTGTGGGGCAAAGTCACTTATGTGGTCATTTTCCAAATCAGCTGTGAGTGTGGCCTTCAAAGTCTGTATTTCTCCTGCTATGGCTGTAGGTAAACCGTCATATTGTCTTTCCATGCTGAGTGGAGCCAGGGGTTTATCTTTGTGAAACTGTTAAGTATTTCATGAGTTTCCGAGGCTTTGGTGCATGGGTGCCCTGCTTTCGGTGTGTTTGAGTGCTCCCTGTGTTCTTCCTTGTAAAGAAACCTTGCCCTCTGTTCTGTATAGTGCATATCTTGGTAGAACATTCTAGACCTAAGAGGCAGGGAGTGAGAAATATCCAGAGAGTATTAATATAGTGTGACGTAGGAGAGGGTGTAGTTGTTTTTCTAAATTCCAAGGATCACCTTTTCCAGGAGGCTTCTTTGAACTCTTGTTTCCAGGGTAAATGAACATTTGCCTTTAGTAAACCATAGCACTTCCGTCAGTCACAATGCAGGTTTGTTTTTTGGCCTGCTTTCCAAGACAACTGTCCCCAGAAGAAGCCCTTAGCATTGTGGATCACTTGAATGGATAAGTTTTGAACTTTCAGGAAAAAAGGAATACCTTTTCCTTCTCCTAAATGATACATTTATTGTTTCTATAGTTTGGATATTCTACCCTGACTTTGTGAGAGCTGCTATCAAGATTTTCCTGCCCATGCAAAAGCCTTGCTGTAAGGTCAGCTAGAAGCTAGAACCCTGTCTCAGGATGCATCACCCAGTCTGCATCACCGAAACCCTGGGAGATCCATGGACCTGAGATACATGGCCTTCTCAACTCCCAATGCACCTCTTCGTCATGGTAAGGGACCCCTATTTAAGGGGATTTTCAACTTAAACCAGGCCTCGTGTGCTGTTGATATAACTTGTGCATTCACTGTTGGGTTTGAGTTTGGTTGCTTAGGATGCTTTAACCTTTGGATCACTGATAGCCTGAATCCTATTTAGCTCTGGGCTGTCACTTGCTCAGATGTTCTCCACTCCTAGCAATCTGATCTGGTTCTACCTGAGGAAATGTTGCAGCCATTGCTGAATCCCCAATACCTATAAGGCACATAGTATTGCCAAGTTAATATTTATTGTTGAATTAGCTGATTTTTTCTTCCTCACTTCCACTTCACATGGCTCAATGGGTTCTGGGCTCTGGGCTCTGTATTTTTATCAGTTTTTGGCCAGTATTTCCATGCAGACATTTCTGATATTTGTCTTCTTTTTCATCTCCTGCCTCATTTTACTTCCTTGGCCCTGGCTTCTGCAGCTACAACCTGCTGCCACCTTGTTCCTGTGGCTCACAATGAACTAGGTGGATTTAATCCAGAGCACTGATTCAGATGTTAGTAGAAAGTTCAGTCTTACTGATGGGGACCCAATTTTATCTTTGGAGATTAAGATACAGATGGTAGATAGATGTTTTTCAGTATCAAGTGAAAATGAAAAAGAAGTCTTCCTATTTTAAATACTTAGGATATAAAAAGGTATAATTTCAGAAGCATTAAGATATTAATATTTAATGTTCTTTCATAATTTATACATTCTCTGTAGACGAAACTTAGGTGAGCTGATAACTTTATAGGCTAAAAAAGATAGGTTACAAATCTAAAAATTCAAAATATGCAAAAATAAAAATAACTGTTAATGTATTTTCTGTTATAAATACTAAATAAAGCATCTATTAACTAATGCCCAATTCCTATTATGGAAGAGTTTAATATAGACTTACACCTCATTATAATTAGTTACTAAATAATAATCTACTTTTCCTATTTTTAAATTTAAATCCTGGAATTGAATTATAATCTTTGCTAATTAAATTATATCTACTTGAGAATTGCATTAGAATTTGAAGGTGTAATATATCTAAAGCAATAGTTTAAATAATGCGGAAGTTGAGAAGGTAATCAATAATCACTGGATAGTGTTGCTCCCCTAATAAACAAGTAATAGCAGAGACCCGATCACGTCCTCTGATTATGGATCCCAGTTTACTTATGCAGACTGTGTGGAGGTTCCCTGTGCCCAGAACCTAACTTTGGTGCCGATGTCCATGGTGAGTGTTCAGGCTGGGACTCTGATGAGGGACAGCCCTCACGCTATGATATGTGTTTGAGGGGATAAGGTATATGCGATTCTCAGGAAAATAAACACACTCTGGTCTCCTCTCACCCCTTTCTCATGCCTTCCTCTAAGGAGTGGAATTCTGGGGAAAAAGCTTAATTCTGATATTATGTATATTAACAATATTTGTAGGAATAGTGAGAATATTTCACCTTTATTTGTTCAACCAACAAAAATAATCACATTAGTTCTACAGAGGTGAAGAGCAACTTATAAATGTGTGTGAGAGATAGATATTGATGTATCGATTTAAGCTTACTGTTACTATTTGTGGAAGATAGAAACCTTGAGTTTCAGAGGAAATTTGGTGGGAAGCAATGAAATGATCTAAAATGCTGCTAATGTACTTAGTGTGGAAATAAATAATTTAGTAATTCTGTTTTGTGTGATCGAATCTTCTCCAGTCTCATCCAAAGCATAGTAGCTTTTTAAGTATTAAGCAAACAATGCATTATAAAACATACCATTGAAAGTTAAAAGATAAATATTCTTTTATCGCCTCAATTTTTCAGAGTTAGTTATGAAGAATAATTGGTTGAATAACAGAGTGGAGTTTGAATTGTAAAAATGTAACGTTGAATAATGATGTGACTTTCAATACTGTTTTATACAAGCAAATGACACAGAGAGAGTGTATTAGTCTGTTCTTGTGCTGCTAATAAAGACATATCTGAGACTGGGTAATTTATAAAGAAAAGAGGTTTAATTGACTCACAGTTCAGCATGGCTGGGGAGGCCTAAGGAAACTTACAATCATGGCAGAAGGGGAAGCAAACATGCCCTTCTTCACATGGTGACAGCAAGGAGAAGTGCAGGGTGACTGCCTTTTATAAAACCATCAAATCTCATGAAACTTATTCATTATCATGAGAACAGCACAGGAAAACCCACCTCCCCGTAATTCAATTAACTCCCACCTGGTCCCTCCCACAGTATGTGGGGATTATGGGAACTACAATGCAAGATGAGATTTGGGTGTGGACACAGCCAAACCATATCAGAGGAACAGAGAGGGAGGGAAGGAGGGAGGGAGAGAGAGAGGGAGGGAGGGGAGGAGAGGAGGGAGAGAGATAGAAAGCGGGAGAGGATTAGAGAAAGAAAGATATTAGCAGTATGTGTTGGTGTGACTAGTGTAAAAACAAAATACTTATTACCACTTTTAATCTTTTAAGTTTTTGCTGCTTTGCACAGAGAGGAAAATGGAAGGGAAAGCATATTACCACATTTGGGTATAAGGGACCCTCATGTCCTGCACTCCCCTTAACCAGCAAGACTATCTTGAAAGACTAGGTTTGCTGACTCCTGGGTGGCACCAGCTCACTCTGTCTAGCTGCTACCTCTGCTCTGCAGCTTCCTAGGCAGCTTCCAGCTGCTTTCTAAACTGTGACTCTTCCTCTATTTCCAGACCTTCTGTCCATGGCTGAATTCCAGGTGGAGGTTAATAATAATAGCATGAAATCATTTCATATATTGTCAGATTGTCTGGGTTCAAATCCCAGCTCTGCATATACTGGTGGGTGCTTTTTAGCAGCTTGCTGACCTCTCTATGTCTCAGTTTCTTGGTCTATAAAATGGGGATAATACTAGCATGGTTGTCATGAGAATTAAATGAGTTAACAAAAGTTTACATAGTAGTAATTCATTACATGTTAGCTGTTATTCCTTTCCTCTCCAGATGTTCATTTGCTTCTCTTCAGGCATTCACCATCAAAGGTAGAAAGGGAATTAAAACAACTATGTAGTTAATAAGCAAGCAAGGCATAATCATACATCTTCCAATTTTTGACCAGTTCAAGAACTGGATTACTTTCCTTTCACATCTCTAGTAATGTGTTTATTGAGATTAGAACCTCCAAATCCTATTGGTTTTGGACAGACTAGCTCGATAGAAGTCTGTGAATAGTTCTTACATTGTCTTAGTTGTGAGTTTCTTTGGGATTTCTTTCAATCTGCAATATGGCCATTTAATTTTTCCTGCACATCTAATTTCTTCTTGGAATCAAAGTCAATGCCAAGGGACAAGGTTGTGAGCTATTTCACTCTGCCAATGGAAATGACTAGGTAACTTTTAACCCTTTGCAGAGTAATGCACATGGAAAGATTGTGCTGTGTTTGCTTAATAGTGCTCAGGAGGACATGCTGTAATGTGAGCAGGCTGGCTCTATTTCAAGAAAATAAGATTGGCCTCAGAATGTCATCCCTTCAGTGGCTCAAAAGTAAAGCTTCACTAAAATGACAATCAGGGTGTAGGTTCAAGGATCCCTGATGGAATGTTATTGGTTCAGCTGTGATGATTGGGAGAAGGGTGTTGGTAACTTAGGTGTGAGTATTAGATGCTTAGCACAGTTGTGGGTGGGAATTGAGGGTAAAGGACTCCTAGATTTTGTTCCCCTTTTTTTTTTGAGTTGGAGTTTCACACTGTTGCCTGGGCTGGAGTACAGTGGCACCATCCCGGCTCACTGAAACCTCCGCCTCCCGGGTTCAAGCAATTCTCCTGCCTCAGTCTCCTAAGTAACTGGGATTACAGGCACCCACCAACCACGTCCAGCTAATTTTTTGTTATTTTTTAGTAAAGATGGGATTTCACCATGTTGGCCAGGCTGGTCTCGAACTCCTGAACTCATGATTCGCCCATCTCGGCCTCCCAAAGTGCTGGGATTACAGACGTGAGCCACAGTGCTCAGCCCAATTTTGTTGCGTTTCTTAAAGGAACAATGGCAGCTCTTCTTTTTAATCTATTGCTTGTCCTGAATAATGTGTGTCGGAAGGAGAAATGGCTGGCAAGGGTCTAAGAGTGAGTTCCCTGTCCATCACAGCACAATAATGGTGCTCATGATGGGTACATTTTCCTTGTTTAATTAGATGATTACTATAGCTGTTCCATTTCAGCTCTTATGTCATCAGCATTTCAGGTAGAGATACAGAAGAGGTAATTGGCAAAGTGGCTCTTTTCATTTTTTTCTACATTGTCCAGGATCTAAGACCTTGGCACAAGTTATTTTAAGTGACTTCCCAGATTCTTGAGTCTGCATCTGTAGCTGGCAAGCCCCCGCCACAGTGGGTGAGGTGAGGACCTTCCTTCCTACTTCCTTACTCCTTCTTCATCACTATCCTCCCATCTAATTAATTAGAAAGTATAGAAAAGAGTCTAATTATGTAGTGAGTTGAGCTTTATTGGATGTGAAAAGTGCATGTATAATTTTAGAATGTATTATCTTAGATGATGGACTGATCAGCTTTGAGCCAGGAAAGAGCTGAAAAGAATTGGCAGTCATAGCTGTCAATTGAAAATGCCATAGGACAAATGAAGGTGAAATTAGTTTACTGCTGAAACAGGAGACTCAAAAGTAACTGAGATGAGAAGATTGGTTAGTAAAGCTCCAAAGCATCATGGAAGCTGGATAACTGGGCACCTTCGTCTCTTCAGGGAACTCTGGTTCACATGTGAGCACCCAGCTTATTTGACTGAAAGAGCTCATGCTTTCACAGTTTGTGTGAGCAAGGTCTTCTCATAGCATGTATAATTAGACACTTGCCAATATTATAGACACTACTATAGGCACTTACCAAAATTATTTAATCAAAAGAGCTCGTTCTAGAATGGTCCTAGTAAATTACATAGCAGAGCCTGATAAATGAGTAAAAAAAGTAATGGGAAAAGGAGTGTTCACTTTAAAGTTGTAGAATCTCCAGAAAGTTCTAGTTACAGCTGAGCTTCATCTGCATGCCAGTTGTGGAGCCAGGTGTGTTTGCTGTCCTCTCCATACTTTCCAGCCTAGGCTGTCTTCAGAGCAGACTCCTGTCATTCACTGCTTGTGTCAGGTGGCTTTTCCACACCAGCTGCTGCTCCTGGAACTGACCTTTTGGTAGCTTTTTCAGCAGTGAATACTAGAGCTCATAGCAGTGGTCCTAAAAGCAGTAGGAAACTGGCCTATGATCAGCCGAAAAATTTCAGAATCCATCCATCTGAAATGTCCCTGTGCAGAGATCAAGAGTGACAGTTCATCAAAGTCTTGAGGTAACCCTGGAATTTGGCCAGGTATTGTGGGTGCTGTGGAAAGTTAAGGTGTTGGAAAAACTATTTTCACTTTTGATAAGATGTGTATCATGCATATCATACCTTTTTAAAAATATATTTTATCAGTAGAATTTATTTTTAAGAATAGTTTAGACTTACAGAATAATTGAGCAGATAGTAGAAAATTCCGTATATTACACTACCCCAATAGATTGTCTCCTGTGATTGACATCTTATATTAGTATGATACATTTGTTATAATCAATGAACCATTATTGATACATTATTAACTGCAATGCATGGTTTATTCAGATTTCCTTAGTTTTTTTTTTTTTTTTTTTTTTTTTTTAAATCTGTTCCAGGACTAATTCAGGATGCCACATCACATATTCTTGTCATGTCTACTTTGGGTCTTCTTGGCTGTGACATTTTCTCAGATAATTCTTGTTTTTGATAACCTTGACAGTTTTGAAGAGTACTGGTATAGTTCCTCTCTTCAGATTGTTTTTATTATTATTTGACTGGAGTTATGGGTTTTCAAGAGGAAGACCATTGTGGTAAAATGCCATTTACATTACTGCATCATATCAGGGGTTCATGCTATCAAAGTGATTTCTGACTGTTTATGTTGATCTTGATCACCCGGCTGAGTAAATGTCCATCAGGTTTCTTTCCTGTAAAGTTTTTTCCCTCTTTCCTTTTGATACTCTTTGGAAGAAAGCTGCTATGCACAGCACACACCTACAGAGTGGGGAAATATGGTCCTCCCACTTTAGGGTGGAGTATTTCCACGGCATATCAGATTTTGATAAGATGATTTGTTCACCCCTTACAAGGTTGAGAACACTTGAGCTAATGTAACTCAAAGCCATGAAATTTGCAGAAGCTCTCAGCAGTTGCCATGACTAATGTAGCCACCCATGGTCTTCCTCTTCTAACTTCCACTCCCTCAAGTCTTCTTACTTCTTACCCTGACCTGTGTTACATCGCATTTTTTCTGTTTCCAGACCACTGCCCCAGAAACATAAGCAGATTGGTGTATCTAAAATTTGATTCTGAATCTTTACCCACCTCCAAGAGACTGTTTACAAAAGTTTCCCAGTTCTCCTTAAATAAGGAAATTTGATTTAATAAAGGGAAAGGTGCCTATTTTGTGACCTGCATAGGCTCCACCTGATTTGACCCTGGGCCATACAAAGTCAGTTCCTGGTAAAGCCCAAATTTCAGTTTATTTAATGAAACCTATCCCTACAGAGAATACCACCCATCAGGGTCGTCATTAGCCACATGCTGCTGTGGAGCTCTGGACATACGGCTAGTCTGAACTGAGGGCTGAGATGTGCCTTACGTATGAAATACACATTACATTTCCAAGTGTGTCAAAAAAGTGTGTAAAATATCTTACTAATAATTTTTATATTGATTGCATGTTGAAAGATAATACACTGAATATATTAGTTTAAATAAGTGTATTACTGAAATTTCACTTTTTTCGTTTTTACTTTTTATGATGTAGCTATGAGATTATTTAAAATTACCTAAGTGTCTTGCATTGTGTACTGGTATAAACTACATTAGATGTCACAAAATGTTTCTACATTATTACTTTATAGCAGCTGGCAGTTGAACACCACCCCCTCTCCCCCCGGCCCCAGACTCCCACCACACACACACACACACACACACACACACACACACATACACACACACACACATCACACATCTACCCTGGAAAAAATGACTTTTAAAGAGAGTCGGAATTGACTGTTTCTAATTAGGTAACAATGAGTTCATATGATAAGAGACAGTTGCCTGGGAGTTAGCAGGGGCTGAGACCAGCAGAAAAAGGAAGCATAAAAACCAGCAGGCCATCTGTTACATTCTAGGTGACCCATAAAGACTGAATTTACATGATGACTTAATTTAGATGGTATGGAAATATTCATACAAGTTATCTTCCAAATATCCAGAGCTATTGACAAGGTGAATAAAGGAGGATTATATTGTTGGACAAAGCACATAGGGTTTGGGGTAGATTATTTTCAGTTCTAATTGTTTTGAAAATCAAATGAAGCTAATACTGGGAGAATAGTAGCCACCACCAATATCAAAGAAATTATAAGAATCACATGAGGTAGAATGTTTCTTCAGAATGGAAGGCTCCAAGCAGAAAAATAAAGATGTGTAAATTGCTTCTAGGAAGCTATTTCATTAGCTATCCATGATAGCAATTCCCTTTGAAATTATTAATATTGGTTCCCCAAGAGATCTTCCAGGTGTTGACCAGGCTTAGTTGTGGAGAGGAGAATGGAGATTATCTGTGTGGTGTACTGGGATTTTTAATTGAGATTGAAAGTTTCCCAGACTACGTACCATTCCAAAGAGACACAATGTGATACCACCACACCGAAGACAAATGGCCAGATAATGGTCAAATTGCCAACCACACCAAAGGTTTTCAGAGTATTGAAAGAGGACTGAAAATCAGAACTATTTGATTCTTCATTCACTTTAGCTGCCATGGAATTTTTGTCTTTCCTTTAGCTTTACTGAAATGTTTCCAGTTTAAGTCTACAGTTGGGTGAATTTTGAAAAATAGGTCTATTTACTTCACTACCACCCCATACCAAGATGGAGAACATTTCTGTCAGTTCAAAAAATTTGCCCAAGACCCCTGGAAAACACTCCTGTAAAAACATTCTATGGCATCAATGATCTGATTCATAAAGTTTTGATTCATTTTGGTTTTTCTGAAACTTCATATAAATGGAATCATGTACTTTTCTGGTGTCTGGCTTCTTTTGTTCAAGATTATATTTTTGAGATTCATCCATGCTGTAATGTGTATCAGTAGTTAATGCCTTTTTGTTGCTAAATAATATTCCATTGTGTGGTTAAACAACATTTTATTTATTCTTTGCTAATGGACATTTGGGTTGTTTCCAGTTTGAGGCTATGATAAATCTTCACTTGCAGGTTTGTGTGGACCTAGGTTTTAAGTCAATTATGTTAATACATAGGAGCAGGATTTCTGGATTTTATGGTAAGACTACGTTTAGTTTTGCAAGAAGCTGCCAAACTATCTTCCAATGCTACTGTACCATTTTGAATTTTCACCGGCAGTGAATGAGAGTTTCTTTTGCTCTACATCCCTGCCAGCACTTGGTATTGACAGTTTTAAAAAATAACTCAGCCATTCTAGTAGGAATGTAGTGGTATTATGTTGTTGTTTTAATTTGCAAACAACATTAATTTCTGAATGACAAAATATGTTGCTAATGTTTTCTTATGATTACTAACAATCTGTATATTTTTGTTTTAATGTTTTCTAGTGTAACATGTAATTCCTCTAATTTTTATTTTATTTTATTTTATATTTTATTAATCATAGTTTTGAGTTATTTTCTTTGACATGCATCAGAATTTTCTGAAGATATTATTTAAAATGTTATTTCCCATCTGGAGATTTGGATCCAGTCAGTGAGTGAGGGCATAACATATGGAATTTGGATAAGTTTGGAATTAGGATAAGTTTCCATGAAGTTACGGTGTCAGTTTTGCCTTATATCACCCTGCTCTTGACTCTGTAGTAATCGTCATTAAGTGAAGATTTAATTACTTCTATTTTGATTTTCTTTTTCATCCTATCCATCTCTTGAGATTGCAAGATGACTGAAAAGTTATGTTATTTCATTATTGTCTTAGTCCATTTTGTGGTGTTGTGATAGAATACTGAGACTGGGCCATTTATAATGAACAGACTTTTATTGGCTCACAGTTCTGGGGGTTGGAATTCTAATATCAAGATGCTGGCATCTGGCAAGGTCCTTTTTGCTGCCTCTTCCCATGGTGGAAGGCAAGAACATGAAGCAAGAGGAAGCTGAGCTTGGCTTTTTAATAAGGGCAGCACAGGATCCCATGTGGCCTAATTACTTTTGAAAGGTCCCCTTAATCCTGTTACAATGGCAATTAAATTTCAACATGAGTTTTGGAAAGGACAAATATTTAACTATAGCAATTACTGTTTTCTATTGGGGAACCAAATCATTAAATTAGTCTGAAGCCTAATAAATAGCAGGACATTTCCTGGAGGCAGAACATCCCCCAAAGATGTCCATGGACCTACCCCTGCATCCTGGGGAAAGCTGATTTCATGGCCACACAATCTTCTCCTCAAACTTCAGGAGCATGAAAAGACCAGAGTGTTCAGTCTTACATAAAGCTCTTTGAAAAGATAAGAGGGTGACTCACAGATCTCTTCAATCAAACCAGAGGGCCTGGAGAAACTTAAAGATGTTGCTCTTCAACTACCTCAGGAGAAGCCAAGAGTAGAGGTATTATCTCAAAATGATTCATGAACATGGACTTCTTTCTAATGAAGGGGATCTCTGTGAATTTCATGCAAAGCTTAAAGGGTTCTTGAGAGGTTTTTTGATCAGCAGAAACATTGCCAGAATGTACTGAAAGGGACAGAGAAAATATGAAATGAAAGAAAACTGGTGGATTCCAAAGTTCTGCTACAGGGAAGCAGGTTGACAAAACCACTTAGCTGATGATATGGGGACTTTGGAGCTGAGGAGATTTAGATGAGATTTTGGACATCAAATTTTTGCTGTAAGAGGGTGAGACCTTTGGGGACCTTAGGTATTTAATACCTTGGAAGGACGTCTTTGTGTCCAGAGAATGGATTCAGGTTGACAGGATGACCTTCTGAGGATGATCACACTCTAATCTCAAGGCCCTGTGCATACATTGTGCTTCATGGCAAAAAGGACTTTGCAGATGTAATGAAGGCTGTAAAATAGGTAGAGTATCTTGCTTTCTTCAGGTGGTAGTAACCTAATCACATAAACTTTGGAATCAGAGATGACAGAGAGCAGAATTTGGGGGGACTTGACGTGTCAGAGGGCTTCATCCTACCACTGCTAGAGAGAGCCACATTCTCTAGGAGCAAACATGGACCCCTGGCTGACAGCCGGCAAGGAACTAGGAACCTCGGTCCTACAGCTGCAAGAAACTGAATTTGGCCAAGAGCACAACTGAGCTTGGCATCTGATTCTTATTCAAAGTCTCAACATGGTGAGATCTTTAGGCAAAGACTCAGCTAAACCTGCCCAGACTTCTGATCCACAAAAACCAGGAGATAAGAAATTTGCACTATTTTAAGTTGCCAGATTTGTAGCTCATTTGAAACAGCAGCAAAAACGAATACTCACAGGATGAAGTGGATGCTGTTATAAAAGGTGGATCAAGGATGAGAAGGCAAGTCTAACGCCAACAGGGGACACACCCTGGGGGTGACTGCCCACGTGCAGAGAAAATGAGGCACAGGATCATTGAGGGAAAGACGGGCTGCAGAGGAAGAAGTACAGGACAAGGAGGAGAGAATTTGATGGTTAATACTTGATGTAAACAATTATTAAGAGAATTCCTGTATGATGTACAGAAGGTGATGAATGAGTGCCTGTGCCTTTTGATCAGAGGGAGAGAATCTCGGGATGATCTTTGTTAAATAATGACCTGTATCCTGTATAAACATGAGCTTCATGCTCATCTATAAGACAACAAGATTCTTATTTGCTGAGCTGGAAAGGAAAGGAAGTCAGTATATCAACAGGGACATGATTTTTCTCATCTAAGCCTGAAGACCTTAATAATTCACATAGATAATACAGGTAATTTCACAGGTTGGGTTAAGCATTCTTTAGTAATAAGGGCAATTTTTATGTCCAATGATTCTTGTCATTGTAGGATGGGAATAGGGTCTGGGAAACCTGGTGTCTCAAAGAATCTAAAGTGGACTTAATTTTGAATCTTTCTCATTTTCCTATTCCATTCCTCTAGTGTTGTTTGGGTTGCAGTGAGGTTTTATAGCAGTAACTTATCAAAAATATTACATTAATCCTCAATCATCTTGTCCTTCCTAGTGACTTATTCCATAAACTCTTAAATCAGCTGAAAATGTGACTCTTGACATCCTTCTAATCCAATTCCCCCAAATAATAAATAAAGGAGGAGTCTTCAAATAGAGTGTGAGGACTACCATTGTGAATCCAGACAGTTGTGGTAGGATCTATGATTAACTGCTTGGCACCAGGTAGATCTCTTGGGATTGCCATTGTATGCAAGCTGAAGTGATTTCTCACAACTTCTGAACATTTATCCGCATAGATAGTCATGTTGATTCATCAATCCTGAGAAGGTTATAAAGGGAATATTACTCAAAATTTGGCATGGAGGGCAAAATTTCTATAGTCAGTTATGCCACTGCGTTTCAAGGCTTTTAAAGTGAGAGGTGATAGTTATTTCAAGGTTGATACCAAATCTTCTCTCCGCAGCCTCTCCTCCCCAACCTTTCCAAAAATTACTATTATCATGCAATCCAGTTCATCTACTGGCCCATCTTTTCCATTTCCCAATTTCTACAAATGAGTCTATAATTGGTCCACATAAATACAAACCCTGGTGGTTGTTGTCATTTAGTGTTTCTCTGAGAATTAAATCCCTATTTGAAATGGAAATAACATGTCTTCATCTGCTTATATGCCTTTTGGTTATTTTTGACCACATTAACATCACTGAAATGTCTGCACATAATCGATTACAGATGTTCTTCTCATGCCAGGAATAAATTACGATGGCTATTAGGGCAACAGTCATTTTGCTGCGCTCTTTTTAGAAGAGAGGTTCTTGATTGGGGAATAGCAGCGTCTTATGGACTCAGAGTTACTTTTTGACCTTTAGGGAGGCTGCAGTTAGAGGAACCCATGCCATGGCCCATGGTTTAAATGGACAATGGCTTTATTGACGTACATTATGTATATCCTCCAGGGTGAGTACACGTCTGTAAACTGTGTTTTGAGGTTTTCTTAGAATTTCTCTCATGTTAAATCTTCACTGCTCTCTCTGGTTTCTGTAATGCCACTGTGAGCTCTCTCTTTTGCTTGAGGGTTTTTCCCTGGTTAGAATGCAAACACTCATGGCTGTGTTAATGCATGTAGCTTTCCTCACTGCCTAGTCTTACTATGCATTACATTAAGGAGACTGAATTCTTCAGATTGTCTCCTAAAACAGGTTTTGACAACGAAGAAGTTGCAAAGCAGAGGTTGTTGGCTGGTGGAACAGAGGTACCTCTGTCCTGAAAAATCATGCCAGGGATAGGGAGTTGAAGGCAGTCCTCATGGATTTGATTATTTTTCTTAGGGTTAACTCTGCCCTGAAAATGAATATTTTTTGGTTTATATTGGTAATGATTTAGAACTTGTAAAGATTACAATAAATATTTAGAACCATAAAGTTCTAAAAACTGTAGAAACTACAAAGTTGATGTTTATAGTTTTTAGAACTATAGAATATAGACATTGCTATGAAAGATTATCAGGCCTCTAAGAGACATCACAGATATAAATTATCTTCTAAATCATTAAATTTTAATAAAGCTTATGAATACAAAAATAGTATTGGGTATTTTCCTTGTAAATTGATACATACAGAAAGTTTACCAGACTAACAACTACCATGTCCTGGGTACTATATATTTTTATCTCTCTCTTTCCTATTTTGCCTTGGATCATAAAAAGGAATTTTTGAGCTCCTTTGGGAAGCACTGAGGAGACCTCCAATGCTTCTTTTCTCCATCACCTCCGTGTTTTTTCCTCATCAGACAGCGAGTGACTGATTTAGTTGGTACACTGTGCCTGTGGAGGCCAAAGCAGCTCCATCTTGGATGCTTATTTACCACGTTGTCTTTTGATTAGCTCTAGTTCCAGGGATTCCTTTAACGTTTCCATGTGTGAGAAAAGGTAGTTACTGTAAATCCTGCCCATAGGTCAAAACAACCTTGATGCTACCATAAATCCTGCCTTGGAGCCATTGACTCTCACATCTCCTCTGAATCACTACACCCTTTCCTGTGGTATGTGCACCCTGGGTCGGGGGGATAATAGCGCAGAGATCCAACATCTTGTTTTGCTACTATCTGAGACATAAAAGTGGCTGCTGTTTGTAAGTTCCTATTAAATGTTTCTTTCTGAGACATTGAATTTTTTAGCCTCTTTCTTTGGCCTCCTTGGACTTTGGGGATAGGTTTCTGTAGACCTGCCCACCACAGAACAGTGCCCCTCTCTTTCCTTTGGAGCCCACCTGCATGATGAAGTTGTTCTCGTTTCCTTTCCATATGCCCCACAGGGCTGACCCTACACCCATAGGCACTCCCCACATGCCTTCTATGCCTGAGATGGCGAGTTCACCTCCAATGTAGTGGCCAACATCCGTTTTGGCATCTGAGCTGAGATTTGTTCTCCAACCCAGCATGGCCAAAACTAAAGCAGACTTTTGTTCCCCAATTCCTGCGTCAATTCCTTAATTGTTTCCCAACTTGAGAGAAGGTCATCACAGTTCAAACTCCAACAAGAACATTGAGACTATTTGAAGAGCTCCTGCAGATGGAAGAGCTGGCTGAACTTGCCCCAATGATGGGACATTGCTGACAACCCAAAGGCAATGTGGGGTGTTGAGATGCAGCCGAGGCAAAGGGCCAAGTCACCAGGGGCAGACATGCATTGATTGTACTGGTACAGATTAATGGTTAAAATGAGAGTGCCAATTTGCTTTCTTTCGAAGGTAACTATTCCTGTGAAGATGCCTGGAAGTCTTTTTTGGTTGGTTTACACATCCTCTCACTTTAGGCAGAGCCCCTTAAGAAGCCACACTGGAATTCAGAGGCTGCTTGGTGAGAACAGAGTGAGGGTAAGAAGATTTGATTCAGTTGTTCCAAAGGCATGAGTTGTCAAGCTGATGTCTCCATCTCTGCCCTGAGATCCCTGAGGGTAAACTTCTCAGGTAAGTTAGTGATTCTGGACGAGCACGGGGGCACCCTGACTATCTTATCATTCTTACTCTCCTTTTTGCTATCGCTCTACAGTGATAATTCATCTCAGATGGCCAGACCGTTGTGGCATACATGCTATTTTCTCAATCAACGTAGTCTGGATTTGGTCAGGGGACTTTGTGCCCTTTTCCAGCCACTGTGTAGGTCTGCTCTGATACAGTCATTAGAGGGTGAAGCTGAAACTTCAAGGGCTAACCTACACACTCTCACACCAGGACGCCCTTTCTACTTTTGTGCACGTCGCTCCTGCTATCCTTTAATTCTCAGCAGCCGTCTCTTGCAGCTCTTTGAAGGAATGCTGCCACATGAATAGTTCTGGCAGATACGGATAATTTAATAACACCTGCCTCAACCAAAGATTGATGTGCATGGAGGTATCTCTATGCCAGATTCCCTGCCCTGAGGGAGATGAGTAGTAGGCGTGAGGGGCTCTGTCTTCAGGGCTTCTCTGCTACTGAGCCAAGGTCACCCTTCCAGGGAATTTCTTGCCATCATATCACTGCTAGGCCTACCTTTCTTCCTGGTCTAGTTTTTTCCTTCTCTACTCTCTCAACTGATTCTTCCTGGGCACACGTTCTAATGAATTACTTTTACATAAATCAAAAATCAAGTTCTGATTTTGGGGGCACCAACCTAAGCCAGACAGTAACCAAGTAACCATCTTCCTTTCTTTCCTTTCTTTTCTTTTTTTTTTTTTTGAGATGGAGTCTTGCTCTGCCGCCCAAGCTGGAGAGCAACAGTGTGATCTCGGCTGTCTTGCTCTGCCGCCCAAGCTGGAGAGCAACAGTGTGATCTCGGCTTACTGCAAACTTTGCTTCCTGGGTTCAAGTGATCCCCCTGACTCAGCCTCCCAAGTAGGTGAGATTAAATATATAACAATTAGCCAGATGTGGTACATGCTGCATATGGCTAATTTTTATATTTTTAGTAGAGATGGAGTTTCACCATGTTGACAAGGCTGGTCTTGAACTCCTGGCCTCAAGTGATCCACCCACCTTGGCCTACCAACGTGCTAGGATTAGAGGTGTTGGCCTCTGTGCCCAGCCCCATGTTTCTTTATAATAAGATTTTTCGTGTTTGCAGTGGAGTGATCCCTTGAGTTTCTCTCATGTCCCTAAATATCATCTGCAAGCTATTAGGATTAGTAACCCAAAATCTAAAACATTCATCTGATTAACCTGGTGCCTTCGTGTGGTTAACTAGAGTTTGAAAGAGCATTAAAGCTTAACATGTAATGTGGAAGCAAGGCAGGTGTGAGAAAAGAAGAACCTCAGAGCTAGGGAGGGCATTCTCATTTCTGCTCTGCCAGGTTCTCCTAGTTGAGACCCTGGCAGGTGGGTTAATCTCTGAGTGATCATTCGTTCAAATAAAAATGACAGGATTAGATTGAAAAATTTCTAAGCTCTCATTTAAAGTAAGGCTTTAGAGCCAATGTTTGAACATCAAGAGCAAATTTTATAGCCAAGCAGGGAACCCAACCTGGTACAGCTGGTTGGCCCTGATGGAAGGAGATCAGGAATGGAGCAATGGTGTGTAGAGCTAGAAACCAGTGTCTCTGTAGGAGTCAGAATTCTTCAGAGAAACAGAACCAATAGAATGGGTGTGTTTATACAAGCACACACAGAGAGATTTATTTTAAGAAATTGACTTACATGATTATGGGGGCTGGCAAATCCAAAATCCAGCCAACTAGAAGGCAGGAGACTTAGGGACAGTTGGTGTTGCAGCTCTAGTCTGAAGATGGTCTGCTGGCAGAATTCCTTCCTCCTCAGGGGACCTCTGTCTTTCCCTCTTAAGACCCTCAACTGATTGGATGAAGGTAATCTGAAACTACCTTCATCAAATTCTACTGAATTAAGTGTTCATTTAAAAAAAAAAAATACATTCGCAACAGTATCCAGAGTGGTGATTGGCCAAGTATCTGAGACCATGGCCTAGCCAAGTTGACAAATCAAATTGCCATCATAATGTTTCCTGCTGGGGAATCAAAATCTGTGTGTCTCTGTGTGGTTGACAGGCAGTATCTGGGCTAGTCCACTGGGCCTGGGGTGAGCACTGGGGTTCAGGGGAGGCATCTGAGATGTGTGGATGTGCTGTGCTCAGCTTGGGCTGAGAGGCCTGTGCCATTGAATGCTATGGCAGGCTGGGCAGTTGGGCTGGCATTCTTCAACGTCAACCCTGACATTCTATGATAGTAGAAATTGTTAGAGATTTACATATTAAAACTAAATATAAAAAAGAAAAACTATCAATATCAAGGTAAATTAGTTTTAACAATGGCACTTAGCAATGCTAAAGTTTTTATAATGTGATGTTTGTTTCATTCACTTGCCATTAATTCCATTAGAATTAAAAAAATTGTTTATACTTCACTAGAGAAGATTATTACATAGGAGAAAACTGCTTTGAGAATGGGTTATGGGTCAAGTATTGGCGTAGTTATTTAGTAGACACAGTTTAATACCTTCTAGGTCGGTAATACAATGCTTAGGTCAAAATGCTGCATGATAAATAAGCAACTGCAGGTATGCTGGGCCAGGAAACATTGTCAGTTATTGAATTTTATTTTTATTATGACATCTCCATTTCTATCTGGGCTTCTTTTTTTTTTGCTACCGCATCAAATTTCCATTTTTCCCCTCCTCCTTTCCTCTTTCTTCCTCTTAACCCATGCGTCCAGTTGCCTCATTCCATCTCTCGTCTCTTCAAACCCTTTTCTTTCATCTCATGCTTCTTTAATCCCACATTTCCCATCTTCCAGCATTTTTGAAAACTGGTATGATATGGTTTGGATCTGTGTTCCCACCCCAATCTCATGTCAAATTGTAATTCCTGATGCTGGGTGTGGGGCCTGCTAGAGGGCGATTGGATCGGGGGCAGTTTCTAATGGTTTAGCACCATTCCCTGGTGCTGTTCTTGTGGTAGTGTTCCCCTGAGATGTGAGTATTTAAAAGTGTAGAGAGGGGAGGTCCCCTCTCTCTTCCTCCTGCTTTGGCTATGTAGGCATGCCTGCTTCTCCTTCCCCTTCAGCCATGATTTTGTTTCCTGAGGCCTCCCCAGCCATGTTTCCTGTCCAGCCTGGAGAACCATGAGCCAATTAAACCTATTTTCTTTATAAACTATCTAGTCTCAAGCATTTCTTTATAGCAGCGTGAGAATGAACTAATACCTGGTCTTCATGCCATCTGTACCAGCGTCTCCTAGGAAGCACATTAAAAATGTAGATTTCTATGGTTTAATACCCCATGGTTAATAAATTCTATTCTCTTTTCCTTTTTTCTTTTGAAGGTTCCATATTTACCTGCTTGTCCCATTTCCTCCAAAATATGGAGATATTTTGTTTGAAGGTGACAATGGCCTAATGTTTTCTTTTGGAAGGCTCGTAGTCCCAAGAACTGACAAATGTCATTAAGTCCTTGGAAGGGGGTTGTGAGTTTAGGCTCCTCTGGCTCTGCCCATGGCTGACCTTGTCCTGCCAGCACTGCCCCTGCCTAGAAGAGAATGGCAGCCCTCCTAATTCCTCATTCAGTTACTCTAGTCATAGTTAAAAGTAGAGGGGGGACAAAATAGAAACTGTATATTGAGGGAAGAGCCTTGGTAGATGTTTTTAGAATACAGATTAAAATACACATTTGGATTTCTCATTTTGAAATATATTTGATTATGTTATACCTCCCTGACATAGCTATTATTCCTTTATCTCATAACATATATTTTTCACATCTTAAACAGATAGACACATTGAAAAGATGATAATAACAAGATCACATATATAATACATTGTTTATTACCTTTACATCATTTCATTTAAAGCCTTTATTTTGCTTGATTACTGAGGGCAATCTCAAGAATAATTGCATGACTACCAAAGTATTTTAATTTATATTAAAACAAGTAAACAATAGCAGATGATTCTCAATTAACATATTTTCCATGTTTGGAGTGACATAGATTTCTGGCTGAAAGGAGAGAGCTTAGCAAACTTTATGTTGTGTGTGTGTGTGAAAAGCTGAAATATGAATTACTTTGTTATTACTTTATGCAGCAAAGCTTGCAAAGCTAAATTGAACTTGCTGCAGTGAATCCATCTCTGTATTTCTCTCTCAACACCTTTTTTTTTTAGTGTTTTTTTTTTTCCTGGCCATAGTGTGGCATTGCTATTACATGAATTAGAGGTACATGGGCGATTTAGGATTAAAAATAATCCCTTCTAAAAAATGTATATTGTGATCTAAAGTACAAATCTGATTATATCCTAGACTTTCAAATAAAATGCACGATTAAAAGCTATTTGTCAAGAGTCTGAAATCCCCACAGAGGAACACAAATCTAAACTGTGAACTTTAGATATTGTCACTCATTTGGTTACAGTGTTATTGTGCACCTGTGATGGGAGATCTGGCCTTCACTCGGTAGAAGTTATACTTTTCACACATCAGAGATATATGATGGGAGTGGAGAATGGAATTATTGTTGAAGAAAAGAGCCCTTTTAAAACAGACAAATTCCAGCAAAGCTAGGCCCAAATTATTCACACAGGTTTAAAGCTCAGTCAGAAAATTTCTGGATGTTCTTTATGGAAACATCCACTAGATAAATATTATGCATTTTTTATTTTGATGACAACAAGTTGGCCTGGGAACAGGTGTTACTTAGGGAATTTTTCCTTTAGCACTGATTAATAAAATGACTTACAGCCCTGAACCTTTGAGTATTTAGAGTTAATCAATATTTACAACAAGAAGACCATGTATTTGCTGCTTTAGGAGAAGAAAAAGGTACTAGGATATAATTAATAACAAATTTTATACTGGCTTAAAAATACAAAACTAAATAATAATTATGTTGCCTTAAGGTTTCAATGTGGTACAGTATAGATATTTTTCATCTTTCCTTTTCTCAAAAATCATTCCAAAATACAAGAAGAAAAAACAGAGGGCTGGGTGCAGTGACTCACGCCTGCAATCCCAGCACTTTGGAAGGCCAAGGCAGGTGGACCACTTGAGGCCACGAGTTTGAGACCAACCTGACCAACATAGCAAAACCTCATCTCTACTAAAAAAAATACGAAACAAAACAAAAACAAAAACAGGTGTGGTGCTGCACACCTGTAATTTCAGCTACTACTTGGGAGGCTGAAGCACAAGAATCGCTTGAAACCAGGAGACAGAGGCTGCAGTGAGCCAAGATTGTGCCACTGCATCTAGCCTGGGTAACAAGAATGAGACTCTGAAAAGGAAGGAGGGGAAGAGGAAGAGAAGGAAGGAAGGAGAAAACACAGAATCTACCATAAGTGAAAGTTAAAAGGAGCTGTACATGTCAGGTGGCAGTGTGGGTGGGTGTTATGATAACAAACTGCTTGTCATCCCAGCCTTGGAAAGAGGCACATGACAAGCAGGGTCATAGAGGACGTGGTGATCCTGTCAGGCATCTCAGGCACAGCTGTGGGTTGGTGAGAAGAACTGAATGACAGTGGGGGCATTAAGTACCGTGGTCTGCGTTTTCTTTCTTCACCAACTGCCAGAAAACAGTCAGATGATGCTTCCCTAGGTAAGAGTTAGAAAGGTCCTCTTCTGGAGAGGATGAAACACCCCAGAGAAAAGACTTAGATATTGATGACTTGTCCCTAATAAAAGTCACTTCTGTGTGCCACATACTTGTCCACTGACCTACAACTAACTCTGCCTGCCTCAGCAACTTCAAGACAGCATGTTGGTGCTTCATCTTTAAGTATAAAAAGAAAACAGGGATTATTAGATATGCAAGGGGTGATGGAAGAAAAAGTTGAAATCAAAAACCAAATCAACAAAAAATGAAACTCAGAGAACATTGTGAGATGAACAATTCTCAGAAAGATGAAAAAGATAATCCATTCATGAAGAAAGAAGAGGATGTTTTTTCAACATTCAAACAACAAAGGAAAGCTCTTAAAAATATGGAAAAGCAAAATGTAATATTCAATAATTTAGAATAAAAAGAAATAGAGACATTGGGGAGCAAAGGTAAGAGAACTGGAGGCTCCATCCAGGTGGTCCAAATATCTAAGAGTAGGAGCTCCAGAAAGAGTAAACAGAAAATTATACAAAAAATTATCAAACAGGTAATATAATATTTCTTAGAGTCAAAGACGGCTTATTTTCATAATGAAATAACTTAATAAATGTCCAATGCAAGGAGTAAAAGAGCCACCGTAGGTCATATCACTTTATATTTCAGAACAATGATTAGAAAAAGTTCTGAATGGCGATCATTAAAAAATCTGGAGACAACAGATGCTGGAGAGGATGTGGAGAAATAGGAACACTTTTGCACTGTTGGTGGGAGTGTAAATTAGTTCAACCATTGTGGAAGACAGTGTAGCGATTCCTCAAGGACCTAGAAATAGAAATTCCGTTTGACCCAGCAATCCCATCACTGGGTATATATCCAAAGGATTACAAATCGTTCTACTATAAGGACACGTGTACACGAATGTTCATTGCAGCACTGTTTACAATAGCAAAGACCTGGAACCAACCCAAATGCCCATCGACGATAGACTGGATCGGGAAAATGTGGCACATATACACCATGGAATATTATGCAGCCATAAAAAACGATGAGTTTGTGTCCTTTGTAGGGACATGGATGAACCTGGAAACCATCATTCTCAGCAAACTGACAGAAGAGCAGAAGATCAAACACCGCATATTCTCACTCATAGGCGGCTGTTAAACAATGAGAACACATGGACACAGGGAGGGGAGCACTACACACTGGGGTCAGTTGGGGGGAAATAGGGGAGGGATGGTGGGAGGTGGGAAGCTGGGGAGAGATAGCAAGGGGAGAAATGCCAGATGTAGGTGATGGGGAGGAAGGCAGCAAATCACACTGCCACGTGTGTTCCTATGCAACAATTTTGCGTGTTCTTCACATGTACCCCAAAACCTAAAATGCAATAAAATAAATAAATGGGAAGAAAAAAAAAAAAAAGTTCTGAAAAACTCCGAGAGGAGAGAGACAGGTCAAAAAGCCTGGAAATGAAAGACGTGTGATTTCTTAAAAGTAACACTGGAATCTAAAAGATAAAGGAAGAACAGTTTCAAAATTTTCATCTTCAACTTAAACTTCTAAACTTAAATAAATTGTCATTCAGGACTGAGGATGGAATAAAAAATGTTGAGGTGGAAAAAATGTCAAGAATTTACTTTTCGTGCATCTTTTCTCAGGAAGCTGCTGGAAGATATATTTCAACCAAATGAAGGGTGGAAAATCTAAGAAAGAGATAGACATGTGCTCTAGGGAACAGAGAATATAACATAGAAGAGATGGAAATGGAATTGTTAATGAGAGCAAAGCAAATTTCAGGTCAACAGCCATGCAGCTGCCTAGAAAGCAGCCAGTCCAGATCGATGTAAATGGGAAAGTGGAAAGCAAATGGAATTGATGAATTTTCTGATGCATTTGTTCATGTGAAAGGATAGTGTCACAGGATGTCAAGACAGTAAATATTCAAAGAAAATTTAAGAATATTAAAATAAGGTACATATTAAAGGTAGGCAAAACAAAAGGTGGCATAAAAATGAATATAAATATTTTTACTGACAATACATCATTATGTGTGTATAACAATTTAAGTATTAATTTTGGGTTAATTCAAAATAAAATTATATTGAAAGCATAAAGAGAAAAAAAGAACATCCAGGTATACTAAAATCCACAGTTTATGAAATGTTGGGTTGATATTGCATACAATTATTGAAAAAAATGATTTTTGTATATATGTGTCATTTGGGAATATCAGAGAAGGAGATGATAGCTGAAAATGTTAAATGTGGTTTTCTCCGAGGGAAAAGAGTGAAGAGGACACTCAGAAGACAAAGACCATTGCTTTTTTGTTGTTGTTATAATCTTCTTAGGACTCTTTATTTAATGTTTACAACTACTTGAAAGTAATACTATAAATAAAACAATATTAATAAAAAACAAGTTATCAACTCAGTATTTCCTTTTTTTTTTTTTTTTTTTATTGAGATGGAGTTCTTACTCTGTCACCCATTTGGAGTGCAGTGGTGTGATCTTGGCTCACTGCAAACTGCCTCCTGGGTTCAAGTGATTCTCCTGGTTCAGCCTCCTGAGTAGCTGGGATTACAGGTGCACACCACCACGCCTGGCTAGTTTTTGTATTTTTAGTAGAGACAAGTTTCACCCTGTTGGTCAGGCTGGTCTCGAACTCCTGACCTGTGATCTGCCCGCCTGTGCCTCCCAAAGTGCTGGGATTACAGGTGTGAACCACCGTACCCGACCTCACCTCAGTATTTCTAACACCTAGCAGCTCAACATGAAGAAATGATTGCCTGATCAAATGCTGAGGTCCCATCTCTGTGTGAAATCTGAGGGCAGAATGAGTGACTTTGTTGTCACTGGCACACATCGAACGATGATGTTCAAGAAAAATACAAATACACTCTAAGCAATGAATCCACGCCACCATTACACATCAGGAATGCTCTATTGTAAACTGCTCATCAGTTTGGGCTTAACCACCATGTGGGCCTAGAGGAGAGAGAAGTTTTGTTGTGATAGAAAAAGAAGGTCTGCAACTCCAGGAGATGTTCCTGAAGACTCTTAGTCCTGGGTATGGTTGCTTTGTCAGGCAGGTGCAGAGGGAGTCTCGAATGCCTCAGAGACTTCAATGAAATGCAGAAATGGGCGGGTGGTGGGGAGGAGTGTAAAGAACTTGGGAGAATAAGAAGACTCCTGCATTCAGACTTCAAATGATCACTCGAATGAACAAAAGAGTCTATAGTTTAAGGCGAATTCTATTTTTAATTAAAGAATAATCTAGATAGATATTCTGTGGCACAGTTTTATTGCTCATCAAATTGATTTTTTTCCTTTGCAAGACTATACTTCTCTTGTCAGCCTTGTTGAAGTTAGACCTTTCAGAAAAGGTTGGATTTTTATTACTTCAAATTAGAGTCTATAATTTCCCCCATGAAACATGTGCAGAATATATATAGGTAAGTATCTTTTACTTTGCCCATCAAGTGTTCTATGTTCACTGGAAGGCAAAGATTCTAAACAGGAGGGGACCAGTAGACAGCCTATATTTATCTCCTTTACCTGGAGAGCCTGTAGCTCTTATGACGTGGGCATCTACTGGATTCCAGATGCAAGAACAATAATGCCATCTGTTTATGTGCAGGTCACCAGCCAGCAGATGGTAAACTTGGGTAAGGTTGCTTTACTATTTTGAGATTTACTGAGAATGGGAGAGTTCATATTCTTTCTCATTGTGTGTCTCTTTCTCCCTAATACTCAAAAAGCACTTTTTAGTTTTGACTAGTGTTGGTTCTAAAAAGCACTTCTTATAAGTGAGATTAGAAGAGTTGTGTGTCTATACATCTGCTGTTGGAGGGCAGTAACGATCTGTCCACAAATTTTTTGTTTTGGAGATAGGAAAAGCAGTAATATGCAGAAGTCTGTAGATGCCAATGGAAGGTCAGAGACAGAAAGCCAGGTGCTTGGGGCAGCCTCTGGAACACACATGTCTGTGGCCATTTTCTGTGAGAAGAATGGCAAGGATAGTGTCCTGGTGTCTCTGTTCTGCTCTAGGGAAGGGAGGGCTCCCTAGTGAAACTTGGCTCGTCATACATAAATAGCACGGTTTCCCCAACCTCTTGACCCTGAAGTTCTCAGCTTCACCAGTTGATGAACACAGATATTCAAAATTTGATTTCCTGAGACCTCACCTCCCCATGTCCAACTGTGAAGAGTCCTGTGTTTTATGTGCCGTAAGCATCCTTCGAGACTTCTGTCTGTGTTTAGAAGCACTCTGTCCCAAGCTTTAAGCTTGTTTTCTTTGAGGAATCACCCCCCTGCCAGCTACTGGTTAATCTCTCTTGGGAATTAGAAATGCCCTTTGGTATTATGATTACTTGTTGTGCAGAAGGTTCTGGTTTGAGCTCCAAAGTATTGAGCACCTCATAATGTAGCTCTTTCACCTAACACTAGGTATGGCTAGCTAAGCCCAAGTTTTAAACATCCCACAAAGTCACATTTGGAATAAGTGACCCAGACTTGATGGTCTGGGTAGCTGCAGGTGCTTCCGCCACCAGTGTTGCCATGAGAATTTGAACTTTGCAGAAGCACAGGGCAGTGGGTGGTGCTCAGGCCAACCAGGTGGTCTAGTGCATGATCACTGCTTTGATCCAGCCAGCTCCTTCTGCCACCCTGGATGCTACCACTGCCCTTTTTCCTGTGTAATGTCTTCAATGATTCTGCCAAGCCACAACACTTTCATCATGGGAGAACAATCCTTTCTGTATTACATTAAACATGGCGTGTCCTGCACTGACACAGGCACCTCACTCCCATCTAGACATATTCTGCCAAATGAATGGGCTGAGAAAAGCCTGGTATCACGGAACCCAGGAATAACTCCGGATTTTATATGCCAAAGGCTTCTTGACTCATCACAAAATTTTATGTTGAGGGACCCTGTTGTAGCTCTGCAAGCTGGCTTCCGTTGGCCCCAGCCTCTCACATCTGGCAATTATGTCTCTTTGTATCTAAACACTCAGCCCTGGGGTAGACAGATTTTCATAAACCTAAGTGTCCTGCTCAAAATCAGAAATATATACACGCAACTCAACAACTCAACTCTGCTGCTGGAAACATCCAAACTGAATACACAAGGATTGCAGAAAGTGGTATGATCCCTAACTACTTTCCTGGAAAAGGGAGGAGGGTAATTATGGCCTCATCTTGTCAGGAAACAGAAGTTCTGGGAGTAATTCTGGTGTCACTGTTAACAGAGTTGTCCCCTTGCAAATCAACATTTGCATAACAACTTTTTCATAAAGCGGCGGAGAAACACTCCTTCCAAAATTCAGACTGTAAAAATTTATCCAAAAGTCTGATGTCATCATTTCTGTTGCATGTTTTTTCTTAAATTCCTTCCTACTTAACTATCTTTTTGCCCCTCTGTGTGAATTCCATTGTTTTCTGGTATTATCTTTGTGTTAAATCTAATCTGAGGCATCTCCAGGGTAGACATGCATTGATTAGTAATCAAGATGTTCATTTTCTTTCACATATACGAAAAGCCTTTCTGTATTATTACTAACTTCAGGTAGAGTCAGGCTCAGGCAATGAAGGCTGATGCCTGAAGCCCTCCCTCACTGGCTCCTCCAAATATATTGCAACTGATTTATGGGTTATCTTTGTGAATAAAACTGATTATCTCTGCTTGAAGACGTTATTGTTATACAATTTAAGAAATATGCCCAAAGAATAAGAGTCTTGCTCCATTAAGAAGGAACTCACAACCTTCTTTTTCTTCTGATTTTCTTCCTTTTTTTCCTGGCAGTGTGTTTGCAGAGTTGCTGGCTTTAAAGATCTGCCTTAGCACGTTAGTGCATTTGTAATGAATATAATTTCTTGCTCTGAATATGGACTTTCTCAGGATGTGAGGATTCCATTGACTGTAGGTTAATGCAAGAAATAGTACTCCCTGTATTGAATGTTGTAAGATACAGTCTAGGGTGATAAGAATTGGCTTGCTTTATAGAATTTAAATTAATTTCAATCTTAGTGCCTCCTGAATGAAAATGAAGAAAGTTATTTTTATGAAAGTTTAGAAACATGTGTGTCATTGTGGACTAGTGGCATAGGTCTATCTTGAGATTTTTAAGAATATAGTGTTGGGTCAATTTCTAAGGAATTGGGGAATCAGGGGTCTGAACATGATGCCGAGTTTATTAGAAGGCCATTTCTGAGGCTGCTGACACTCAGCAGTCTAAAGAAACATGGAGAAATGTAATGGACCCAATGTTAAACCCAGCTCTTAAAGGGAGCTTCATGACAGTTCTGAGGTGTGGGGAAAAGCAGAAATGCCAGAGAGCCCAGTTTGCCTCTGTGACTCATCTCTTACTGCTGTGTGATTTTAAGCAACTTATTTCACTTCTCGGAACTCAGTTTCTCCACCTGTAAGCCTTTTTTACTCATTTGAGATTTTTTTTAGGAACAGAATTTCTTGATTTTTATGCAGTAAAACACATCATGTTTCCCTTTTATACTTAGTGATTTCTTTTTAGGTCTTGTTTAGGAAATCTTTTCCTGGGTAAAAGTCACAGTTAGGAAATCCTCACATATTGTCTTCTAAAAGTTTTAATATCTTCCTTTTCATATAAGATCTATACTCAATCTGGAATTAATTTCTGGGTAAATTGTAAAAAAGATATTTTTTTCCATATGCACTTGTAAACACCACAGTATGTCTCTTCGTACATGGTGTGTTGCTTTAACAGAATACATGGGCTGGGTAATTTATAAAGAATAGACTTTTATTGGCTCATAGGCCTGGAGGCGGGAAAGTTCAAGATTGAGGAGCTGGTAATTGGAAAGGCCTCCTTGCTGCATCCTCCCATGGCAGAAGGGCAAAGAGAGGGTGAGAGCAGCAGGAGGGGGCTGGACTCCTTCTTTTATAAGGAACACTTCTCATTGATGATGAACCTACTTCCACAGTAACAGCATTGGTCTATGTGCTGGGGCAGAACCCTCATGCCCTGATCACCTCCCAGAGGTCCTACCTCTTACTACTGTTACAGTGGCATTAAATCTCAAAAAAGGGACACACATTCAAACCACATTAGTTTAATGATGGACTTATTGCAAATCTATCATTTACCCTACTGTTCTGAAGTGAAACCTCAAACCTCTATCAAATGACCATGTAGGGTTGGGGCTGAGGCAGAGCCCTGCTTCTCTTCCATTCTGCATCAGTATCACGCGCTGTTGACCAATCTTGATATTTGGGACAGCAAGGCCATCTTGCTGTTTTTCTGTTTCTTCAAAACAGTCTTGGATTTTTATTACTTTTTTTCCCCAATGAATAAAATATTACCTGATCAAGTCATAAACTCATACACACACACACACACACACGCACACACAGACATGTCCACAACGGTTTAGAATATTGACTAGAGCTGTATTGAATGTACAAATGAATTTGGGTGATTTGATATCTTTACAATATTGAGTATTCCCAGCCAAGGATATGATATAATTGTATTTCCATAGATCTTCTTTAATATTTTATAATGAAAATCCTTAGTTTTCTCTGGGAGGAGAGTTTCTATCTTTTGTTATAACTAAATATTTGAAAATTCTGATACCACAGAACAAATTTAAAGAGAAATATGCCCCATATACAAAAAAAAGGGGGTAGGTGAATTGTGTAAAGTGTGATGAATTTTCAGCAGGTGGACACATTTGTATAATCCACGCCAGGACCCAGGGGACCCTTATGCCTTCTCCTGATCTCTACTTTATTCCTTCTGCCACAAGCAACCTCCCTAGCCTATTCCAGCACATTTCTGGGTTGTTAGTATACATCCAGGGGTTACTGGCCAAATTCCCATGTAGATATGGTATGATTTATTGGCCAGATCAAACTTCAGCACCAGGTATGCACTTTTCCTCAAAAACAAATTTGCGAAAAGTGATGTGGGATATAAAAATAGTTTTAGGACATGACTGCCAAGACTGTGGTGGGAGCCAGCAGAGCAGCAGCTGAGACTGGCAGCAGAAGGAGTTCCTGTGCGGGAACATTTCCCACCTAGACGGCACACACTTTACATTTTTTAATATTTTGTAATGAAACTCCTTAGTTTTCTCGGGAGGTAAGTTTCTATCTTTTGTTATTACTAAATATTTGAAAATGCTGATACCATAGAACACATTTAAAGAGAAATATGCCCCATATACAAAAAAATGGGGGGTAGGTGAATTGTGTAAAGTGTGCAGGATCGGGTGTCTGCCAGGAGCAAGCAGGGCGACCCGAAGGCTCTAAATCCAGTGCCCGGGATGTGGAGCCAGACAGGGGGCCCGGGGTAGGCGTGCGTTAACATACATGTGCCTCTCAATCATGCCATTTACAGCAGTTGCTCCAGTCCTCTTTCCAACATTGAAAAAACGGTGTCTCTTTCCTTGCATCTTCCAACATCTTTTTTTGAAAACTAATTCTGCTTTCATTTGCAGTTTAGTTTTTCTTCACTTCTAATCAGAAATATAAAGATGTGGGTAATTTAAGATCCCATAATAGGCCAGGTGCGGTGGCTCTTGCCTGTAATCCCAGGACTTTGGGAGGCCGAGGTGGGTGGATCACCTGAGGTCAGGAGTTCAAGACCACCTTGGCCAACATGTTGAAACCTTATCTATACTAAAAATACAAAAACAAATAAACAAACAAACAAAAAACGAACAAAAAAACTAGCCAGACATGGTGGTATGTGCCTGTAATCCCAGCTACTTGGGAGGCTGAGGCAGGAGAGTAGCTTGAACCTGGGAGGTGGAGGTTGCAGTGAGCCGACATTGTACCACTGAACTCCAGCCTGGGCAACAGAGTGGGATTCCATCTCAAAATAATAATAATAATAATACATAATTTCCTAGGTAGGGCAGCGTGAAAATGTGAAAGAGGGCATTTTGACAGCTCTGTACAATCTGATTTATTAATCTGTGAGAAAAGAACGTTTTGATGAAGTTCTATTCTACCCTTGTGGATTCTGTCTGTTCTTTGTTGGTTTCCTTTATCTCACCACTCTTGTTTGAACTGAAATACTGGAGCAGTGAGTCACAGAAAATTCTTAAACTGCACTTTCTTTCTAATACTGTAAGATATCTTAGACATTGGTCTCCAGAATAATGAAGCACCATCATGTGGCTGGGATCTCACCGTACTCCGGGGAAACAAACTCATTAGGGATGTGGTGTAAACTATATTAAGTAACGTTAGAAATTCTAGACGTTCCATCCAATCTCACTCCATATTGCAGCTTATTTACCTTTATAGATTTGGGCAAATTAGTTTCTTAATTATCTCCTATAATTACACATCAGACTAAGCAATGTCCCTTTACAAACTGCTTCCAGGAGAGGTTTTGGTTCAGAACGTGACATGGAGGCTCCAGGATGACCCTCAGCTCGTCCACGCTCTTTTATGAAATTTCATAGAGAGAGTAAAAATTCACCGTCAGTGAGGGAATTTGAGATCTGGAAAGACACAAGAGGGATCGCAATAAAACCAACTCTACTGAATAATGAAAACCATCAAGCCAAACAGAATTATTTGGATTTGTAAAACTGAGCAAATAAAAGTAATGAACCCGATGTTTTTATTATGTGGTTTGTTTACTGTTCCATAACGATATTCTTCTAAGCTAATTTTTAAATATATTTGGAAAAATAGCAGCCTCATTTGGGTAACTGTGTAGCTTCCGCAATGAGTACTCTAAAGTATACCCATTCACTTAGAAAAAATGTTTCCCATGGTACCATCCTGTGTGCTGGGGGTTGGACGCAGGATCTGCAGAATTAGGGAGGCATGTATGGGAATCCTTTGAAGCGCGGCCTTGCAAGTGTTTTCCTTGCCAACTCTGGCTTTTCATGCCTGCTGCACCGTTTCAGCAGAAGGCCACCTATTCTGCCTGTAAGTGACTTGGACAAGCAGCATGAGTTTAACATTTTGGTAGGGCTTTTCCTTTCTCCCTTTGAGTGCCTTTTGAATATATGAGGAATAAAAACCCTCACACTGAGAAGAGGCATTAAAAATAACTCCCCAAACTCCCTTAATACGTGATCACCTTTAATAATACCAACAGGCACACTCCAGGGAGGTTCACACAATTTGAACTCAAATTAAAGGCAGATGACTATCAAGTGAACTCCGACACTCAGAACATTACAGTTAATTAAAATGTCACATTTTCTGTGACAGTGATAGGCTATTGGGACACCAGAGTGTCTTCATCATTAATGGGTTAACATTCTTAGCAAATAAATTTTGACCTAATTTTTAAAGATTAAACATAGCACAGCATTTTATGGGCATAGTTCGGTCAGAGAATGCATTTTTTCAAAATAAATTAATTCCTATGCACTTTCAGGATAATTGAAAAGTTTATATTGTATAGAGATTAAATGCAGATAAAGCAGTTTATTTTCCCTATATTGTTTGGAATACAGTTTGCTGTAAAGGATAATCCCACAATTTATAATCTAGACATTTTATTATTAGACTTTAGTAGGCTTTTATAAAATGAACTGGATATTTTTTAATTATCTTCTCTTTTTTAAAGCTCTTTAATGCTTCCCAATCCCTGCCGGAGAGTGACCTTTGTAGGGAAGTTGGCTGGCTGCCAGGAAGAGGACATTTGAGTCAGAACACAGAAGCGGCAGCACCACACCAATAGCTGTGTGCCCTGCAGGATCGTCCCAAACGGAATCTTGCAGTTGTGCTTCTCCCAGTTGCCTTTGGGGGTCCAGTACAAAATGAATACCTTATATTTCAAGCAAAATGAAAGAAAATGGACAAAGGATATTTTTACTAAGAAGTATTTTTTGAAATGGGGAATTTTGACTGATGTTAATATAAATAAATACATGGGTGAGGGGTCACACTGGTTTATGCCTGAAATCTCTGCACGTTGGAAGGCTAAGGCGGGCGAATCACTTGAGGTCAGGAGTTCAAGACCACGGCAAAACCCTGTCTCTACTAAAATACAAAAAATTAGCTGGGTGCGGTAGGTAGGTGCCTGTAATCCCAATTATTCTGGAGGATGAGGCAGAAGAATCACTTGACCCGGGAGGCGGAGGTTGCAGCAAGCCGAGATCACACCACTGTACTCCATCCTGGGGGACAGAGTGAGACTCTGTCTCAAAAATAAAATAAAATTAAATAAATACACACATAAATGCATGCATACCTCTTTACAAGTTAAATTTGGAAGAGAACCCTCATGTGAGAGACTTAGGTATGTCCCACTCTCACATATGTTTGGGGAGCAAAAACTATTAATAAAATTCATTCACATTATTATGTTAATATGGGTTAAGAGATTACACATGTAAATAATTTCTGTTGGATTCTTACTTTACAGGATAATCTAAAGTTCTGAATAAATTGTTCTCAGATCCCCACACTTCATTAGTATTCTTTATTAGCCCTAAAGGGTTTTACAAAGTGGAAGTGTGCATTTTTGAAAGAAACTATTAGTTCTTAACAAATAACGTTCTTTTATTTTTGACATGCCAAATATAGCATTTTGTAAATGGGTTTACTAATCCTTTTAAATTTCAATACCTAGAGAAGCATTTAGATTCAGAATGTGAAATGCCAATCATTCAGACAGAACACATATTCCTCAAGGGAAGTGCCTCAAGAATAAAAGAAAAATTCTCTCATTAATTTATAAATTGTCCAGGGTGCAGCATGCAACAGGATCACACTAGGTCTGTCTGGAGCTGGGGACCCAAGAGTCAAACTCATTTTTATTCCTAATGTACCGCCTTCACAGAGCTGAGCCCCAGAGGTCAGAGGAGGCAGGGTGTCTCAGTCCAGGAGGGCAGGCAAAGAACAAAGAAAAGTCTTTAATTTGAGCAAGTTTTTCTTTCATGCTACTTTCCTACTTAGTCTTAAATTTGTCTTGTCTTGAAAAATAGAATATTCATTGGTTTAAGCATTTCTCACTGCACTGGATAATGGAAACACAATGATGAGAGAGGGAGACCTGAACCTCTGTCTTCACAGAGCTTGTGTTTCAATGTGTGCCAGGGCATCTCAGGTAATTAGAAGGCAGCCCAAAAGTGCCATCCCTGGGAAAGGACTAGGAGGGGACCCTAACCTAGTCTTGAATTTGTGTAGGAAGAGATTGGGACCAAGTTAAGCTTCCTAGAGGAAGCTATCAGACTGAGAAATGAAGGCGATAAAATTAAACTCAGCGAACTCAAAAATGAACAAGGCAATACTTCTAGTATTTGAAGTCAACTAACATGTTTCATCCCTGTTTCCTCCATCCTTCATGTGGGAGGGTTTCCAGAACTTTCATCAGCACAATCACCTGAGAAAATCTACTCGTTGATATTGCTCTTAAAATAGGGAATTCAAATTAGAATGGAATAATCCAGATGCAATGGAAATAGCATCTGTCACAGTAAAGCTTTGCTACTTTTTTGGATATTTGTTTTTTTTTAATAATATTTCTTAGAGGATACTAAAATTATTGTGACTTTTTTTATTCATTTTGAGTTTATGGTAAACTAAAACAAAACAGATTATTTTTTCCAACTGAAATTAATGTTTGCTCAAGTCCCTCCCATCATATATAAGAAGATTTCACATGTCCTTGTTAAATGTCATTTTACTGGTTTCCATCCATCAGTTATGTCTATAAAGATTGTTTTGAATCTTGGTTGTGTCATTTGAGGCATTTGTCATCTATCCTAGACTGTGTCAGCTGCAAATTTAATAAGCATTTATATTAAAATGTGCTTAATAAGATTCCTGTATCTTCATTCTGCTAGCAACTTCTCTCTGGAGCTTCCTTGACAGGCTGGTAAGAGTAATGTTCCATATGTTTATTTATTCAGCCAGATATAAATCTACTTATGTATTTTCCAAACCACATTTCCTCATAAGATCCAATAATATTTTAAAGAATTTGGCCAAACGTCTTGCTGAAATCAGTTTACATAATTTCTTTGATAGTCTCCATATTTTCCAATGCAGTAAACAATTTAAAAATGATTTTTGCTAAATAACTCACTCTGGTTTCTAGTACACACCTTTTAAACTTTATAATACTCACTCTGAAAACTCCATCTTTCTGACCTGTAGTTTCTGAATTGTGTCATTTCTCCTTGACTGGAACGGCCCATCTGCCATCTCTAGTCTTCTGCTCTTTGGTCCACCAGGGTTTTTTGAGGATTACTGAAGTGGTGTGGTTCCTGGATGACACTTCTCATGCTGGATTGCAACAGATAGGTGACTCCTCCCTACCCCATATTCTTCCTGTCTTCCAGCAGGGTTTTCCCTATTGGTAAAACAAGGACCACAAAACTCATTCCTGGGGTTGTGGTGAGAATCTCATGAGTTAACTTCCAGTAAGGAACTGCATCAGTGTCTAGTACAGGGCAAAAACTCAACAGTGATCGGCCATTGATTCCTTGGTAACTATGCCCAAAACACTGGTGGGCATAGGTATAAAGGAATTTGAAAATTGTTACTGTCTATTAATTAAGTTTGCCTAAATTCCCTGAGACTTCCATCTAGTCATGTTTCCTCCCTGAAAACAAATTTTTGTTTTGTGATATGAAGGCTATATTCACTTCTACTCGCTACCTTTCAGAGGATCAAATACAGCAATGGAAAATGTTTTGATACCCAGAAATATGGTTTGGGCAGTAAGTACACTGTGACCTTGCAGCGGAGGAATCCAAACTCATGAATTCATTCATGTTTAAGCACATGACTGCTTCAAGAAAAATATCTAGAGAAACTTCATTTCTGTGCATAGAATATAGCCACAGTTAGGTTTTCATTTTTTTTGTAAAGCCAACCTGGAAATTCACTAGCCAGTTTAGACATATGAATGATGTGGCATTTTTAAGATAGTTATAAAATGGAAAACATGGATTTTGCTTGGAACTACTATAGTCATAGATTTTTTCTGTGCTTATTTACTACAGTTGAATTACCCAGTTGTTAAATTTTCAAATAATAGACCCACTTAATAAACAAAAGTTTTATTTAAATCATCTATAATGTAAATAGTAACCATGCTTTAAAATACATTTTATTAAGCTAAGAGTATCTTTTGCCATTTTCTATTTGGTAGTTTCTGCCAGAGTTGGTCCATTTAATAAAATTGTTCAGCATTCTGTTCCAGTAGAGAGGACCGCACATGTAGAGAAGATCTCTATGCAAAAATGGCTTGGGGTGAGGTTTAGTTCAAGAGTAAGGCTGTTTTTAAAATGCAAGAATACGCCAGCCATTCACGGGTATAATAAATACAAATGCATCATGGTGGGATGGGATGTGAAGCCTGAGATTTCACAGAAGCTCTCTTTCTACTTCGTTACCACCATCTTGGTCTGGCTTAACCAGATTATTATTGAGAGAATTAAATGCAATGTGTATAAAAGCCAGGATTATTGGGAGAATTAAATGCAATGTGTATAAAAGCCAGGATTATTGGGAGAATTAAATGCAATCCACATGAAAGCCAGGCAGGTAGTTTGTGGCTCAATCTATTACAGTCATTGCCACTTATTGTTTTTAAGACCTGTCTCTCTAGCTAGTTCTGTGAGAAAGAGAGACACAGCTAAACAGACTAGGTAACCAAAAAGCATAAGAAAGGAAAACAGACTCTCCTAATAAATTAGTGCCTAGGACATGATGAACAAGATATTTGAAAATGAATGAAATCCCTTGTGATTCCTGCCTCTTTAGGCCAAGAATTGAGTCCAGGAGGTGGAGCTGAAAATTGGAGGGTGTCTTTGTCCAGGATTTGAGAAAAATGAAGCCAGAGCTTCGGCCTGGGCACTCTGTCCTGGTGCTGTCTGTGGGCACTGCATTGCCAGGCTTTCATTTGTCTTGGGTGAGCTTCGCTGGGTCCTCCTGTGGCTCCATAAACCAGGCCTGTGGCCAGCGCTAAAGCATGCTTCATTCCATTGCTGTCTTGCTTGTCTGCCATGCTGTGGCTGGGGCTGTCACAGGGATGCTCTGTCTTGAGGTGGCCTAAGTGCTGCTCTGTGCCACTGTCTAGCATGGCCAGTTAGTGGCATTCATGCTGCTTTTGTGTTTCCTGGCTGTTTTCCAACTGCCAACTGTTGCCAGCTGTGTAAACCACTGGTGGGCACAGAATTCTTCCTGCCTGACAGCTATTATTTTTCGCTTGGTAATCAACAGTCTCGGATTGAAGCTACTTGAAAAAGAGGAAGTAGGTTGGGAAGATACAAGTGTTTGTGTATGTGTTTTGTCCAGCTTAAACACAAATAGACAGGTAGACAGATAGACAAAAGAACATAGCTCTAGCCCTCCCACTTTCATTTGCCCTTTAGAAGAATTTCTGGTGTAGTAAAGCCAAGTCAAATCTACAAACAGAAAGCTAATGATAATCACAAGACAGTAATCCAAAGAAACTTTGCAAATAGGGCATGCAGCTGACATTTTTAATTTTATCCTGAATTCATCCCCCTTTCTTACCTTGCAAACTGATCACTGCCATCATTTGGGAAATCACCTTTCTCTACAATTTAGGAAATATGTAAACATTAATATGTAAAAGAAAAAAAGGAAAAAAAAATGGTAATACCTTGATATCCCAGATAAAGAAGTTAAAAAAAAAAGAGAGACTTTAAATCTGCCTTGAATGGATAGAATGACATTCAGTATTGTGATAGGCAAAACAATGCAACCCCCGACCCCAACTATGATGTCCACATCCTCATCCCTAGAGTCTGTGAATATATGTTATTTTACATGGAAAAAGAAATTAAAGTTGCAGACAACTTTAATTGGGATCATCAGTGTAATCATCCTGGATAATTGGAGTGGTCCTATTGTGATCACAGGAGTCCTTAAATGTGGGAGAGAGGGTAGGAGTGTTGGAGTGACGTGGCAAGAGAAAGACCCCCCCTCCCCCCACCTTTCTGGGCTCTGAGGATGCAGGAAGGGCGATGAGCCAACAAATGCAGGTAACCTCCAGGAGCTCCAAAAGGCAAGGAAGCAGATTCTTTCCTGAAGCTTCTAGAAAGGAATGCAGCCCCAAAGGCCTTTGATTTTAGCCCAGTAAGACCTGATTTATACTTAGAACAGGAAGATCATCAATGTGTGTTGCATTAAGCCCCTATGTTTGTGGTAAATTTTACAGCAAGCACCTCCTGACATGTCCACCATCTTGCACATGTGTTCTCAGCACGGAGTTTTGTCACCTCCCTCAAATGCACCACATGGCACCCACTAAAAAGCCACTGGGCATGCTGTCCCTCCACCTGCAACACGCCTGTTCCTGTCTGTGCATAGTCTGTACATAGCTGCTGCCTTCTTCCTTTCGGCTTCTGTTGAAACGTCACCTTCTCAGTGAGACTCTCTTTGACCACCCAATCTAGAACATGCTCTTTCTCCAACACATGACTCTTGCTTCCTGTCCCCCGTTTTTTCCTTAATAGCTTGTATGAAAGAAAAATAAAACCTCTGGACCCCAAACTCACTATGCCTCAAACTCACTAAGGGAAAATTTAAGATTGGAAACCAAGGCACACAAAACTGCCTCCCACTTTGTTCCTAAATACACAGCTGTGAAGACAGAGGGCCACAGAGATCCTCAGGGCCCTCCCTCCCAATTCGCTCACAAGGAAACTCCTTGTGGACCCCCAAGATCTCTCCCCTAAAGCAGAGTTCTGTTGACTTTCACCTGACAATATCAGTTAACAGCGTATCTTCACAGGCATGGGTCAGAGACAGGACTAGAAGCCGTCCTCTGCTCATCTGAGACAAATGCCTATACTGCCTCCTCTCCCTGAGGTCTTCTTCATCTTATGTAGAAATGCAGCTTCCCTGAGTGCAAGATGAGTGCCTCTACCCCTACTTTCACATGCAAAACGTGGATTTAGGGAATGCTGATCAAAACTTCAAAAGACTGTGACTGCATCCCTTTTCTATCTACCCTGCCTGTTTTTTTCTTTCCTCCTTTCCTCTCCTGCCCACTTTTTCTCTTTTACATTGAAGCCTCAAGTTGCTCTTTGAAAAAAGTAATACAGGAGTTATTAAATAAATTTTAGGCAGATAGTAAGGGTAAAGGTTCTCAGTGTAAATTTCCCCCTCATTAAAAACAACCCCTGAACCATCTCTTTTCTCACAGAAAAGGCAGCTTGAAGGGCGGAGCTGGCAAGCTTTGATATGCAAATGAAGTCCCTTAGAAACTGGGTTCATTCAGTAAGGCAATTCCCGCCGTCTTCTCCTCGTCACCAGGTGTACCAAGAATCATGGCCCTTCCAGACAGCACCATGTGTTAAAGCAGTGCCAGCAGTACAGGTCACAGATCCGACAGAGGCTTTTTCCTACGCATGTCTTCAACCTTGGCAAAACAAATACGTCTCTAAATTGATTGAGACTTGTCCCAGTCATTTTCTTTGGTTGCACACTTGCATTAAAAAAATGAAAATTATACGTCATTATGTTCTTGTTTATTATGTACGTATCTTCCTCACCTGACTGTGAGACTCTTGGGGCGGAACAATATCTGTTGTGTTTTCTGATGGACACACATGATCAGCATGATCAGCATGGCACGGTTGCACAGATTTTTGTTAATTAAAAAAAAACCCAATGCATTTACATTAATTCTCTTTCTGAGCTACTGATTGTATAATATATACCTACCAGTGACTTTGTGTTTAATTATTATGTTAAAAATACTTAGGATAAGATAGAAACATTTTCCTTCCATTCTAATTTAAAATTTTTTGTTATTATATGTGTGCTTTTTTTCACAGCTTGATAATTTCTCTGTTATATTCTCTAAAAATCATATTGATATTTTGATTAGTATGAAAATTAATATATACATTAATTTTTGAAGTAGTTCTTATCCTTCTAATACATTGCACTTTCATTAAGTATCACACTATCTTTCTCTTTTTATTTAAATATTATTTTAATCTCTCAGTAGAGTTTTATATTTTAAAAAATGTTCCTAATGACTAATTTGTTGTTAGGCTCATTCAAAGGTATTTTATTTTTAAGTTGCTGTTGTAAATTATTTTAACGATTATATTTTGAATTATTGCCAATATATAAGAAAGGATTTGGTCTATTTTCTTGGATTAAGTTGCATAACTAAACTTTTTATATATTCTGATTTTAATATATTTTATAGGATTGTTGGGGGGACTGAATGACATTATATCAAATGGTTAAATTAGCATATTTTACACATTATCAGCCTTAATAGATGCTTCTCTTTTTCCTTCCCTTGTCCCCCTCCCCTCTTCGTTGTTAAGAGGCAGAATGGGTGCCTGTGTGTAGAGAGGCCACCTGCCCCCTTGTTCTGCTCATTCTGGTTCCCATTGTTTCAGATGTTATCACATGGGCTGGAGCATCAAAGGCATTTTAATTAATAGTGCTTTTTCATTAGAGCCAGTCTAGGGAAGCATCTTATAATTTCTGGTTTCTCGAGGTTTTTTTCAGGAGTAGATTTTAAATTTTATCATATTTTCCTAAGTGTTTTAATCTTTGAATATGATTCATTGTATTTACGTATTTCCTAATGTTCTATTGACCTTTAATTTTTTGTTAGTCACAGGGCAATTTTTTTAAATGTTATATTGACTTAGGTTTGCAAGTATTTTATTTAGAGTCTTTGCATATATCACATAAATAAAAAAGAGAACTGCAGTCTAACTCTTGTTTCTGTCAATTTTAGGTTTCAATGTTAGAGTAATGGTGGCTTCGTAAAATGAATAGAATTACTTTGTAGTATCTCTTTCGGTGCTCTTAGATCAGTCTCTCTCTCTCTCTCTCTCCCTCCCTCTGTGTGTGTGTGTATGTGTGTGTGTCTCTCTTGCACTTTGGTGAATGACTCCATCATGTAACCAAGCGACTTAAGACTTACCTTATTTCACTGAACCTAAGATACCATCCCTGTTAAAATATATCATTGTTTATGTACTAGTGAGAAGGAAGAAAAATGCTACCTATTAGACTGTGACTAAAAGAAATCCTACCAGTTAGAATTCTGTTTTATACTTATTAAAATCTATTTGGATCTCTTAAGAAACAACTTTTAAAAATCATATATTAGGTTTTTTCATGTATGTACACATATGAATAAAACATAAGTAAAATAAATCTAAACTTCCCTTAACGATTTTTCCCATTGAGCTCTATGCTTCTGAATCTCTTACACTCCAGATCATTGTCTGTATAGACGTGACCACCTATGAAGAACAGCGGCGGGGCAGATGAGTGAGCATATGCGCCACCATCTTCTCAGGATGTCTCTTCCTGGTCGCAGAAACCATGCTGCAAGTTGCACTTTGCATGCATGGGCAGCAGCAGCCCCTGCCGACGGCCCCCATCCCTCCCGGGTGATTTCAGCTGCATCCCCACTTCAGAGGTGTCAAAATTGGCAAAAGTTTATGTCTTAGCACAACATGAGCTACGGTGTCTGATTCCTCTCTTTAACTCACCCTCCACATTCAAGCAATTAGCAAGTGCTTTTAATTCTGAATCAAACCATTTATTTTTTGTATTTATTATAGCTCCTCTGTCCATTCTCACTGCCACCATCGGGGTCTAGGTCACATGGGCTTTCATCTGGATGGCAAAACAATCCTCCAAGTGTCTCGTTTTCCAGCCTCCAGCCCCCTAAGGCCTTCACGTGGCAGCCCAGTTTTCCTAAAGCCCTCACTGCGACCCTCAAGCTGCTGCATCTCTTGCTTCCTCCCTTGCTGTAGATGCCGTATTTCCTCAGAGATCCTCAGCTTCTTCCAACTCTTGTCTATCCATGCGTTTCTCTTACATTTCTGACATCACTTGCGTATTCCCATTCTTAGGTGTCAGCATACGTGTCATGTTTTCAGAGACATTTTCCTGACTCTCTTCCTAATTTTCTGTACCCTTGCTCTTGTTATTGTCTATTTCCAAGCATATTCCAAGAATAGTTTGTGGCTGATATGTTCTCATCCTGTGCCCCTTGAGGATCTCCTCCTCTTGTCTCATGAATGTCAACTGGGCAGAGGCCTGAGCCTCAGGGGTTCTCTCTAGCCTCATCATCTAAGGCATCAGTCCTCAAACATTTGGGAAGCATCAGGGACTGGTTTTGTGGCGGGTGGTGGGGGGATGGTTTTGGGATGAAACTGTTCCACCTTAGATCATCAGGCATTAGCTAGAGTCTCATAAGGAGCTCGTAACCTGGGTCCCTTGCGTGCTCAGTTCACAACACAGTTTGTGCTCCTGTGAGAATCTAATGCCCCAGGGGATCTGACAGGAGGTGAAACTCAGGCAGTAATGCTCACTTGCCTGCTGTCACCTCCTGCTGTGTGGCTTAGTTCCTAACAGGCCATTGACCGGTGCCAGTCTATGCTCCAGGGGTTGGGGACTCCTGATCTGAGGGGTGTGGCTCTGTATGACAAGGTAGGCTCTCATTCCAACCCTGTTGCATGGTACTGGACCTGTGAAAATTGTGGAATGACGAATAATTCCGGTCCTCAGCACACAACTTTGTCTACACGTTCTTGATCAATTTAATCGACTTTAGAGAAATGCATCATCCCCAGTTCTGCATCTATGTCTACGACTTAGTCCTGCGACCCAGCCAGGCCATGGTTGATTTGACCAGGGCTGGGAACTGGCTCTAAGTTTCTTCAGTCCATTGGCTGGTCAATGACTAATTAATATACCTTCCTGAGAAAGTTGTTGGAAAGAGATGGAGAGAAGAGAATTACTCTGCAGTGGTAATTTGAGTGGAAATTAGCATGGAGTTAATATCAGTTAAGGAAGCATGAATGCAGAGTGAAAGCCAGAGAGGACCAGATGGGAAAGAGGAGCGGATCTGCAGGGGAATGGGGATAAGAACACCTTTATCTTTGAAGAGAAGGAAGGAGAGAGAGGGGGAGATAAAGAAAAAGAGGAAAGGGAAGGAGGAGAGAGGAGGGGGAGTAAGGGGGTGAGAGAGAAGCTAACAAACCAGGAGGCACCTCCTGGATCACAGACATTGACTCCTTTACCTCCTTCTTCATATCCCAACTATCAACAACTCCTTACAATTCTGTCCCGAATAACATACAGCACATGTATGGAAATGGGTGTGAGCATATGTCTGCATCTGCCACCTCTCTCTTCTCTCTGTGTGCTGGACTTCATGCCTTGGAGACCTGTGCTTGCTTCAACTTATTCTTTCTCTGGGCTCAGCTGGGAGTGCCTCTCAGGGTCAGGAGGTGCACAGCGCCCAGGCCCACCATGCTCTGAGGCCTGTTCCACGAGTCCTCTGGCGAGGGACCCACAGGCTCAGAGAACCAGCCAGGAGGTGAATCGAATTGCCCCCCAGAAATCTCTCTTCTTCACAGCTAAAAGCCTCTTGAATCATCTGCCGAGCCCCTTTCCTCTCTGTTCCTGCCCACAGAATTCTACCCTCAGAGATCACACCTTCAGAACAGAGTGCCTCTCGCTGCAGCCTGGCCTGTTGGGAAAAGTAGTTTTGAATGTGGATAGACACACAAGGGAGTGAGCAGGCTGCAAAGCCTTAGACACCTACGGTGTAGGGTCCCTCAGGAAGGGTAGCTGCCCCACCTTGGGCTGGTGTGGACACCGCTTCAGAGCCGAAGGCAGCTCTGGAGGCTGGACACGGTGTCCGCCTGTCTTCCATATGGGAAAGCCAGCACGGCTCACTCATTCTACTCTTTCATCCATTTTCATTTTCTTTGGAGTGAATGGAAATTTCTCTAATTAAGTTAGCAGATGAACTCAGCTTAAGGGCTGGCTTTTGTTTTGCGTTTATTTGTTTCATGAATGTGAATTTAGTGTTCGTCTTTTTATGCCCTCTCATATCTGCTTTGCAGGCATGTTGGAAGGGCTACTAATGTATCCCCTTGCAGGATCTGGCAAACTGTATTCCCTGGAATGCAAGTTAGACCAAGGAACCAGCTCATAATGCTGTCTGTTCATTTCACAACTTTGGAGCCGTTTTAGAAGTATGCACACATTTTTAAATAGGCTTAATTTATTAGAGATATCAAATGCTGTTTTAATGACTTTCCCTTTTTTGCTTGCTTTATATAAACCAAACACAATTCATGCTGTAACATAAGTGCTCCTTTTTGTTCTTTGTAGACATTACAGAGCATATCTCAAGTTCCAAAATCTTGCATAGTGTCAAAGCCAAAACTGCACTGTTCACAGTTAAACATGTCAGGAAGACTTTCGTCCAGTCTCCTGCGACAGAGAAGAACGGTTGGAGTTCAAATTGAACTTGGCTGCACTGAAACAAGTGGCTGGAGAGGCAGAGCTGGCAGGGAGGCGTCGTAGGCCAGCTGTGTTTGCTCCTTGCCCTTACCTAAAGGAAAAGCAAATTTTCTTATTTCTTTCAGACAAGAAGTAGTTTTACAACTTGGAGTAAGGTGCCCACTAAAGTTAGTCCCTACCCTCCCACAGAAGTGAGGAGATAGAGTTCTATTCCCTGATGATTGCATTTTAAAGCCATGCCTTCCAGAGCATCTAGAAAGACCATCCTGGCTAGTGAACCCGGCAGGAGGCTTTGAAAATGATTTAGATCTTCCAGGGCCAAGACAATGACGAGTCTTTAATGATGACAAATGAAAGGAAGCCTCGCAGAACAGGGAGATCAGGAGCTTGAGTTGGGAAGAAACCTGTCTAAAGTGAAGTCAAGTTGAGGGGAACATCAGGCTGTCTTGTTCAACAGGAAGTCATCCAATTCCAGGGCAGCTAGAGAGGGATGAGTTTCTTAACTACTTTTGTGTGTTTGCAAGTGTGTGTGTGTGAGTGTGCTTTCCTTTTGAACCATGAGAGCCATAGTGGCGTCACGACTTACAGGAAGATGCAGAGGAGACTCCTGGCCACAGGCAAAGCCCACTGCTGCCTGGGAAAGCTGGCACCATCTCAGGCAGTGTGTTGAGGCATCAGGTGACAACACTTCTTACAAGAAAACAGAGAGGGGATGTCACGGAGATGCTTTGGGCACACAGAGTCCTGAGTCTGCCATGGTCCAGAACCATCCCTCAGGGTGGGGTGAGGTGAGCTGGCAGCAAGGAGCCGTGACACCAGCTTCTCCCTGGGTCCAGAAGCTTCTGTGTCTGCCAGTTGCTCCAATCTGTCCAGATGTACGATGCTGTAGTGTCTCAGATCAGACAAACAGGAAGAGGTGGGAGCAGACCATCTCCCCCTTTCACTGTGGGGCTGGAAGGGAGCTGACCGCGGCAGCCACCCTTACAGAAAGGGCTGCCTGGAAATAATCCGACAGGAAATCTATGATGTTTATTAGGTCCGGCACGACCAAGAAGGCATTTTTCCCCTTTGTCTGTTTCCTGGGCTATCTCAAGCATCTTTCTGAGAATAAATAGCCCTTGTCTGTAATAAGATCTGACAGGCCATTAATGCATAGGAAGTGTGATATCAGTGGGGAAGAGCAAGTGTGTGGGTGACAAGAGTTTCTTGACCCTAAAGCCGCTATCTTTGTGCAAACCGGCCTCCTTCCATTTACACAAAGGCAGTTTCTCAGCAAGTACAGGAGAGCTGTTTTCATCTGACAGGGGGATCTGTAAGAGAACTGGCTGCAGGACAAAGGTGACCTGGGTTCACCAGGCAGAGAAAATCGCCCTGCACTGCATAGAGGCTGTTCCCCCAGATCTGAGGGAGGCCGGCGCTGGGAGACTGGGGGGCGCTGCTGTAGTGTCTCTGTTGGGTTGAGGCAGGAGTGATGGAACGCTGCACTGGTCTGCTTGTGTGCTGTAGTTGTTCAGGTCACCTGCTGCTCCTTGGAGTGAGTTGGCCCTCATGCCTCCTTCTTGCAGAGTGATGTGACCTCTCTGGTAGCAGCAGACCACAGCACCAGCTGCCTTGAAAGCTGGTAGGGACCTCACTATCTGCAGGAGAGAATTTGGGTTTCCCAGGGCTGCTCTGCTCACCCAAATGGTCTCTACTTATTTCTAGATTCTTAATCTTGTACAGATACGCAGAGGATCACTTTCTGAACAGTCCAGGAGGAGGTGTGTTTGCTAATTCTTCAAAAAACAAAGTTTAGGCCTGGCATGGTGACTCATGCCTGTAATCCCAGCACTTTGGGAGGATGAATCACTTGAGGTCAGGAGTTTGGGACCAACCTGGCCAACAGGGTGAAACCCTATCTCTACTAAAAGTACAAAAATTAGCTAGGCGTGGTGGCATGCACCTGTAATCCCAGCCACTTGGGAGGCTAAATTATGTGAATCTCTTGAACCCGGAAGGCGAAGGTTGCAGTGAGCCGAGATTGTACCACTCCACTTTCGCCTGGACAACAGAGTGAGACTGTCTCAAAAAAAAAAAAAAAAAAGAAAAGAAAAAAAAAAGAAACAAAGTTTAGTTTTCTGATGTTTTGTAGAAGATGGTGATTCCCGTTTATTCTTCTACATCTAACTTAAATCACACCTCCTGCTTGACACTTGAGGCTTTAATTTATATTTTCGCACTAATCACAGCATGTCTTCTATTATATGTGAGTATATGTATGCTTCCTTTAAATTCTGGACTTACAGAAGTTAGGAAATATGTCTTATTTCTCTTTGTAACTGTTAAAACAGTGACTGCATAATGGGTAAGCGTTGCATTATTGTTCAGCCGAATTTACAATCACTCTGTCTTTGAAGGGAATAATAATGGCAACAACATTCCTTATAGAACCCTCTTCAAATATTAATATTTCCCCATTGGCTATTGTCCATACGGTATCCATTTAGTTATTTTTCTAAAGCCCAGGTGTTCCTTGTGAAGCTTGCAGGGCGGGAGTGGATAAGTTCATCCAGGGCGTATTAATCCCCAGTGTCATTTTAAAAATATGTAGTAGTGGTAGCTAATATTTAAAAGAAATAAGGGTGCTATCAGAAATGGATCTCACCATGGCAACATTGTATGCACTGACACTGGTTAAGATGGTGTTGCTATCATCCGGGGAGAGATGACAGCAGCCTGAGTGGAGATGGTAGCAGTTGGGGGGTGGGGTAGGTGTGCTTAGATGGTGGGAACACAGCCCATAGGATTTGTCCCTGGATTAGGTGGGGACAATGGTGGTGAGGAAATAAGTCCCTTCAACCCCCACCTCCCCCGCCCCAAAGCCAACCCAGGGCTCACTTAAGTTGCTTCTGAATTAAGTGACCTGAAGAGAAGGGAGGGGCATTGACTAACACATGAAACGTTGGAGGATGAAATTTTGGAGGAGATACTTGGGTTTGGATGTGATTTAAAGGCACCTGTGAGGCATCCCAGCGGGCAAGGCTGCTGTTTGTGGTTGTGCGTCTGAGAACTCGGGCAGAACTTGGGTAGGAGAGGGAGGGATGCCTCAGTTACCAGCATCTGCAGAAAGAAGAGCCCCTTTGAGGAGCATCCAGTTACATGTAGAAGGTTTCATTCACTGATCAACAGAGAAATAAGAAAAATGAGTGGCCAGGAGCTGTGACTCACGCCTGTAATCCCAGCACTTTCAGAGGCTGAGGCGGGTGGATCACTTGAGGTCAGGAGTTTGAGATCAGCCTGGGCAACATGGGGAAACCCTATCTCTACTAAAAATAGAAAACATAGCTGAGTATGGTGGTGCGTGCTTGTAGTCCCAGCTACTCAGGAGGCTAAGACAGAATTGCTTGAACCTGGGAGACAGAGGTTATAGTGGACTGAGATTGAACCACTGCACTCTAGCCTGGGCAACAGAGCCCAACTCTGTCTCAAACACACACACACACACACACACACACACACACACACAATGTTAACATCATTTATTAAGATTTAATAAAATTAATTTTGTACAGTTAAGAAGTTTCATGAATTCCAGATCAAGGCCTTCCTAAATATTTGTTATAAAAATGTCACAGCAAAATACAAACCTTATATTCCTATTTTGGCTTTCTCGTTTTATAAGAAGGTGCCCAGAATCAGAGGCTCATGATCAACGCCACCTGCTGCCTGTAATGGGCTGCCCATCTTCATGAGACCGATGTCAGCCTGACAGCTGCTTCCTGACCCTCCTGCCCCCAACCTGTGGCTCCCTGGGGCTTTCTGGGGCCCAGGAGCTGAAGGTGAATTGGATGAGTTCTTCAGGACATGTTTTCCCCCAGTATTCTCTGCCTCTGCCTCTCCCTCTGCTTCCCACTCCTCCTCTTGCCTGCTGCTGTCCTAAGTCAAGCCACACCGTCTCTCCTCTAGACCCTAATGTACCTTTGTATTTCACCCACTCCTCCCAGTAGTCCTGAGTGAGTGCATCGTGTGAGCTTTTGCAGCACTGTGTTCTTCGCTGACTTAGGACCATACACACTCACCCACAATGCCACCCCTTACCTTGCACTGGGAGCTCCGCCCAGGGTCTCCGGCTCTACTCCCACCTCACCCATGCCCTCTCCCTGAGGGGCCCAAGCCCTTTGCACTCACCTTTCTGGGCTGTAGTGGCTTCTGCACTTGCTGCTCCTCACCTTGGAGGCTTTCTGCAGACCTAAAGCCCCGGCTGACTCACTCTTGTCACTCATATTTCAGGCCAGACACCGTGGCCCCAAGAACCTTTCCCAGATCCCCGGCCTGAGATGCTATATCCCCACCTGCCCTTCACTGTCATATCCCTGAGGACTTATTTCCTACAGTCCTTATAGACAGATGGACTTACCTGCCCTCGGTTGTTTACTTACTTGTTCTTCGCCGGCTGTGATCCCAGCTCCGTGGAAGCAGGAGGGGCCTTGTGACGCTTGTTCACAGCAGGATCTCCGATGTGTAGCAGAGTGTCTCGCGTGCAGCCAGTGATTCATATTTGTTGAATCAATAAACAAGTGAAGAATAAATGAGACAGCGTGGACACAGAGTTCTAGGTTCCTGGTGTTACTACGTGTTAACATTATGCCTTGAGAAAGTCATTTCACACCTCTGGGTCTCAGTTTCCTTCTCTGTGAAACGTGAGCATGTGTACTCTCACTTGGCAAACAGTGGCTATTCAATGAGTGGAAGCACTTAGGGTGAACAAACACTGCATATTGTTCGAAGGCTTTTGTGCTGTCACTGAGGCCAAGGACACAGATGTGAGCACTCGTCACAGTCCAGACCTGATGGATGGGTAACTCGTGTGTATACTTTTAAGTCAGTAGTTAGGTGACATGTAACTCACACCTTTTCAAAAGGATTTTTTGCGACAGGGCTGATGACTGCACACCATCAGACATGTTGTCTAGATTTGACTACATTCTTTTTTCTTTCTGTTCATGGTATATGTTATTGATTTATTAAATTAAAAAATGACTATTAAATGTAAAAACATAATTTATTAAATTGAATTTGCTACATTAAAAAATGCATAAATTTCTGCTCCTTTCCAGGTATAATGCTAGACATGGAAATACAGGGGTGAAAAACAACAACATGCATTGGCCTTGCTTTCAGGAAGTTCCGGGTACTGGTGGGGATGGCCGTGAACGAAGAACCGCATGTGAGAGGCAGTCAAGGAGAGTGGAGGGGACATGAGAGAACCAGAGAGGGGTCCTGAGAGGTGAGGGCTGCAGAGATGCAGGTGACTCTGAAGACACGTCCTTTCTGCTGGGAGCAAAAGATGAGTGGGGCAGCAGGCAAGGGTGTGTGGGAGGACAGGAGAGGAGATGCAAGGAGGGGTCTCGGAGACCAAGGAGGAAGGGAGAGTGGGTGAGAATGAAGACACCTTTAGGGGCTAGGAGTTGCCATCAGGATTTTAGATGTTATGTTAGGGAACACTGGGGGTTTAGAATGGGGAGTGACATGACATCATAGAAAACAGCATGAAAATGCTCTGCCCCAGCAAGGAGGTTATGTCCATTGTCCCCACCCTGCATCCACCAGATTACTTCTTACGCCAAAGGAGATTATTGCAGATTTTCCTTGATGACCTAGTTCTGTAATTGCTCAGTCAGCTCCTGTGACTGCTGTCATTGTATCTGCAGCAGTTCCGAGGCATAGGGGGGGTCTTGGTCTGGGGACATCAGGTCATTGAGGCACTGAGACGCCATCCTAGTAGGCTCACTCTTCCTTTAGTCCTTTGCACTAAAATGCCCTGTTTTTGAATTCAAATTTACTTCCTCTTGGTGGTCAGATGTAAGCATTATGTAACTCATGGTTGTAAAAAATGTCTGTGCAGGCACCAATCTTCTACAGAGTTGGACTTTATACACCATAGGATAGAATTTCTTTTTTCAGAAATTTAAAACACTGTTTGATTAAGAAGAACAGATATTCTAACGGTCATAAGTTGCTTAGCAGTGAGGATACATTGGGACAAATGCTTCATTAGACAATTTCATCACTGTAGAAACATCACAGAGTGCACTTACACACATCTAGTTGGTATAGCCTACTACACACCTGGGCTGCCTGGTGTAGCCGATTGCTCCTTGGCTACAAACCTATATAGCATGTACTGTGCCGAATACTGTAGGCAATTGCCATGCAGTGATATTTGTGTATCTAAATATATTTAATCATAGAAAAGGCTTAGTAAGAACAGAGGATTGAATATTATCTATCTATCTATCTATATCTATCTATCTATCCATCCACCCATCCATCTATCTATCTACCTACCTATCTATCTATCCATCCATCTATCTATCTATCTATCTATCTATCTATCTATCTATCTATTTAATGGTACACTTGTCTAGGGCACTTACCATAAATGGCGCTTGCAGGACTGGAAACTGCTCTGGGTGGGCATTCAATGAATGAGTGACGAGTGAATGTGAAGACCTAGGATACTATCGTGTACTACTGTAGACATAGGCTACACTGAATTTACTAAAAATGTTTTTCTTTCTTCAATAACAGATTAACCTTAGCTTACTGTAACTTTTTTACTTTGTAACCCTTTAAATATTTTCCAATAATTCTGATTATTTTATAATAACACTTAGCTTGAAATAAAAACACATTGCACAGTTGTACAAAAATTTTTCTTTTTATGCTTATTATATAAGCTTTTCTTCTACTAAAATTTAAAAGTCTTTTTTTTTGTTTGTTTGTTTACTTTTTACCCTTGTTGATAACAAGACACAAATACACACACATTAACCTAGGCCTGCACAGGGTCAGGGTCATCAAATCAATATCACTCTCTTTCACCGCCGCATCTTGTCCCACTGGAAAGTCTTCAGGGGCAATCATGTGCATGGAACTTCCATCTCTTTTATGACAATTCTTTTTTCTGGAATACCTCCTGAAGGACCAGTCTGAGGTTGTTTTACAGTTAACTTCTTTTTTTTAGAAGCAGAAGTACACTTTAAAATTAAAAGATAATAAAAAGTATCGTGTAGTAATACATAAACCAGTAACACAGTAGTTTATTATCAAGAATTATGTACTGTACATAATTGTATGTGCTAGACTTTTATAGGACTGGCAGTGCAGTAGGTGTGTTTACACCAGCACCGCCACAAACACATGTGTAATGCTTTGCACTATGATATGAGGATGGCTATGACATCGCCAGACAGTAGAAATTCTTCAGCTTCATCATAATGTTATGGCATCTCAATCCTATATGTGGTCCATTGTTGACCAAAATGTTATTATGTAGCACATGGCTGCATTAGACACAATGGCCTTCTCCTCAGAGCAACAATGTTCAGTGTTTGCATCAGTATCAGAGGGTGAACATCGGAACCTGCGGATGTTATGTATATCCTCCCCAAGCTTAAAGTAGCTTCCAGAATTCTAAAAGTTTCCAGATTGTCTTCTCCAGGTCATTCATTCACAGTAAATGTGTGTACCCCTAGAATGAGGGGATGTTTCCTTACCTTCTACCTAGTCTGGCAGACCTGCTGCCAGAGCTCCCTTGGCCAGCGACCACCTCAGGAACAATGCCCATGGCGGTGCTTTCTGAAGCAAATTTGCATTTGTCACCATGAGGTCAGCCTTACATGACTCATTTACAAGGAAATTGAAATAACTTCTCTCTCCTTATGATTCTGTTTTCCTGCTGCTGCTCTGCACAGTCTGTTGATTAAAAGGAGCCTGGCCTGAAAATAAGACTCTAAACCATTTAAAAGCAAAAGGACAAATTAAAAAGAAGTCCTTGTAAAGCCTCTTGAATTAAGCAAATACCTGCTCCATTTTTTATGTTAAGACAGGCAGAATGACTAATTAAATGCGGAGTAGACCAAGACATATTGTAACACCAAATGGCTCCAATGACTGGCTGACAACATTTTCCCATTGTTTCTGTAATCATTAGTGTTAGGAGAATTCCTAATCAATTTTTACCAGCAAATTAAAGTTCAACAGAACACTAATTGCTATTTCCTTCATGAAAAAATGGGGTTACATGTTGTTTTTTCATAGATAAATTGACAGGGACATGGGCTAGCTCCAAATGTTAAGACTCGCATTTCGGAACATGTGTTTCATTCAATTCAAATAAATGAGATAAAACTTAGGCTATTCTGTGCTAGTACTATACAAATTGTTGAGGATATGTTACTGAATGAGAAACCACCGTAACTCTCAAGAAAAAGTTTAATACTGGACATAAACAACATGGAATTAACTATAGCATATAGTGAAATACCCTGACGTTGGTATACACAAGAAAGGTGAAGAAGAAATTATTTTCTTCATCTGAGCTCAAAACCTTTGGTCTGAACTTGTAAGGTTGCATAGAAGTCACCAGGACTTGAAGATCATTACAGGTAAAGGGAACGACGTGAGTAGGTGTGGGACACACAGGTGTCTGCATGGCTGTTGACCACCCATTAGGGGAGTAACATCCAAGTCATGTGGCTTTTGCAATAAAAACAAAGGCTGAGTTCAGATGTGACCTTCTTACCTAGGTCATGGGTTGCCCGGGCTCCTGTAGAGAAAGCAGCAGCATGGAAAGATGATGACAGAAAGGGCAGGCTAGTCCTGCCCCTTTCTTAACCGGGGCAACTCCCATCAGAGTAAAGGGTTTTCTGTTCTGCATGTAAAGATTCTGGAAAAGGTGCATGCTATAAAATGTCGTTTGAAGAAAGGATTCCACTGTTAATAAAACCACTGATTTAGGGAAAGTCAGTATTTTCTAGATCTGGACAAAATGAATAAAAATGACTTTTTCTGTGATCTGGCCATCATTTCCTCCATGACAGCGGAGGTGAGGGAACGACAAAATATGAGCCTGCCCTGACACACAGAGGGAGAATTCTGTGACTAATGATTACAAATGGCAGCTTCGATGCCCCACAACTTTACAATCTCAGAAAGGGCAACCCGGCTAAATTTGGTCCTGAGACTCTTTGCTAGTCTTATATTTCAGGCAGCAAATTGGAGCGCAGAAAACAAAGACAAAGGCAGAAAATATGTGTTTTGGATTTTTGGTAGAGGCAGATTTAGTTTTCTGGCATCTTTTGTTGGTTTAATAGCCCTGTTTATCACTGAATATTTAAATTGATGCTTTACCTCCCTGAGTAGGTGTGTGAATCTGTGGTCTGAGGACAAGCTGGGGTCTTTGACTTAATTATAACAGATTCAAGAGGTGATGGACTCTGGCTTGTAGTACAGCATAAAGACAGTATGATGTAGCCAGGGAAGCAGAGTGGAGGGATTCACAGCAAAGGTGCTGGAATCAGGTAGGCCTGGCTGTGGATCTGATTCTGCCTTGTGTTCACAGCACTCTCTAACTGGTGAGCAATTTCAGAGGTCACCGTGCAGCATGGGCTACCTTGCTTGCCTCATTGGGATGCCTTAAGCATTAAGTGAGACAATAGAAGAACTGAGCTTATCTCAGAACTTTGGCTTTCAGCAAACCCATGTCAAGGGTCACCACGTGGTTTCTATGGCCCAGAAGAGTGGGCACCAGTGTGAAATAAAGCATAAGGCATTTTTGATTAATGAACAGCAAGATGATATAAAGAATGCTAGCATACCCTTTAGAACCACTTTATGCTTGATTGTCTTTTTTTTTTTTTTTTTTTCAGCAAATATTCAGTACTCCTCCATGTGGGAGAAGCAGGCTTTCTTGCCTCAGTGATGTTGGCCTAACATGCAACCTGCACTAGAATGTGAATGGATGTGACAGTGGGGCGCGGGGTGGGTGCCCTAAATGTGCTTGTGTGATTTGGTTTGGTCTTCTGTGCTCTTGTTCTCTGTGTGAGAAGAGGATGTCCTAGGTACCCACTTCATATTTGCCCTGGATCTAGGGACATCATATACATGCAATAGACCTGAATCCTGCCTGTATTGTGGATCATGGCTTCCAGATGAACCACAAAGCCACAGGTGAGAAATAAAAGCCTTTGTTGCTGTGAACCACTGAGACTTTGGGGGCTGTTTGTTAGTGCAGCCAAGTTGCTTAATACACTTCATATATCTTTTTTTTTTCATATATCTTTTATGACGTCAAATAGAAAGAAACGTTTAGGGTGGAAAAGCCTTAAGAAAAGCATGATAAGCCATGAATCCTTGAAATCTGACTCGTCAAAATTCTAGTCATCTCCCAGTATGGAGTAAGGCCATGAGTCTGCCAGCCTGAAGATTTTCTGAGCTCATTTAAAAGCAGACATTTCCACTGACCCAGGAAAAAACTCACTAAAAGTTGCATGTTAGGGGACTGGAGGAACTCAGGGGAAAGCCACCTTCTTCCATTTTCATCCACAAATTCATGTGGGACACAGGAGAAGGATTTGGCTATTGAAATATCTGTTCCTAAAATAAAAGAGCAATATCTACACCTTGACTTGTGGTTTTAAAAGCATAGCCTCATATTCAAAGTCTTTGTCTCTGGGTTCATGTTTTTACACATTTTTTTTCCTGTTTCTATATATGTTTCTTATTTTCCTATATGAAAATTCACTATAGTTTTAATATGACCTGCTATTTATTGAATACAGAATTATACTGCCTTTAAATTTGTTATAGCACATGAATAGAACATTCAATTTGTTCCATCTAGAAACAGAGATGATATTAAATGTGGATTAAGTCACTATCCTCAGTTTATTTTGTTTCCTTCTCTGTGAGTACAGGAACAAATTTTTTAAAACTGTATTTATCTTGATCTTTTATATCACATTCCCATTTTTCTATTTAGAGATTGCTACATCACTCATTCTGTAACATTGTATCTAAAATATGAGTCTGGCTGTAGCTTTCAGAGACTCATGATTTTGTTGCATGTCCCAGCATGTGCTTGAAGTGAATGCAGAAAGCATTCTTATGCTCTTCATATATTTCTTGAGGATCCACCATGTATGAAATTATAACAAGGCACTGGACAGTGGTAAACCAAGTCAAAGGAATGCTTTCTCCTCATCTGTTCTGGATGAAAAATCTTAGAGTAGTTATGTACTAGGCTACAAATTGGAGCACCATTGTTAAATCCCTTTAAAATGCATAGGATGCGCAAACTCTATTATAAAGTCAGGTTGCATTTTTTATTCTGGCACTAATAATTCTGTTTCCATTTTCTAATTATTAGAAATTAGAGCTCTTTTTTGGCAAACATCTTAGTTATGTGAATTTTTCATCTAGACAAGTAAATAGCAATTCAATAGCAAAAAAGAAATAGGATTATAGGAATCTAATTTTGGAGGCAAGTATGTAAAAGAATTGTTCTTAAAATACTGGATGAAATGCAACTCTCCCAAAGATAAAAGGAATTGTAAAAAAACAGAGAAGCTCACATTCCCAACATGTGGCTATGTGGCTTGTTGAAAGTGATCAGTGAGCAATCTGTGCCCAAATGCTACTAATAGTGCTTAGACTTCGAGTGCATACTAATGAGACTGTGCTGGCACACAGCGTCTTGATTCATTTGACCTTTGAGAATGGAAAGTTGGCATAACTTTTGAACCAGAGAAAATCATTTCACATATCTTCCATTTTAATTGTCTTTGTGAACACATTTTAACAAGTGTATCAGTGTGCAGAAATAGATTCTCTTTTATAACAATGTACCCCTTAGACATTTTGGTGTGCTGGTCTGTCGGCTAGTTCCAAGGTAATGTCCTCTCCTGAAATGTCACAGTAATGCTCTTCAGAATAAGATCTAATAGGTATAAATCAATTTATGATGTTCAAAGTGATCTCAAACCCATTCACTCAATTGATCTCTGCAGCTAGCCGGCCTTACCTCATTCAGAAATGTAGACTGCACATTTCCTATGTGCAGGTTGAGGTAATCAAAAGGACAAATGATATAAATACAAATACAATCTACAATAAAACATTACAAAAAGAAGCAATCAGCCCTTACAGAACTTTCAGCTTCATAAGTCAAAACTTACAATCTAGTATAGGATTGACAGAAACCATAGAAGTCAATAAATTTACTTAAATTACTCAAGATCAAATAAGGAGTTAATGTTAAAAGGTTAAAACATTGAATTCTGATTTAGCATTCGCACTAACAGTGTGATTTCAAAATCGTGTCTTTTTAAATACAAAGTGCTTATTTTGAAGAATATATTTTTGGAAATGTAATGAAGAGGAAATGAGCATGTTTTCAATAACATTCAGTTATTGGGGTGGGAGGAGAAAGTTTTTAAACAACCCATTTGTCAATGAAACTTTAGGAACCAAAAGCAAAAGCAAGAGCGTAGAAGTGAAGCTCTGTCTTTTCCTCGATCAGAAGGGAGAGTGATCCACACCAGGGATCTTTAATGGGGGATAACGTCATTGTGGCTCTTGCCAAGGGATTGGGGTGCAGTTCCATAGTGTCTCCTCTGTCTGTCCCACCCCTTCAGGTAATAGTTAGGGCTCAAATTCTGGATTTGAAGGCTGAGTCAACACCTAGGGTTTGGCATATTAGGGAAATGTCTTAAGCTCTTCAAGCTCTTCTTTTATTTATTACTTTCTGATTTTTTTCACCAGATGCTAGAAAGGAACAAAGTGAAACAAGCCAATGATTCAATTTTGTCATGATTGAAGGAATAATAATCTAGAAACTAGTAAGGCTTGTGGGCATTTTGGAATCTCTTGCAAACACAACAGATTAGAACAAAGTCAAATATTCAGTTATCCAAGAATGCAGGTGACCGTGGCCCTATAGTTTTACAATTAATTTAAATTGCCTTGAATAGTAAGCATAGTTTAATCGATTGACATGAATTTTTTGAACAAAGACGGTGAAGAATAGCCAACCTTGGCCAAAGGTTATGACTCAAACCTTAATTTTCTTGTAGAAATACCATGGAAGATTCCATCTAATTTCTGCCACCTAAGTAGCATATTACTGAATCATTCATGAGAGGATGAGAAACATATTTATGGCTGGTAGTAGGAAAATGAATTAGGTTCAATATCCAGTCACAGTGGGTTTTCGATGATTTTTATCTTTATGCTTTCTCTGTGGTATCAGGTTTTATAGTGGGGAAAAAAAGAATCTCTAAAAATACAAAAAGCTTAGTTGTTTTTGTATCCTTCTATAGGTTTGCAAGGTCTAATCCAACCTCAATCTTTTGTGCAATCCATCATTAATGTCTATACTAGGGGCGTCCAAACTTTTGGACTCCCTGGGCCACACTGTAAGAAGAATTGTCTTGGGCCACACATAAAAGACGCTAACACTAATGATAGCTGAAGAGGTTTTAAAAAATCACACACCAAAAAAATCTCATAATGTTTTAAGAAAATTTACAAATTTGTATTGGGCTGCATTCAACACCGTCCTGGGCTACAGTTGGATATGTTTGGTCTATACCTTGTTCAAAGCAGCAGAGGCAGCTTGGTCAAATGGCTCCCCAGCAAATGCATTGCCGTTGTTTCTCTGTGATGTCTTTCCCCTCAGACTTCTTGCTGCCATGAGAAAGCAACTGTGTTCCTCTTGTCTACCATGGCATCAGCAGCATGGCCTGATGCTTAGAACAAGGACCTGAGTACAAGCTATTATTGAATACTTTTTTTTCTACTACGATCCTACAAACAATTTTCATTTTTCTTAATTCCTATTCTCTTACTTTTTTTTTTTTTTTTTTTTGGGGACGGAGTTTCGCTCCTGTTACCCAGGCTGGAGTGCAATGGCGCGATCTCGGCTCACCGCAATCTCCGCCTCCTGGGTTCAGGCAATTCTCCTGCCTCAGCCTCCCAAGTAGCTGGGATTACAGGCATGCGTCACCATGCCCAGCTAATTTTTTGTATTTTTAATAGAGACGGGGTTTCACCGTCTTGACCAGGATGGTCTCGATCTCTTGACCTCGTGATTCACCCGCCTCGGCCTCCCAAAGTGCTGGGATTACAGGTTTGAGCCACCGCGCCTGGCAATTCCTATTCTCTTAATTTCCTGCAGATATTCCCTCCACCTATTATAACTTTGATATGCTGATGTGTTTCAGGCCATGAGACTGGTGAGGGACCAACACACCTGCTGTTATTCTGAGTTTCTTTGTCTCTCCTTTCCTCTTAGAAGTCTTTTCTTCTTTTTGCAGCTCACCTATTGTATGGGCAAATATAAATTTTAAAATAGGAGACTTAATTCTTCCTTATTGAAAATAAAGGAAGAGACTTAGCTCCTCCTTTGTGTTAGACCATTGACTTTAGAAAACTTGTACATTCTTTTTATGTCTCTTGGAAATTCATGTAAATCTTTTAAAAGGCTAAACAAGCCTTTGCCAATTTTAGGGCCTGGGAATATTTTTCTCAGGGGAGTGGGAAGCATCCCTTTGTAATATGATCCTGAAGGAAAATAGCTCTTGTCTCCCAGTGTCTTTGGGAGGGTGAAATCTTCACATAGGGGGATGCCTTGCTCCAAAACTTCCTCTTCTTATAAAGATATGAGATTTGTTTTCCCCTTGGCAGTAAGCAGTTAGCTCACAAGATCATCTCAAGTAGATTCATCCCAATTGAATCTAGGATGAGCTATTTGTGGTAAGTGCTGTCTAGTTTTCTTACTTGAAGACTAGTTACTGCTTATCTTGAGAGCATGTATGGAATGGGTTGTGTCTGCTTAGTTACGTAAAAGGGTGAAATTTCCTTCTGTCATTGCAGTCTCTTAGAAAATTGCCTGTGGTGCACATTGCATTCTAGTTAGATGGTGATTAAATGATGAAGTTATTTTCTTTCTTTTCCACCTTTGTTGAGAGGGTTTTTGGTTTGAGAGGACATTTTCCTTGTAATTATGTTTCCCCAACAATGCTGTGTCATCAAGTCTATCAGCAATATGCTAGCTGCCATCTTCTTAATGCCTGATACATACTGTATGTAAATATCTGATTTGATTCTTACAACTTATTGAAGCACATTTTTATAAACCGCCATCGTACAGTTGAGGAAACTGGGACATAAAAACCTAAAGTTTGTCTAAAGCAACTGGCTTTACTTGGCAAAACCAGTATTTCAAATCCAGGTCTGCAGACTGTAAACTGTGTCCTTTTCATTACTGAATTTGATTGCCTCTTAGCAATTCTCTTTCTTGAATCTTTAATGCCTGCCTCGAAAATGTCAAAGGCCAAAGACCAGGCTGTGAGGTGGAGATCACCGTGGCTTCTGAGGCCTTTATTGAGATCTTCCTGAATAGGTGATGATGACTAGCAGTTGGGGGATGGGAGCAGTGGTCATGATTAGTTATCAGGCATCATGATGAACAATTTGTAAAATATTAATTCTCATATTAGACTGATGAGGACACTAATATTAACTTTATTTGTTTATTTATTATATTTATTTTTAGGAGATGGAGTCTCTCTCTGTTGCCCAGGCTGGAGTGCAGTAGTAGTATTCACATGCATGATCTCACGACTGATCAGCACAGGAGTTTTGATTTGCTCCATTTTCATCCTCAAACAGTTCATCCCTCCTTAGGCAGCCTACTGGTCCCCCACTGCTGGGAAATCACTGTGTTGATGCTAAATAGTGCGGACAGCTCAGCCACGTAGCTCACTACAGCTCACAACTCCTGGACTCAAGAAATTCTCCTGCCTCAGCCTCCCAAGCAGCTGGGATTACAGGCACATACCACCACACCCAGTGTGTTTTAAAAAAAGATTTTAGTTTTTTCCCCCCATTTTAAATATTAAGGAGTTTAGAACATTTGTATAGAACTTGCTATAGGCTGAATAACTAATATGTAGCAGCTAACCTGTATGTTTTTAAGGCTATTACAAAAGGCAGTAACAATATTTCTTACCTTATCATAAGAATCACATCAGTAATAGTTGAAAACACGGATTATCAGGTCCTTTCATTCAAGAGCCTTGCTTGAAATTTTCCACGAATGTCCTTTGTGAATCTTATGAGAAGTTAACTATGAGCATGAAGGAATCCAGAAAATAGTGTCTCAAATTATGCTACATTTGTTGATTACTTCAAGCTGAAGGCATTTGGAAAACAGCAAGTGCACAGAGGGGCTTGTTTTGAATTTCCTGCATCTGATTAAAGGCAGATTCTTTAGAAGGAAGTCAATTGTCCTGAAAACACTCCCTGGGCATGTTTATTGAGGAAGAGTTGCATGCATCAAGAATCATAGTCTGACTTATAAAAGACTGGAAATTGGCATCTCAACCAGGCAGGGTAGTACCTATTCTTTTGAGGACTGCTTTTTGTTTAAAAAAATTTAGACCATTTACTCTCCCTAGGTTGCCTCCATTTTCCTCTCCTCTATGAAGAAGGTTATATAAGCTTCCAAATCTCATTGAGTTATTGGCTATTTCTTATCTTTTATGTGATGCCCCCATGAGTATTAAGATATTTGTATACATTTTTCTCCTGTTGACCTGTCAATTAGTAGTTTATTTCAGGGACCCTTCAGAGGCCAGAAGGGAAGCTTCCTCTCTCTGCCCCTACAGACATTTGCAGTGCAGAATTTTGAATGACAGGTAGCTGATGACAGTGAGATTGTGTAATGTGGGGGTGCACACTGCAGTGTTGAACTGGTTGGTGTTGACTTTCAACTATAATTGTTTGGCAGAGTGATGGTGGTAGAATCATGATTTGGAAATAGCAGTGAAGAGTAAGGAGTGCTTTGGGCTCTTTCCTTAGGTCATGAGCTTGTGACATTGCAGGGGAACTCATATTGGAAAGGGTTGTGAGGAAGGTGGTGCTATCATGGGAAAATTGTGTTGGTTCAGGTTAGAAGATGGTGGGAGGAGAGATTGGCACAGGTTTGGAAAGGAAAGTTTTTTAGATTTTAGGTTTCATTTTTATGTCAGCAATAGAATAGGGGTGGGTGGATGGAGGGGCTGTGGTTAGTGGGCTGAGGTGAATAAATGTATGTGGGAGGTGGGATGGGGAGCCAGAAGTTGGAGAGCTGGGGCCCAGGGTGAGAATTATCCAAGGCAAAGATGTAGGACACAATAGACAGAAAACAGCTGCAAGTGATGGGGAGTGAGGGATGAGGTGGAGGCGGGAAGGGCACGGGAAATGTTGACTCTGCAGACCCAACTTGACCCCAATTCCAAGGACCAAACAAAAGCAGCCTTCTCATTTATAAGTAACTGGAGCCAAATTAATTAGTAATCAAGACAATTTTAGATCCCAGGGAGAAGGAGCATGCCGTTAAAACAAGAGAAAACAAAACAGTTTAGAATAGACATTGAAGGTATGTTCCAAAAAATTAATAAGAAATAACTAAAATGTTCAATTCCTGAACTGGAGCAAGAGTCTTTCTGAATTTGGAAAGAATAAATTGGTAGTGATTCATAGAACATTAGAACTGAAATGAACCCTGACCATAAGCATCACTTCTAGGCCTCTCGGTTTGCAGGGAAGAAGCTGAGACCCGGGGTCGGACAGAGGCAGGTTGGACTCCCAGAGTCACACATTTGCCCTGACAGCAAGCTCAGCCCCTGAGGTCCTGCAGGCTGTGATCCCTTCTTGGTTTCCTTCTGTGGCTTGGATGCAGAAGAAGATAAAACAGGATGTGGGCTGTTTTTGTCTTTGTTATGTATAATATTAGCTTAAAAAGTTAAGGGCATTAAGAACTCTACATATTTCTCTGTGCATTTACACGCTAAAAATTCTAATAGCCACGTTTAAAATGGCTTTAAGGCAACTTTTCTGCCTTTGTTCCAGATTTTCTTCTCAGTATAAAAGTATTCCTCATTCTTCTGATGGACAATAAGTGAAAGCATCTCACCTGTAAGTGAAATGCCCACGTGTTAAAAATCCCTACCCCAACCCAATCCCTGCTAGACTTTCTATCCCTTTGCATTTAACTATTTCTTATTCTTTCTATATGAGGACAGCCAATATTCTTACATCCCCTCTGGCTTCAGCATAAACAGTTATTTGTGGTCACAGGTTAATGCCCCTGCGTAAAACATTTCCTTGCTCTTTTCTATTCAAAAATACCTGGACTATGACTTTAAAGTCATGGAAGAAAATCTGCAGCAGAATGTAAAATGGAATACGGTGTTCAAATGTCCAGTGAGCTGAAGTACAGTATTTGCAATCAGGGCATGGGAAAATCTCTGGATTGATTAAAATGTAGACTAAGCAGCTGGCATCAGATTCTTTATTTACTCTGAAGGAAGGCAGTGGAATAAAAAAGATTAGGATTTTCTACATGCATACAGAATACAGGTCCATGATTTGCCTAAGGAGAGTAGGACATAAGAACTGGTTTTCTTGATGATAATTGCGCAAGATGGTATGAAAATTGCTAATAGTTTCATTAGCTCCAAGAGATGATAGTATTACAAGCATTCTAATAGAAATGCAAACTTTGGAATTAGCTTGGCTTTTCATCTTATCTGGGTCATTTTTTAGCCTGGCAGACTTGTTCTATTCACTTGTTCCTTTACATAGTCCTTACAATTCTATGCCGTTCTGGAGTTTTGTAATCACATGAGTATACGATTTACTAATATCCTGGGAAGGCTCAGCTGGAAAAGAAGTCAGTGTTGTTTACTGAGCTGATAATTTTCTTGTCTAGACTCTGCTTCTCTTCTTTCCGGTGTTTGTCCTTTGACCATGTATTGTCTACTTTGCAGATGGTATTGAGAGAATGTGAAAGGGTTTGAAATTTCAGCAAGTTTAGTTTGCAAGTTGCTCATGTATTTGGAAAAGAAGTTTGCTTAATCTTGAATCCTTCTCTGTTATTATGATAGGGATTTTTAAAGTGAAAATACCTGCATAATAAATCTAGTTCTCTAAGTGGACATAAAGTGGATTTTACTAGATTGTGAGTACCTTGAGGATAGGGACCCTCTCTTGCTCTTCTATTCTGTGACCACCAGACAATGTCTTTCATGGAATGGGTGCTTACTCAATTTTTTCACAAATTACAGACCTTTGGAAAAGCTCTGAGGGACCAAATTGCCCCTCTGTTGGCTTCCAAATTTCTGAGAACACCCAGGTATTTTGTAATTATAAGATGTTAGAGTATAATTCAATTACACAAAGTCTTTTCCGATTACCTTTGTTATATTTGATAAAGAGGGTTTTATTAGCTAGAGTAGTCCAACTGTTATAGTAAAATATCCCCAAATCGGAGTGGATTAACATAGAAGTTTATTTCTTTTTCATGTAACAAGACAATATGGGTATTCAGCAAGTAGCCTTTCACGTGGTGATTCGGGGACCCAAGCACCTTCTACCTGTGGCTCCTCAAGCTCTGGGGCACTCTGTTGACTCTGATGCACTGGATGCAGATGAGAAAAAGGGAGAGAGAGAGGAGGATCACTGTGGGAGGATTTTATGGGTCAGTCCTAAAAGAAGAAACCAATACTTCTGCCTATAGTCTCTGACTAGAACTGTTACATGGCTATACCTGCCTGTAAGGGACTGGGACGAGCAGGTGAGTTGTGTGCTCAGTAGGAGAAAGAAAATGATAAGTGTCAGCCGTGGTCTACTCTTTTAGCCAGAGCACACACTTGTCTTCTGACCTCAATAGGATACACTTGCACCTCCCCAGTGTACACAGCTCCAGATCCCACTCACAGCATCGAGGGCCAAAGCTGGGATCTTCTGATGACGTGTGGGCCTTTCTTCCACACCCCTGAATATTGGTACATATAGGATGGGAAAACTTTTATTCCGAAAAGGAAAAATAGAATGCATAGAGAAGCCCTAGGCTCCAACCATTCTGCAATCCTCTAAACAGGTGTTATGCAGCCCCTGTCCTGCACAGGAGCAAGATGACTTGTTAAGGCCCTGACTCTGCTCTCTGGGTTGGGGAAGAGCTCTGCCTCTGTCTTGTTTTACGTCCTCTGTTTCTTATTCCCCATGGCCACGTCTAAGTGAGGATGGTATGTTCTTGCTAAGATTGTATAGATATTAGGTTGGTGCAAAAGTAATTGCAGTCTTGACCATTAAAAGTAATTACTTTTATACCAGCCCAACAGTACTGATTCCTTCTGCTCAGGTGAGTTTGGGGGCCTAAAACTTGTTTTATGCACCAAAAGGCAAAACGAGTAAGAACTGAATTTACAGTTTCTTGGTCCATAACGTTTCCTCAAAATTCAGTAAGTATCTCATGGATTTGCTTCTAGTTAATTCCCCATGCTTTGATAACCATACCCAGCATTTGTTTCTGCACATAATCACCAAGCCCAATTTGTTCTGTGGCTTTTTTGGCCCCATGACTCAGTGTAATGACAGCTTTATTTGAAATAATAGACTTTGGTGACACCCCTAATCTGACCTTTGCTGAGATCTTTTGTTTCACTGAATAATTTTAGTGGGCCCTTGTGGCTCAAGCCCGGTGTATATCCTAACCCTTTTGCAGGTGGCTTTTCCTACCATGTGGCTCTTTCCTCTGACCTCTGCTGGAAAGCCAGCCAACCCTCGCAGGTGCTTGTATCTTTTTGGATTCCTACTAATGTCAGTCAACAGTAATCAACATATCAGAACTCTTTCATCTACTTCCTCTAGAGTAGAGGCTCAGCCAGAATGTGGACTTCTTTCCCAATTACTGCAGGGCTAGAGTTACACAATTGTGCAATGTGATTGTTCCGTAGTGGCCATCTGGGCAGTGCTTCAGAACACAAGGCTCCTGCATCTCATGGCTCTGCCACCCTTAGGACTTCAGAGGTTCCCTGCTGGGTCCTCTGTTCATAAAAGGATGGAGGGTGGAAGATATCTTTGGTATGTTCATATAAGACAGATATGGAAGTGACCTGTGCTTGATTAGCAAAGACTAATGGCTACATCTAACTCTAACTTTCAAGAAGTATTATCAGCCCAAGCGAAAAGGAAACAGGTTTTGTTGAACTCATAGCAACCTCGGCCACAGGTAGCAAAGACATGGACAGGCGGCAATATGTGCTCATGTGAATAGTTCAAAAGCATGTTTAAAGATAAGACAGAGGAACAAGAAGTAGATATTCTCAGAAGGGGCTAAAGAAATATGGAGAGTGAATACTGGGACATCCCTCATTTAAAGACTTTCTTAAAACCAAATAAAAATTAAAAAGAAAGTGGTGTGTGTCTCTCTCACCTGTCCCTGCTGATGGCCAGACATGGTGGAGTCCTTCAGGGAAGGACTTCAAGTCAGAAGTGGAAAGAAAGTCTTCTAAAGAGACACAGAAGCAGAGTGGGCTGATTTTTCTCAAAAGTTGAGTCTGCAAACCATATATTAATGCCATTTAGGTTCGTTCCCTTCCTGCAAGGCTATGCATGAGTCATCTTGGTTCATTATTATTTAAAAATAACACAGGGAAGGTGGGAACAATGGAAGGAAACCCATCTCTGGCATTCGAGTCATCCGTTGGGGTTTATCTCAGGCAGGGGTGGGGTCGACTTCAGAGTTCCTAGCAGCGGGGTTTCTGCATCCAGAGAGACACCTGACTGCACGTGAGCACAACTTCTGACCAAACTGGATAAAAATGCTTGGTAGATTTTCACAATTTAACTCTCTAATGCAGTTTACCAAAGCCTTTCTTAAAAGAAGTTATTTCTTAATTTTCCCAGGGATTGTTGCAAAAGTATCAACCTCTCTATGCTCAATTTCCTAAGTCAACCACTTTTCAATTTAGTTGTAGCACAAAAGTAAGAGAAAATGAAGAATCTCTTACTCTGCACTTGGGAGCTTAAGCTTATATATGTCGAATCATTACTGGTTTTAGAAATCTCATCAATCTAGAATTTTTTTCTTCCTTTCTTCCTTCTTGCCTTCCTGCTCTCTTTTTTTCTGTCTTCATTTTCTTACTTTCTTTCAAAATTCATGCAGTATTCTGGGTGCAGGACATAAACTGATAAAGAAAAACATATACATCCCTGGAGAGGCAATAATCTAATGCAGCGTGTGCAGTAGAAATACTTATGAGCCACATATGTAATTTTTTTTTTTTTTTTGGAGCCGGAGTTTTGCTCTTGTTGCCCAGGCTTGAGTGCTGTGGCATGATCTCGGCTCACTGCAACCTCCGCCTTCTGATTTCAAGTGACTCTCCTGCTTCAGCCTCCTGAGTACCTGGGATGACAGGTGCCTGCCACCATGTCAGGCTAATTTTTATATTTTTCATAGAGACGGGGTTTCATCATGTTGGCCAGGCTGGTCTCGAACTCCTGACCTGATGATCCACCCACCTCGGTCTCCCAAAGTGCTGCAATTACAGGCGTGAGCCACCGCACCTGGCCCACACATGTAATTTTAAATTTTCTAATAGCCACATTAAAAAGCTATAAAGAAAAAGGTGAAATTAATTTAAATCATATATATATGATTTATATATATACATATATATATATATATATATATATATATATATACTGCTATATATTCAAAAACTGGCATCATGAAAATATTTCTCTTTTTTTTGTTTCAAATCTTCAAAATATGCTGGATATTTTACACTTCTTGCACATCTCAATTTGACTAGTGGCTAGTCCAAATATCAGGTGTTCAGTAGTTCCATGTGGGTAGTAGATACCACTTTGAAGGGTGCAGGTCTAATGGAAGATACTGAGAAATAAACAGGCACTTATAGGCAACTGTAAAAAGCACAATTCTATGTGTGTCCATGGGACATAGAGAAGTCACTTAGTCCAGATTTAGGAAGTCAGAGAAGGCTGTTGACTGACAGATGAATAGGAGTTATCCTCAAATCAGCTGAGGATTTGATTTCAAATGTTAAGTATTTACTTTCCCTCTTTCTTTAACCCTATCTAAGAACATCTACTTCTTGTTCCTCTCTCTTAGCTCATAAACATGAAACATGCTTTTGAACTGTTCACGTGAGCACATGTTGCCACTTGTCCATGTCTTTGGTTGGTCAAATCAGTGGCACAAAAGGAATGTGCAGGGAAGAAAGAATATTATACAATAACATAGTGGTGGCAGAAAACACTGCCTGTTAAATAATAAGAAACTCTGAGTGGTTCCAATTTAGACAGCAAGCGGCAGGACTGGGATAGAAGTGGCTCCTAAAGCCACATCAGGGACTGATGGGTTGATACTGCTCCTTCCTCTGGAAGTTCATTTGTAGATCATTGTTGTAGACTGTTAGAGCAAGAAACGCCTGGAAAAGTGAGACTATCAGTTCTCTCAATGATCAAGGCCAGAGTCGAGGAAGGGCAGCCTATTTAGAACAGTAGATGTTCGTGAGAAATATTTAAGAGGAAAGAAAAAGCAAATGGTACACCACAAATCCAGCTTCTGTCTAGTGAGACAATGTTCAAAACTGTTTCTGCATCCACAGTTCATTTCAAAATGAAAAATTGATTTACCCTGCAACCTAGAAGTTACGCTTTGGGGCATTTATCTTGGAGATTAAAATATTTATTTTTATGCAAGAACTTGTGCACAAATGTTCATATCAGCTTTGTTCATCATAGCTGAAACTTGGAAATGACTCACTTGTCCTTCAGTGGGTGGATGGTTAAATGAACTGTGGTACGTGCATACCATGGAATACTATTCAGTAATGAAAAGCTCTCCATGCATGCAGTGACTTAGATGAATGGCAAAAAATTTATGCTGAGTAGAAAAAGTCAATCTCAAAAGGAGAAATACTGTCTAATCAGACTGATGTAGCATTCATGAAATAACATGAATTCATGAAATAACAAATAGAGGCAGAGAACATAGTAGTTTCCAGGAGCTAGGGATGGTAGGAGAAGGGGATAAGGGGGGCCATTAACTGGCAAAAAGAGAGTGTCTTGTGATGACAAGCGGGAGTATCTTGATTGTGTTAGTCATTACATGAGGATATGTATATGATAATGTTGCACAGACAAGGCCAGGCATGGTGGCTCATGCCTGTAATCCCAGCACTTTTGGAGGCTGAGGCGGGAAGATCATGAGATCAAGAGATTGAGACCATGCTTACCAACATGTAAACTAAAAATACAAAAATAATTAACCAGGCTTGGTGGCAGGCACCTGTAGTTCCAGCTACTCAGGAGGCTGAGGCAGGAGAATTGCTTGAACCTGGAGGCGGAGGTTGTAGTGAGCCGAGATTACACCATTGCACTCCAGCCTGGTGACAGATCGAGATTCCGTCTCAAAAAAATTGCCACACATATAAATGAGCACATGTATAGATGGTGAGATCTGAATCAGCTCTGTAGATGGTACCCTCATCAGTTTCTTGACCTTGGTGTTGCACTGTAGTTCTACTAGGTATTTGCTTTGAGGGAAGCTGAGTGCGGAGGGGGCAGAACTTCCTTGCACATTTCTTTACAACCATCTGTGAGTCTATAGAGAAAAATCGAAATAAAAAGTTAAAAAATGGCTTCTGCTGTTGCCTGTATTTGCTTTAAGGAAGATTTAGGAAAATGCCACAGCACTTTTTACACGAGAGCTGTAAGTCACTGTGGAGTGTTTCCCTACTTTAACTGTGTTCTTGTCAGGTTATGGCCATCAAAGATATTTATTAAGGACACATAGTAAGTGCTGTACACATACATAAAATAGAGAGATCATCTTGCATATTCAGGTCCATGACTATCTGATGATCAAACCCTGCCCTCATCCCCTTTAATCTGAATTATTCAAATGTAGAATTAAGTAATAACTTTTCCTTCTTTTTTCATCCTCCCTCCTTTTTAAGAATCCTAGATTCCTCTCAGAGTTCCCCAGGATGCAGTTGACTCCTATCCATATAGAGACATCTGACATTTAGTGTCAGATACTTGCATCTTAGTCTATATATATATATATATATATATATATATATATATATATATAATGTGTGTGTGTGTGTGTGTGTGTATGTAAAGTTGTATATATTTATTAGATAGTTTGATACAGGCATGCAAAGTGAAATACTCACATAATGGAAAATGGGGGTATCCATCCCCTCAAGAATTTATGCTTTGCCTGCCACAATTTTCAAAGATATGATCCAAGAAATATCTTGTTTGTCTTATTTACCACAGGGTCCCCCATGCTTAAAAATGGCAAGTACATGAATTGCAAGCCATGTACCTGGATTTTCTACCTGACTCTGGAATTTCTGAAGTAGGTGTTAAGTTTTTGGTCTTTGTGGTAGGAAAGTATCTAATACTTGCATCTCAGGACGTTCTCTTCCTGAATCTCTTTTCATGGTTGGTCTAAGAGGTGTGAGGATATAAATGTATACTCGATCTACAGGCTCCGGGTACTGAAAGTTTTAAAATGCAAACAATGTGAGAAAGCACTTAGATTGCTTTCAAATGCGGCTTTCTTCCCTACTCCCACTAAAATCCCCATTGTACATGATGCCAAGCCACAGTTTCTTTTACTTAGTCTCTCTGCAGGCTTGGACACAGTGCGATGTTCCTTCCTTCTTGGGACATTTTCTTGGCTTGGCCTCCAGGAACCACAGCTCCCTTGATTTCTTGCTTCCTCTCTGCCTGGTATCTCTCACTGTTCGGTTTTTGATGACCTTTTCTCCCCTTCCCACTCTGCAAGGATCAGAATTCTCAAGGCAGCCATGCTTGGCCTCCTCTCTAGCTGTGGTCCCAGAACTTAGATGTCCTCTGTCTACTCATGAAACACAAACTTGTATCTCCAGCTCCTTTCCCCCTGCCACCCTCCCTCCCCTCCAGATGTCAGGCTGCCAACTTAGCATCTCACAGCTGACACATCCAGATCACAGCTTGGAATTCATTCTCCACCACCCTCTCCTCCACGATTTGCACCCTCTCTACTTTGTTCCCCCTCAGAAGGCAGTACCACCCTTAATGCAGTTTTCATACCTCGAATCTTGGAGATTATTCTATTTCCCCCGCGCAACAGACTCAAGCACCAGTAAATCCTGTTGAAATTACCTTCAAAACATGTTCTAGATCAGACTTCTTTCTGCCATCTACCCACCAATTACCTTAGATCAAAGTGTGACCCTCCCTTGTTAGAACTCTATAGAGCCTGTGGTATCCTCCTCCTGCTCAAAATCTCCGGTGTCTTTTTCTGACACTTAGGAAAACAAAATCCGAATTCCTCACCGGGGCTTCCAAGGCCCTGTGTGAGCTCATCCTGGCACATCTCTGTGACTTTCTCTTTTGCCACTGGCACCTCCTCTTGGCCTGCATGGCTCCCTGGGCCTTGCAGGTGCTCCTGGAGTTCCCAGGCATGCTCTTTGCTCAGGGGCTTTGAAATTTTTGTAAACAAGCAGATGGGCCTTTGCTCCTATTTGAATGTTTCATCATTAGTTTGCAGTGGTATTTCTTCACTCGAATGATCTCGAATATTAAACACCCAAGTGCATACAACAGGATTCATCCAAAGGGATTCTTGCTGCTCTCCCGCCCTCTGTCCAGATCAGAAGAGCACATTCTCTGTAAGGCTCTTCCTAACTCTTGGCCTGCTTCCTTGTCCATCTCAGTTCCTTGCCCTACCTTTTAGTCATCTTCATTATAGCTGTCACTCTTCGTCATTCCATTACATAATTTTTGGAGAATTTTTTTCTGTTTTCTGTTTCTCTTCTTGCCACCACTTTTACTTTTTTTCTTCTTTTTCTTTCCTTTTTCTTTTTTAAAAAAACTTTAAGCTGATAGTTACCCGTACTTTGTTTTTAAAAAATTTAAAAATTCTTAATTTTTGTGGATACATAGTAGTTGTATATATTTATGGGGGTACATGAGATGTTTTGATACAGGCATGCAAAGTGAAATACTCATGTAATGGAGAATGGGGTACCCATCCCCTCAAGCATTTATGCTTTGCCTGCCACAATTTCAAAGATATGATCCAAGAAGTATCTTGTTTGTCTTATTTACCGCAGGGTCCCTTGTGCTTAAAAATGGCAAATGCATGAATTGCAAGCCATGTGCCTGGATTTTCTATCTGAATCTGGAATTTCTGAAGTAGGTGCTAAGTTTTTGGTCTTTGTGGTAGGAAAATAACTTTATCCTATATACATTTGGTTACTTGGCTGGTGTCAATATATTCACTGACATCTTTAAAGTTTTGTAAACAAGTAGGCCAGTCTTTACTCTTATTTGAATTTGTTCCATCATTACTTCCCAGTGGCATTTCTTCACTAGAATGAACTAGAATATTAAACATTCAAAATGCATACAAAGAGGTTCAAGATAGAGTTCCTCCTCCAAGAAACTCAAGGTCAAATATGTGGATTGTAAGGTAGTTAGAAATTCTGAAAACCTGCTTTTGGGAGTTTGGAAGAGAGTAAACATGTCCTTCTGCAACTAAGGACAGGTACTTATGGGATTATATATGGAGTAGAAGGCAGAGCTTGGGTGATAGCAAATTTGATGTAGAAAATACCAGGAGTTTTCGAGTTGCAGATGTTGGCAGTTTGGCAAGGTCAGGGTACACTCTTATTGCCTCTGGTGTCATCTAATGACGTGACAGCAGATTCGGTATGCATTTTCTTGAATTATAGATGTAACTTTACAGAAAGTAAAATGTAGAAAAGTAATTGGAAGCCTCTCTTTGTTTTCTTAAGAAGTAATCATATCACCTCATTATTTATGGCCCACTGTGTTGCATTCTTATGAGCTGACTATGAAAATGAGTCTCTAGGATGAACACAGAAACTTCACGAATTTCAGCCTAGCTACAAAATTAGTCTTATGTAATCCTCCAACCACTTCCCTCTGCCACTGAGTTCTGAAATAGTGGCGCACAGGAGTGGGTGGTAAAACTGTCTAATAGTTAGCTGCTAGAAGAGACTGATTTGCATTCATTTCTATTTTACTAAATTATTTTGGGAAAAGAGTCTTAATTGACACCATTACCACAACAGGCCTTACTTTTGGCTGAGTTTAAGAGGCACTCTGGCACCATGCATATCTGTGGCTTTGTGGAATCAGGCTGGGTTCCCCTAAGGTGAGGATGCCCACATTCCCAAGTGACCTGTCTTCTGGTAGACCTTGGGCTGTCTGGACCTGACTGACGTCCTCCCCAGGACACTTTCCTGCCCTGTGGTTTTATTCTTTTAATCATTTGCTTGCATCTAATTTTCCCAGTAAATGTGTGCAGTCATATTAACTAGGTAAGTGTGTCTTGTTCCTGGCTAGTTTACTATTGCCAAATACTTCCAAATTGGAGAGGAAACTTGGCTACTTGTGAGGAAGAAGAAAATAACTAGTAAATATGAGCGTACCTATAATAAGAACAGAGTCTCTGTGTGTAAGCAAAGTATTGAAACGTGCACTCATCCACATGTATGCACATACGCTTAGGCACAGATAAATGACTCCATTTTAATCTAGAAATCTGTCTGCTGTAGTTTGAAGAGTAATTCCCAGCTCTCATGAGGGTTTCTCTTAATAGTAAAAAAGGTATGGTTTCAAGCAAACAAAATAAGTTCCTACTTTATACAGTGGAGTAAATAACAACAAAAAGCTTTAACCAAATAAAGTGACAAAAGTACAATTTTGTAGATATTAAAGTGCAAAATCTATTAACATGCTTATATGTAATAATAAAGGATATTTTAAGTAACTTCGGCAGACATAAATTCACACACAATATATTTTGACTTGTCTAACCCACTTATTTCCAAACTAAAGCTTGTTTTCCCTAGGATTAGAAAAGATTTTACTATGAATTCTTCTTGATATATGTCTTCCTTTTATAATTTACTTTTTGCCATACAGTGTTTAAAGTCTGGCTATTAAAATACCACTAAAATATTTTTTTTTCTCTAGAATTGATCTCTCCTACTCCTTAGATAGGTCTTAGGCCAGATTTGCTCCAGGCCAGCATGGGACCACTACATATTTTGCCTCCTACATAAATGAAAAGGTAACGACCATGGCTCTTTAAGGCCTTGTTTCTCAGTGGGTTTTTGTCAATGGAAGTTTCCATCAGTTGCATTGCTTTTCCGTTGCCCTGAAGCTGGGTCTGCAAACATTCTAACAGATGCTTAAATTTCTTATTTGAACCCATTCTTTATTTTCTAGGAGGTGTTCTTGACACTGAATTTATAAAGAGTTTTTAGGCCCAGAATATGCTACTGAAAACTCATGTGAGGAGAAGTTATAAGGATTTTTTAAATTATTTTTTTAAAAGTGGATTTATTCAACAAACGTTGATGAGTGCATTATCCTTACAATTTCCTTAATTTCTAGGACTGAATTCTTAGGTCCGGACAATTTTGTCATTGAAATTGCTCTTATTTTTAAGTGACTGCTTCAGAGAACAGTATAAGCTTTACTTTTATTCTGAGCTAATTTGTCCACTTTGTCACCATCTGTAATCTCCAGTGTATAGCCAGCCATTATGTGATGAGTGACAGAAGAAATGTAAAAAGAGAATTGAAAGGAAACGAACAGTTATTTGATCATTGACTACATTTTTATTCTAACACCTGAATGGAGAAAATGGAAGAAATGGAAGGACTGCATTTATTCTGGGAAAAACTTAGAAGAGTAATTGTCCTTTACCTGAAACCCTTTGTTACTTTTATCTTTCTCTTATTGCTGGAAGGTATTTTTATGTGTGATTATCAAAAGTGGTGAATTATAGGACAATGAAAGGAAATTCATTTTGTAATTGTCCTTTGGAAAATAGCTTTCCTTTTTTTCTTAGCTCACTTGAACTGGAAGAATGAGCAGATATCATAAAGACTGTGAACTCTTCGTGACATAAAATTGCTGTTCTATTATAACTTCCTTTTACAATTTCTTGAAAGTCTAACAGAAAGTTGAAACCTGCATTATAACTATTTACAAATTGAATTGAAACAAAATAAGGAGCCCCGAAATGTGCTCATTAATACTCATTGAAAACTTTAATTTTAATTAAAAATACAACTTTGGTGTTTTTCATTTCATACTCCATTTGCCTGACCTGACACTGTTAAATTAAGTTGCAAGCGTTTCTCTCATAGCACAAATGGGATGTTTTTGCCATTCAGTTTAAAAATATGGTCTCTAATGTCCATTTATTAAACAAATGTTTATTGAGTATCCATAGTGCTCAGGCATGATTTTACATGGTGTGACACTACAGCAAAGAAACAAAGGTCTTGTTTTCCTCTGATGTTAGGTCAGATGGTGGGAGCATGGCATTGATATACATTGTGGGCATGTGAGGCACATTGTGTGTCCAGGTGGAAAAACAGAAACCAACTATGACCACATGAGGAGGCAGGGTATTAGGGGGGTATCCATGGAGATATCTGCACACCCAGGGAGGGCCAGGGGCTTTCTTAAGAAGTGAAAAGGAGTTGATGAGATAAAGGCAAGAAGGGAGAGGAGAGACACAATGAGCAAAGCCTAGAGCCTTCCTGCATCTGGTGGGCTCCACATTTTTGCAAGAGCATAGGCTGCGAGGGGTGTTAAATGAGGCTGAAGCAGCACAGAGCTGAGATGTGAGCGCCTCCTGCACTGCGCAGAGGGAGCCAGTGATGTGCTGTTCACAAGGGATCATGTTGTTCAGATTGGAGGCTATTAAAATAGAAGCAATGGCAAGGAGGTGAGAAATGATGAGAAGCTGTACTGAGACCCTGATAGTGGGAATGAGAGAGAGAGATTTGAATAACACTGAGAAGGTAAATTGGAATGACCTTGAGACCAAAGGGAAAGAAAGTGAAGAGTCTAGAGTGAGTTAAAGTTTTAACTTGGGTTTTGGTATAGGGTCACTGACAGAGCTATAAAGGATAGGAAGAAAGTGGGAAGGTGATGAATGGTGTTCAAGAACACTTAATTGATGTTGACTCTGGGGAATAGGACTAGGTAGCCATATCCATGTGAAGCCCACAATGGGATTTGGATTAGAAATAAAAATTCAGAAACCATCAGCATTTAGGTAGTTAAAATGCAATCAGATGAACTCACCAAGGAGAGTTGTGTAGAGTAAAAGAAGCAATGCTCCTTTCACAAAAACCTCAAAATCTACCAAAAAAGGGGAGAAAAAACAAGCCTGGATTGGATGCTCTGTTTTCTATGATGACAAACTGTAATGTAGGTCAGGAGGCTGGCCTGGTTATCTGAGTCCTCTGCTTTGAGAATCTCCCAAGATTGCAATCAATGGAATCAAGGTGTTAACCAGGGCTATGGTCTCATCAGAGGCTTGACTGGGGAAAATTTTACTTGAATTCATGTAGTTGTTGGCAGCATTCTATTATTTTGCAGGCTGCTGGACTAAGGGCCTCAGTTTCTTGTTGGAAGCCACCTTTAAATCCTAGAGGACACCTGAAGTTCCTTAACATGTGGTCTCTCCAATATGAGATCTTCCTTCCTTACAGAAGCAATGGAGAGAGGACCTCCTGGCAGAATGGGTGTTATAATTGTATGTAATATAATCACATCCACATGCTCACACAAGTCCTGTGACCCTGATGTATTCTATCAGTTATAAGCAAATTAAAAGTTATTTCCACATTCAGCAGGGAGAAAATTATACACCAAGAAGTGTGGACCCTGGGGCCACTTTCATGCCTGTCACTAGGGAGCAGGGAAGATATGACTACAAAGTTTCAAGGAGATCTAGAAGGGTGTGTTATAATGGCTTTCATGGGGTAGGGAGTTTCAAGGAGAAAGATGTGCACTAAATGAGCAATTAGAGGGTCCCTCCCTGATGAGCTTAACTAGAACAACTTTATTGGAGGGGTGGAGGTGAAATCGCATTGCAGCATATTGAGGTATGGATGGGAAGTGAAGGCTTGCAGAGGACAATTCAATTTCTCTTTCAAAATTTTCTATTTACAGATCAAATGAGTAAGACTAAAATTGTATCAAAATAAGTTTTAAAAATCAATTTTATCTGTTGAAATAAGGAGATTCAGGAAAGCACTAATTTGGAAACATGAAAGCCAATACTTTTGCATTAAAATTACTTACATTATTTAAGGACTTGGCTCTTCAGATTTGAAAAGTTTCTTAGACTGGAGGGATATATGGGTTTTGATCACATGGTCTGCCATTTAATGTTTGTGAGACTCTACAAAACCCGCTGGCCTTTTGGAGCCTTCTTTTCCTTTCCATAAAATACAGAGATACAGTACATTGAAAGGGTCAGAATTTTGAGTCTCCTTCAGTTTCAAAATTTTGCGATGTTGTTGTTCTTTTATAACTTCACATGTTCTTGTTCAGAGAATCAGGGCCAAATTTACAGTTCTCTAAGAGATTTTGATTCTAGAGAGGTGTGTTTCATAGTACAGTAAAAGCTGGAACACTGCCATAAAGCCGCAGCATCTCCAGTCAGCTGCAGCCTTCACAAAAGATGAGGATGAGTTTTCTGTGCATTGCCCTCTACGGAGAGTGGATGAAAGCTTTGTGATGCAGCAGTTCTTGTTCAGGCCGGTTACTATGACACATGCCCAATCAAAGCATGCTTTTTTCATATCATGATTCTTTTTTATCAACTGACGGTAAATGGAAGCAATTTCTTCCTAGCCCAAACGGTATTACAAAAACAAAAAAGAACATACAGAAGATGGTTGAGGAACAATAAATGCCAATATACTCACCTTCCCTCTTACTGAAATTCTACCTGGCCTCTGGCACCCAATTTTCCCCTTAGGAATCACCAGGTCTGTACCTCCACCAGTTTCCTGGGAGGAAAATGGGGAACTAACAAAAGACCAATAATCTTGACTCTCACATACGTTGAGTGGACAGAAGACCTGAATCTCTCTCTCAAGAGTGGCTGTTGATGACCAGTTGACCCCCAGCTAATGTTTAGCCTCCCCTGTGTGGCTGCTGGAGACTTTGCCTGAGATGTTGCACTTTGAGCAGTGACTAGGTTTATAGGAAGACAGCTAGCTCCATGTTACTTTTCAGAACCACGGGAAGGGGACAGGTAAAGTCAGTGGCTCGGTTCCCTCTCCCCTCTGCCAAAGCTGGCTCATGAAGGAAGGTTTTCAAACTATCTGGGTTGGCTTAGGTAGCGCATTGGCTGCTACAGTCTTAGCGGCCTCCTGCCATCCTTCCTGATGAAGTTCAGCACATCCCTCTGCCTCTTCCCTTGGCTCTCCTGTGTTGCTTGCTTAGAATTCCATTTACAAGAGATAGTATGAGTTTAATAGCGCGTTCGTGCCTGTTGCTTATGCCCGCCTCCGGTAAGCCTCTCCCAAAGTGTTACAAGGATCATGTCTGCTATGGACTGAATGCTTGTATGAATCACCAGATTCATACATTGAAGTCCTAATCCCAGTGGGATGATATTAAGAGGTGGAGCCTTTGGGAGGGGATTAGGTTTAGATGAGGTCATTAAGGTCCAGCTTCATCATGGATTAGTGTTCTTATAAGAAGAGACACCAGAGCATGTTCTCTCCTGCCTGTGAAGAGAGAGCAAGCGGGAAGGGAGCCCGCACAGGAACCCAAACATGCTGGCATGCTGATCTCAGACTTCCAGCCTCTAGAGCTGTGGGAAATAAATGTCTGGTTTTCACCCAATCTATGGTTTTTCATTATGGCAGCCCAAGCTGATAGGCAGTATCCAAATTTAGGGACCTAAGAGACTTTGCAGCAGTTCCAAATTCTAATTCTGAAGTCCTGTTTTAGTATTATGTGCCAAACACAAAAGAGCCTCCAGGTGCTTATGGTTCCTTCTGTCTGTTACGGAAAGATGCTTTCTAAATTCCAGAGCTGTCCACATACACTCCACAGGCTGACACAGCAGTCTGGTTTTGGCCAATGTCTGCAACTATACATTTTAAAAGCAGTCTCTACAACAGAGCCACATGACACGGTGACCCCTCAGTCATATTTTTCTCTACGATAACAACTCCTACAGCCAAAGAAATCCTTGACTACAAAAAATAATGATATGTGTCCATGCACTGCTGCACCATAATGAGACTGGATTTTCCTCTGTGACCTATGAAAATCGTTCATTATTTCATGGGCGGATATAATAGATCTATAGTGCAGAGATACCCTACTTAATTCTTCCTTTATTCAGGGAGCAAGTTAATATATCAGGTAGATGTATATGAGGGCAGAAATGATAATGATTTGAATATATGCTCATAAATAGGTTAACCTGGGTTAGAGCTTTCCAAAAATGAGAGGATTAAAATCAATAATTGTCTTGACAGCTTTCATTCTTGGATTGAGAAGGCATCCTCTCTCTCTGTTTTGGGTAGGGGAGATGTGCAGAGCTTAGGAGACTTTCTAAGGTTACACAGAAATCAATGACAGAGCCAATCCAGTGTCGTAAGTAGTGCCCGAGACCTGTGTAGCCTGGAGTTCACCTCGAGAGAGGGCATCGTGCTTGGTTTAATGCTCTTCTGAGACTCTTGAAATTTTTAATAATTTTTGAACAAGGGGCCATACATTTTATCTTGCACTGGGCCATAAAAATTATGTAGCTTGTCCTGATCACACGCTTCCAGTACTACAGAGACATCATTTAAATCTCATATTCTGAAATTGTAAATTATGCCTTTTAACTATATGTTAGTAAGAGCCTGGTACAATGGGGAAAAATAATGAAAGATTTTCCTGTGGGCAAGGCAAGCCCAGCAGGCAATGGTGTTGGGGACTTGTAAGGGCCAAGAGAATGTGTTCTTCCACGTTCTTTAAAAGGGAAGAAAATGTGCTCTATGCAAAGTCACTTGCAGAGAACACAAAGGCTTTCTGGACCCTGGCACTAGAAATCTGAGACTTTTGCCCAGATTTTAAAACTTTGGCATCCATTTAAAATTATGAACTAGAAGCAGAGTTTGCAATGCTTTTTATTTTCATACTATAAATAAAGTACTATAAATAAGTGGCTGTACATTTAAGTCTTTGAAACTTTAAGTGCATTTAAATTATAAGGCATGGGCATGAGTGTATAAGCAGTGCTGATCCAATTGGATTATGGATTGAGAGTGTGTATTTTCGTTCTTTGTTTTTTCCTTGAGATGCATGGACTTAGTGAGGGCAATGATATATCTAACTTCATTCTTTATTTAGCTCCAAGGGAGTCAAAGTCTCCTGACCTACCAATGTGAGGTAAACAATTTTTCCAATCTTACAATTTCCTTGGAAGATTTCCTATAAAAAGTAGAATATCTACATGATAATCTACTATTACTTTGCCCATTAGTGACCCCTTGCATTTCACCTATTTCATGTTACTTTTTCCCTATCCTGGTGAAAAAACAAATACCTTCTATCTTATGATATAATATGGTGTACAATATCTCCCTTGTGATTTATAGCAGCGATTTTCAACTGGGTGACAATTTTGTTACTTAAGGGATTTGGATAATGTTTAGAGGTATTTTTGATTGTGTAAATCAGGAGAGTCTACCGAAATCTAGTGTATAGAGGCTGTTCAGCACCCTAAAAGGCACTAAGAAGCTTCCGCAACAGAGAATTTTCTGGTCGTAAATTAACAATAGCAAGGTTGAGAAATCCTGCTCCGCAGTTTAGAATCAGATGCAGAATTAACCTTTTGCTGTCCTGAAGAGGTGAAAGTGAAGATGCTGGCTTGTGGGTCAGCTACTGAAGTGCTGCCAAAGCAAACATCATCTAGATTGACAGGCATTTTATTTTTTAGGGAAAGAGCAAACAGTGTTTTCTGTAAAAGGTAAAGAGTTGTTGGAACTGAAATAGTTTTCTGCCAGGAAAAGAGACTTGGGATTCCTAGTCTGTATTAATAAGTTGGCATTTCCAACACCTTCCAAGGCTATTTTGTATCTTTTGGTTTTTTTGTTTTTGTGGTAAGATCGCTTAACATGAGATCTACAAATTTCATCAAATTGTACACATTAAGTATGTGCAGTTCTTTGTATATTAGTTATACTACAGTAAAACTATTTGAAAAATATGTTAGCATTATTTGTTGAAGTAGAGACTGAGAACTTACAGAGGAAGATCGACACTAATTGTGGTCCTTGCCTTCAAGAAAGGCAAGGATGGCCTTAGAGGAGAAAAGGATATGGGTAGAAGGGGAGAAACATATTCAAATCCCAAATAATTTCAGCTTTGTGAGGTTATACCCTTTTATCTTTCAGTAGTGGTTTAACAAAGTGTGTCAGTAGCAAAGCCAAATTTCTGGGCTTTGGAGGATATTTATTAGAGAGAGAGAGAGAGAAATGTTCTTATGTTTGGTAAGCTGAAAATTATGTCAACATACTTATAGTATAAATGAGTTGTAGCTCTTGAAGGCTGTAACGCTGGGGCTCACCAATTAGGGATGGCAGACTTTCTTAACTCTCATCTTTTATTGGTAGGTGTGTGAATAACTTTCTTATCGACTAAATAGTCCTCTAGGATTTTATCACCCTTTTCATAAGATTATGTGTGTCCTGTTGGTGAGAAGACTGAGTCAAATTTTGCAACACAAGTAAGCGTTCCTTTTGCTGGACCATAAACAGCTGATATGTTTGAAGCTGCCAATAAAGTCACCACTAGATGCCAGTGGGAAATATGCTTGGTATAGTGTCTGGGGCAGCTGAGGAAAGTCTTTGATCAAGTGAGTGCTGGGTCATCTATGGGCCCCTACACAGTCCATGGGTGCACAAACAATGAGCTTTGTCAGATCCACTCACACTTAATCTCAGGACAGCTGGTCCTCTCCATTCATGGGCAACTTTCCCAGAATAAATGTCCATACTCCTGTGATTAACTCCCTCCTTCTTTTCCTTTCATGCTTCAGATTCTTGTTTAAAATCAAGGAAAGTCGTCTTTATTCCACCATTGTCTCCTTTTCCCTTCCTGTCAAATTTCTTCTTCCTTCAACCTGCACCGGAAACCCAATTGTCTAGATCAGCACCATCCCACACAATAGAAATACAATGCAAGAGAGTGGGGGCCAATATTCAACATCCTTAAAGAAAAGAACTTTCAACCCAGAATCTCCTATCCAGCCAAACTAAGCTTCATAAGTGAAGGAAAAATAAAATCCTTTGGGAACATGCAAGTACTCAGAGATTTCGTCAACACCAGGCCAGCTCTACGAGAGCTCCTGAAAGAGGCTCTACACATATAAAGGAACAACAAGTACCAGCTCAACTAAAGGGCAAAACAGCCAGCTAGCACCAAAATGGCAGTATCAAATTCGCACATAACAATATTAACCCTAAATGTAAATGGACTAAATGCCTCAATCAAAAGACACAGACTGGCAAATTGGATAAAAAGCCAAAACCCATGGTGTGCTGTATCCAGGAAACCCATTTCACATGCAAGGATAAACAAAGGCTCAAAATAAAGGGATGGAGGAAGATTTACCAAGCAAATGGAGAGCAAAAAGAGCAGGAGTTGCAATTCTCATCTCTGATAAATTAGACTTTAAAGCAACAAAGATCGAAAGAGACAAAGAAGGACATTACATAATGGTAAAAGGATCAATGCAACAAGAAGAGCTAATGATCCTAATATATACGCACCCAATTCAGGAGCACCCAGATACATAAGGCAAGTTCTTAATGACTTACAAAGAGACTTAGACTCCCACACAACAATAGTGGGAGACTTTAACACCCCATTGTCAATATTAGACAGATCAACCAGACAGAAAATTAACAAGGATATCCAGGACTTGAACTAAGACATGGACCAAGCAAACCTAATAGACATTTACAGAACTCTCTACCCTAAATCCACAGAATATACATTCTTCTCAGCACCACATCACACCTACTCTAAAACTGACCACATAATTGGGAGTAAACCACTCCTCAGCAAATGCAAAAGAACGGAAGTCCTAACAAACAGTCTCTCAGACCACAGTGCAATCAAGTTAGAACTCAGAATTCAAAAACTAACCCAGAACCGCACAGCTTCATGGAAACTGAACAACTTGCTCTTGAATGTTGACTGGATAAACAATGAAATGAAGACAGAAATAAAGATGTTCTTCGAAACCAACGAGAACGAAGACACAACATAACAGAATATCTGGGACACATTTAAAGCAGTAACTAGAGGAAAATATATAGCAGTAAGTGCCCACATGAGAAGCAAGGAGAAATCTAAAATTGAAGCCCTATCGTCAAAACTGAAAGAGCTAGAGGAGCAAGATCCAAAAACCTCAAAGTCTAGCAGAAGACAAGAAATAGCTAAGATCAGAGCAGAACTGAAGGAGATAGAGACACAAAAAACCCTTCAAAAAATCAATAAATCCAGGAGCTGGTTTTTTGAAAAGATCAACAAAATAGACCACTAGCCAGATTAATAAAAAAGAAAAGAGAGAATAACCAAATTGATGCAATAAAAAACGATAAAGGGGATATCACCACAGATTCCACAGAAATTGAAACCATCATCAGAGATTGTTACAAACAACTCTATGCACACAAACTAATAAACCTGGAAGAAATGGATAAATTCCTGGACACTTGCTTCCTGCCAAGCCTAAACCAGGAAGAAGCCGAAACCCTGAACAGACCCATAACAAGGTCTGAAGTTGAGGCAGCAATTAAGAGCTTACCACCCAAAAAAAGCCCAGGTCCAGACGGGTTTACAGCCAAATTCTACCAGACATACAAAGAGGAGCTGGTACCATTTCTTCTGAAACTATTCCAAACAATACAAAAAGAGGAAATTCTTCCCAAATCATTTTATGAGACCAACATCATCCTGATTCCAAAACCCGGCAGAGGCTCAACAAGGAAAGAAAACTTCAGGCCAATATCCATGATGAACATAGATGCAAAAATCTTCAATAAAATACTGACAAGCCGATTGCAACAGCACATCAAAAAGCTTATCCACCATGATCAAGTAGGCTTCATCCCAGGGATGCAAGACTGGTTCAACATACGCAAGTCTATAAACGTAATTCACCACATAAACAGAACCAAAGACAAAAACCACATGATTATCTCAATTGATGCAGAGAAGTCCTTTGACAAAATTTAACAGCACTTTATGCCAAAAACCCTCAATAAGCTAGGTATTGATGGAATGTATCTCAAAATAATAAAAGCTATTTATGACAAACCAACAGCCAATATCATACTGAATGGGCAAAAACTGGAAGCATTCCCCTTGAAATGTGGCACCAGACAAGAATGCCCTCTCTTGCCGCTGCTATTCAATATAGTATTAGAAGTTCTGGCCAGAGCAATCAGGCAAGAAAACGAAATAAAAGGCATTCAAATAGGAAAGGAGGAAGTCAAATTGTCTCTATTTGCAGACGACATGATTGTATATCTAGAAGACCCCATCGTCTCAGCCCCAAATCTCCTGAAACTGATAAGCAAGTTCAGGAAAGTCTCAGGATACAAAATCAATGTGCAAAAATCACATGCATTCCTATACACCAATAACAGACTTAAAGAGAGCCAAATCAAGAACAAACTTCCATTCACAATTGCCACAAAGATAATAAAATACCTGGGAATACACCTAACAAGGAACGTAAAGGACCTCTTCAAGGAGAACTACAAGCCACTGCTCAACGAAATAAGAGAGGACACAAACAAATGGAGAAACATTCCATGTTCATGGTTAGGAAGAATCAATATCGTGAAAATGGCCATACTGCCCAAAGTAATTTACAGATTCAATGCTATCCCCATCAAGCTACCAATGACCTTCTTCACAGAACTGGAAAAAATCACCTTAAACTTCATATGGAACCAAAAGAGAGCCCGCATAGCCAAGTCAATTCTAAGCAAAAAGAACAAAGCGGAAGGCATCACACTATCGGACTTCAAACTATACTACAAGTCTACAGTAATCAAAACAGCATGGTACTGGTACCAAAACAGAGATATAGACCAATGGAACAAAACAGAGGTCTCGGAGGCAACACAACATATCTACTACCATCTGATCTTTGACAAACCAGACAAAAGTAAGCAATGGGGAAAGGATTCCCTGTTCAATAAATGGTGTTGGGAAAGCTGGCTAGCCATGTGCAGAAAGCAGAAACTGGACCCCTTCCTGACACCTTACACTAAAATTAACTCCAGATGGATTAAAGACTTAAACATAAGACCTAACACCATAAAAACCCTAGAAGAAAATCTAGGCAAAACCATTCAGGACATAGGTGTAGGCAGGGACTTCATGACCAAAACACCAAAAGCATTGACAACAAAAGCCAAAATAGACAAATGGGACCCAATCAAACTCCACAGCTTCTGCATGGCAAAAGAAACAGTCATTAGAGTGAATCAGCAACCAACAGAATGGGAAAAAATTTTTGCAGTTTACCCATCTGACAAAGGGCTGATATCCAGAATTTACAAAGAACTAAAACAGATTTACAAGAAAAAAACTAACAAGCCCATTCAAAAGTGGGCAAAGGATATGAACAGACACTTTACAAAAGAAGACATACATGAGGCCAACAAACATATGAAAAAATGCTCATCATCGCTGGTCATCAGAGAAATGCAAATCAAAACAACATCGAGATACCATCTCATGCCAGTTAGAATGGCAATCATTAAAAAATCTGGAGACAACAGATGCTGGAGAGAATGTGGAGAAATAGGAACACTTTTGCACTGTTGGTGGGAGTGTAAATTAGTTCAACCATTGTGGAAGACAATGTGGCGATTCCTCAAGGACCTAGAAATAGAAATTCCATTTGACCCAGCAATCCCATCACTGGGTATATATCCAAAGGATTACAAATCGTTCTACTATAAGGACACGTGCACACGAATGTTCATTGCAGCACTGTTTACAATAGCAAAGACCTGGAACCAACCCAAATGCCCATCGACGATAGACTGGATAGGGAAAATGTGGCACATATACACCATGGAATATTATGCAGCCATCAAAAACGATGAGTTTGGGTCCTTTGTAGGGACATGGATGAACCTGGAAACCATCATTCTCAACAAACTGACAGAAGAGCAGAAGATCAAACACCGCATGTTCTCACTCATAGGCGGGTGTTGAACAATGAGACACATGGACACAGGGAGGGGAGCACTACACACTGGGGTCAGTTGGGGGGAAATAGGGTAGGGACGGTGGGGGGTGGGGAGCTGGGGAGAGATAGCAAGGGGAGAAATGCCAGATGCAGGTCATGGGGAGGAAGGCAGCAAATCACACTGCCACGTGTGTACCTATGCAATAATTTTGCATGTTCTTCACATGTACCCCAAAACCTATAATGCAATAAAATAAATAAATGGAGAGAAAAAAAAGAAATACAATGCAAGCCACATACGGTGATTTTAAATATCCCATTGAACATATTAAAGAATTAAAGAAGAAACAAGTGAAATAAGTTTTAGTAATATGTTTTATTTAACCCAATATATGCAGAATAATATCTTTTGAAGAATTGCTTGACTTTGGTTCTGATGAGGTTTATATTTTCTTCTTTTGCATTGACAGGAAAGTATTACATGAGAGAACATATATTAAGTTGCCTTTTGTGGCCTGTCACATGGTGATAGCTATTGTTTTTATTTCCTCTGGGCTGGGCCCCAGGCCTCTCCTTGATACTCATAAATTTATCCCTGGGGTAGCAGGGAACTGTCAGAATTTTGCCATGACAGTGTAGATTTTAGAGAGCATAGAATCTGGGAATGAGTAGGTACGAATACAAAAAAAGCATGTGTAAAATGTCCATGCCTTTTTGAGGCTTCAGTAGTTCTAGACATTTTTAAATTAGGGAATTCTATTAATATTTTGGGTCACAGTGAATGTATTGCACATTATGCCACATTTATACATACTGCTTCATAATAAACTCTAAACATTGTACTAGTTTTGACCATCATAAATCATTTAATCATAAAATGATTACTTGTAGACATCCTATCACATTGATTCACGTTAATACTTTTACTTTGGTCTGCTGCTGTTGCTGAGTACAAGGATCCTAAAGGAAGCATTGTTTCTCAAGTTGCATAACTTTTGATCTGCCAAAATTTGTCAAACTGGGTGCATTAGTTTGCTGGTGCTGCAATAACGAAGATCACAGATGGGGTTGGTGAAACAAAACAAATGTATTTTCTTACAGTTCTGGCAGCCAGAAGTCCCGGATCCGGGTGTGGCCAGGGTTGGTTTCTCCTGAGGCCTGTCTTCTTGGGCTGCAGGTGGACACCTTACTTGCTGTGTCTTCACATGGTCTTTCTTCTGTTCACAAGCATGTGTGAATCCCAAACTCCTACTCTTATATGGACATTGAGTTAGGGCCCATGTATATAATTTAAGCTTATCTTAATGACCTCTTTAAAGGCTTTATCTCCAAATACAGTCAGTCACATTGTGAGGTGAGGGATTCACCATATAATATTGGTAGCAGGACACAATCATCTCACAACTCTAGGTAACCCCAGAGAGGGTATCCATCTCCTTTCATTAGCCAGATATGCCTTTGATACCTTTGACCCAAGTAGACTACTGTGTTCTATAGATCCATTTGAGAATTCCAAGGAGTTTTTTATGGCTCTTTTCCCATTTACCTATCTTTTCTGATGAATGCTACCTTGGAAACAAATTATCTACATCAATCAGACTGTAGTTCAATAGAGAAATGGCTAAAAAAAACCATTGTTCTTTCTTATTTAGAATGTTTTAAACATTAGGCAAACTGAAAAGTGACACTGTTTCTATATGTAATTTTGGAAGACTGAAAAGATGGTTTGGTTTTTGTTTGTTTTTTCTGTGTGTTGATTTTAAGACAATACTTCAGAAACTCTTTTGGAATGTTTGATTTGATGTCCCTAGTTTCTTCAAATTAGATTTGTTTTGTCCCATATCTTCAAATTAATTTCAAGCAAATAACTTCTATTCAAATAACACTCCTAAATGCCTCTTGTTTGACCTCATGTCCTTGGAGTTGTCTTAAATCAAGTCTCTTGCCTTGGCTTTATTCTTGTGTTTTCAAAATAAATAAGATAAATATTGTTAACATTCCTGAAAATTGCCCTAATAATAAATATTTCTCTATGTGTGTATTTATACTATGTGAATGGAATTTCAATGCATGATGTGTGTTATGGTTTGGCTGTGTCCCCACCCAAGTCTCATCTTGAATTGTAGCTTCCAGAATTCCCACATGTCATAGGAGGAACCTGGTGAGGGTTAATGGAATCATGGAGTCTTTCCCATGCTGTTCTCATGATACTGAGGAAATCTGATGATTTCATAAAGGAGAGTTCCCCTGTACACACTCTCTTTTTCCTGCTGCCATGTAAGATGTGACTTTCCTCATTTGCCTTCCATCATGATTGTGAGGCCTCCCAGCCATGTGGAACTATGAGTTCATTAAATCACTCTTTCTTTATAAACTACCCAGTCTTTAGAATCTCTTTATTAGCAGCATGAAAACAATCTAATACAGTGTACACAATCTGTATTAATCTCAGGAGTAGTATTTGATTAGAAGATATTATGAGTGGTTCTTGTGCTTTAGTCTATATTTACATAATGCCTAAAAATAAAATTCCAGATTGAAATCAGAAAATGTCACCTATCAGTGGTATGGTCTGACTTGCATGATACTCAACTAAAACATTCAATTAGACTTTCTCATTATAAAGCCAATGTTACTCATCCATGATTGGGGGAAAAACTGTTCTCAGATGTTTTCCTTATAGTGGCACTTTTTACTTTTTGAAATCAATACTCAGATTTATACATGGCTCCTTTGAGTCAAAGATTGTTTTGTGTTTCTTTGTATGTGGATTAGCTTTTGGGTGACTGGCCATATCAAAGTTTAATTTTGGCCTTATAGAGATGCTGGTCTGAATACATTAACTAATAGTCAACTGAGAACAAGGTACACAGATTTTTTTGTTGTTAATTATTTGAACTGATGATCTTGAGCATTATGTGTGCACAGTGGCTGTCTCACATTTACACAGTCTTGTATAAGAGAATGGTTCCTCATTCCTTGTGGTTGCTCACTGGGTGGCTGTTTATACAACTTCCATTGAGGCATATCATATTCACTAGTACATCTCCTCACTTGCAATGCCTTTCTTCTGACTCCCCCTTCACTGACTCTTTGTTTTACATGCAGGACTTTCTTGGAGTCATGATGCCACATTCTTGAAGCAGATCAACCTTCCAGGCCTTGAGAGGGTCACCTTCAGTGCCAAAACAGTTCATGCATTTCATGGTTACATTTGTCTTGACAGTTAATGTGAAGTCTAGGCTAGACAATGCTGATGGGACTGTTTGAGATATGATTGTTTTGCTTTGAGTAGGCTCAGGCTGCTTATATTCATAGAGAGCAGAAGTGAGGGTCTCTGCATGCATCTTCAGCTTCTGCCATGTTGCATCCTTTCGTCCAAGCTTCTTAAAGGCCATGGCTGCATCTTGGAGGATGGGTTTTGCCAGTTGTAACATTGCTGAGGAGATTGCCACAACCTTCACCTTTTCACATGAGAGATTCTTCATTTTCATTATGTTTTTCTTAATGACAGTTCACATTTACTCACCTATTTACTCATTCATATGCACATCCACACATTCATGCCTGTGCTCAGTGGATCTGCCCCATGCGAAGCCCCACACCAGGACTCAGTGATCACAAGATCCATAACAGACACCCAAAGGGCTCATCGTACAGTGGAAAGATAAGCACACACACGCTGATGTGTCTGATGAATGCACCACCAGTTTATCATGCACTGGTGCCCTACTGAGTCAAGTGTGACATACAGCAGAGACTATGAGGCAGGCTTCACCCTAGACGTATTTATAATCTAGGGAGAAAGGTGACACTTTAAACAGAATATTTTTGTGGTATTATTTATGCTTCATTGTAGGAGTCTACAGCTATTTTGTGGATTTCCATTAGTGATCTAGGCTGTAGCTTGCAGGACTAGGTATGAGAAGGTTGTATGTGCAGAACTCCTGGACATGCTGCTGAAATGACTCTCACTGTTGGTGTGGAAGCTGGCCAAGGGAATGAGTGGAGAAAGGGTGTTCCAGGCAACATTAAAAGCATTAAGTGATGGCATGTAATAAAAGATACATTGTGCGTTGGAGAATTGTTAGCAGTCAGCATTACTGGAGTTTAATCATGAATCAAGGGCAATTGGCTGGCTATTGGTAGGAGGTGAATCTGGACAGATAGGTAGGTGGCAGCTCACTCAGGGTCAAATCTACTCTTAACTGGCTGGGACATTATCCTGTAAGACAGAGGTTCTCATCGCTACCGGACATTTCCTTCTGCTTACATGTTTAATAATTCTCCTTTTACTGTCTTGAAATCTGCAGATCATATAACCTACCTGCAACTTGAATTTAAAATTTATATAACATTTTCACTATAATATGATTAATATAAAAGAAAAATTAATTTATAATAAAATGTCTAAGGATGAAAATGTTTGGATATAACCTCATTAAGGAATATGATAAAATGATAAGAAATTAATTAAACATAGAACAATGAGAAGTGTGACAGCTTCAAATGCAGACCGACATAGCGGTGCCACACTGATGACTCAGATGCATGGGAACATCACAGTGATGCAATTTTCTAGAATGATCAATAACATTTCCACCTTTAGAATAAAGCACAGTGAAAGGTACATGCATTCCTGGAAGAATCAGTGTACATTGAAACTGTATGAGTGCTTTGGGTTGATGGGCAAAGTGTGTGGGGCCGTCCCACACATCCCAGAACATCTGTATCCTTGGCCTCACTGCTCACGGCCATAGCCTTCTGCCCATCACTGCGACAGCCCCAGACCCACACATCCATTTCCACACATGCAGGCACTGCCTCTGTAAGAAGTGTTGCTTTGGACAATGAGGAGCACGAGTGTTAGTCAAGAGACTCCCATGACCAGTTTGCATGTCGTCAGATACTCCTGGAGTGTCTGTGACCTGAGTTTGAGGAGCACAAGATGGAAAGCAAGAAGATCTGTTGTTGGGCTACTGTGATTGTCCACGAGATATGCAAATATGGAATGAGGACAGTTGTAGTAGGAAGGGGAAGGAGTGAAAGACACTGGAGACTGCTGGTGAGCTGAAGTATTAAGATGCAGTGATTGAGTTGGTGCAGGGGGAAGAAGGAGAGTTCTTTGGCATGAATCCCAGATTTCTGACCTTGGAGGTGGATGGGCCACTGGTGTGGGAAACTGAGCAACAAAACACCAAAGAAATAAATGCAGAGGAAAGATCATGAGTCTGGTTTCAACTGACTTTCTAGTGCAGGTGCCCGTTAGTGTCTATATTTACATGTGTATATACGTGTATATGTGTATATATATATATGCATGTGTATATTACATACATATAATGCACGTGCACATATTATATCTGTATATTTATGTATATATATATGGGTATATTACATATGTATATGTATGCATATATATATATGTCTAAAATTCAGTGGGAAGACTAAGGTTGGAGAGAAAGCTTTGACTAGCATAGAGCTGATAGTTAAAAGTAGGAAAGTATTTTCAGAAAAGAGTATGTGACACGAGATGAGAAGAAGAGCAAGAGTGTGAAGCTTTGGGGGAAGGTGCTTAAGAAGAAGGAAAAGCAGGAAGAGCCCACAGTGAAGATCAAAGAAAAAGAGAAGAGTTAACAAAGATACGATCATGGAGGAAGACACAATCAATAGTCTCAAATGCAGAAGGAAGCTTAGAATGTGTATACTACCGTAACACACAACAATTTGTACCCTCTTCTCCTACACAGGAGTTAGGGGCAGCTTTACAAACAAAGTGCCCTATAAATAGAACTGATAAGGCAGATGCGGTGGCTGATGCCACCCAGCACTTTGGGAGGATGAGGCAGGGGGATCCCTTGAGTTTAGCAGTTTGAGACCAGCCTGGGCAACATGGCGAAACCCCACCTCTACAACAAATATGAAAACTGGCTAGGTGTGGAGGTGAACACTTGTAGTCTCGGCTACTTTAGAGGCTGAGGTGGGACAATTGTTTGAACGTGGGGAGTTCCGGGCTGCAGTGAGCTAAGACTGCGCCACTGCCAGCCTGGGTGACAGAGTGAGACCCTGTCTAAAACAAACAAAAAAACTCCTGATCTTTTCACAAGCATGTGAGGAAGAGTTTTGTAGACAGTCTAATAAAGAAATAATGGCGTCTGTACATCAATTTGTATTCCTATCAATGCACATGCATAAACATGTTGTAAGATATGAGCACTTATACGAATGTTTTTATGTGTAAATTTTTGTATATAAAAAGATATATTTACAACCTTCATTCTTACCTTCACATCTCCTAAGGTACACTTATGTCATATTGATTAATATTTAGAGTTTTGAAAGTCGAAGTGATTTGTATCTCATATCACACCTTTTTATCAGCTTTAATCTTTATAGGATGGCCATTTGTTTTTAACTCTTGCTCTCTCCAGGAATAAAATCTTACTATGCTAAATGTGAGTTACCTCGATCATTTGAATAACCAGACAAAGGAATGAAGGCTCATATTTCTTTTGTATTTACGTCTATTGAATAAACAATTTTTCATAAACTCTGCAGTTTGATAGCTATGCAAACACATGCTTAGTTTTAAGTACTCAGTGTCAGTTTAGAGCAATCTTTCCTAGGCTCTCCTGCAGTTTTAACCCTGGTAATGACAATTGTCACTATCCTCATTATACAGAAGGTGATTTGGACACCTGGGGACACTGAACCACTTACATGTTGCCTAGGACGTTCAATGCCTTGCCAGAATCAGCTCCTTGATTGAGCTCCTAAGGTGTTGGATTCTGAGAGTGTTTTAGGTAGAAAGGACAAGATATTAAGACATCCACATCCAGATCACACAAAGAGCTAAATTGCTCCAAGGTAGGTTTTCCTTCTGTGGAGAAATATCGCATTAACAGAAATGTGTTTGGAAATTCAGTGATGACTGTATTAGAAGAAAGACTCCCCAGCTCTTTAGGTCAGTTTGTTGCAATGAGAATCAGCTAGCATGGAACCTGTGTTTTTTTTTTCTTTTGGTGAAAAAGATTCACCTTGTCACATTCAATAAATTGAAAAAACACTGACGACAATGACATTCCTAGTGTCTTAGACACCCAGAGTGAATCATTTCCTGATACTTCCTCCATATAGCAATTTAGACTACTAAATCATGCTGTTGATGAAAGATTTTGTTTTCTTTCTTTATTCTTTAGTTTTAAGACAAAAAGAGTTATAAAACAAGACTCACTTTCTATTTTAAAGTTAATATTCAAATCCAGTAACATGTTGTCTGCATGTTTTATCTTTGTACTAGAATTTGTACTTCTCAAACAAAAATATTACATCTCACAATTAGTACTCTATTTCACTGTATTAACATTTAAACACAAATAAAAATTTTCAAGTGGTCATACAGAATGACAAAAATGAAGCAACACAAATTCATGGTCTTTCCCATCACCATGCTATATTCTTAAACACTGTTTAAATCCAGCACTAGACGGTGAGGCAGCAGAGAGTCCATAAAGTGCATCCACAGAAAGCTCATACCATTCTGAGCTACTAAGAACTTACGCTCCTTTAGGAGGCCGAGGCAGGTGGCTAACTCGAGGTCAGGAATTTAAGAGCAATCCGGCCAACATGGTGAAACGCTGTGAAAAGCTCTCTCCTGTCCCTGCCCATCAGACCCTCATGACTTCATCTAACTGTAGTCACTTCCCAAGGATCCCATCTCCAAATACCATCACATTTTGGAATAAGGGCTTCAACATGTGAATGAAGTCTTGGACTTCTGTATGTAATTGCAGCAGATGTTAAAGTACCTGATAGACCCATTGCATTATCGATTCCACTCCAATGGTGGGGTAGTGGGCAGGATCGGAACCAAGTTGAGGCATTGGAGGGGAAGAGGAGGGAGAGTCACTGATTGTAGAGAATTTAAAGCCAACAATTAGCAGACTGTCAGGGACAGGAGAGAGCTTTCTCTCTCTCTCCCCGCCCCCCCATGTGTGCAAACAGAAGAGGTTGAGAGGGCTCACAGTGAAATGACAGCCTCCTTTGAGCCAAGAAAAGAGGCCTCAGGTTGAAACTACCTTCCTGGCACACTAGTCTTGGACTTCCCAGCTTCCAGAACTGTGAGAAAGAAATTGCGGCTGTTTAAGCCGCCCCATCCGTGGTATTTTGTTATGGCAGCCTGAGCAGACTAATACAATGATAGTCCCCTTACAATATTTTAATTTCCAAATCTTCCCTTGTTTTGAGAGAGAATTTTTATACCAATGTTTAGTTTGAAGGAATTTTCTGTAACTTGTTTACAAACCCTTAATTAATAGAATACAAACCCTTCTATTGGGTGGTGGGAGGAAGCTTCCCTTCCCCCCACCACCCAATAGAAGCTGCAGCTCAAACCTTAACTATAATAGTGTGAATCGTCTGGTATAATGGTGATCTATGACTTCTAACAACAGGGTGTTTAAAATAAGATTTAATGTGGCCTGAAAAACTAGATTTAACCTTGTATTACAGGCAATATTAAAAGAGTCTAAAGTAATGAAGCTTATAAAGGCTTATGGAGAATAATAGACACAATAGGGAATCTGAGACTCGAGCCAGCTATGAGGAAATGATGCAGCTCCATCTTGCTCATTGGTGCTCCGTGCGCTCATGTCTAGCGTTTTGCCAGAGGCCTTAATTATGGCAAAATGCAGTTAAGTATACTCCCCTACCACCTCATCCAATGAAAATGTGGGCATTTGGATAAGCAAGGTTAAAATGTCAGGGATGATTGTATTCAACAGTCACCAGTGGCAGTGACGTTCGTGTGGGAGGATGACAGCGCTCTGGGGTGCGGATGGCTGCACTCACATCCTCATCCTGGGTGTTGCAGCGTCTCTTCACAAATGACTCTTAACCAACAAGCAAATACCACCAGGCATCTGGACCAACCACGTGTCCTGCTGCTTATTATTTTGAAATAGCAGCGATGTTCTCAAACAGGCATGTCTCAATTGGCAGATAAGAGAGAGGAAGTGAAGTGAGGCTCCAGCACACCACAGCGCTCCGTCAAGCTCTCGTCCATCAAGCAAATGGTGTTAGACAGACACTAAGTAACATGTTGACCTTGCCGAAATGTTTGTCTAGTTTCAAGCTATTTAATTGTCCTGCCTGTTTGCTTTTCTTTAATTTTTCAAGTATTTAAGTCTATGGAGACTAGTCTAAGCATGCAGATATTTATCTGCTATGTTTGTCAACACATTCTTTGCCACTCTTAGAGTCTTGGGTTAACTTTCCTGGTTTGGTAGGAAAGTAAGCAAGCAAACAGACAGGCAAGCAAACAGACAGACAGACACACATACAAAAACAAGTAAATAAATGAAAACTGATGAGGAGTGAGGAGTGTTCTCCTCAGATTGAGTGGTTTCCTGGACCATGACACAGAGCTGGGCAGTCAGGGTAGAGATGATCCCACGTTCCTTGCCCTCTACAAGGTCAAACAGTTGCAGACTCATAGAAATTAGAGATCTTCTCTCACTCTGAAGGCGATACTTGACCTTAAGAATTTCTTAGAATTTGTGTGTCTTATGCTGTAGGAAATTTCTCCCTGCTGTCCTAGCTGATTCCTCTTTGCTTCAAGTGTTCCTCCTGCTGTAATCAAATTGAAGCTAACAAGTTTGAGGCCGTGATGTACAGCAGCTCTTCAGCCAGAAACACAAAGAGACATAAAAGGCAGCTGGAACAGTTATATTAAATGAATCTCGAAGTTTGAGAAAAAATAAGGACTATATTTCTGCTTAACCAGAAGCAGAAGTGATCAGGTGCTATGAAAATCAAGTTTGACATTTCTACATAGTAAGATATTGGAGAGGAATGAATAGATGTGATTAGTGTGCAGCCATCTTACACATTGTCCTCAGCTTTCCACATGTGCAACCCACCATCTGTGGGGCTAAGCATGAGATAAAACAGTGTTCCCAAGGCTGGCAGCTCCTTCCTATATCTGGTTAAATTTTTCATTATTACTAGGCTTTGCATTTATATTGTACGGAGGGCATATTATATTCTATGTCTTGTGCAGACAAAATAAGCCTTGTTTTATTAATGAAAGTTTGGACTCAGATGTAGAATGACTTAGTCAAGTGTTCACATGGCAGAAGTAGAGAATATTATCTCTATGTGGTTAAGGACAGGAATTCTGGAGTCAGGTTCTGTCTTAACCCAGTGATTTCCTACATACAAGACCATGGACAAATTATGCAACATTGGTGCTTCAGTCCTCATTTGTCAAATAAAAGTCATTGAGAAGATTAAATGAGGTAATATAGACACAGAGTTGAGCACAGTGCCTGAGACATGGCAGTCTTTTGGTTGTCACTAATATCATGATCACACCCGAGATAAAATGGGAGACTTTAAGAACTAAGAATAAATAGCATTTGGTGATATGGTTTGGCTGTGTCCCCACCCAAATCTCATAGTGAACTGTAGTTCCCACAGTCCCATGTGTCACGGGAGGGACCCGGTGGGAGGTAATTGAATATGGGGATGGTTAAATCCATGCTGTTCTTGTGATAGTAAGTTCTCATGAGATCTGATGGTTTCATAAGGGGCTTCCCCCACACCCTTTGCTTAGCACTCTTTGCTACCACCATCGCCATGTGAAGAAGGACATGTTTGCTTCCCCTTCTGCCATGATTATAAGTTTCCTGAGGCTTCCTCAGTCATGCTGAACTATGAATCGATTAAACCTCTTTTCTTTATAAATTATCCAGACTTGGGTATCTGTTTATTAGCAGCATGGGAACAAACTAATATATTTGGAAACCTCTACTTTGAGATGGTTAATTTAATGTGAATGGCTCTGTCACTGGATGTGGAGCCATTTTAAGTTTGACTAAATACAAAAACGATTTCAGCCCTTAAGGACGTACCAAGCAATGGGGGAAACACATTCCATGACACCTGATTTCTTCTTCCGACTCCCCTGGGACTAGATAACCTTAGGGTTAACTAGGATTAGAGATGGAGGGTCAGAAATGATAGTTGCACATGTCTGGTATCGGAAAAATGATTTTTGTATTTTGATGCAATCTTTTCTTAATGGCTGCATCAACGTGGAAATGTCAAGGTGTTCTTATTTCATGTCATAAAGTAAGTTTCCAAGTCATTCCAAAGGGAAAAAATCTCATGTTGGCTTGAGTTATCTCAGCTCCTACCTGCACTCGTGGTGGTGAACTACCCAAAGGGGTAGATATGCATTCAGCAGGAAAGATTTGGCCCATGTTCTTATTTTCCTCCAAAGTGCTATTCTTATTATCTTCAATTAGTAAAGAATCTATAATATAAAAATCAGTCACAAAAGTAATGAATATCCTTGTTGGCAAATAATGCTTCCTTAAAACATACATACTTCTCTATGTCTAAATTCTTAATTTTTTCTCTAGAATTCCCTTCTCCTCTAATTTGTCTGTTGAAATTCTCCCCTTTCTTTCTTCTACACCCATCCCTACTTCTACTGATACATGACTCAATAGAAGCTTCTTAAGTTATGAAACTCAAGTAAATATTATGCACCATCCTATCCCAAACCATCTTGCTCCAAATACTAGTATGTCTACTTGGAAAAAAAAAAGATTTTATAGTCAAATGAGTTTTTGAAACATTGCATTGAACTATGTTTTCCTCCTAGGAGACTTGTGGTGTTCATCTTGTATTAAGACTCAAAGTGGGCTGTTTACATTTGTCATATGATTTTCTAAAACATACCAACACAGAACCCATTGCCTCTTTTTCTTTTCATTAAGTAGAACTTAACTTGGTTGTCTATATACAGGACAGTTTTTGTTTTCCTTTCTTTTTTCTTTAGGGCACAACAAGAAGCAACAGTTTGTGGGAGACAGATTGTGTTTTCAGTGAGGTGTCTGCAGGTGGACTGGTTGGAACTTCAGCTTTAGTTTGGGTACTTAAGAGACCGTTGCATCATCCAGAGAAGAGCTAACAAGAACATGTGATAGAACAGTGCTAACAGATGAGACATAGGGAACAATTAGAGTGCAATATTGGAGAGCTGAGATATCCCTGTATTGATGATTGAGTGGCTCAATCTAGTTGAGTTTAAAGGTTCAAGAGTAGTTGTGTGCAAGAAAGTTGGTGCCATTTCTTTAACAAGGGAACACTAGAGGCTGACTTAGGAGTAGCCAGAGTAATATCAATTTTGGCATGCTGAATTTTAGGTGTCAAAGAAATATGTAAATTAAGATATTCAGGGGGAAGTTGAAAATACAGGGTAGAGTTTAGGAGAGACATCTAATTTGGGAAAACGGGGTTGAAGTTTGTTTATAAAAATAATAATTAAGGCCAGGCATGGTGGCTCATGCCTGTAATCTCAGCATTTTGGGAGGCTGAGGGGGATGGATCACCTGAGGTCAGGAGTTTGAGACCAGCCTGGCCAACATGGTAAAACCCTGCTTGTAGTAAAAATATAAAAATTAGCCAGGTGTGGTGGTGCATACCTGTAATTCCAGCTACTCAGGAGGCCGAGGCAGGAGAATTGCTTGAACCTGGGAGGTCGAGGCTGCAGCGAGCCAAGAGCCTGCCACTACACTCCAGCCTGGGCAACAGAGCAAGACTCCATCTCAAATAAATAAATAAATAAATAAAATAATTTTAAAAGATTACTTTCTCTGATCCTTGTGCTTGGATTAAAGGAAAGGACAACATTCCCCTTTAACATCTTTTTAATTGTTTGTGGTTATCCACATAAGTTTGTCTTTTGAAATTTGCATAATTTTAAGAACTTTTTAATTACACTTCTACAGAAGTTCTTCCTTTTATAAAAATAGCCATTTTTATCCCTGATTTTTTTTTTCTACCCAGCTTTTTTTTGCGGCTGTCAAAAGCACAAGCTGGCATGGTAATGACAGGAAGATATGGGTGAAATGCCAGCCCTAATTAGAGACTTGATTGCTCTGTAATAACAAGGCCTGTGTTTGATTTGGACGGTTCTGGCTTGTCAGGTAAAATGAACCAAATATGTCTGCACTTTCATTTCAAAATGTGAAAAATGTGAATGTGCATTATTTATATTGTATTTCATGGCTATAATTAATTATGTGCCTGTGGAAATGATGTCCCCAAAGACAGTTGATTTTATGTTCAATCTGTATATGCATTTGTAAAACTAATTTGTTCTCATTAAAAATTTTAAGGGTTTATTTGAGTTAAACTCAGGAGGCCTTTCTGGATATAAAACTCTCAAAATACAAAGCAAAAGTCTAATTTAGTTTTTTTTGCTAGTAAACTATTCAATGCCTGAAGCATTGTACTAGATATTATTGTAGTGAATATGGTTGGGCTATAAAAATAAAGAGAAGATATACTTCCTTTTCAGACAGTGCTTTTAAACTTGTTTGGAAGACTTGGGTATAAAACCAATGAACATAATCCAATCTGAACCTCTATTACTTAGTAAAAGAATATTGTGTTTTGTCAAAGAAATATTAAGCCTGTTTGATTAGTTGAACAGTTTTTCTTGTGAACCTATAGAAATGTGGAAGATATTTTGCTTTCTAAAAAATTGTTTGGAATTTCTTCAGTTTTTATTTTTAATATTTGCTAAATATATCAACATTAATATATATTTTGTGAAGTAGTATAAAGCATTTTTTCTTATCAGTGGCAGCAGTAATTGATTTACTTTCAAGCAGACCCACAAATGAACTGCAATACTGAAAATAATTTGTTTATCTCAAGTTCACTATAATTAATTCTCTTCATTGTGGTTGGATATAATTGCAGTTATTAAAGCAATATTTACCAAAAAAGTATTTTCCATCATTTTCATTTATTTCTATGGTAATAAATCCCTAGGTGCTCCTAGTCATGGTATAATTATTAATAGTTCAGTATTAATGTTGGGTAGCTCACAAACATATTAGAGCTAATTTCAATATTAAAAATAATAATATTAGCATCAATGTTAATGAATTTGCAGAGAATATTTATGTCTGAAATAAAAAGTTTGGCTTCAGTAGGCTCTGAGTATTCCACTTGTTTGTTAGTATTCTTTTGTTAATTTTCAACATGATAATAATGATAAGGACCAGCTGATTCTTTGTTTTATTTTATCCAATTTCAGAGATGACTACCCTCAACAAGATGAAGCAATTATTTCTCTCTTTATTTGGTGTTTTCAGAGACCATTAAGCTTATTTTGTCCTCATTGGAAAACAAAGCAATTTTCTCGTCAAGGTATTTCTGATTCTCAGCAACTAATTTTCCTCAGAAAATAAAGGTAGAATGTCCATGGAGTGCTGTTGTATAGAAAGGGGAAGTAGATCAATGACGGAACACTTGGGAGCACCCCTGGCAAAGGGACAAGAACTTTTACATAAGCTGAAAAGGAGACCAAAGAAGTAGACCCTGGGTAGGGGGAGACCAGAAACCCAGGAAAAACATTTCAGGGAAACATCACTATCAAATGCAGGAGAGGGGCACTGAAAAGTAGAAACGTGCATTGAATTTCATAATACAGACATCAGTGCTAACTTTTGCCAGAGTCATCACAGTGGTATGATAATGTGATAAAGGTGAACAATCACAATAAAGTCAAAAGCGGGGACTGGAGACAGCAAGGACAGTCTAATCTTTCACGAGTATTGCATTTATTGGCATGGACTAGGTAGCATAGAAGTGGAAATTATCAGACGACTTACCATTGTCAGTAGCATGTGGTTCTAGGTACAGCAGGAATTAGATGCCTTACTCTGGGTTTTCTTTCATGCCATTTAGAGGCACACTATGATATTAAGAATAATTTTTAAAATCTGTTCTTGCCACCAAGTTTAAAAAAAAGAAAAAAATCTGGACTCTGTTTCTCCTTCTCTGAGATTACTTTCAGGCATGTGAAGATTCTGGAATTTAACAAAATAGCTTTACTTACGAGCTGTCGATCTTTTCTTATTGTCATGTCATCAGGATTTACTCAACTCTATAAAAATTTCCTATGTTTTAAAATTCAGTCTACATCCACATAACCAATTGAATAACTTCTATTCACAAAACAATCCAAATGCTGTATCTTACAGTGGACATCAGGATATAAATGATTCAAAAATAAATATTATAATATCTATAAATGATAAAGATATAGATGAAATTATTTGATCAATCTAATCAATAGCTTCCAAAGTTTAAATTATGCTTTCTTACAGTATGTAATTGTCATTTTTAACAGACTTAGGTTTCATTCTAATTTTTAATTGTATTATTTTTCAAACTTGTTAACTGGCTGAAAAGTAGAAAGTTTATGACAAATAAAGGAATTTGCAAGTTAAAACCAAAGGTTAGAATTTCATTTTATTTTATTTTTTATGTGAAGTTTATTATCTTTGACATCATAAAACAGCCTACTATAAAAAATTGTACATCTATTTTTCTTCTAACAAGAAACATTTTTTTGTAGGTGATGAAAATAAAGTGTTTTGACAGTGCTAGATTTTTATTTTTTGAAGCAATCATAACTCAAGAGCATTTTAGCAGTAAGACCTCCTTAACTGTGACTGCTGTGTGACTGGTCCACTTGGGCAGATTGTACTGGCTCCCTGTCAACTTCGTGTTAACTCTGGTCTCCCTCCCATGTCTTCCAAGGAATCCCATTCCAAAATTCGAATGAGCAATGAAAATTGAGATGCAGATTCAAGGAGGGGATTTGCATCACGCACTGCAGTGTGTTGGAGTCAGTTCATCCTGGTTTGCAAGAGCCAGTTGTCCACATCCATTCCCTATTCAATGTTCAGTGATGGCAACATTGGTAGCTCAAAATCAGCCATAGTGGGAATGTTTATATCTTGGAAACTGGCCATACTACAAACCAGGACTTGAACCTTGTAGAACACAGACTAACCAGCCTACCACTGCCACACACTGCAGTTCCCCAGTAGACATGGCTACCCTCTCCATTCTCATCCCTCTTTGCCAGCTACTTAATTTAACATTCCCCACAAGCATCTTCATACCCCACCAAAGTATATCTCATAATCACCTTCCCTTCCAGTGCCTATTTACACACAATTACTGTCTGTAATAGATTTTATTTTTTTAGAGCACTTTTGGGGTTAAAACAAAATTCAGCAATAAGTGCAGAGTTCCCATGTGCCCAATATCTCCACATACAGACAGCCTCTCCCATGAGGAACATCTTCCATCAGAGCGTATGACCATCAACACACTGAACCTGCACTGACACAGAATAATATGGTTTGGATTTGTGTCCACACCCAAATCTAATGTCAAATTGTAATTTTAAATGTTGGAGGTGGGGCCCAGTGTGGGTGATTGGATCATGGGGGCAGTTTCTCCTGAATGGTTTAGCTCCATCCCCCTTGGTACTGGTTGTTTAAAAGTGTACCACACCTACCCCTAACCTCTCTCTCTATCTTCATGCTCCAGCCATGCGAGACGACTAAGCCCACTTTGCCTTCTGCCATGTTTGGAAGTTTCCTGAGGCCGTCCCAGAAGCTGAGGAAATGCCAGCATCGTGCTTCCCGTACAGCATATTGAACTGTGAGCCAATGAAACCTCTTTCCTTTATACATTACCCAGGATCAAGTATTTCTTTATAGCAATGTGAGAACAGACTAATACATACCACTAATACCCGAAGTCCACAGTTTACATTTGGGCTCACTCTGGGTGTTATGCATTCTGAGGGGTTTGGACATATGTGTAATGACATGTATTCCCTATAATAGTATCATACAGAGTAAGTTTCACTAAAAGCTGCTGAAAGTCCCCTGTTTTCCACCTGTTCATCTCTTCCTTCCCTCTAGCCCTGGCAACCACTGCTCTTTTTACTGTCTCCATAGTTTTGACATTTCCTGCATGCCGTATAGTTGAAATCATACAGTATCTAGCATTTTCAGATTGACTTCTTTCATTTAGTAATACAAATTTAAGGCTTCTCTGTGTTTTTCATGTCGTGATAGCTCATTTTGTTTTAGTACTGAATAATATTACATTGGCCGAATGTACCACAGTTTATCCACTTGCCTACTGGAGGACATTCTTGTTGTTTCTGAGTTTGAGACTTATGAATCGGGCTTCTGTAAACATCTGTGTGCAGGCTTTTGTATGGACATAGTTTCAACCTCCTTTGGGTAAATACCAAGAAGTGTGATTACTGGCTCTTATGGTAAGCGTATGTTTAGTTTCATGAGAAATGGTCAAACTATCTTTCAGAGCAGTGGTGCCAGAGTGCATTCTCTCCGACAATGAGTGGGAGTTCCTGTTGCTTCAGATCTTTTTTTTTTTTTTTTTTTTTTGAGATGGAGTTTCGCTCTTGTTACCCAGGCTGGAGTGCAATGGCGCGATCTTGGCTCACCGCAACCTCCGCCTCCTGGGTTCAGGCAATTCTCCTGCCTCAGCCTCCTGAGTAGCTGGGACTACAGGCACGCGCCACCATGCCCAGCTAATTTTTTGTAGTTTTAGTAGAGACGGGGTTTCACCATGTTGACCAGAATGGTCTCGATCTCTTGACCTCATGATCCACCCGCCTCGGCCTCCCAAAGTGCTGGGATTACAGGCATGAGCCACTGCGCCCGGCCTGTTGCTTCAGATCTTTACCCGCATTCAGTGTTCTGGATTTTGGCCATTTTAATAGGTGTGTTGTTGTGTCTCATTGTCACTTTAATTTGTATTTCCTTGATGGCACATGAAGAAATGCAAATTAAGGCCTCTTATTTATTTCTTTGCCATTTGTATATCTTATTTAGTGAGTTGTCTGTTCAGGTAATTGGCATATTTTTAAACTGGGCTTTTGTTTTCTTGTTGGTGGGTTTAAGAGTTCTTTGAAATATTTGGATACTAGTCCTTGATCAAATAGTACACATTGAAAGCAATGGCAAAAACTGCAATTATGTTTACAACCTAATACATTTATTGCAAATATTTTCTCCCAGACTGCAGTCTCATTTTAATCTCTTGACAGTGTCTCTACCAGGGTGGGATTTTTTAAATATTAATGAAGTCCAACCATTAACTATTTTTTTCATAGATAATTTCTTCGCTGCTGTTTCTAAAAGTCCTCACAACCAAACTTCTTTACTCCTTACTTTAAATATGCATTCTGTTTTCAGCAAATCCAAAATTTCTTCTATAGAAGCAAACTCTTTAGTGAAAGAGGATTTTAGATAAACGCAATCATGTTTCTCCAGAATTGAGGCAAATCCTCCTGAAACCATATTTACTTTAGTCCTGGTGTTTGAGCTTCATAAAACTACAGGCCCAATATTTCCCCCAGCCTCTAGCTCTCATGCATGTGCACACACACATACACACACACTTTGTTTTTAATGGATTCATGGATATGATTTACTTTTAAACTCCTTCCATCTCCATTTTAAACTCTTTCAGGTTTGGCAGCTGGTGAAAATGCAAGGCTGGAGGTTAACACACACACACACGTTTGGTGGAATGAGGATCCTAGAAACACTGGTGAGAGGGGCAAGATCTCCACCCTGGTCTTCTCATCGAGTATTATGCGCCTTCCAGATAGGGCCACCATCTAGTCTCTGACCCCACACCCTGGGAGGAAGAGCATCACCTGCGGCCTATCTTTTCAGCATGTCATTATTGGTTTCCTGAACTTCATTTGGGAGGCAGAGGTGACTAGATGCCTTTGCTTTCTTCCAGTGGATTAATGGGTGCATATTTCCAAATCACTAAGCCTTATCCAGTGTTTGCTGTGTACACTTGCCATAGGAGCAAATTGGTATGCATGGTCTCACTTAGACCCAGAGATGGAAAACACGTGTGGAAGATGATAGATTTCCTTGGTCTGTACTGATCCTTCTACCTCGAGATTATTCCATGAGAGAGAGTGAGAGACAGAGATAGGGAGAGAAAGGAAGAGAGAGGGAGAAAGAGAGAGACAGGGAGAGAGAGAGATTCATTTCCATTTCTAATTTATAAGCCATGGTATTTTGAGTCTCTCTTGATGGCTGTTTTGGTTTTACCCTAGTTAAAGACAGCTTGTACATATCATATTTTTAAAGGCTCAGCTATACATTGAAGTGTAATTGCTGTAATTAAGCATACACTCATTTATAATTTTGAGAAAATGGTCCCCTGTAGAGGGTGCACAAAATATCACTCCTGTGTAACAGAAGGCTGAAGAGCTTTGACACGGCTTTCACGTTTAGGGGTAGTGTAGACCAAAAGCTAATTTATAATGTTTGCTAACTCAGCTTAATACATGAAAAGCCACAATGTCTTTTCTTTATAAAGATGAGATTAACATATAACAGAAATTGTCAATTCCCAGTTTTATGTTTAATTTTAAACATCTTGTAGGCATGTACAATCAGGTTTTACCATTGAAGAGTGGTATATACACAGTATTTCTTAAATTTGACTATGCATCAGAATTGCCAGACTAAATTATATAATTTAGCTGCCAAAGTGGATCCTGGTTATTTATCTTTTAAAGTATCATATGATATTTTGATGTACAAATAGATTTGAAAGCCCCTGATAGAAGGAAATAAGTGTGAGCTTAATGTCAGAAGACCTTATTCATATACAAAACTGTCATTTTAACAACTATGTTTGACAATTTGAGGATAGGAACACTCCTCTGAACATTGGTTTCTACCTGACAAATAAGGATAATATTATGCTTAATTTATATCTTTATTATGTTATTAAATGAAACAGTGTATGTGGAAATACTGTAAAATCTGTAAATATTTTTCAAAGATGTATAGCATTATTACAGCACTTTTATGCCTAGAGCTGCAAAAACAAGGAATAATTTGTTAAACAACTGAATTTCATTTTTTGTAAACAAAGTGAAGAAAATAATTCCCATGAAAAGATTGATTTTCTGTCTATTTTTTAGATGCGATCCTATTTGTGTTTTCATTTTTTCCATATTGCTTTGTTGATCTCTTATAGTCAAGTCCATTTATTTTGTTTCTGTTTTATTCTGTCCTTTAACTCCATTTTTTCCTCTTCTCATCCCCCCAAAACAGGTGTTCCAGTTTTATAAATTAGTTGCATTTATTAAAAAAAAACATAACTGAGATATAATCCATGAATATAATCTCAGACCAACTTATTCTTTTGTAATAGTAATTTAAGTATTTTATTTTACATATCATTTTTTCATGTTTCTACGAATGTGGCAGTTAAAATTTTGGAAATATAAGAGTGTATCTATGGAAAGGTGATTTTTAAAAGCTCCTTAAACTAAAAAGTTGATATTACCATATTGCATAAACAGGAAAATGTAATTTCAGTTAATAATATATGACACTCCATCTCAATTAATATGCAGATATAAATTTTATTTAAAAGTAAATTCAAATACATAATATTTTGTCATATGTAGAGATTTAATCATTGATCTAAATTAATCAAGTTGGGGGTGATTAATTTCCCAAATTTCTTTTGTATAAATAGTGTAGTCAGTATAATCATTTATTCTAGGAAACAAGAAAACATAGTGTAGTGGAAAGATTTCGGACCTGTGTCAAAGCAAAATTCCACTGGACAAAGTTAAATGAGTAAGGAAAACTTTATTCAATGCTCTTGCAATCGAGGAGAGTAACTAGAAGGCAGTCAAAAGTCAACCCCATTGAAACAAAAGGCAAAAGGGTTTTTAAGTGCTGGGCAAACTACTGAAAAAGTGATGGAGGATATTAGGGAAAGTTAAACATGGTGTGTGTCCAGAATGTTGAGTTATCCTGAGTTTGCAAATGTTTTTCTCTGGTGAATAGGGTAGCTGTGCTTGCTAATTAGCACCCACCAAAGTTAGGCTCCTACACTCCCACACAGATTGGGAGATAGTGGCTCTATCATCCATGATGATTACATTTGAAAGGGGTGGTTTCCAAGTCCTTGAGAGAGACAGTTCTGGGTCATAAACCTGACAAGAAGATTTAAAAAAAAAATTATATCTCAAAAATGCAGAGGATTTACAAATTTTCTAAAAGTAAATGCCCTAAGAAAAGAAAGGTCAGGGCCTGAAGTCAGGAATTAGGTTGTCTAAAGTTTAGACTATCTGAGAGCACTGTGGTAGCCACTGCTTACAAAATGATGGACAAAACATAGATAAACTCTGTCCCCATGGAATTTATTGTAATATTATAAATAATACTCACCCAGCTTAAAACTTGAATAAGTTACTGTCCTCTTAGGCAGCTGCAAATTTTTAGGTTTTTACTCCACAATAAAGCTGAACAAGCTGGAAATCAATTACTTTTCTTGAAACCCAATAGAATTGAGGTCACAGGGCAAACTACCACCTCGAAGTCTGGAGAGACAAGTGCATGAGGGAGCCACAAGGTAAGACATCTGCTTACCTGGTGCAGAAGCTGCTGAAGCTATTAACTGGTCAAAACACTGTTGTGATCATTCTGATGAATTGCTAGAAGTGGAGTATGAATGAGCATCAGAATGAGAAACTCTTAGGGGTTGCAGCCTTGGGAGGGCCCCACACTTTGGTGGGTTTTATTTACCTCCAGAAGCCCCATGAGACTGACAGTAAAGAGCTGAGAGAGTGCCATTTATGACACTGGCAGGGAAGAGGAAGAACAATCACTGTGAACTGTACCTGGGGCATCCTTCATAGCAAAGGCCTGCTCTCCAAGGGAAGTCCTGACCAGAGTATTGTCCCCCTTGGGAGAAGGGCATTTATCCCATTCCAGCCTCTCTAGCTTTCCTGGCTCAACTGAGCAGGAAGTGGCCATACAAGAAGATACATGTGGGGACGTAACAGCGCAGAGACACTGGCCCCCTAATGACTGAACTGGAAAATTACAGGACATCTTCCGTACCCTACTCTTTACCACCACACTCACAGGGCTCAGGGTCATCATAGTGCTGACATCTCAAAGACTGGCAAGACTTGGAGCATCAATAATTAGGCAAGATAAGTCAAGGGGGGACAGAGAAACAAGAACCCCAGAGGAATCTGAAGCCTCTGACCCCTCCAGTTACCGGAAGAACAAGAGTAAGAATGACAGCAGACTGCTCACCAGAAACCATGCAAGCAGACAGAGTGGAGAGTAACAAAAATGTTGAAAAACATACAACGAACTACAACTCTATATCCAGTGTAAATTATTTTCAAAAAGTGAAACTGTTTATTATTTTATTTTCTGTGAGAACATGTTTATTTACATGTTCTCACAGAAAAATGAAAGAATTTGTTTACAGATTTGCCCTGTAAGAAATCTTAAATATTCTTCAGTGAAAATGAAAATGACACAAGTCAGAAACTTAAATCTACCTAAGGAAAGGAAAGGCATCAGAGAAATAATAGATGTGGAGAAAATAGTCTTTTATTTTTTTCTAGAATAAATAAAAAAAAAAGACAGAAGAAAATCCGGGTGACCCCAGATTTGTTAACAGGTTTTAGATACAGTGAGAAAAGTATGAACCATGAAAGAAAAATAAGTTGGGCTTTATTAAAATTTTAATAATCTACTCTGTGAAAGATTCCACTAAAAGACTAAAAAGACAGATGGGAGAACATATTTACAGCACTCACAGGTGGTAAATAAATTGTATCCCAAGTGAATAAAGACCTCTTTAAACTCAACAATAAGCAAACAAAACAAAGTTCTAAAAATGGTTAAAGATATAAACTGACGTATCACCAAAGAAGATTAAAGATGTATCATCTGTAATTAGACAATTAAAGAAAACAACAATGAAATATCTCTTTATGCCAACTTCAATGGCTAATCTAATACACCAAAAATAGAAATTGTTGGAGAGGATGGGCAACAACAGAAACTCTCATTCATTGCTAGGGGAATGCAAACTGGTACCGCCACTTTGGAAGACAATTTGATAGTTTCATTTTAAGAAAAAATATAGTGCTACCATAAGATTTAGCAATTGTGCTTCTAGGTATTTATTGATTTATCCCAAACAAAAATGTTTATATCAACTTTATCTACAATCACCAACAATTTTAAAAAACAAGATGTTCATCAATAAGCAAAAGGGTAAATGATCTGTGGTGCCTCATGCAATGAAATATCATTCCATGACAAAAAGAAATGAGCTGCCAAGTCACAACAGACATAAACGAATCTCAAATATTTATTATCGAGGGAAAGAAGCCAGTCTGGAAAGCTAAATACATTGTGATTGTAATTATATTTTTGAAAATGCAAAATGTTATATATGATAAATGGTAAAAGCTTATAGATGTCATTACTTTGGGAGTACTACAAGGAGTTGAATAGGTAAATCAGAGAAGATGTTTAGAATGGTGAAACTATTCTGTATGATACTACAATGGTGGATAAATGACACTATGCATTTTTCAAAACTCACAGAATGTGATAGCACAAAGAGTTAGTATTAATCTACACACAAAAATATAATTGTTTAGGAATTTAGAGGAATCCCAGGATGGAATATACAATACAACAAAAGAATCTAACTGTATTACAAATATATGAAACAATCTCACTGAAGAGGATGAAAAAAGATGCTGACCTAAGTAACTGTAAAGAAGTGAATCTGTAACACTAAAGGAAATAGAGACTGCAGGCAAGCACTCTAGTTGATTTGATAGTGCTGTCTCCCAAGAGGGTGTCAATTAACATTTGTTTTCTTTCAAGGCTTTATCAAAGCTCTTTTTTTATTATTGTACTTTAAGTTCTGGGGTGCATATGCAGAATGTGCAGGTTTGTTACATAGTTATACATGTGCCATGATGGTTTGCTGCATCCATCACCCCGTCATCTACATTAGGTATTTCTCCTAATGCTGTCTCTCCCCTACCCCCTGACTTGCTGCTCTAATACCATGGTGGGAGCCAGGATTCTCATTGTTGAAGTGGATAAGCTAGGGGAGCAGGCTACAATGGTCCACGTGACAGTGGATTAGAGATGGAGATATTAGTATGAATTCATATTTAGTTTGATATAGATAAAGATGGTTTTATATGGACGTGTGTTTCTACTTGCATCTGCATATAACAGTTAGTATAAAAACACCTATCTCCTTGCTTTGTCAGTTTAGAAGACCTGGAAGCAATGACACCCAGTAGCAGTTAGTGCACTGAATTCCCAGATTTGGGCTTCTAATACTGTTCTTCAATAAGTGAAAACAAGGTTCCTTGGAGAAATGGCTAATTCAAGAAATAGGCAAGGATATATACAAGATGAGTGATATGGTTTGGTTGTGTCCCCACCCAAATCTCATCTTGAATTGTAGCTCCCATAATTCCCTTGTGTCATGGAGGGACGTGGTAGGAGGTAATTGAATCATGGGTGGGGGGGGGTCTTTCCTGTACTTTTTTTGTGATAGTGAATAAGGCTCGTGAGATCTCATGGCTTTATAAATGGGAGTTGCCCCTGCACAAGCTCTTTTGCCCACCACCTTGCGAGACATGCCTTCATTCTTTTTTCATCTTCTGCCATGATTGTGAGGCCTCCCCAGCCATGTGGGCTTCTTGGGTATGAAAATTAGCAGCATGAAAACACACTAATACAATGATCTTGAAGTAACTTGTAGTGCTAAAAAATAAGGAAGAATACAATGAGCTTGGAGCATCTTCTAGTGCTAAAAAATAAGGAAGTGATTTAAAAAATGATGTGGGTTTGACGAAAGGACACAGGGGTTAGCTGCAAAAGCTTCCAGTGGCCAAAGTTGAATTTGGTAATAAATTAAAGCACTGAATTATAGCCTAAAATATAAAATAAATATCCATAGGTCCATACTGAAATAAATGATAGAATAAATGGACAAATGAGGAGAACAGACAAATAGGCAGAATTCTAAATAATTTATGTAGAAACTTTTCCCTCAAAGAGGTGGAAAATAACTCACCATTTGCTAAATGAGGGCTCCACATAGGAACTTTCTTCCAAAAAGCACAGAACAGAAAGAAAAAAACAACAAATAACTTCACAGCGGAGACAAAACTATCTCTGGCTGGTGATACAGATGAACAATAACAGTGATAATTTATGGTAGCCATCTATACCATTCAAAATGTAATGAAAATGTACATCAACAAAATAAAAATAAGAAAGGGAAAAAAATACTTGATCATACAAGTTGTGCAGAAAAGTTAATTAATGGGATTTTATATAATCTAATACTTATTCTTGATAAAACCTCTAAGCCAGGTAGGAATGAAAGGGAATTATCTAAACTTGATAAAGAATGTCTACAAAATCCTACAGCTAAAATTATACATACTTATGAATGACTAAGAATTAAGGACAGGGAGACTGAGTAGAAAGAAATCTCTATGTACATAGGTCATGATTATCTATGTAGAAAATTCCAAGAAATCTACAAAAATAAAATCCTAGAACTAAGGCAATTCAACAAGGCTGCAGATACAAGATAAGAAACAAAATTAATCACATTTTTATATACTCACAATAAGCATATGAAAATAAAAATTAAAGATACACCACTTGCAAGCACCCCAAAGAAAGTGCACACTTTGTGTGCTAAGTGCATACATAGGCAAAATTTGTATGATAAAAATAATAAGTTGATGAAAGAGAGTGAATAATGCATAAATAAATAAATTGAAAGACACACTGTATTCCTGGATTAGATGACTCCCCATAGCAAGGTTGTTCATTTTTTTCTAAAGTGATCAACATGGTAAAGATATTAATTGTCCCCAAAAGGATCTATAGTATTAATATAATTCATGTCAAAAGTTCCAGCAAGGTATTGTACGAATATAGGTAAACTTGTACCACAGAAATGCTAAAATGATCTTGGAAAAGAAGACTAAAGTAAGAAAAATCACTCTACAGTATCTCAAGACCTACTGAAGCTACAGTAATCAAGACAGTATGGCATGAAGTATGTCATTGAATCAGGGGCACACCTATAGATCAAAAGAATAGAGAGAAGAACCCCAAAATAGACTAAAAAGATAGGCTCAGCTGATTTTTTACATAGGTGCAAATATAATTCTCTGGAGGAAGGAGACTTTTTAAGCAAAGTGTGCTGTAGCAATTGGAAATTTGGCAAAAAAAAAAAAAAAAGAACCTCAATAACGAACTCATATAAAGAATAATTCCAATTGGACAATGAAACTAAATACGAAACATAAAACTATAAAACTTATGGGGGAAAGACATAGGAAAATTTTGATATATAGTGCAAGACAAAGAGTTCACATGCTTGACATGAAAAGCAAAAGCCATAAATGGAATAAATGACAAATTGGACTTGTCTATTTGAGAAAATTCATGTGAATAGAGTGAAAAGATAAGCTATAAATAAGGAAAACATGATTTGTGAAGCGTGCATTATATAGAAAACTAGTATCTGGACTATATAAATAACTCAAAACTCAAGAGTAAAAATCAAGTAATTCAATTCCAAAATGGGCAAGAGCCATGAACAGACATTTTACTGAAGAGGATCTACACATAACAAATGAACATATGAAGATGTTAAGTATTCTTAGCCATTAGGGAAATGCAAATTAATACCACAATGAAATATTATTGAACACTTATCAGAATGGCAAAATTAAGAAAAAAATTGTGGCAACAAGTAATGCTGGTAAGAAGAAGGAGAAACTAGATCTCTCATACAGTACTGGTGAGAACGTAAAATGGTTTGGCCACTCTGGAAAATAATTTGACAGTTTCTTAAAAATCTAAGCACATAATGACCACATGATCCAGCAAAATTACACTCATAGGCATTTACCCTATAAATTAAAATGTATGTTTTTACACAACTACCCATATAAAAATGTTAATAGCAGCTTTATTTGTAATAACTCCAAACTGGAATCAGCCCAGTTGTCCTTCAACAGGTGAATGATTAAACAATTTGTGTTACATACATATCATGGAATATTATTGAGCAATGAAAAGGAATAAATTATAGATACTTAAAGCAATTTAGATGAATCTCCAGGTAACCATGCTGAGTAAAATAATCTAATCCCCAAAGGTTGCATGCTGTGTGATTTCATTAATATAACATTCTTGACAACATTTTAGAAATGGTGGTAAAATCAGTGGTCGCTAGGGGTTTGGGACTGGGTGTGGAGATCTGGGAGTGCTTATAAAGGGAAAACATAAGGGATTTTTGTGGTGACAGAATGTTTAATTCAGATTGTAGTGGTAGATACATAAACATATACATGTGATAAACTCAAATAATACTAAACACACATACATACACACACACACACACACACACACACACACACACACACCCCATGATTATAAGTAAAACTGGAGAAATCTGAATAAGATTGGTGAGTTATATCAATGTTAATATCTTAGTTGTGATATTAGATTACAGTTTTCACAAAATGTTAATATGGGCAAATGAAGTAAAATATACATAGGTTATCTTTTGTATGATTTCTTAAAACTGCATGTAAATCTATAATTACCTCAGTAACATTTTTAATTAAAAAAAGTTGAATTCCTTCTAATCTTCGAACACGTAGAAAAGTTGTCTTGTTGCGTTTTCCATCAAAATCTGAGCATTTCATACGCACAACATCACGATGGAAGCTATTTGCCTTATTCTGCGCCGTCAAAATACAGAAATGGGGCCTTGCCACTTATAAATAGTTACTGCATAGGGCCAATTCTGCTGCTGCTGTGAAATCCTGAGATTTCAAATTGTTTGTAATACTTTAAAATGTGCTTTTTTTTGGTATTTGGATCTAAACCAGAATAATATCACTATTCTCTCTGGAGATTGTATTTGAAATAATCTCTAGCCAAAATTACTATTGCAGCCTCTACGAAACAGCTGACTTTGGCGTGAAATCAGGGCTCCCACTGCACTATCTTCCTGGGCATAATGCTGAGTATGCCTATTGTATCTCTGCTAATTTGGCCACGGGTACTTGGAGTTTCTTAACCCTTTGTAATGCTCTTATAAATTCTACTTGTCTACAATGGAGCACAGCTAAAATTTCTTGATGTGCCCACGTTTCAAACTTCAGTTTTTGTTTTCATTATGTTTAGTTTCTTGACCATCTTATAACTCAAGGAGAATGACCCTCGAAGTATTTCTATCTCCCTCTTGGCTACTTACTTACTACCTTGCCCTGCTGATAACTTAAACTTGTTATACATCCTCTTCATTTTAGAAGGCTCTTAGATAAAATGTGTCATTTAATTCTTAGTAAACCTTGTCAGGTAGATACTTTTATCCCTTATTTATAAGTACAGAAATAGAAATTCTGAGTAATTCCCTAAGCTAGTAAGCAAGAAAGCAAGGACTTGAATTTTAGGCATTCTGGTTCTAAATGGAGAGTTATCCCTATGACAATCAGGGATGCCGAAGGGAAATGAAAACTGCCTTAGTGGATAGGTGAAAGCCAGCACCTTGGGCCTCCTCCCACAGCCTCTAAGCCCATTGAAGCTCTTCATTGCACATACAGCAATCTAGGATGGCTAAAAGACTTCAGTGAAGAGCAAAAGGTTTTCTTAAGCTTTACTTCCTTATTGGCATATGGATCTTGGAAAAAGTTTCCTAAAAGTAATATTTTAAGATTATACTTCCTAAGATATTAACAAATAGGATAATTAGTTCTAAAACTGCTTGCTTATGGTGAGACAAGAATGTCTGAAATTGATAGAACCCTACCTGAATGCATATTCATTGAACAGATGAATGAATGAATGAGCCTATGAAGACTGTAATTGTGTGCTGCAGAATGCAGCATTAAGTAATTTTAAGCATACTTACTTAAAGGTAACATCAAGAAAACTTAACGCTAACTGCGTTGAAGACTGTGTGCTTGACAATGTTGCTTTTCTTGATCTGTTTAATATTTTAACATTTTACAGCTTTGTTGCAGGTACCTTTGTTTTCTTACCCAGGCACTTGACTGTATGTGCTCATGATGTCATTCTGGAGAAGGAGGGTCAATTGCATTCTTCTTTGTGGATGAACTAAATCAGCCACATAGTTATGTTCATAAGAACCAGGCTGCTGAAGGTTTCTTTCTATCTATCCACAATTGCCAGTATCTTGAATAGAATAGGCTTAAGTGAAAAGAACCTGGAGTCTGAAGAAGCACAACACTAGTGTGTTTTCATCATTGTGTTTTAAATATAAGGTGAAGTATGCACTTTGGCCTTTCATTTACCAAGGTGTGCCTCAGACAGTCTCTTCGTGAGTGCGTATGGGAGAAAAGATTTCTTTCCTCGCCCGTCATTAGGTTTGTGGTGAAAGCACCTACTATAATTGAGATCCTAATAACAAAAAAGCATATACATTTTTATTTAATATAATTTTTATGGGACGTGAGAGACTTCAAAAGGAAATGAAGACCCAAAGAAACAGGGAAGACTGTGTAGTTTTCTACCAAGTTTGATGAAGAAGTGGATAACTGTGAAAAAGCATGATTGGACCAGAGGTATGATTTAACGGTAATAAGATGAGGGGATGATAGCAAGGCCCACTTGTTTAGATTTTTCTCTCTGTCCCTGTGTCAAGAGAGATAAGGGGCTTTCCGTTTGGGGGGTATAGGTACACAAATGTGTACAAAGTTGATATCTTTATGATACTGAGTGTTTAAATCTCTTAGTTCAATATAATTCTCCTTTTCATTTCTTGTTTTTTAATTTACAGTCATGCATCATTTCATGACAGGGATAAACTCTGAGAAATGTATTTTTAGGCAATTTCATCATTGTGTGAATGTCGTAGAGAGTGCTTACACAAACCTAGGTGGTGTGGCTTCCTACGCACCTAGGGTATATGGTATAGCCTATTGCTCCTAGGCTTTAAACCTCCACAGCATGTTTCTGTACTGAATGCTGTAGGCAACTGGAAAGCAAATCACTAGGCAATAGGAATTCTTCATCTGCATTATAATCTTATGGGACTACCATTGTAATATGAGGTCCATCATTGACTAGAATGTAGTTATGTGGTGCATGACTACATTTCATTAAAATTTCAACATTTTCCCCATAAAAATTTGTATATTTTAAGATTGATTTTAGGAAATTAGTAACATATTTACTGTAATTGTTATCTTTTAAATTACATTTTCTTATTACTTATGTGTAGGTTTACATAGTGATTTTGATTCCAATTTATACCTTCACTCATTGCTTTCAATACTCATTATATGTAAATAACAATGATTTTAATTTTGTTTTTCAAATACTTATACTTTTTTTTTCTTGCCTCAATACACTGGCAAGCTCCTTCAGGAGAAGGGTGAACAGAACTGCTATTAAAGCAATTCGTGACTTGTTCCTGACTGTAATTATTTAATCACTGAGCATGATAATTGCTGTATGTTTACGACCTTCAGAAAGTCATTTTTCCCCAATTTTCTGTACATTTTAATCATGAATGGACATTGAACAGTCTCAATGATTTTTCTGTTACCTAATGAGATGATCATGAACTTTAACTTTTTATGTGTTTATGTGGTAGAATTTATTAACTGATTTTCTATTAATTCTTCTATTAAACATCTCCTACTGCCAGATGCTGTGGCTCACGCCTATAACCCCAGCACTTTGTGAGGCTGAGGCAGGTGGATCACCTAAGGTCGGTTTAAGACCATCCTGACCAACATGGAGAAACCCTGTCTCTACTAAAAATACAAAATTAGCTGGGCATGGTGGCACATGCCTGTAATCCTAGCTACTCGGGAGGCTGAGGCAGGAGAATGGCTTGGACCCAGGAGGTGGAGGTTGCAGTGAGCGGAGACCGCACTCCAGCCTGGGCAACAAGAGCATAACTTTGTCTCAAAAAAAAAAAAAAATCTCCTACTGAGGCCCTGTGTAGTGGCTCATGCCTATAATCCCAGCACTTTGGGAGGCCGAGGTGGGCAGATCACTTGAGGTCATGTGTTTGAAACCAGCTTGGCCAACATGGTGAAACCACATCTCTACTAAAAATACAAATACTAACTGGGTGCTGTGGCACGCACCTGTAATCCCAACTGCTTGGGAGGCTAAGGCGGGAGAATTGCTTGAACCCAGGAAGCGGAGGTTGCAGTGAGCCGAGATCGTGCCACTCCACTCCAGCCTGAAGAAGAGAGCGAGACTCTGTCTCAAAAATACATAAATAAAAAAAATAAAAATAAATAAGCAAACATCTCCTACTTTATTATCCTCTTTGTACATTGCTGGATTTGCTTTGTAACACGGTTTCTGGTGTTGTATCTATGACCACAATGAAGGTTGTATGGTGCTGAGCTTGTGGGTGTCAGTATGATAAGCTTGAAAGATGCATTGAGTCCTTTGATGGAACTTTCTGTAAACTGGGCCTGGTGGTTTCTTTGGACAAAAAGTTGACCTATTGACAAAATTTCAAATGTGATTATGGAACTGTATAGATGTTATAATTCTTCTTGAGTCCTTATTTTTCTTCTTCTTCTTCTTTTTTTTTTTTTCCAGCATTCCCAATGAGACTGAAGAGTCTTTATTTTCCAACTCTCTACTATGTACCCTAGTTCAAGCCAGACCATTGCTCTAACATACTCTTAGCAGTCAGGACTACTCCTTTCTGAGATCAGGCTTATTTGCAGAGAGGTCTTCTATTCTACACCCAGCACTGAGCAAGCCTAGGCTTGTCTCCTGACTTTCCCAACCCACAGACTGTCAAACCAGAGTTTCAACGCATCCCACTCAGTAAATATCTTCAAGGAAAAAGCTGGTTTCCTTGCTGTGCCTGCTTCTATGAATTCATATTTTCATTTTGTTTTGACCTTTTAATAAGTATTAATTCTGTTGACAGGAGGTTAAAAGCATTTACATAGATTTTTCATTTTATCCAACATTTTTAGTTGGTTTTCACCACAGGATAGTCAAAGTATCTAGACATTCATACTACCAGAAATAAGGGCTTATTTTCGTTCTCAATCACATGATTTGTTAAATTCTTAACGTGCTTCAGAACCTACTTCTCTAATTTTTATTTCTTCAATTACTCCCTTTTTTCTGGACAGTAACCTAGCAATTTCTAAGGCTATCCCAACATGTTAACAACTCTTACTTCTTTGTGTTTTTGACGCATTTAGAGCAATGGCATTAATTATAAAATTATTTATTGAGTTTTTTTCTTCATGGCAGGTGTGTTACCAGAAAGTAGTCCCAATCTAGACCCTAAGAGAGGGTTCTTGGATCTTGCACAAGAAAGAATTCAGGGCAAATCCACTGAGTAAAGTGAAAGCAAGTTTATTAAGAAAGGAAAGGAATAAAAGAAAGCCTACTCCGTAGATAGAGCTTGGTGTTCCCAGAAGCAAAAGAAGGAACACATCCACCCTAGCTACAATGCTTGTTTATATAGAAGATATCAAAGCAAAAAAAAAAACCATGAGGGAGCTGTGCTCTGCTACAAGGGCTTGTAACAAAGGATTGCTAATCTTTGTGTAACTACTCTCTTCCACAAGAATCTGTATTATTATGCTTAAAGCAAAACGTATTCCCAAACTAAGAACGTTCTTGTTCTTACGATATTGGGACATCAGGACATTTTCCGGGTCTGTTATCTTCTGGGTCTGTTATCTTCTGGTGTTAGTGGCAGCAAATCCATATGGGTTTGCAGCAACCTCAATTCTTGCCTCCTCAGAAGAAAGAATTCGGCCCAGGGGCATCGGGCAGAGTGAGAGGCAAATTTTAGAGAAGGAGTAATTGTTTATTAAAAAGCACTAGAACAGGAAAGAAAGGAAATAAAGTACACTCGGAAGAGGGCTGAGTGGGCGACTTGAGAGAACAAATGGTCTGTCCTTGGGGGTTAGATGCTGGGAGGCTTCCAGGGTGTCACGTGCCTTCCCCCTCCGCCTTCCCTTGGGTGGACTGTCTGCGTGTGCATTGGCCGTGGGCCCCTGGGAGGGAGCGCATGCGCAGTGTGTTTACTGAAGTTGTGCGCATGCTCCCTTGAGGCGTTCTGCCCCTACCAGTTGAGTGTTCCTAGAAGGCCAGACAGCAGTTAAAGTCCACCATTTTGCCTCTCAGCGCACGTGCCTAAGCCCACTCACCCAGCTCCTAAGATGTTATTTGGGAGCTGATCACTAGTTTCAGTTGTTTCTGTCTACTGAGAGATGGACTTTCCTTCGCACCGGCTGTGCCCTATTATTATTTTAGAGAGAAAGTTTAACAACTGCCTATCACCCACCTGATGGCTGCCCGACATTCCTATGTGGGGAGGGGATGCTCTCCTGCCCTGCTTGTATCTGACCAGCTACCCACTGTAACACTGGGTCTGTTCCGTAAATATATTAACTTGCTCCGTTAACTGCAAATATCCTGTGACTAAGGATGCCTAACTTCCTGGTAATGCAGCTCAGCAGGTCTCATTTGACCCAGCCCCTATTCAAGATGGAGACGCTCTGGATCAGAGCCTCTGACAGATGCTTGAAGGTGATATGAAGAGTAAATGTCATAAAATGTGGAGTGAGCTTCTAAGGAGAGATGGCCTGGGCTGTAGTGGGGAAGTCTTCAGGCAGACTACTTCATATCTACAAAAAAGAATTTTTAAAATGATTTGAAGTGGAATGTTTAAATATAGCCTATTAGCCTGGTCACATGCAACTTACTTAAATCAGATTAAATCTTTATTTCAAATATTTTCATTATCCCTATTCTAGAGTAAATCTCTAAATGCATTTTCAGCCACACTTTCATTTCTCATGGGCTCAACCTAATGCCACAAGTATAAACTGAAATAATTTTAGGTATGTAGGCTTTTAAAGAAAATGTTCCTATTTGACATTTGATTTTGTTCCACATAACTTGGTTACAGGCAGTTGTAAAGGAGGTAACTATGGTGGAAAGAAATTGGCAGGAAACACTGAGGAGAGCTGGGGTTCGATGCTCTCCTTCACTCATTGGCTGAAGTTCCTTGGGCAAGACACTACCCTCTCGGAGCCTAGTTTCCTCATGTACTGAGTAGAGGCAACAATAAATTTCCTTCCACAGTTATGATTAGAATAAAAATTATGAGAATGTGATGCTAAAACGATGCTTTTAAATTTCAAATCTATTCATTTCACTCTCCTGTTTAAAATCCTTCAACATCTTGCTTTTTTTTTTTTTTGAGATGAAGTCTCATTCTTGTCCCCAAGGCTAGAGTGCAGTGGCGCAATCTTGGCTCACTGCAACCTCCGCCTCCCGAATTCAAGCGATTCTCCTGCCTCAGCCTCTCAAGTAGCTGGGATTACAGGTGGCTGCCACCCTGCCTGGCTAATTTTTGTATTTTTAGTAGAGATGGGGTTTCAGCATTTTGGCTAGGCTGGTCATGAACTTCTGACCTCAAGTGATCCACCCGTCTCAGCCTCCCAAAGTGCTAGGATTATAGGCACGAGCCACCAAACCTGGCCAACATCTTGCCATTTTATTTGTAATAAAATTTAACACCTTTATTAGCTGCATACATAACCTGGTTCCTTTTCAGCCCCTTTTTTTCTTGACTCCCCTTGCTGCCTCTTCCAGCTGCTCAGCTGGGCTCCTGCCACACTGACCTACTCTGGGACTTCAAACAATGGGCTCCTGCCTGTGTCATCTTAACTCCTGTTTTTCCTTCTGCCTGGATGCGTTTCTCCTCGTCTTCCTGACTCTGAAGTCCCAGCTCAGACACTGCCCATGAGAGAGTCTTTGCTCACCCTGTCTCATGGAGTGCCCCCACCCTCTGCCCCAAGGTGTTGATTCTAGCCTTTATTATTATTATTTTGAACAAAGCACGGGGTTTATTTGGGGGAACTTACATACAGGGATGGTCTAGCGATGGCAGGCTGCGGAGGAGAATGATAAGCACTTGTAAAAATCATGCAGTTTACGTAACACCCTCACGTGGCACCCGGCCCTCAGTAACCTCCAAGTGGCAACTCTATTTTCTTGTGCTATTTCTGTCAGGTGCATTTACCCTACAGTGTTGTTATTTTTTTTTTAATTTTGGCTAGGTGCGGTGGCTCATGCCTGCAATCTTGGCACTTTGGGAGGCTGAGGTGGATGGATCACAAGGTCAGGAGATTGAGACCATCCTGGTCAACATGGTGAAACCTTGTCTCTATTAAAAGTACAAAAATTAGCTGGGTGTGGTGGTGTGTGCCTGTAGTCCCAGCTACTCAGAAAGCTGAGGCAGGAGAATTGATTGAACCCGGGAGGCGGAGGTTGCAGTGAGCCGAGATCACACCACTGCACTACAGTCTGGGGGCAGAGCAAGACTCCGTCAAAAAAAAAAAAAATACCTATACGTAGATCTTAGAATAGATTTTAGCCTCCGAGGCTGTGGTCACGTGGTTCACAGAGCTCCTCACAGGGGGACTCTCTGCCTGCCCCTGCTAGAGTGTAAGCGCCTGAGGGTGAGGCTCTGGCTTCTGCTGTGGAGTCTTGAACAGCTCACAGCACCTGCCAGGCATCAGTCACTGCATTTTTAATAAATGAATAGCTGTTTGGCTGTGAATGTATATTGAAAATGGTAAAGGGTTATTCAAATACATGGCATTTTGACTACATGTTTTATAGTCTGTTTTTTACATAGCCTGAGATTGTCAGAAAAGTCAGGTTGTGTTGTCATTCAGATCCAAGGTTTGATGCTCCATGTGGCAGAGACCCTGCAACAACAAGGCATCCCACCGACAGCAACTCCAGTGACAGCCCAGGCTGCTCCTCATGGCACTGCTCGAAAGACAGCTCTCAGCCTTGACAGACGAGCATTTCCAGCTGCTGCCTGTTTTAGCATATTTTCTAAATAGAGACACTTTAACCATCAGTGCCTTCCATGTTTGCTGGAATCCTAAATTCAAATGTGCATTTTGGGAAGTGACACTGAGACAATGTCTGTGTGACAGCAAACAGGTTAAATTTCAACTCTGTCAAGCACAGAGACCCAGTGACAGACAATCAAGAAATGTTTTATCAGAGGTAAAGCTCTTCTTTGTGTAATAATGTCAACAGTAGATGCTTTAATCACACATTTAAATTCCAAAGCACTTTTCATGAATGTTACAAGCTCCATTTAGCAGAGTGCCTTGCATTTCTTGCCATACTTGTGCTGAGGCACGTTCCTCACTCATGCGATACGCACTGTAGTATCAAACAAGCACGGCGCACTTGACCATTTAAAGAAGTCTCCAACATATCGTCTCCCTGTCGGAGATATGTGTGACATGGTTGTTTAGTAATACAGTGCTTATGACATTGTGCATTCATAGCCAAACAGCTATTCATTTATTCAAAATGTGCTGATTGAATGCCTGGCGGGCACTGTGAGCTGTTTAAGACTTCTCTAAAACAGTGGGGTCAAGTCTGTGGTGGAACTGCTGGCTAAAGGTGTCAGGTTGCACAGCACTCTCAGCAGAACCAAAATGACAGCTTTGTGAAAGGAAAATAAAAACTCAAGACTTCAATTCATTCTGTCAAAAGGAAAAAATTAAGTTGAAAGCTAGGTCATGCAAGAAACCGTATTTTCTTTTGTTCCCAAGCAGATAACAGGTTAAATATCCCCACAGGTATCTACTCTGTGTTCACTTTATCTTATGTAATGTGTCAATTTTACGGAATACAAGAGGAGTAGTAATTGACCAGTCCCCTACCTGCTCCTTTTCTCTTTCAACACGTGGACCACCATATCCTCCCACCTTCCCCTCCAGCCCACTTTTCCCCTTTAGATATTGAAGCCCTCAAAGTTACCTTTGGAAAAAGGCACAGACCACAGACTGTTTCTGTGATTCCATGGTTTTTTTTTTTTTCTTCCAGGCGCGTCCTTAACCTTGGCAAAATAAACTTGTGAATTGATTGAGAGCTGTCTCGGACACTTTTTGGTTTACAACATGTTTGGGTCCTCAGACTAGTGAGCATTTTGTTCCAGGCATCAAATGACCAATTGCCAGACTCTCTTATCAGCAGGGTCCATCTCACTGTGCTTCCAGAAACCACTGCACTGTTCCACACATCACAGACACAGTGCCTCCGGACCCTGCACTACTTGCCCCAACACAAATCCTGTTATTGAACATGGATCGATTCTTCACATATTTATCTTCACTCCATCAGAGCTTCTGGTACATAATAATGATAGATAAGGAGTAAGAACACTTTTGTATACCTTCTGATTCTAAGACTTTTGACCCTGGATAAGAAATTGACTCTGCCCACACAGGTTGTCTCCTGTTACTAAATGTTTATCTAGAGGAGGAAAACACGGACTGGCAGGGGAAAAGGGGTTGCCTGCCTGTGTGGATAAATTAGCCGAATCCACGTAGGGTGTGTAGAATGAGGGGCGTATAAACAGGAATACACTGGCATCTTTGAACACAGCTGTTGGAAACCCCCTCCTGCTCCACTCCCATCATCCTCACTCTCTGTCTGGTGTATGAAAAGTGCTGCCGCTCCATGAAGCCCTTCTACAATGTTCTATTCTGCAACGCCAGCTTTGTCTGGGGTTTTCGTAACCCTGAAGATGATTTTGAATGGTATTTGAGACCATTTCAGTTAACTTTTCTTATGAGGTGGAAGACTTCCCTGCCATAAACCTTGTCAGTTGGGTTTTCTTGTCTCCGTATGAATGTGTCCAGAAATAGTTTGTGTCATTCATTTTTCTGAAATACTCTTTTTGCTGCTCAGTCACATGCTGCTGTTGTATCATCAGAGTCTCGGGGTGATGGCACAGCAGTGTAACACACACACTCGAGACCCAGGTGGCCTGGATTTGAGTATGCCACATTCCTAGCTGTGTGACCTTGGTCAAGTTACTTCACCTCTCTAGAGCTCAGTTTTCTCACTTACAAGCTTACAAATGAAATCACAACAATATAGACATCAGCTGTATTAATAAACAAAGTGGCTTAAAATATTACCTACATACAGAAAGATTACTTCTTCTTATTCTTTCCTATATGTATCTTTTGTATCCCCATAGGATTTGGCAAATTGGCATCAAACTCAAAGCAAAACACGTCAATTTCTGTAACTTATACTGTGGCATTTGAGAAGCAAAGCCACAGCATAAACATCAAGTGGCACATCTTCTGAGTTTTATCCACACACTTTTGTCTTAGGCCAGGGACTCATCCAAGCTCATTACAGCCCCTACAACTTGGATGTAGGCAGTCCATGGGACTCCCCGGGCTTCAAGGAAGCTGATGCTTGGCAGGTGCTGAGGCTGCAGGGCAGGTCTAATGAAGGCTTGCAGAGTGGATGGATTTCACACCATGAGAAAGTCAGGGCAGATGCAACTCAGTCCATTAGCTTGAGTGGGGTGTAACAACCATTGGCTCTGCATCCTCACAGCTCCTGGGGGTGCATCCAGATGTGATTTGGATTCTTTAGTAATTCTGTAAGGGTGGTGGGATGGGACAGTTAGGGGCTTCTGCTGCCAGGAACAAAATGCTCCATGAATAAGCAGCTTCACCTGTACCAACATTGTCTTCTCATGTTATCAATGGTCTGGAGCGAGGGTGGTTTCAAACTCAGGGCACGAGTTCAACAATGTTTTTTTAGGACTTAGTAGTTGTATTTTCTTTCCCTCTCTGTCACATCAACATAGTCACCTCTGCTCTGGTTACAAGAGCGATGCAGCATTCCAGGTGCCACATGGAGACAGCCGAGCATCTCATGAAGACAGGGGCATTTTTGTACTTTGACGCTTTCTATAAATAAGGAAAAAATTCTCCTATGCCCACTTTAAAACATTTCTGGTAGGATTGGGCCACATACTGTGCTTTACTGGAGAAGAGGCTGGAAGAGACAGTGCCCACCATCTTCGTTCTCTGAGGTTGGATACAGGTCCTGCTGGAGAATGGGGAGGCACAAGCAATAAAGAGGGTTTACTTTGGAGCATCAGAAACAATATTTCTTTCTGCAAATATACTGAAGAACAAAATGTGATATGAAAACATGGAATGTAGAAACAAAGGGTAGACAGGCTGCATAAGGATGGAATCTGTCACTCATTCTTGTCTCCTATTCGATAAATTGGAGTTTATATAAATTTGCTCAATTTAAATGCAAACATTTGATTTTAGCAAGTTTCCTACTCTATATATTATATGGCAGAAAATTTCCATATCATCACACAATCTATGGAAGAGGGCTTCAAACTATTTTTAAACTATTCAGCAGCCTCATAATAAAGTTATACTCTGAACCTTTTCACACATGTAACAACTTTGACATATATTACTCCAAATATTTCAGCTTCTTTCTTGAGGATGCTTTACCTTGAGGTCTCTGAGTGTGAAGATATCCAGTTGTTTCCGGCATCTGCACACACCCTATCACTTTTATTCAACTCTCAAACTTTACTTCACTAACATATATGGATAATGTTTAGTTCCATCCCATCTTATTAAGAGCTAATGAAGCTCTTCCAGACTTAATTTAGGATTCAGTGGCTGTCTGGAATCCTTTGTAACAGCATGCACTTTTGTCATCACAAGCCTTGGTAATTTCTCCTTCTCACAACAGCACATTTCACAACTAACGATGGCCTGAAGGCTTCTTCCCTCCATGGGATTCTGCTCCAGCCACAGCAGAGATGCTTTTGCACACCTCCCAGACATGGTTGCCCCATTCCAGTTACCTCAAGGTCAGTAAGCACAACATGCAAATCTCATCTTATACCCATCAGGAGTGTAGACAAGACAATGAGTGCACGCTGTTAACAAACACTTTTTCTCTTACTGTGTTTTATTTTTATTTTTTTGCTGCTTTCAATTGCTGTTTTAAGAATACATATTTCCTTTAGGGAATAAATTCAATACAATCAGAATAAGTACGTTTTCACGCTTTAAGGGTTTTAAATTCTGTGTCATAACATAGATTTGCTCTCTGATCAAAGGAAGTAATGTTGATAGCATTAATAGCAGCACCACTAATAACAATAGTACTCACAGCACCACTGGGTGCAAAGTGATTGGGAGAAACTTACAAGCCTCTTAAAGCAGAGTTAGTGGATTTTAGGTGCTCACCAACTTTAATCTTTCTTTTATTCTTCTATGGATGCAAGCTCTTAAGAATAATACCTCGGCCGGGCGCGGTGGCTCAAGCCTGTAATCCCAGCACTTTGGGAGGCCGAGGTGGGTGGATCACGAGGTCAAGAGATCGAGACCATCCTAGTCAACATAGTGAAACCCCATCTCTACTAAAACTACGAAAAATTATCTGGGCGTGGTGGCGCGTGCTTGTAATCCCAGCTACTCAGGAGGCTGAGGCAGGAGAATTGCCTGAACCCAGGAGGCGGAGGTTGTGGTGAGCCGAGATCGCGCCATTGCACTCCAGCCTGGGTAACAAGAG
>NW_022436970.1:18554698-18864757 GCF_009761245.1 Sapajus apella | reverse complement strand
AAAAAAAAAAAAAAAAAAATACCTAACAACTAGTTACAAAATATAATGCCCTTCTCTTAGGGAAAAGGAGATAACATTTTTGTTAAGTACTCTAAATCCAAAGAATCTTTCTGTAACCTTCCTTTCCCTCTTAGTGTCTCAATATCGAGTTGCAATAGAAGCTTGCTGTTAGTAGATCCACAGTTTAAAACGGTACTTAATACGAATACGTAATCAGAAGTTTTTTTTTTTTTTTTAACTTGCTTTGTGAAAATGAACTGCAAGTCAACTAAGATATTTAAAACAAGGAGAAAGAAAGTCTTCTTTTCCAATGCCTCCAGGGTGAGTCATGGACGTAATCTCCTGCTATATTTACCTCATGAAAGGATCAATGCCACTGCTGCATGTTCTTTCATGGTAAAGATTTTGAAAGCCAAGAGCTAAAAATCAATCCTACTACATATGCATCATTAATATGTTCAAAACAGCTTTATAAGAAATCCTGTTGTATAATAAATAAATCCTATTAATTTCTCCGTGACATTGATTTCATCAATTTACTTGCAACCTCATTCTTACCTATATGCATTTATTGTTAAATGAATACCCTTAAGAAATTTCCTATTACTTCAAATACGAAAAGAGAGATTTTTTAAAAAGTATTCTGCAGTCTTCCTTCGCATGTTCAAAGGGCTCCACACAGGCAATTATTGTGAATCCTAATTACTACTGCAAAACTCATCCTCTTTTGTCTACATCACTCTTCTAGTTACAAGAAGGGAAAAGAATTTGTTCTTGATTTTTCTGGCCTGTGTATTATTGCTCTTGAACATAAGCATGATATCGAATCTTTCAGAAAGCACTGTGCTTCTTTGCAGTGACAAACCATGAGGATGTGGAGGGAAAGATTCATTTTTCCAGATGTGACTGCATATTCATGATAGATTTTGAATTCCCTCAACAGATACAAGTGCCCATCTTGTCTCATGGACTCAGTCAGGAGATACAAAGATTAATAACTGATTGGCAAAAGTGAAGTCAATGTGTGACCTGTCCTGAAAAGATGGTGGCTGCATCTAGGAACAGGGATGTGTTTGGGAAAAAATGGAGCAGAGTCAGAGACGTACCTACTAAGACATCGTAGCTGCTGGGCACCTGAACATGAGCAACCTGAAGCTTCAGGTGCGTATTTCTATGGAGAGTTTTCTGATTATGTATCAGGTATTCACAGTCACAGTAACACTGTAAGACAACTGAATGCACTTTTCAGTGGGTAACAAGTGTAAGCATTAATTTTGCTCACATACTAAGGGATGACTGAGCCCTTCTGCTGGTCTGGGCCATGCTTAACCGATTGCAGCTGGGCTAGCTCTAGCATCAGCTGGTGGGTTGGCCCCAGTCAGGCTGGCCTAGGGTGGATTTGGTTGGGTTGATTTGTCTCTGCTCTATGGTCTTTCATCTTCTAATAGGCTAGTCTCAGCTTTTCCCATGGTGGAGGCAGGGGTCCAAGGGAGGACGTGGAAACACTTGAGGCTTGGGGGGCCTACTCTGAGAATAAGTCAAGGTCACCTCTGCTGCATTCTAGTGGTTAAAGCAAGCCACAGCTCAGCCCAGAAACAAGAGTCGGGCAACAGTCTCTACTTATTGATGGGAGGAGCTAAATTGTAACTATGCAAATGAGTAAGTATAGAAAGAGGTGAAAATTCAGGGTCATTTTTGCAATCATTCCATTTCAGATATTATTGAGGAAGATGTATACATCTATACTGATATAAAATTACATATCCATATCTATTTTTGGTGTTATAGTTGCCCCCTGATCCAGAGAAGAAAGGGATAGAGTATAACAATCTGTTTTCTGGTGGATCTCCTGTTACTGAGAAAACAAAATTATGGCCAGGCATGGTGTCTCTCACTTGTAATCCCAACACTTTGGGAAGCTGAGGTGGGTGGATCACAAAGTCAGGAGTTGGAGACCAGCCTGACCAACATGGTGAAACCCAGTCTTTACCAAAAATACAAAAACTAGCCAGATGTGGTGGCGTGTGCTTGTAATCCCAGCTACTCAGGAGGCTGAGGCAGGAGAATTGCTTGAATCCAAGAGGCAGTGGCTGCAGTGATCCAAGATCGTGCCACTGCACTCCAGCCTGGGTGACAGAGAGAAACTCTGTCAAAAACAAAACAAACAAACAAAAAAAACCACCAAAATTATATAATAGCAAAATGTACTTGATAATATTAAGCTTTTAAGCAGTCATTTAGAAATGGCTGAAAGAAGTGATTAGGAAAAGAAGGTGAAAACCTCCAACACCTAGGCAAAATGCTGTAGCTATCAGTGGCAGAAAGCAATTCCTGAGTTTTCCATATGTCCCAGAAGGAAGGAGAAAGTCAGCCGGACTGAACCTGTAGACCCACAGTGGAGTTACTTTGTGGGAGGGTGGTGGGAGTGAGCTGATCCCAGGGCAGGAACTACAGGCGTATCATCTTTCCCAGGTGCCAGAAAGTGGCTGTGCCCGAGGCTCAGAATGTTTAGTCTCATGCAATTGTTGTCGGTTACTCTCCTTAATAGTTCTATGATATTTTCTTATTTTCTCATTGTAAATATTCTAAATGTGTGTCTTCCAGAACAAAATTGTTTTAGGTGGAAGCACGCATAGCACAAAAAGGAAAGAATTATGAATTGAATTTATTCTTTATGGACAGTGGAAATCTGAGTTACATATCTGAAATTAACATTAAATCATAGATACTGACTTGCAGTGTCCTTTCCAACACATAGAAATCATATAAAGGTCCAGTGGCTGCAATGAGGCAGAAGTCTGTCTTTGGTTGACCCAGACCATCACCAGCCATAAACTTCAGGGACAGGTGATCTTCCCATGAGGGACAAATGAGGTTGTATTTTTCCAAACACAGGTACCTTCCATCCCATACGTTCTAAGTGCAAGGTGACCTTGTTTGCTCCTAGAGATAGATAGACTAATTCCTCTCCTCCTGAACCTTGACTAGTTTAAGTGACTCACTTTTAACCAATAAAATGTCATGGACAGGGTACTGTGACCTTCCTAGCCAGGTTATAAAAGACCCTGCCCTTCTCCCAGGTTCTTTTGGAGCACTTGACTCTGCAGACACCCCAGGCCCCGCGGTCAAGAGTCCTGGCCATGCCCAGGCTTTACTGCCCCACATCCAGCTCGGAATCCAGATGTGAGCAAAAACCCTTCCAGGTGAGAACAGTCAGTAGTTGTTTGATGTTACTGGAGTGATCCTAAACTCATGAACCTCAGGAAGCCTTAGGCATCATTGAGTTGGAACAAAACTTTCTGAATTTCTGGCCAGCAGAATCCATGAGCATAATATAATAGTTGTCATCTCACAATACTAAATTTAGGGTGGTTTATTACACAAAACTATATAACCGGAAAGACCCAGGACAGGATGAGAGTCACAGCAGATGAGGCACCATGCACCATTTCCCTGATGGTATGTAAACTTGTCACAGTATGGAGGTCCTGTGGTTGTGGGGTTGAACTGATTCCCACAGGAGACACTACAGCTATATCACCTGTGTGAGGTGCTAGGGAGTGGCTGTGTCTGAGGCCCAGAATATTTGATCTCATTGGGGTAAGGTGGGCAGAGAGGGAAAGACAAATATTTGAGAAGAGAAAGCACCTTAGTCATAAACTTTGGACACTGAATTTGACTACTATTTCAGAAATGACTATAATTTGCTGGGTGCGGTGGTTCACACCTGTAATCCCAGAATTTTGGGAGGTTGAGACCAAAGGATCACTTGAGGTCAGTAGTTTGAGACCAGCCTGGCCAACTTGTTAAAACTGCATCTCTACTAAAAATACAAAAATTAGCCAGGTGTGGTGGTGTGCACCTGAAATCCCAGCTTCTTGGGAGGCTGAGGAAGGATAATCACTTGAACAAGGGAGGCAGAGGTTGCAGTGAGCCAAGATCGTGCCATCACACTGTAGCCTGGGAGACAGAGCAAGGCTCTGTCTCAAAAAAAAAATAAAAGAAAAAAGAAAGAAAAGAAAAAAAGAAAAAAACCCCTATAATTATATATAAAAGACACTACAACTGGAGCCTTAACATTTTAATCCATCCTCCACCCAACAGATAGGATCCTCAAGTAAGACAAGAATTATCTTACAAAAGAGACAGTTACATTTATCACACTAATCAACTCATAGAATTAAATATTGACTCTTACCACTAGTAGTTAGAATCGCTGTATTGATTAAAAATAGTGAATTTGTAGAGGCGTTGGGGTTGTGAGATGTAAAATGAACTAAGATGTGAATAGCATTTGTAATTTTTATTAAAATTGAACATTTTATTCCTTGAATTGTATTGACAATTAGCAATTTAGGATAAATGATTTAAAGCTGGGTTGCTTTCTATATTACTTTGAGATGATTTGTTTTCTTAGTGTTTTCGTGTCTGAAGCAAGTGTCACCCTGTGAATGTATCAGATTTATGGAGGTTCATTTGCAGCAACAAATTCCCTGCCTTAGAGTCACTTTGTACTCCTAGGCATTGCATTCCCTTCCTTTCATCTGTAAAATGAGTGTGGTGAAAGTAAAGAAAAACCCAGTCAAGCACAAATCAGCAAAGGATATCTGAGTCATTCGAGACAGCAGCATCTTGACATCTGGCCCATGGAGGAGAAAAACAGGAACATAAGTCACAAGAAAAATAAACAAGGCTATTACAAATGGTAGATAATTATCTAATGAAAATATGCCGTTTTAGTTGTATATTTTCACATTGGAATTCAATTAATGGTGCAAGATTTTAGCAAATGCGTATGTCATCTTATTGAATGTATTTCCTAGTAAATGCCTCATTGAGGCCAGATGTAGAATTACTCAAAAATTAGTCAGCAGTGATCCCAAAAGGCATGAATGATCAAACGTTGCTGCTAAGAGGTGATAGATGAGCTCTCGGTAAAAGCGTCCAGTGATAGGTGAAATATTCATGTTTCTTTATCCATTTTACAAGGAGATGCTGCTATGTAAAGAGAGGCCTCTTATCACATGTGGTTTTGTGGTTGTCTTTGAACCAGCATGATTACTCACATCATGAAAAACTGACATATTGGCTGTTTTGCCAAGTTTTACCTTATAGGACAGTTAGAATTAGTAAAAGATATTCATGAAGACACAAAACAAATATTTTTTTTTAAATGAAGTATACTGAGAAAACTATGGCAGAAGGTACTGATGCTATGTCCATTGAACATTGCTGTGCCGGAAAGAGAGCTTGTCTCAGGCACCTAGCCAATATATTTGGTACAGGTTCTCAATGGCCCTATTTTCTAATATTTATCACACTTATTTTTAAATGTTCAGAAAAATATCTTGTTCTTTGCAATGCAGTGTCATTTCAGTTCATCTAAGAACTGAAGAGTCCCTCTTCCTTTTTGTATATTGTCCAGTGTTCTTTTATAACAACAATATTGAGAATAACAATACACAATTACATTGTAAGTTTATAGTTATGTATTTCCTCAAATAAGGTTTATTTGTGCTAAACCTTCTGAGATAAATAAGACAGTTCTACATCAACCAGTGGAATAGCATGAGGAAATTTGAGGGCTTCTTTGTTAACTGCTCATATGGAAAAATAATATGAGACTGTGAATTGGCTACCAGGAGATTTGAGTCCTATTTCTAATGCTATTTCTTAATGACTTCAGTAAAGCCACAAAACTGTCTGTCTTTATTCCCTCATATATGGAAGTTGAATCCCAAACCAACTTTGACCTTTTAAGTCGTGTGATACTCTAGTTGATAGAGATTATGACTTACACATTTTTAAAAAATTTGCATGCAATTTGTAATTGTAAAATAATTTGAGCAAATATGTGTGATATAAATGTGGGTGGACAATGTCTTTTCTTGTATTAGCAGATGTTTCTTGCTGATAAAAAGGATGAATAGTATAAAGATTAGGCACTCAGATTCTGCACCCACAGCTACTGGATTCAAATTCTAGCTCAGCTGTGAATCTTTACAAAAGTTACCTTGCATTTTTGTGCCTAATTTTCTTTCTCTGTAAAATGGGATGGTAATGGTACTCACTGAGACAATTAATGTGAAGATGAAATGAAGTTATATATGTAATTAAAAGAAGCCTCACACATGTTAATTACTACATGAAACTTTGTTATTTTTAAATGCTGGTATACATTTTAGTAGCAATTACCCTATCTTGAATTCTCATTAGCAACTCATTCAATTCTACCAAACAATGAGTCTTCATTTTACTTTGCATTATTATTTTATTTTACCTAAAAATTTGCTGAGTTGAATTTATACTTCTAGTCACTTGCTTTTGCCATTTTGATAATAGTTCGGTTGATAAAATGTAGGTGTCTATTTTCCTTTGATATACCAATATTTCCAGTTATAATTTTTATGGTGTATGTGAGCTCTTTATTGTGATTCTAGATTTGTAATGTATCCTTTCATAGTGTAAACCTTTGAAAGTGAGACTGGTATATGTAATTTGGAGAGAATTGTTTTTTGGGAAAACGCTTCTCAGTAAATGAAGGTGAAATCATCACATAGAATGAGCTAAACACCGTGATGTCTCTTAAACTCTCTTAAAATATTTTTAAAGGCAGATGTGACTTAATGCTTGCACATCTGAAGTATAACCTGGCTTGAAGACAGCTCCAAATATTTAACCTTAAATTGAATTATTTGACTAATTGATAACTCTTGAATATTTGTGAGGTAATTGCTAAGTGCAAGGGAGTATGGGAAAATATTACATTTTACTCCATGTTATATTTCCATTGGCATAAGTAGTACACTGATTTATGTAACATAGAACGATGCAGCATTGTAGATCCCAAGATTTTGGGAAGCCTAGTTTAAGAAGCAGAGACAGATATATTTTGATGTTCCTAATGTTGTGTGTGTGTGTGTGTGTGTGTGTGTGTGTGTGCATTTAGCTGTACCTATATTTATATCTTTGTATATATTTGACTAAAAGAAACTTGATAATAGATTTTGGCAACCATATATAAAACTGAATATTTTGACAGATAGTTTTCCCTTTAATTTCCTTTTATTTAATTAAGAGAGAAAAAATTAACTTGCTTATATTCTATGATATAGTTTTTATTTTAATAACCATTTTAAGGTGTTATTTGGGAAATAAATCCATTGAAGTTACATGGTCCCTGCAGTTTTTTCTGAAGTCGTTATTTGCTAACATCGTCTGCCATAGTTGAACAGAATGCAGCAGTGAGGCTTGGACACAGGCCAAGCAACAATACATTTCTCACATTCTTGTTGACTCACCTAGTTTATACATTTCAAAACACTGTGAAAGTTTGCCAAAGAAATAGTGTTTTGTCTAAATATTGAACACATGGTAGAAAATAAATAGAGTGGAATCATTTGAAACCAACAAGGCATAGAAAAATACAAAGAAAAGTTGAGATTCTATAGACGACATAAAGATGCTTAAATAACTACAGAGCCTATCACATTCCAGTGACATCTAGAACTTGTCATATTAATGACTTGTTGATGACATTATAAATCTTTGTTTATGATTAATGATTAAGATGTAATACTATTATATAAAATTTAATGATTTGCTTTTTCAATCAAATGGAAGAAAAATTTATTTTTAGATTATTTTAAATTAAGTAAAAAATCATTTGAAGTTTGTAAGTTCCACTGGAAAAATTGAGTTTTGGATGTCTCAGTGGACTAGATTGATCATTTAAACAATGTATTCAGTTTTATGTTGTCAGTTATGACCAATGAAGCTTTTCAGTTTAAAGCACATGCTTTCAACTGTTTTATGAGAATTAATACTTAAAGCAATGATATGGGACACTTGTTCAATAATCTTCTATCAAATTTTCATCCCTTGAAATCTTTTAAATTGATGGTACACTCTCTGTATGTCCCTCAAATGAGTCTACAGGGGGGCATCATGCAATTCTGGCTGCTTTATGTCTCTTCCTTATCACTATTTGACTATTGATACTATTATAGTTTGTTCTTTTCTCCAAGGATACAAAACAAAAGAAGAATATTATGATGAAAACAACCCAATTTTTAAAAAATAGATAATGTAATTGGCACTTTTTTTCTCACATACGAATTCTAACATGTTTAACAAAAGTGCATTTTACTTTTACTCCATTCACATACAACTTTTCTTTTAAATTTTCCCCTAAGCTCTTTGTCTTTTTCAGATATCTAAGAAATGCTTTTAATTTGAAAAACAAAACTTTTAGGATACCTGGTTTGCATCAGGAGAGAAACTTTTAGGGAATAATTTTGATTTAAGATTAAAGAACTCAGGAAACAGAACTGATACCTGCGTTCATCCAACATTTACTCAGCGCGCTTTATTGAAAACCAGCTGTCTTCCTGGTCCTTCACAAGGTGTGGGATAAAATTTTGGGCAAAAGAAAGATAGACTTTGCTTTCCTGAAGATTATAATCAACTGAATGAACGTTCTCCTCAAAACCTGTTGTTTCAGAAAATGAAAGCAAACAAACCTCTATCTGGTAAACTTATGGTTTGTATAATCTAAGTCTACTTATGACAGGACTGCCAAACATGTTACATCAGTAAATATATCATCAGCTGCTTTACATATGTTGACCCTCCAGAATCGTATTTGACGTTTACTTATGCAGTCAACAAATACTTATTGGACACCTAGTAGCATGTAAAGACTTGAGAGTTTTAAATTATTGTATATTTAGTGCTGTATGGTACTTAGTAATGCTCAATAAGTGTTTGTGGAATTCATGAATGGAAGACTAGATGCACGGACCACCATCTGGAGATACCAGCTTAATTCCTGTTTCAAGGTTATGCCCTGGTGGAAGAAATAAACAAAGGTTTGCTGCACTTGTAATCAGGCCCATTGTAAAACGCAGCTCACGTGTGCCCTCCCAGGGGCAGGGAAGGCTTCCTGTAGGCTGAAATGGCTTTGAGTGATCTCTAGGTGTTAGATAATGAGGGAGGAAATTTTGTTTAGTTAGATGTGGAGCATAAATTAAAATGTTGGTAAGTAATTGAAACAGTGCTATCTAATAGAAATTTCTGTGATGATGAAAATGTCATAAATGTGCAGCGTCCAGTGCAGTAGTCATTTACCACGTGTGGCTATTGGACACTCGAAGTGTGGCTCATGTGGCTTAGGAGCTGAAATTTTAATTTCATTGAATGAAAACGTAAAGAGCCCTACATGATAGTGGCTACTAAATTGGATGGCCTTGAATAGAAGGTTGGCAGGCTGAGAGGCTGAGGATCTAGTGAGGAAGCTGTTGCAGTAAAGCCAGACACAGTGGGAAGAACATGATGTTTGCCGGTTGCAATGGGGATAAATATAAACAGATGAGTTAAAAGGAATTTTAGGAAGAGGAGGAGAACCAGGAGACTGCCACTTTCTGAGTGAACAGCCAGGTACGGCACCCAGTCATTTAGCGCTACAGGGAACAGGGAAGACAAGCCTGTGTAGTCAAAGGTGACTCATTATCTTGGTGATACAGGAGAAAAGAAAGACAAAAGATGAAGACGTGGGTGAGCACGGAGACCTGAGAGGTAGAAGTGGGATATATATGCAAGGAAGAAGATTATTATGTAGGTGATGTAGAAAGATGCAGAAAACTGGTGTTGCTAATTGTAAAAGAAGCTCAAGAAAGGATGAAGGGTTAAGCGTCATCAGTCACAGAGAGGTGAGGACAATAAGGACAAAGGAGTCTCTAATGGAATGGACATTCATCTGCCAGCAGTAACAGGAAACACAGTTTCACTGGAGGTATAGAGTTCCCATGGGTTCCAATGGCTGAGAAATAAGCTCTCAGTGAGGGCAGATAAATGTAGGCTATGTCTTCTAATTTACACTTTTAACTTTGTATTAAAATAATTAAATGATTATTATGACTCAATCACTCTTTTATACAAATGTCTGTTAAACAAACTTATATGTTAATCTACTATCAAGAAATATACCGAATTATTCATCAAAGGAAGCATGAGAGAGACTCCCAGAAATAAATGACTAAAATGAGGGAGTTTTGTTTTTAAATGAACAAATTTCAGTCATTTTATTTTGGTTGTTTATTTCTGGAAGGGATAATGGGGGGATGTATTCATTGTAGCTACTTTTAAAGGATTATTAATATTTTGAACCCATAGGTTGTCTTTCTTGTGCAAACCTTTAGAAAGAGTAAAAGGTTTCTTGTCCTCTGAATCATAGATTAATTGTTGTGACACGGCTAGAGTTTCACTCAAGGCAGAATGGCTTTGTTACTACTGATGAAGTCTTGCCCAAGTATCTGCAAGTCAAACAGTTTTAAGTGTGTGTAAAACTCTTGATTGGGCTGATGGGATGATGCTTGGTGAACTCTGGCAACCAGGCTCAGGGTTGTGAAGGGAGTTGGGAAGCAGAGTCCCAGGGAGGGCTTGTCAGCCTCCCACCCATGCAGCACCTGCTGGCAGCTTAGAGTAGCCTACAGTTGTTTGAAGCGGTGACAGAGGGCTGAACGGAGCAGCCGTCACTACTGATTGTTATTGTAACCCTCACCGAACAGGCACAGGATGACGGAAGAGGACAGCTCTACTTCAGAGGCACAGCTGGGGAATTTTATTCTGAAAGTTGCAATAGTGCTTTGGTGCTGTGCGACAGCTTCCTTGAGCCTCAGTGGGTCAGACTGACTGCATCATTGGTTCCCGAGTGAAAGAAAGTATCTGTGCACTTTCTGAAGAGTTGTCATACTGTCACAATGAAGGGAAAAAAGAAGGAAAAAAATCAAAGGTGGTTAAAATCTTTAGAAAAACATCAATTACAGGCACATTGGTCAAAAATTTAGAAACTCCCAGTGACCAGATTGTAGTCTTTAAATATTTCCTCCAACTAAACATTTTGGGTACCCAGTGAACATACACTGTGCTATCTAAGAAGTATCATTGCCAAACAAGCAAACCTGAATCTGACCAAGTGTTTGTTCCAATCTACCAATTTACTGGAAATACAGAAAGAAGGGAAATGTTTTAGGTACACCACAGTGATACAGTGAAGAGAGTCCAGGCTGATGGAAATTCTGCAGAACAATCTGGTTTCTTCAACACATAAATTGTGAGCAATTGCAAAACAAAACAAAATAAAACAGCTAAAAAGAGGTGTTACTATAGTTTGAAAATAGACATCAGATAATTGTCTTTATTTGGATGTTTTTGACCCAAACAAATAATATAAAGTTAAGTTTTGCACTTGAAAAAATTTATACACTGCCTGGATATTTAACAATATTATGGAGTGAGTTAACATTAATTTTGGAAGAATAATAATATTTCACTGGTTTTTTAAGTCCTTATTTTTTGAAGATATAGCAGTAATATTCAAGTACAAAATTATATAATGTTTGAAATTGAATTCAAAGTATCTGAGGAAGGAACAGAGTAGGTGGGGGTATAATTTGTTAGCTGGCAGAATTCTACATAGGGCCTCCCATTCCTGCCCAGCCAGAGATTTTAAAGGGCATGAGTAGAGAAAGTAAGTGATTGGAAGAGTCCAAGTTAATGTCAAGTGGAAGAGGATGGTGCATATACTTTCATTTGGCTATAAAAATGTCCCTGTCTAGCTATTAAATACAAGTTCTTCTACCATGCGGTAAATTGAATTTTGGTCTCCAACACCCACGTGGTGCTAGGAACTGCCATTTCCTTTTGTTTCTGGATTTTCTTGTAACTTGAGAACTGGTCTTTATTTTTATTCATGTTATTTCATCAGTAACGTAAAAATGATTTAACTTTGAACCTATTTCAATTTGTCAGATGTTCTTTTTTTTTTTTTTGGCCAACTTTATCAAATTCCAAAATTCCTTCTTGGACACCAGGTCATGAACCTTTGCTAACTTCCACTTTCCTTAGTAATCAAAATTATTCTCATAGGGAACATTGGGTTTATATTCACACTGTCTGGCAAATTGACACCTCTATAATTCATAGGCACTAAACAGGATGGACTTCTCCAAAATTGCCTGGCTTTTCTAGCGTTCTCTAGTTGGTTTGCTCTCTCACTCTGTGAAACAGCTATTTCAACTATTATTAACTTTCTAACTTCTAACCTTCCCTCCTCCACCTTGAATCTCAGTAGATCACCACCCTTGTTACTTAACCATGAAAAAAGAACTTATTAGATAGAAATTCCATCACACTTCCTGCATCTATAAATATATCTAAACATTTGGCATCCACCTTCTCCCCGTCTACTGCCCCGCTTCTATGGGTAAACAATGGAAGCCAACACCTCCTCTAGGAATAACTCTATTTATGCTTCCTTAATAAACTTATTCTACTGATTGCTTTTATTTTGTATTTTTAACTTTTTCTCTCCCTTCTTAGTCTTCCCATCTCTATAGAAATGTGGTTTAGTTTCTCCTATTTTAAAAACAAAATAAACAAGAATAGTTCTCTCTGGACATTATAAAGATCACAGCAGTTTCATCTAATCAGAATCCAACCTTTTTAAAGAAATACTCTTATGTACTAGTTCACAGTCTTCACTTCCACCTCCCCTGGTTCTGCGCGTCTACTCAGCTGAATCTGCCACTTCCATGGGCCCTAACCTCATTCTTCATTGCCATCAGATTTGACTCTGATTAGATAAAGTTAGATAGCGTGATCTTTATAATGTCCATGGAGAGTTATTTTCATTTCATTTTTATTTAATTTTGAATTTTTATTTTACTTTAAGTTCTGGAATACACGTGCAGAATATGCAGGTTTGTTACATAGGTATACATGTACCGTGGTGGTTTGCTGTGCCTATCAACCCGTTTCTAGGTTTTAAGGCTCACACGCCTTAGGTAATTGTCCTAATGGTCTCCCTCACTTTGCCCCCACCCCTAACAGGCCCCAGTGTGTGAGTTTCCCCTCCTTGTGTCCATATGTTCTCATTGTTCAATTCCCACTTATAAGTGAGAACACGCAGTGTTTGGTTTTCTGTTCCTGTGTTAGTTTGCTGAGAATGATGGTTTCCAGCTTCATTCATGTCCCTGCAAAGGACATGAACTCATTCTTTTGTATGGCTGCATAGTATTCCATGACATATATGTGCCACATTTTCTTTATCCAGTCTATCATCAATGGGCATTTGGGTTGCTTCCAAGTCTTTGCTATTGTAAATAGTGCTGCAATAAGCATATGTGTGCATGTGTCTTTATAGTAGAATGTCCTTCTCAGTCAGTTCTTTGAACATCGATGTTCCAATTTCAGTTATAAACCACCTTTTCTTATGTGACTCTTTTCCTAGGCAAACTCATACACACCTGTAACCACAATGACTAATCCCCAGAGTGTTGCTACTTTGTGTCTCCTGCTGAGAGTTTTATTCTGAGCTCTGGGTCGGTATTTCCAATGCATGTCTAATGACTCCCTGAGAAGCATCTCCGTCTCAGCATCTGGAAACTGAACTCATGTTCTTCCTTTAACACAGGGAAGGGCCTCCAGAGATTTCCCCATATACTTCTCTAGCATCCTTTTTTCATCACCTCATCACATTGTATTAATTAGTTAAAGGGTCTTCCCAGATTCATTCATATATAGTAATAATTACTATAAATGGGAAATATCTATACAAGTGAACATTGTTTTTTTTTTCCTGTTAAAACAGAAACATACCGATATCTTTATGCTTTACTGGGATGATAGGGATTCCATTTTATTCCAATCAAATGTGATTTATGTCATTCAGGAAATGATGCATTGCACCCAGCTAATATTAATCATAAAGAACTATGTTCTTATCTCTGGCATTCATAAATAAGACACATCTTATTTTCTGAATTGATTTCTTCCATTAGTCACCTAATATAGCCAGGAGCTACATTAATTTCACCTCTACCATGGAGGAGAATGACAAAAAAAAAAAAAAAAAAAGTGCCAGCCTGGGGCTTTTGTACATGGCATCTTAGAAAATTACTGAAGGTCAAAATCCATTTCTTTGCCTCCAAATAATTGAGGGTGGATAAAAGCAAACTCCCGCCTGTTAACCCATCAGGAAATCAAGATGTTCAACAAATGTGTACACCAATAGACTTCCAAAGTGATTGCGGATGGAAGAAAAGACAGTAAGAAAAAAAAATCGAATTTTTTTACACATTATTTCTAATTGAATGTGGATTAAGATGTAATGAAAATAAAACTGCATTGGGGGCATCACCATATGTGAATTTGAGTCCCACCTCTGTCATTAAACCCACAGCTCTGCTAAATCACCTGGCAATGCTGTTGCCTCAGTTTCTCCAACTTTAAAGTGATGATCAAACGCCCCATTGACAATTCGCATATGTGAAAGTAAGAGTACTTTATGAGACTGTAAGTGTCATAAAATTGCAAGCTCATGTTCTTTATAAAGGTCCACAATTTCCAAGCCATCAAATAATCAAATTGAGCTCTTCTCCAGCTTTTGTTTTCAACACTTCTAGATATGAGAAACCCTCTCTTTGGGTACCATGGGGAAATCCACAGAGTGATCAGTGCCCCCTCCCCCGAATTCCTAGTGTGCTGACAGTGTCAGCCAAGACAAGCAAACAAACTCACAAAGGCAGCGTGGGCCTTCTGTAATTGCCTTGTGGGGTTATGCAACAGCATTTTCTTCCAAGGCATCCATTTATTTTCCTTTGGCATTCTACCTTCACATTTTGGTTTCTGTAGTTTCACTTAATACAAGGATCTGCTATAAGACACTTAGAAAAAAGGTATTTTTTCCCCTCATTTAATATTTTCTATAAAAATTATACAGGACAAAATTCATATTAATTAAATAAACTTTAAAACATAACAATGGAGCTTTAGCCCCTCTATGTGTTTCATTGAGACAGTTTCATGTTACTGGTTCTATTCTTTTCTTCATCTTATTTAATTCCTTAACATTTCCCTTTCTCTATTCCCTCCTATTCTCCTCCCCAAAGGAAGAGGTGGTGCAGGCAGGCCCTGGCATCCCCTCTCCAGTGAGAAGGGCCAGGTTCTCTTGGAGTCTCTGGTAACTGATGAAGTAAGGCCTTCCTCAGTAGCCCCTGTTCTCCAGGTGCTGCTTTGAGTTCCTTATCTCAATCTGCCACTTCTTGTATGTGACATTCTAGAATAAGAAACATCCCCAGAAGATAGACAGAAATGTTACAAGGACAGAACAGTCCAACCTTACAGCAGTTCTCTTTGATGGGTCTATCTTCATTAATCAATTTATAAATCCACTTAATAGGAAGAATAATTATATTTTGCTTACCTGCTCATACATTTTCCCGTTTTTTAAATAAATACTTTAAGCTGCTAAACATGGGTAGTTACTGTCTGTGTTTTTGTTGCAGAAATTAAATATTTATATTTTAGCATTATTTTGTCATCTAATAAAATTATAGCCTGTTTGTTATCTTATTCTTTGGTGGAAAATAAATCTTTAGTGTTTTACAGGCATTTCAAATATATGCTACTAATTAAAAAACAACCATCCAAGTAGATGCTGCATGATCTTTCAAAAGACAGTCATCCAAATATACCCTACATGATTCTTATAAACATGAATGCCTAATACAGATATACAATTGTTCCAGTTTATTTTTAAGAAATAAGAATTAAATGTGAGAGATACATTTTGTCCACAAAATGGTGCAAATTGATACGATTACTAATAATAATGTCAAGAAGGATGTGGTGAAATGGGAATCTTTTGTACTGCTAGTAGGCATGTAAGTTTGCACAAACTTTGTGAAAGCAATTTGTCAATATTTATCAAACACCTATACCCCTTGAGTCAGCAATTCTACTTTTAGGAAAGCATCCCAAGGAAATAACTGAAGGTGTTTATACAACAAAGCAGCTACAAGGAGCACTGCCGTCTTTTACGATAGGCAAAAATGAAAATGATCAAACAGATGACTGGTTAAAGAATCATGGTGCAGCTGCACAATATGCCCATGAAAACGTGGGGATGGAAATACATTTTCTGACTTTGGCAGGATATTCACAATACACTATTAAATACAAAGATACGACATACAACAACAGAGGCAGCATTTTTGTATATTCATATACAGAAGTGGTTTTCTCTGGGAGGGTGGATGATGGGTGACTTCTTCCTTCCCTTGTTTTTATTTACATATCTATATTTTATTTTTAAACAATAAAAACACGATTGTTTTGTAGTTAATTGATGGCGTAATAAATGTCTTTACTACGCTGAAATGATCTTTTTCTGTGATCCACAATGGAAAACCTCATCCATCTCTCTCTTCTTCCTGACTTCTTTTCAAACGGCAGTTCAGCAGCAGAGCCAGCTAGTGGCGGAAGTTCACGTCCTTGCAATACTATCATTATTGTCCAATACTATCATTAATTCATAGAAATATAGTTCATTGATCACCTTATTTTCTTAATTTATGCAGAAATTGAGAAAGAAAAAGGAAGGGATGAGAATAGATCATGTATAATATTCAAAACAGGGAAAATCAGAGATTTGTCTAATATCTAAAGTTTTTCTTTATGAGCACTGATGAAAATGCTAAAATACCAAATACTTTTCTAAGTTAAATTTGTCTTAACAGTGCACATACATAATAATCAGCCATTAAATGAGAAGAAAAATCTTATGACAATAAACACCAATAAATACCTCAGCAAGGTCATTGCATATTTTTTTCTTACTTAGCAGCTTCAAATGTTGAAATAGGTATTTGTGTAACAAAGCTTTACCCTTTCACTGTATTTAAATTTCATTAAATTGTGTAAAGTCATTTACAGTCTTGGCATTAAACTTGCTGAATCATTTTTTGGTGTATTTTGGGCAGTGTGTGAGGTTTTTCTTCAACCAGCCTTGGTAACATTGTTGAGGCAATTCTTTCAGGTAATTTACTTTCTTAATACATTATAGAGCTTCCCTTCTCTCAAATAAGGTAAGTGTAAATAACGTTTATTTTGACCATCTTTATCTCTGAGATCAGAGGTAGTCTATTTTTTCTGCTTAGATCTATGAGACAGTTCTAGAATGTTGAATGAACCACATTAATTAATTAATTAATTAATCTTAGAGATAGTGTCTAACTCTGTCCTCCAGGCTGGAGTGCAGTGGCCTGATCACAGCTTACCGTAACCTCAAACTCCTGGGCTCAAACAATCCTTCTGCCTCAGCCCTCTAAGTAGCTGAGACTAAGACTTATTTTTGAATTTTTTGTAGTGAGAAGGTCTTGCTATTTGCCCAGGTTGGTCTCAAACTCCTGGCCTCAAGTGATCCTTCTTCCTTGGCCTCCCAAAGCACTGGGATTACAGTTTTGAGCCACACATCTGGCCTGAACCACATTCTTAATTATTCACTATGTTCTTTAATAGTTATATAATTCTTTAAGAACTCATTAGAACATTCTAACAAAGTTAAAATTTCTAAATTCAGGGAACCTTTACTTGTACAAAGTACATTGCAAATAGAAAGAATGGTTATTGCAATTGTAAAAATAAAATAGATTCAGCATGTCTAGGGCATGTATTTAAAAATGTCAGAGTATGGATATACAATCACTTTAAATAAGATGCCATGTATCCTTCGTTACAGCTGCACCAAACGCAGCTCTGAATTCAAGGAAAACCAGCCAATGCTCCATTCCCTTAGGAAACCAGCTTGTGTTCCCTCTCCAAAGAAAGCTGCCTCTTTCTTGTACAGTGCAACTTGAAACCTTCAGTTTTACAGTTCTCTAGCTGAGCATGCATTCCTATTGACCTTAAGAAGAATAAGTTATTCTCCTACAAATATGTTGAAAAATGTGACCACCTGGGCCCTTAAAGTGACATTTGAGCCTTTCAGCCCCTTTCAGCTGAATGAGCGAGCCAAATGCAAAAACTCTGTGATTCAAGGACAGTGGATGGATTTGTAAACATCTCTAAGAAACTCAGTCATAAATCACCAAATGAAATATATATATATATATATACATTTCTTACTAAGCAGATATTGGTTTTTGCTTGAATGGTTTAAATTATAATGTTGAAAGTGATTTATTAGCCAAATTTAGTTACGTCTTAATGAAAATGACAGTTAATGTCTCATCAGCCTTAACTGAATTATCTACTTTTTAGATACTGTATATCAAAAGACTCCTGTGTCCGGAAAGAGCAATAAGCAGATAAATGATTTGGGATCCCACTGACAGATATGCTGTGAAACTGAAGCACTCATAAGCCTCTGCAACATATTGTGCCTTCATTATGATGCCAGTTTAATTAATTCTACTCATAATTTATCTATTTGTTAAATTCACTTTCTTGACAGGGTATTAAATAACCAATTTGTATCCATGGTACACAAATGCATACACACACAAAAACCTTCCTTTTTTTTATGGGTTACCTTCATGTACAACATCTATTCCTTTCCTGGCTTCACAATGCTGAGATTTCACACATCTAAATAAGCCAGGTTTACTGTTCCGTTTGCTTCCTTTAGGCAACAGTTTCATTGTAACTTTCTACTTGTGAAGAAAGGCCTTGCCCTATAGACAGGAGACCTTGAATATACCCATAACTTACATAAAAATATGGCATTAAAAGAGCCTGAGGGTATTCCCCAAGAGGAGGAGGGGAGAAAAACCCAAGAAAAGGGGATTTATTCCTTCAAATAAGCTCAGAGTTGCAAGATTTGACATTGTGTGCTTGTGGTTTAAACGTTTTGCTAGCTGTATAATCCCAGGCCAATGTGGTAGATGCCAAAAGCTAGTCCAGGTTTTGGATTGGTGAGCATTCAAACTCAGAGTTCCTAAGGAGAATTTACCTCCATCTATTAACAAGTTATCAACAACAGGGCATAGAATCCCCCTAGGAAGAAGGGTTTGAATTTATTCCCCTTTGTTACTTAGAGACATTTGCTGGAAATCTCAGAAGCCCAAGAAATAAAAATTTGCCTTGTCAAAGGCATCCACTGCCCTTTATATTTTTGAGGAGGGAATGATGGTGGTGAGAAATCACACTTACAGTTTCAAGGACAAGATTCATTTCACTTTTACGTACGATGACTCTTTCAGTGCTTTAGGGGCATCTACCCTCAGAGCCAATACAGACACCACAAAACTTTGACCAGGGAAATATTCTAACAGTGTGTGGAGGTACACAAATGTAAATACAGATACACAAATATACACTGATTCAAAATGCTCTCATGCTAAAACTAGGGGAAAATTCATAAAATTAAAAGCAGCAAATATCTGACATCTGTGCCTTTGGAAAAGAGTCCCATCCAGGACACCTTGCATTTAGGACTATGTCCTGGAATGACCAGCTCCACTGAATCTTCAAAGAGGACTTCTACCAGAACAGTGGGAGAATGAAAGGGGAATGAGAAAGGGACATAGCAGGCTTGCAGAAAGGAGTGAGTCCCTCCTTCAGCCCCAGCATGCAAAGTGTCCATCATCGCTATACAGCAGAGAAGGGAGAATGCTGATTCTGGCAGAGACCCTTGATGCAGGATTGTGTGATCACTTCAAAAAGAGTGAATGCAAAGCAAGTAAGCAAGCCAAAGCGGTGCAAAACAGGGTTCCAAAGCACACCGTGCAGACAATTCCAGTGCAGAGAATGCAGGTTAGAACAGTGCGGATCACAAAACATAAGCAGAATCTGCAAGGAGATAATTTCCTTTGATCAGTTGAAATAATAAAGTGAAATTAGAACCAACTTCACAATGTCATAGGTTTACAAACAACCAAAATGTACCTCCTTTTGTAGTGTGTGATATGAAGTGAAACCTCTTTATACTCTCCACCATGTCCTGTGTTGAAGCATGCTCAGCACCTGATTCTATATAGATGCCTATGCATGCTGGAGCTCATATGTGCATTAGACTTAAGTTCTTGGAGCTCAGAATTGCCCACTTTACCATGCAGTGATGTCCTGCAGCCCATAAAGATAAGAAGCAAGACTGACACATTACTCAAAGCATTGCCTAACAATCTGCCATAACCCAGCCACTTCTGATTAATTCCTTCTTGCATTTGTTCCATCCTGTCTCCTTTCTCCGAATTCCTGTTTCATTGCTTATAGCACCAAGATTTCACTGGATCTATCCAGATTTGTCATTCACATGCTCCGTAGAATTGCAATTCAGACTTCTTTTACGGACATGGTTCTCACTTCCTAGGTCTAGAATTACACGTTTCCTTGATGGGAATTTCCTGCTGTAGATGAAACACTTAAGAAGCAGAACTCTTAGCAGAATTTCTTCTGGGCCATACAGTAGAAAATTATAGGTAAGAATTTAGTAGAAATTATAGATAGTAATTATAGGGTTAGGAGGTGAACTGAACGTTCTTGTCTTCCCATAAAATAGGCCAAATACAAGAATAGATGATTTATATCTGTGCAATCAAATAAATGCACATAAAAGCATGAGCCATTGCCTGTTAACAGATCAACCAGATATAAAAACATTGAAATAGCCTAAGATTTAGTGAGGCTTTGAGGAAACAGAAATCTCAGGCACATTAATGGATATATAAATTGGTGCAAACTTCTTTGAGGGTAGTTTAGAAATATGCAGTAGGATTTTAAATATACTTGTGGAAATAAACCAAGAACAACCAAATGAGCATGGGCAAAGCCTATTTATTCAGAGTCTGCTATAGCAAGGGAGTCAGCACCATCATTTATACTTTGGCAGAGACTCAAAGGCAGGAGGAAGAGTGGAAAGTTTTATAGCAGAAAATAGGGAAGTCTTCAGGTGTGCGGTGGTTGGAGGCTGTTGGCCTGGGGAAGTTGTTGGTGGGCTGACTAGAGTTGGGGCATCCTATGTGATTGGTTAAAGGTACATACCTGACTTTTCCTGGTGGGTCCTACATTAAAAATAGAGTCAAATTAGGGAACCTATCAGTTATTAATCAAGTTATGGCCATTGGGGGCCATTTGTTACAGGGGGTCTTATTTGGCTTCCTGGATAAGTTGCTAGTGTGGTCTGACCGATAGCTAGTATGCTGGCCTCTTGGGTTGGTTTCTCTAGGTCATGAGTAGTTTTCTTACGACAGTTGCTGCAGATTGTGGGTTAGATTCTGTTTTTTTATGTGGTCTGGCCATTATCTGTTTGTATGTACAGATTTTTAGAAGAATTGACTGGAGGAGGTAATTATACAATGATTTTATTAAAGAAAGTATTTGTTATTTCAGAAAACATAAAAGGGGTGAACTTTTTTTTTCAATCTACTGTTACATGAGACTGTTGGAAAAGACTGAAGGAATGGTTCCTGGTTTACACAGGAACAGATAAAGCTCTCTAAAAGTGAAGTTACAAAGGGAAGCATCATCCCTTTAGTGAAACACAAGATGATTTTCACATAAACTGTCATTCTATGTGAAGTTTTAGAATCCATCCTGATAAACCATCAGGAATACAACTTTGTTTTACCTGTAGTCAAACAAACGTAGATGTATTAACTCGCATACCATAAGCAAGCATGGGACCGGTCAGTAACGGAGTGTTACGGTGGGCTTGTATACAGTTTGGGCTTCTGATTTGGGGGAGAAATAAGACATTAAGGAACAGGGACTGTAAGCAAATGAGATTTAGTTTGGAATTGGATGGCGTCAGAAAGCACAGCTGACGATAATTATTTAGCCACTTATTACTTAGGAGGAGGGAGCCCTGAAATGGGGCTTGTGGTGTCGCCCACGGTAGTACTCGCGTAGGCCAGGAGGGGGAGATGTTTGGTCACTCGGTGGGAGCTTGGCATCCTCGTTTCGTTTTTGTTCCAGCAGTCGTGGAGTGACCTCCCTGACGCTGGTGTTCTGTGAAATTGTTCATGTTCAATAGGAAAACCCGCGGCCTAGCTTCACGGCTCCCAAACGGTGTGCAGAGGTGTCTCCGGGCTTCAAAGCACATGCTCAAGAGCACCTTGGCATAATTTAAATTTGGGGGAGAAGATCAGCAGTGTCTGCTGAGAATTCCAGTAAAACGGTAACATTGTTTGGACCTAAATACTTAATACATGGAGTGGTTATGTGCTTCTTTCGGCTTTTGGAGTACTATGAAAAAAAACACAACGCAGGCAGTAAGGAAGTGATGAACTGAGCATGCTTAAGAACCTCCGGCCTTGCTACCACCAGACAGGCCGGATACCGGGCCAGTTCTCAGGGCTGGGGAGTCCTTCCCCAATCCCCTTTTCTTATCCCCCAGCCCATAAAATTTTGCAACTAAGGGAACTGCTCTCTACACCTGTGCTGTCTAGTATGATAGCATTTACCACATGTTCTATTTAAAGTAATATAACTAAATAAAATTGTAAAAATCAGTTCCTTAATCACTATGGCCATATTTCCGGTGCTCAACGGCCACATCTGATGAATTTCTGCAGTATTCAACAGCACAGAGAGAGATCGTTTCCATCACTGCAGCCAGGTCCCCTAGTTCCTTTGCTCTGTGTTCAGAACCTGGTCCAAGTGCTGTGGGTTCAAATGCTTCTGCCATAAAAGGATGTCCATGCAAAAGCTCTTTCTCTGCTCGTTAAACTTTTCATACCCACTGGCCAAAACATATGTTCCTAAGCAGGGAAGTTGCCAGGTTTTCTTCCCTTGTTCACAAATGAAGGACTGGCAGGGATAACCCTGTCCAGATGGTACCAACAACACCTCAGTCTGAAATATTTACCTTTGTGCTATTTCAACAATGTCTCCAGCTTCACTCTCAGAACTAAAAGATGTTGACAACATAAACAGATGCTTATTTTCACAGTTGGAGCTACAATAACAACAATCAACAAGGAAGTAGTCACCTCCAAATAAAAAAAGTAACAGATAAACTCGAAAACTGATTGTCTCAACTTATAGTTATTAGGGGATCAGAGACTGTGAAGTTAATACAGTATCAGAGCATCTTTTTAGGACTGGCAACTAAATCATGATGATATTTTGATACCAGACACCTGAATTTCTGCTGAGGAGTTCATGTTGACGTTGAGCGGGACCGAGCTTCTCCTGCTCCTTGGGTAAAGTTGGGGCTATTGCAACACAGATTAGGATTCTGAGCTTAGACTGGGAATCAGATTGCCTACCCTTGATCCTCCATCTGCTAAATCTGAGAATTTGGGAAAACCACTTAACTTTCTGTGTCTCAGTTTATTACCTGATAAATTGTGAGGGGGAAAAAATAACATAACCTAAACTCATAAGTTGTTTTGAGAACTTGGTATTAAATACATAAAATTTTCCTGGGTATTACTCACTTAGCAAATGTTAGCTATTAATCTTACCATATATCAGGTACTGTTAGGTGATTTGATACTCTAATGCCATTTAAATGTTTTAAGAACACGGTAAGATATTCATCTCAATTGTGGATAAGGAAATTAAACATCAGAAAACGTAAATGATTTACCACCAAATCCCACTGGCTAGGTTGCAAAGCTGAGATGCTTTGAACTCTTCAACAATATTAGGTCTGTCTACAATATGCTGCCCATACGAACTATGACATTTTTATTTAAATACTCCATTCACCTGTAATGATTTGTGAAGTGTTGTTCTTCCCCAGTAGACTGTCCACTTCACAAGAACAAAATTTATGTCTGTCTTGTTCAGTGCTCCATCTGATGTTCCTAGAACATGGTGTCAAAAACATAGCTCTTAATAAGGATCTGTTGTGTGAATGAATCTGTTGAATCCCATTTATATTTAATATATTCTCTAAAGTGAGGCTTCTAAACGGCTCTCTCCTCATTGCACACTGTGATTGAGGTAGTAATTTTACCAAGCCTCTTTCTGTCATTGGTTCTCAGGTCAGCTTAACTATAAGTTGATTTCCTTCAAATTTTGCAAATAAAATACACAACTCCTTGGTGACTTGTATGAAAAACTGACACATTGTTTCTCCATTCCGTATCTCTAGTTTTCCAAAATAAAATTATTTTGGAAAATAAAATAAAAGATATTTTATTTTTATTTTATTGGATGAAAAAAGAAAAATGAAGGAAAACTAAATATTTTTGTAGATTAAAGTTATTGCTCAATTTTTGAAAAAAAATAATGTTTGTGAAGAAAAGGTGCTAAGTAGATTTAGATAAGATATGTCATGGAAAAATGTCATTGGTTTTAAATAAATGACACACTCAAAAGAAAAAATAAGCAGGTAGCATTTAGCCATCATAAAAAGCATGAGTGCTGTAGTCCCAGCACTTTGGGAGGCCGAGGAGGGTGGATCACGAGGTCAAGAGATCGAGACCCTCCTGGTCAACATGGTGAAACCCCGTCTCTACTAAAACTACAAAAAATTATCTGGGCGTGGTGGCGCGTGCTTGTAATCCCAGCTACTCAGGAGGCTGAAGCAGGAGAATTGCCTGAACCCAGGAGGCGGAGGTTGCAGTGAGCCGAGATCGCGCTATTGCACTCCAGCCTGGGTAACAAGAGCGAAACTCCGTCTCAAAAAAAAAAAAAAAGCATGACTGACTGGTAGATTTGTAGCATGGAAGACGCTGAAGTAACCCAGGCTGAAGGTGGCTAGTGCCTGCATCAGGGACTCGCCTGCAGAGATAAGGAATGAATAAATATTCTTGGTCTTTAATAGAAAAATATATTTTGTGTATAGAGAAAATTCCAATCACCTTGAAAGTGACACTTTCTATATAATATTAAGTTCCATTTTAATTCTGAAATCTCAATTAAATTCCATGTAAATTGAGTTATTGCTAGGTTAATCTGCAATTAGTTGGTGTTTGACTTCTTTTGTCAGAAATTACAGCTTCTTGCTTTATAGCTAATATGCCAACCTACTAAATTCATCACCTATACGTAATAAGTGCAATTTAAGCATTTAAGAGGAACAATAGCCGCCAAGTGCTGATAACAGATGAAACCATTTACCCGCAAGTAATGTCAGCAGAAATGAAATGTCTCTACTGAAGGCACAAAAGCCTTACAGTAAAGCAAGTACCAAAGACACTCACCTTAAACAACTGAGCAGACTCAAAGGCATGTGGTGTTCAGCAGTCAGGAAAAGCCTTTATTTCCCTCATTTATCTACAAACTCATATCTGTTACTGTGTAAAGATTAAGGAGCTTCCTATTTTGGGGAAATGCAAAGCATCATTTTATCACAGTCTATAGTTGCACATTTCTTAATATTGAACAATCCTTTTACTCCTGAGATAAATTCTACCTGCATTAATCTTTTATTGTAATACTGGAGTTAATTTGCTAATATTTCATTGAATAATTTTTGCATTTATGTTTCTAAGTTAGATCTTTTATAGAATGAGTTGAAAAAATGTGCTCTTCTTTTTAAGTATGCGTGAACTGAATGTTTGTCCTGTTACCTGCTTCACACATTTATTTGTTGAAGCCCTAATCCCCAGGATGCCTGTATTTGGAGTAAGAAAGTAATTAGGTTTAATCGGGTCATACGGGTGGGACTGTGATCCCAAGCAGATTGGCGACCTGATGAGAAGAGAGACCACAGAGCATTCTGTGTCTCTCTGCAGTTGATCATTAAGAAAAGGTCACGTGAGGACAAGTAGATGGCCATTACAGGCCAGAAAGACAGCTCTCACTAGAAACCACATCAGCTAGAACTTTGATCTTACACTTCCCAGCTTATAAAACTAAGAAGCAAATTTCTATTGTATAACTCACTCAGTCTATGGTATTTTGTTACGACAGCCCTAGTGAAGTAAAACAATATGTTTTAGAGTAATTTAAATAATATGGTAAATATTTATTCCTTAAAGGTTTAGAATTTACTAGGGTAAAAATGTTGAATTTATCAAGTTTTCAAGGGAAATTTGTAAAAGTTGAAAATTAAGTTTTCAATTTGTAGGAAATAAATGTAAAGGAACTGTTGTAATATATACCGTTCTAAGGAACCACTGATTTGATTTTTTAATTTTGTAATAAAAACTTTTTATTCTGTTGAGAGAGTTTCTTGCATCTTTAGTTCCAGCTTTGTTTCTCCATTATAATATTTATTCATAAATTCTCTCACTTTTCTCTAATCAGAATTAATGAGTCTTTACTGTTGTTTCAAAGATGAGTTTTTGATCAATACTGCTGTTTTTTAAAAATTTATTATTTTATGCTGAAACTTCTTTGACTCCATCTTACTTTCATAGTTGATTATTTTTGTGTCTTTTTATAAAATAAATCTAGAAATGAATGACTAGTAATTTTATTTTCAGTATTTCCTGTTTTCTATTACAGGAATTTTAAGTGACAAATTTTAGTACTTGAGGTTGTAAATATTTTTTTCTATGAGTTCATAACATTAATTCTATCTTTTTTTTTTTTTTTTTTTGAGATGGAGTCTCGCTGTGTCACATAGGCTTGCAGTGGTGTGATCTTTTCTCACTCCAACTTTCACCTCCCGGTTTCAAGTGATTCTTCCTGCCTCAGCCTCCCGAGTAGCTGAGATTCCAGGTGCTCACCACCAGGCCCAGCTACTTTTTGTATTTTTTAGTAGAGACAGGGTTTTCGCCATGTTGGCCAGGTGATCTGACTTCAGGTGATCTACCTGCCTTGGGCCCCAAAGTGCTGGATTTACAGGTGTGAACCAGCCGAATTCTATCATCTTTATTTAACCCCGAATAAACTGTAATTTTCACTTTTTTACAAAATTCAAGAATTAGTTTAAAAGATGTTTTCAAACTTGTCTTTAATCTTTGCTCTACTTGGAGATCATAACCTATGAATGTGATTGATTTGATTCCTACTGTTTGGAATTCAATAATTATTTCATTAATAAATATTTAATTTGCTTACATAGTTCGTGAATAATTGACAACTTTGGGTATTCAATTTAGCATGTGTAGTTTTGAGACTTTATTTATTAAAGTAAAGTAGATTACTCAACTCTTTACGTTTTTCCTTCTCTTATTCTAGTTGCTATGCTATTTTTTAAAAGTATTTATTAAAGTTTTGCACTGTGGCTACAAATATAATTATTTCTAACATTTTGTGTATATATGTTTTAAAACCACATTGTGACCAATACGAAGGTGCTGGACACGTTTGATCAACGTGCCTTTTGTCAATGAAATGTGCCCACTCTGTATTGTACAGAGCAGGAACTCTTCCTGCTCTTTCTGAGCTGCTTTTGGCTGATTTCTTCCAGTAAGAGCGTTGGAGGGTGAGAGGATGATTTCCCTGTCCCTCTGTGTCAGGTGGCAATTCGAGCGTGGTCCTAATGTCCTCTGTAGCCCCACCTTCCCTTTGGAGAGATCTTTCCTGGTTCTCTCTTCTCTCTGGGGGCCCAGCAGCACTGCCTGACTATTTCTTCACTCTTTAGCCTTCAGAAGGGAGCAACCTCATGTTCATCTGTGCATTGTATCATCATCTTTATGTATCTGATTCCCTTTTCTGTGTTATGTTATCTTTGTTGAAATAGAAAGAATTAATTCTGTTTTCCTGATTAAACCCTGACTAATACAAGCCCCTTTGTCAAATAAAGGTTTGTGCGTCATCTGATATGGTTTGGCTGTCCCCACCCAAATCCTACCTTGAATTGCCGTCCCCATAATCCCCACATGTAGTGGGGGGGATCAGGTGAAGGTAACTGAATCATGGGGGAGATTTCCTTCATCCCATTCTCATGGTAGTGAATGAGTTCTCATGAGAGCTGATGATTTTATAAGAGACTTTTCTGCCTTTTGCTCTGCACTTCTCCTTGCTGCTGCCATGTGAAGAAAGATGTTTTTGTTTTTCCTTCCGCAATGATTGTAACTTCCCTAAAGTCTCCCCAGGCATGCTGAACTGTGAGTCAATTAAACCTCTTTCCTTTATAAATTACCCAGTCTTGGGTATGTCTTTATTAGCAGCGTGAGAACAGACTCATACAGCATCTGACCTAGGAAGTCCCATGTCATGCAGTCCAAGATTGCAAGATTTGGCTTTTAAAATGTTTTCTTAAGGTAAAAATGCAGAGAAATGTGGGCAGTGACATGCCAGTGGGTACAAACTGTGGTGTGGTAAAAAGTATAAATGTGGAGGTAAGCTTGATTCCAAATGTCAAAGTCTCAATTTTTTCTGTTTTTTTATTTTTTTATTTTTTGGATGTGAAAATGTCTCCCATTTACAATAACAGAAGCCTCTCTCTCCAAAACTTCCTAATCTGGGAAGAAATTTCCTGAAAATTTATCAAATTCCGCCTGAGCATTTCCCTCAACCATGATAACAGAAATGGCCCTCACCAACCTGATCTAATAATGCGAGTCTGAAAGAATCAGATTTTTGTTTTGGATAATTCATCTTCCTGAAATGTCAGCCTTTACCTGGTTTTCACACTCTCTTTAAATGGGAGAAAATGTAGATGTGTCTGTATTCATAGTTAAATGCTACGATGGTGTTAGTGGTGGAGAGTGACAGACTTCTCCACACCTGTCACTCCCAGTGGAAACTCTCCCCTGGGTGAGTCAGTAAGGAACGGAATCACGTCAGAGGACACAGTCCATGTAATGGAGAAAACAGAAGGATCAAGTGAGGAGTCTCACATGAGGAATATAAACGTTAAGTTCAGTTAACTCTTCTTATCTGCAGTGTGTCTAATTTTGCTTTTTGATTGTTTTCATGGTGAAAGAGAAATTCAACATGTTTAAATCCTTTAGTTGCCCTTACTCACATGCACTTGTTTTTCTTCCTTCCTCCTTTCTTCAGACCAGAAGTTTTTTGAATTCCATCAATAATGACCTGTCAGATCAGAGGCTGGTAAGCCTAGAGCCTCATCTGAAGAGGTGATGGTGTCTGGGGTTATTATGGATTGCAGGATGTAACTATCAATCTGAAGGTAGGTTTAGCCCTGGCTCAGACAATGCAAAGCATCAGAAATGTCCTAATCCAATAAATTCTCATGTATTCCTGGGCCACACACTTCCCTCGTCATGTACAGACATGTTCTGTCTCTATAATCACCCCATGCCAACTGGTGATGACTTAGTAATATCTCCCCAGTGAACCATAGCAAAATCATATTTTCTAGCTTCCTATAAACCAGAAGAAATACAATAATGCATGTTATTATTAGCCCAGCACTCTCATTTGTGGTTTCTATGTTACTACGTTCCCCTGGTATTCTGAAACACTATGGAATAATCAGGTGGAATGAGTAATGAAAAACCTCTACTTTATGTGGGAAATTAGTTCTTGTCTTGTGCAGACCCTCCCTTTTCCTTTTGCTTATGTTAACCTCTCTGCAGCTTTGATTCATATAAGTTTCCTAGACCCTCACCTTGGAATAGGCTTGGCTCCATTTTTTGTTTTTCTTTGTGTGTGTGGGGGTTTTGTTTTGTTTTGCTTTGCATAGTTAATTGAAACCAAACTTAGTATCTTCCCTAAAATATTTACTGATATTTTTCCTTCCCATCTCTGCTTTTTTCTCGTCTCTCTATACCTTCTTTTCTTCCTTTTTAAAATATTCCTGGGTACCCACCATGTGCCAGAAATTGTGTGTCAGGACTGGAGCTTCCATAGTGAGCAGAGCAGATGTATATCTGACAGCCTAGTTGGAGAAACAAACATGAAAGCACACAAATGGGAGATCGTAAGAGCAAGCACAGAGGAAACGTTTAATTTATATAATTTTACTAGGAAAGATACACATTAGGAAGAAAATGGGAACTGGGAACTGTAGCACACGTAGAAGACAGCCAGGCAGGCAGAGGGAAGTGTGTCCCTGAGAGAAGGATTACAAGTACAAGGCTCTGAACAGACACACGATATGGCATCTTTGAGGAACTTAAAAGACCAACGTGGCCAAAGAATAGGGAAGGACATGGCTGTTTTTCTGAGATGATCCTGAGACAGGGTGTTGGGGTCTCGCAGGATGCTGCGGGCCAGGTTAAGGACCTGGGGTCTTATAGGTAATGACTGTTTTCCCCAGCGGAGAAGAAGCATAATTCAATTAAAATGAGGAAAGTCAGGAGGGGAATTCAAAAGCCCCTGCAGGAAATTACAGTTTCCATAGAATTCCAAGTGGAATAGGGAGACAACCGTGGAAATAGAAAAAAAAAAAAAAAAAGAGAGGGGCAATAATGTATTTTGGAATTTTAGTTGATAATCACCTAGTTTGGATATAGGAAGAAAAATAGATAAACCAATGGTGATTATGAGATTTTTACCATGAGCAGCAGGTTTGATGGAATTAAAATTTAATGAGATGCAGAAGATTGGTAGAGAATCAGATATTAAGAAAAACAGTTGAAAGGGCACATGAGGGCACGTGTTTTATCTGAGAGTCCTGGGAGGCATTCACAAAGGGAGCAATCAAGTAGTTAGTTGGATAACTGGGGCCAGAGTTCCCACGAGATGCCCATCTGGGCATCACCTGTGTTTGGGTGGGACAGGAAGCTACTGGAGTGGATGAAAGCCCACAGGACAGAGTGGATTTAGAAAGCGTTCAGTGGCGAGCTTTAAGGAGCATTAACATTTCAGAGATCGGGCAGTAGAGTGTCAGACTCAGAGAGCAATTAGGTAAGAGAGAGTGGTTTCATGGAAGAAAGACGTGTTTCAGGAGAGGAGTGGTGGAAAATGCTGAGTGCTGCTGACAAGAAAGGAATGGCACAAGTCCATTGGACAGGGCACACGGGGCATCGCTGAGGCCTTTATACGAGCAGTCACTTTCTATCCTTTGCTCTCCAAGGTGAAGTCAGCCCTCAGGGCGGCTTCCCTGCATCACATCACAGGGACCTTTCTCACCTGCTTCCGAAAGTCACTGTTTTGCACCTTCATCTTTTCCGTTTGTCTCCCACTCCAGATCTGTTTCCCCTTCTTAGAACAGTGTTCCCACCCCCGCTTTCCTAGGAAAGCCTGTGGCATAAACTCTGGCCCCTGACCTGCTCTCCATCCCTACACCTACCACCTACATGTGTCTGCATGAGTCTTGGTATCCTCAGGCATTCCTCTTGACCTCCACCCCAACTTTCTCTTCTGGGAAATCAATTCAGCACTAACTGCCCTTCCTATTCTGCTGCAGTTTCTCTCCTTTAATTTGCATTCTGCCTAGAATGATGCTGAAGCTACTCAGCCCCCAAATACCTCCGCTTGAATCTACCTCCTTTTCTTCTTGGGGTTACAACTCATTCTTCCTTCCTTTAACTGATGACATTCTTGGGGATAATCTCTCCCTTATCTGCCATTTTGTTTTCTGTGGTTTCAGTTACTCACAGTCAATGGTGGCTCAAAAATAAGTGAGGACAGTGCACAGTGCAACAAGATATTGAGAGAGAGAGAGAGACCACAGTCACATAACTTCTTTCTTTTTACAGCATATTGCTATAATTGTTCCATTTTATTGTTGTTGTTAATCTCATTCTTTGTCTACTTGAATAAATTAAACTTGACTGTAGGTACATGTTTACAGGAAAAACACAGTATATGAAGGACATACTATCTGCAGTTTCACACATCTACTGGGGGTCTTGAAACGTATCCCCACACACGAGGAACTTCTGTATGTGCAGATATGCACCCACTAATTTTCTTAAATAAACAGTTCTCATCTGCGAGCTTTATGACCCTTTGACTCCACCACAGCAGTGATATCACTCACTCTGTTTCTGTTTTCGCCACTAAATTCTAAGCTCCTTGAGGGCAGGTGGCCACATTTTATTCATCTTCACATGCCATTCATTATCAAACAGTGCCTGGCATAGGGAAGTTGCTCAATTGTGATTTGGTAAATGAATGAATATGCTTTAGAATGCCATTATGATTAAAAAATAGTATTCTTAATATAAAATACTGACTTTAATAAAGTACTGAATAATATATTTCTCCACTCTAACATCATTCTATTGATAAATGTAATTAGATGTACGCTCTCTATGCTAAATCTATAATTCCCCTTAGAGAAAACTTATGTGAACTGCCTTCCAAATTAAGCCAATGTATTAAAAGAATCAGAAGCCTTCTGCTGACCTCACAGTGATGGATGTCCTACTGATACATAGGTAATTAAAATCCTAGACTCTATCTTTAAAGAATTGTTGCAAAATCAGTTTTTGCCAAGTAAAGAGGGTTCTGCATTTCCCATCTATTGGGATATTTTGAAAAACAACTGTTGCAATGACTATTTAAACTAAACTGAGGATATTTAAAGTTATTTTTATATTTACATAATTCTACGTGCATGAGTGCTCATCAGGTGTCTGTTTTTTAAAACTTATGTCACATATGTTTTGCATACCATATTTCTGATGACATTCTTTTCATCTTAGATCTGAAGATTTAAATCATATTCAGCTTTGTCACCTGCTTGCTAATGCTTGGAAGATCAGCAGAATTCTGTGAAATGGAAGACCATCTGGTTCCACAGGTTACATCCTGTCAGTTATTTAAAAGGGAGACTTTCATGGAAGAGAGAGCAGCTTAGCCCACATATTCCCCTTTGCTCTCATCTGATGCACCTGCTTCGAGTGCTAAGTATCAGATTTAGCATGTGTGATGTAAACACAAGCAGTCAGTCTGGCTGCTGTATCTCTACCTGAGAAGAAGTGCCATTATTGGGCTTACATTTTTGGCTAACATAGTCAATTATTTTGCAACACCTTGTGGTGAAAACAGTTTGGTATTTGACTTACAAAAACTTGATAGATTTCTTGTTTAAAATAAAAAGTTTTAACAGTGATTAGCTCTAAATGTACAAATCATATAAAGCTAAATGACAAAAAGCAAAAAGAAGTTTAATGTTACTTGATTATTAGAAGTTATTAAACTGATATATTTTCATGAATATATCTAAAGAAAATACCAAAACACATGTTTGAACATAGGCAGATCTTCTATACATGTATGTAAAAAATTGACTCAGAGGGAAAATTTTGTTTTTCTTTTTTTTTTAACATCAAAACAGCAGATATTGTAAAGAATGCCATATGAGTTACAATATTTGTGTTTGTTTCTAACATTAACACATGATACTTTTTTCCAAAATAAGAAGTCACCATTTCCTAAGAGAACTTGGAAACACACCCAACAGAGCCTAATACATTATTTAGAATCCGATAAAACATTATTTTCTCTAATTACAAGAAACTTCTCCTGATATGTATGGGCTCAAGATCAACTTATTCTGTGTAACGGGTAGCGTACTGAACCTGGCGTTGGGAGATTAATATTTGGGTACTGGTCCCATTTCTGCCACTACATAGTTTTGGCAAATTACTTCTCCTTTTTGAATCTCATCAGTTATCATGAACTAGATGATAGTTTATGCCTTTAAAATAAGGGCATGAACTACCATCTAAATTATCTTCCTTTTCTGTATTGCAATAATGTGAAACAACACAAAGGTGGATGGGTCTTAGGCAAGATTTTACAGCAACTCTTTATTAAAATCAATATTATAGTGAAAAGCATCAGTTTCATAAAAGACCTCTTCATGTTCAACAGGATGATGAGGGTGGTGTTCCTCTTTTCTCAGAATTAGCATCTAGAATAAAATTGGAGAAATAAAAGGCATTTAGTATTCCTATATCCCTAAGAAAGCTCAAGAAAAAAATGGGGCCAGCTATTCCTTAAAGCTCATTCAGAGGCAGCCACAGGCTCTGCAAACACATTCTTATGGGTACGGGACTTGAGGGAAGGAGAGAGAGCTGAGTGAGTCTTAGGACTCCTTAAACATTGAACTCATAGCAGTAGAGAGTAGAAAGGAGATTATAGGGGCTGGGGGCCCCAGGTGTGAGGAGATGTTGATCAAAGGGCACAAAATTTCAGCCAGACAGGAGGGCTAAGTTCAAGAGATCTCTTGTACAACATGGTGACTATAGCTACTAAGAATGTGTTGTATTCTTAAAAATTGCCAAGACAATAGACAACATGCTCTTGCCACAAAAATAATACATAACACATATGTTAATTAGCGCAATTTAGATCTTTCATAATGTATACATATTTGAAAACAACATGCTGTATGTGATAAGTATATTTAATAGGTATAATATTCTACATAACATATATTTAATATATAATATTCTATATAATGTATATTTAATATATACAACCTACATAATATATAATATGTATAAGTATATATACATATATAATTTGTCAATTAAAAATATATAGATAGAGAAGTTTGCTTAGGAACGCATTTTCCTCGCCTAGCTTTAGGGGGAAGAAGAAAGAATATTTTGAACCACATCAGGAGAATTACCCTAGAGAATCAGTTCCTCTGCCAGAATGGGAGGCTGGCATGTGTTTCCTCTGTGAGAAGGCTGCTGAGCTCATGGGTCTGCCTTGGCATATCGCTTGAAATGTCTAGAAGAGATCATGTCTCCTGAAGTATAGGGATGTATGTGTCTCCATAAAGTGACGGCTGCTTCTGGTTAGAGATGTCTAAAAGGTCTGCAATACTGGAATGTGGTATAGTCCAAAGAGGAGGATGAAAAGAAGCTATAGAACGCTGTGCCTGGGAAGAAGATGGGACATTACTCTCCACATTCCCTGGAGCCTTTGGAAGACATATAAGAGGATCTTCGTTTCCATAGCTCCACATGAAAGAGCAAGGAGGGCTGCAGACGTCCACTGTGGGCTCCGGGTGAGGGATTGGGCCATGGGCAGGAGCTGTGGGAGACTTACCTGCTTTACTTCGAGCTGGTCCATAGCAGCAGAGGACACTGGGGTGAGCATCACTCCACAACACATGTAAAGTAAGTGACACTGGTTCCCAACCCTGGCTCCACAAAAATTACCTGTGAACCTTTTCAAATATACCTAAGAAATTCTCACTGAATTGAACTGAGATGAGATTTCAGGTATCAGGATTCTCTAAAAGCTCCCCAGATGACCCAAGATGAAGTTTGGGTTGAAGACCAGTGATCTGCAGGAAGTGTGTCCTGCGATTTGGAACCACAGGTGGGGGATGGACGTTAATGAGCACACTAGGAGCCTCTGCCCACAAGCACATGCCACCCTTCCTTCAGACAACTCCTGTCCTCTCTTCTAGCTTTCCCCCTCTCTCTAAAATGCCGAAGGTGTAGACCCGGAAAGGCATGGGTGTAGCAAGAGATTATACCCTGTCCCCATTTAAACTGGACCAGATAGTTAATGAATAAAATTGACTGCTAAGCTCTGGGATCAGATGCCATTAGGAGTGGAAAAGGGAGGCTTATTACAGTCTTGTTGAAAGCAATGATAATAAAAAAATAAGACCACATTATGTTACACTTGTTCCAATTACTATTGTTGTATGCCAACCTACTCCAAAACCCAATGGCCTAAAACCATAGCCAGTTATGAATATCTAAGAGCTTCATGGGTCAAGGATTGGGTTGGGGCACAGTTGGGTGATTCTTCTTGCCCATGTGGTATTGACAGGTAGCATTTTCTGATGTTCAGCTGGTGGATGGGCTGGTCTGGAGGGTCCAAAGTGCTTCATTCACAGGTCTGGCATCTTGGTGATGACTGGAAAGATGGACTCACTTGGAACTGTCTGCCAGAGGGTCTGTGCAAGGGCTCTCCAGCAAGGCCATTTGACGGTAGGAGTGCTTTTCCAGTACTCCAGTGCTCCCTGAGACAATGCTCTGAGGGCCCATGAAAGAAGCACAAGATTTATCATGCCTCAGCCTTGAGACTAAGGCCACATAGTGGAGATCTACTTCCATGTGAACCAATGGACTTCACTCTGCTTCATGGTAAGACATGACATGGCTAACCCTGGTCCTCTGTGCTGCTAATGTCCTTATCTTGCTGGAGATTTTGACTACAAATGTGAACCAGCCATATAAGGACAGGCTGTTTGCAGAAATGCCTCTCGAGACAATCTGAGCTGACTTGCTTATCTTGGAGACAAATATACTGAGACCCAGAAATTATTTGAATAAAGTCCTCAAATATGATAATTTTAGAAAATGGGCAACTGAGACCTCTATCTGCCAACTCCTAGCACCAACACCTTTGATTTTATATGTTATTTATGAAATAAGGTGTGTGCCTTTTGTAGAAACAAATGGAGCACATCCTACAAGGCTGTCAGAGAGCTTAGAGGCAAGGAACCTGGATTTTTCTCATTTCTTTGCAGGTGTCTCTGGGCCTCTGGGTAAATGCATGCCTTACTCGGTATAAAATAGGTACAATAATAGCATGGTAACACCTGGACACATTTGTCCCATGGGTCTGAGCACCTGAAGGTAAAACAACACCATCACCAAAAATAATTCAGCCTGTAGAGTTGTTCAGAAAGGGAGTTAGAGAAATTTCTATCTGCTTTTAAAAATGTCTTAAGGATCTCTTGACTTCATGATCCACCCGCCTCGGCCTCCCAAAGTGCTGGTGAAACCCCGTCTCTACTAAAAATACAAAAAAATTAGCTGGGCATGGTGGTGCATGCCTGTAATCCCAGCGACTCAGGAGGCTGGGGCAGGAGAATTGCCTGAACCCGGGAGGCGGAGGTTGCAGTGAGCAGAGATCGCGCCATTGCACTCCAGCCTGGGTAACAAGAGCGAAACTCCGTCTCAAAAAAAAAAAAAAAAAAAAAAAAATGTCTTAAGGAGAAAAAGACAAAGCTTTAAAGTCACTCTTGTGGTAGCATTAATAATTTAAGTATTGGGATGATGTCCAGGGACTTTTTGCTGTGATTCACATCCTGGGTAGGAAAAGGTGATAAAAACTGTAGGAATGTCATCCAAGTGCCTGACTGATTTGATCGTAGAGAAGAAAGAAGTGGATGTTGGGGAAAAAAGTGCAGTTGAAACAATGAAGGAAACAGGATAAAACTCTGAATATTGTTCAGCTTTGAAGTATGTTATGATTTAAATAATACAGCTGGTTTGGAGATCTTTGGGTGAACAAAGATGTGAAATGATAGCATGTCAGAGTGGGGTCTGGGTATGGAACTAGATGGAGGCTGTAATGTCAGCGGCTGAGAGAGGTGAACGGCACACACCTGCTCCAAATGTGACACAAGAGAAGCCTCGGGTGGTTTATGGTGTGTTTTAGAGCTGATGTGTTAAGGTGTGGATTGTTGGGACAGAAAAAGTGCATGGAGAAAGAACATCATCTGGGCAGATTTATGGGGAAAAAGTGTACCAGGAAACCAGCTTCCTGAAGGCCGGTCACAACATCTGGCTCAGAGCAATTGGGAAACAGCAGGAGGAAGCAATGGGCATCATATTTCAGTTTTCATGGCAGAAGAAGAGCTAAAATAAAGATGCAGTGCAGTGGTGTTCTGGGTTTAGAGAAAATAAATACAGAATAATTTGGATGAGGGAAAGAAATGTTAACTCAACTTTTGGACCTAGAAACAATGATCTACTTTAGTGTATCAATTCAACTCTTTGGTGTTTTCAATTTATTTTAAATTAATTAATGGAAGTCATCATAAATTATGAGACAACTCATGCACTTCCATCTTACACTGTGGACCATCCTATCCAGCTGTGGAAGGGTATTGCAGGTTGAGAGGCAGGATGTGTGATCCCTGCAGTAGGGCTCTGCAGCCACCCCTTGAGAGGCCCATTAGGCCCAGCTCAATTTTTGTGTGTGTGTGTGTGAATTTCTTCATTCTTTAGTTATTGGTCCACATGGAAAAGCTAGTAACCCTAATGGCACTTTAATTAAAGATTTATTTTTCCTTTAATCCTGTGGGGCTCCTTTTGGCACCAAGCTCCTAGTCTCCACCACTTCGTGTACAGTGAGCTGACTGTAATATGCGTTATTTTTGATATAAGAATGTTTTGTAACATGATTTTTTCTTCTCCAAATGCTACAAACTAATTTTAGCATCATGGAGTGTTTGCCTCTGAAATAGCAGTTTTCTCTTTGAACTAATGCTAATGCAGTTTATGAATTTCATGGTGCCACAATCCTTCACAAGGCTTTTCTTTGCTGTAAATAAAATATTCTAAACAAGAGCCAACTATTTTACTAGACAAAATCTATTACAAAAAAAAATGTCAGGTATGAATGCATGATTTAAATATATACTAAATAAATAGAATTGCCTAAAAATGCATAAACCCAAACAAAAGCTGGATTCTGATTACAAAATACCTTTTGTGTGTGTGTGGAAGAGAATGCAATGTAAAAAGCATGAATCACATTTTAAATTCTAATACTCCTTAGTAGTGGCTTCAGTCTCAAGATAAATAACTTGTCTGTTTTCTGTGATTCTTCTTCTCCCTTTAGTAACTAGTGACAAAAGTACTTCAGTAGTGGAGTTGCCAAAGATTCCAGTTACTCTCCCCCATGCGTCAGTGCTGTGCACATGGTGTGTGTCACTGGGATTGTGGGACATCAGTGTTGATGTTTACAGCACATATTATTTCACAGTAACCCAGAGAGCAACATGCAATTTCTGATGCAGAACAGGTGAACATAGAAGAATGCACACAGGAATTATGATGACTTAGACTTGGATGTTACTTAGATATAAAATGTATGATAGAATGTTGGTAGATTCAAAATTTGCACCGTCAAAAAATGTTGCAATGTTTGCCAAGACAGTATCCTTAAAGACTTATCTTCATAACTGGACACTAGTAAGTTTAAGAACCCTTTTGTTCTGAGCAAGTAATTACCATTTGTTAAAACAATATTCTTAATCAGAGATCGCAAGTTTTCTTTATCCAATGATCTATTCAAGTTCTTGGGATAAGGCTTCTTAATGCAATTATGAAAGCAATGTGGTAACATTTAAAGAATTATTTTATTTTATTATTTCTAATGTTTATAGGTACATAGTAGGTGTACATATTTATGGGTTACATGAATTTTGTTGTGTTTAAAAAATTGGGATACATAGTAGCTGTATATATTTGTAGGGCACGAGATATTTTGATATAGTCATGCAATACATAATAGTCACAACAGGGTAAATGGGGTACCCATCACCTCAAGCATTTATCCATTGTATTACAAACAATGTAATTGTAGTCTTAATTATTTAAAAATTATAATAAAATTATTTTTTACTATAAAAACAATTTCATCATATGTTTTTAAATAATTAAATTATTTTAATGAAATACAAAAAAACCCTAAATTATTTTTTACTAGCACCTGTTGCACTAGCAAATATTAGGTCTTATAGTTTTACTTTTTTGGTACCCAATCACTACCACCTCCACCTTCCTGACAACCTTTCTCAGCATCTGGGAACCATCCCTCTACTTTCTGTCTCCAAGTGTTTAACGGCTTTGATTTTTAGATTCCACAAATAAGCGAGAAGATGTGATGTTTGTCTCTCTGTGCCTGGCTTATTTCACGTAAATTAATGACCCCCAATTCTATTAGTGTTGCTGCAAATAACAGGATCTCATTTATTTTCATGGCTAAATAGCAATCCATTGTATATATAAGTACCATATTTCCTTTATCCATTCATCTGTTGATGGACATTAAGGTTGCTTCTAAATCTTGGCTGCTGTGAATAGTGCTGCAATAAATGTGGATAAGCAGGTATCTCTTCCATACCTGATTTTGTTTATTTTGAGTATGCACCTAGGAGAGGGATCACTGGATTATAGGGTACCTCTATTTTTAGTATTTTTGTGTTTTGAGAAACCTCCAAACTTTTCTCCATAGTAGTTGTAATAATTTACATTCCCAGCAAAAGTGTACCAGGGTTCCCTTTTGTCTATTTCTCCACATCCTTGTCAGCATTTGTTATTGCCTGACTTTTGGATAAAAGCCATTTTAACTGGGGTGAGATGATATCTCATTGTAGTTTTGATTTTTATTTCTCTGATGACAATGATGTTGAGCAACTTTTCCTATACCTGTTGGCTATTTGTATGTCTTCTTTTGAGAAGTGTCTATTCATAGTTTTTGCCGATTTAAAAATCATATTATTAGATTTTTTTTTCCTATAGAGCTGTTTGAGCTCCATATATGTTCTGGTTATTAATCCCTTGTCAGAGGGACAGTTCGCAAAAATTTTCATCCATACTGTGGGTTGTCTCTTCACTTTGCGAATTTTTTTTCATTTTCTGTGCAGAAGCCTTTTAACCTGATGTCATCCCACTTGTCCTTTTTGCTTTGGTTGCTTGTGCCTGGGGGGTATTACTCAAGAAATCTTCACCCACTACGATGTCCTGGAGAGTTTCCCCAATGTTTTTTAAAGAATAATTTTAAAAATAATCAGAAGCATTGGATAACTTCGAGAAATTTGAATAATGTATAATAAGGTTTACTGCCAATTACATATTGGTAACTTAGAACGGAGATATTTATAAATAAGAACTTTAAGAATGTTAATTACATAGAGTTCCATAGTTAGCAAAATATATGTTGGTTATTAATATGCAAGCCTCTTCATTTTAAATTCAATGATTTCTGTAATAGAGCTCTAACATTCAAAATTATTTTTAAAATGTAAAAAATTCCAATCTTCTCATTTTATGTATATGCAAAAGTAATATTTCTGTAGGGCTTTAAACATACATACTTCAGAATGCTTTCATAAACATGACTTCATTTTTATTTTTACAATTTTGTAAGTTGAGTGTTTTATTATTTTGTCAACATAAAAATAAGCAAACCAAGGCCCAGGGACTCGCCCAGCTCATACAGCCTTTTCTGTGAAGTCTGAGGCTGGAAGATAATTATACAATAAAGCTGAGTGGCACAAACATTAGCCTTTTTGTATCATAATGGCTTATGTTTCATAATTCTACATTGTTTCAATGAGCTATTCAATTGATTCTAAATTTAGTTTCTTAGTTGAGCTAAATGCCATAAGTATATTTTTTCAAATTTATAAATTGTGTTTCGATTTCAACGTGAAACTGTGATTTCACGTAACTGTCCAAGGCCATTGCCATTTTGGCAGAGGCAGGTGGCATCGAATGGAGCAGGACTCTTCAATGTCCCAATAACGGCCATCAATTAACCTTTTAAAATTAAATATTATCTTTAAGGAAAAAACACCCCTGGTATTTCAGTATCTTCTAATACACACGGAAAAAAAGCAATTATCCAGTGGAAAGCAGCCAGAACCGAACATTACCTTGGATTATTGTACATGCTTCCGTGAATGCTGTCTCTCTACCATTTGCAAAGGGTTATTATCTAGTCATGAGATATTCTCAACTGAGTTCTACAGAGTGATGGGATCCTTGAGAAGAGCCATCTGCTCCTGTCGTGGTGAGAGTTTCCTTCACAAGGCAGGGTTTGGGGAAGCTAAATTGTTTGCGTTTCTTTCATTCCAATCACCCTGGTTAGGTCTCTGCCAGCATGCCTTTCTTTATCGTACCCCTTCCTTACTTTTATATAGACTTCCAATAGAAAAATGGCAGGAGCCATTGGAATAATGGTCTAGTATTCTTGAAAACAAACATGCTATAACTAGGAGAGAAAGAACGGAACAATTAGGAGGTTTTTCAATACAAATATTTATCAGAATTGAAACATCTGATGATTTGTACCAGATTTCTCTAAGGGTTGGCCAGGAATCTTTATTCTTAACACGGTCACCTTGTTTACATCAAAGTCGTTTCATCATCAATGGTAAAGAACAGTGTTCCAAACATTTTAAAAGAATCATATGTTCCTTTTGATTATGAATTTAAAAATATTTACAGGTGACATGCATATAGGGTGACAATAATGATAGCAAACCACAATGGCACTTGTAGATGTTTAAAATAAAGATTTAGCAAAATTCTGTAAGCATTGCCAAGAAAAATCATAGAGATTTGTCTTCATGCTCTGTGTGCTTATTTTTAATAATCACAGCACAGGCTCTGTGTGATAAATGTAATGATTCCTACAATCATAAGATAATAGTAACTCACAGCATAATATACACTTAGAGCCCTATTATTGTTTATAATCCTGGGCATAAATCCATGTTTCTATTAGTGATAATAAGTGTTTGGTTGATTCTGTAGCAGATCTGATGATGACAGGATTGCTACTTAGTTCAATGTGGAGCTGATGAAAGTTCTCATTAACTACAGTGGATCAAGTTCTGTTTTTTTAATGTCATAAATTCTCTAATAACCAGGTCCAAACAGTGCCCAAATTTTGGAATGGACACCATTTTGATGAGAGTAGATTCTGGTCTGTGAGCTGCACGTGTCCTTCTTGGCGGAGGATCTATCAGCCTGGGCGTCCACTTTTAGTCTTACCTTTTATGGTTTCTTTTCAGGAATCTTCTGTAACTAATAATTCTTTTGTTGGGATTGATCTGGCTGAAATGAAATTGCACAACCTCTTAACTCCTCTTACACGGATGCACCTAAACTGTAAACTTTAACAAAACAGAGAAATGCAGCAACAGAGACCGTGAGCAGCCCCTTGCCTTGGGCACTCACATTCTTCCCTCTGAACATCCTGAACCAGGAGTGGTCTGAGCCCAGCTGATACATTAACCAAGTGGATGTGCCTTAGTCGTTTAGCAGTGCTTCACATAGCAGTGCAACTTACTTACTGTGTGAAGTGCAACTAACTCACTTCAGAAGAAATGAGTAGAGATTTAATATTTTCTCCCTGTATCTCAGTGGGTCACCTTGAGAGGTTTTCTCTGAATTGTATAAATCACCTGCACACTTTGGAGATCATCATGCCTAGGAGATAAAGAAATTGGATCGGTCACATCAATTTTGCTGTTTAAAAAATTTTGACTCTATATGTCATGTTGTACTTTAGGGGTACATGTAATATTTTGTTATATTCCTACAATGTGTAGTGACCAAATAGGGTAGTTGGAACATCCATCCCCCCAAACAGTTATTCTTTCTTTGTATTGAGAACATTCCAAATTTTTCTTCCATCTATTTGAAATTTAAGATTTGGTGGGAATATCTGAGAGAGTTAGAGAAACAATAATAGAAACCACCTCCAAGGTGGGCAAAGAAAAGTTGATTGTTTTCTTTCTTCCACTCTTTAACTGTAATAAATTCAGTATCTTTTTTTAAACCATAGCCTGAAGGCATAAACTGACATGCATTTAAATTAAAAATCTGCAACATACTTATCAAGCATCTTAAATCAGTGATGCTGCATTGGTATTTATTTTTAAGTTTAAATGTGACTAAAATATTGTATGAACTATACATTAAGTAGGAAATTACTAATTTAAAAAGAGCAGACAGATGTTTTATTAGAGCTACAAATAAACAGCTATAAACTTCTTTTGATTGTGCTTCAAATGCTATTGTCTAGTTTCCTACCCAGCGAACAGACTCTAAAACATAATATTCCCATGAGAGGGATGCAGAAGGTTGTACGTAATCTTCTTTGTGGTTTTAAAGGCAACAAGAATAGTAAAAAGGAGTATCAATAGTTAAGAGGAAATAACTGACTATCTGACTGTTTATAAAGCATTTGCTGTGAATGTATTGTTAATTCAGCAGGGAAAAATATATACTTTCTTTGTAAATGATAATTTATAAAGTACAGACCAATATTTTGGGGAGATAAATTGTTTTAATGATGTAAATTGTGCAATATATATGCAAGCCTTTCTGTGCTCAAACTGGATGTTTAAATAGGTAACACATTTATCAACTTGTGATACATCTAAATTCCCATTATAAAATATATTTCCTATTTCTATTCATGGCAGTTTTCATGCTAACTAGTATTTTTGCATTTCTACAATATACATAAATTAACACAAATGTCTGGCTATATGTCTAGAGTATATGTGAAAAGGTTTTAAAAGCTAAGAATAATTTGCAGAGTTTAGTGTTGCAGCAAGAAGGGCTGTTAAATATTTGTAAAAATGTCATTTCTCTAATGCATTTTTTATATAATAAAAGTTTACTCAATGGACTTCTGGCTGCAGTTTTTTGCAGATTATTAATGTTGTTTATTAAAAATCCTGAGAAGTATATTATAAAAATATAACACTGGAAAATCTCTACCATTCTAATCCTTCTGTAAAACCATATGCTGAGCATATCTATGTAATTTGAGTCCCCTTATGTAAATTTAAAATTATATTAAAAAATCCAAACCTTCATGTTTCCTTAATTCCATAAAAAAGATAAGAGGTGTCTAGATTTTAAAATTAGCAAAAAGTGTTCAAGAACAATTGATTTGCACAACTGCTTAAAAATACAGAGCATGGTGTCAAGGAGGCATCCTGGCCTTGTTCAGACGTGTCCTGCACATTCTTCCTGGGTGTTTGGTTTTCAAAGCAGTCTCATTACTCTGAAGAACTCACCTTCACCACAGGGGCTTCTGTTTTCTCCTTAGACAAATGCCCAAGGGTTACCTGAAATTTGCCAAAGATAAGAACACAAATTAGAAGCACAGACAGATATATCAGCTGGGATGGAATTTGTTAGTGTGCTGTGGGATTTTCTTACCCTCCGTGTCTTAGGGAAAATGTTAATCAGTTTACCCAATTCCTGCTGTGATTTGAGCAGGTCTTGGATTAGGATCCAAATTATAGCCACATCATCTGCTGTTCCTGAGCTGTTTTTAACAGTAAACACTTTCATTATTCTAATATATTCATTGTTTACAGGTATTGTTAAAAAGTCGTGAGCTATCATATAATCAATATTAATTTGCATGTTTGATAGGCTTACATGTTTTGTTTTTAATTTATTTATATGTATATATCTTTATATTATGTTTTATATTCATTTACACATTTTATATAAATGTTCACCTTCTTTGAAAAGAATATTTATAATGGATTATGTAGAGAGAGTTTCCAATATTTTGTCAGCTCTAAATATGAGGGTCAGGGAAGGAAATTAATATTTACTAGCATGTAATACAGTGTTAGGTATAGTCTATAAATCGCATCTTTAAGGCTTACACTAACCCTCTGAAGCAGGTACATTTATCTTCATTTTGACAAATGGGGAGATGGGGGTATTAAGCAGCAGACCTAGTAGACGCAAGCTCTCAAAGCTAGTGAGCAGCAACACTGGAGTCTGAGCTGGGTTTATTACACTTCAAGGCCTGAAGCCTTTTTATTATACAAAGTTATCTCCTTTAACATATCTGCTTAGGAGGTATTTGACTCATTTTAAAGAGAATTTCAGTGCATCTCCGTCATTTTTTAGAAGATTATTACTTGTAACTCTAAATTTCCGACACCTATATTTCTAAGTTTCGAATCTGAGCTAAGGGATGTTGACTACCCACTATAAGCATGAATCATCGTTAAATTTTAAGTTATTGCTATTGTTTTTTGTGGTGATTATAGTGGGATGTGTGTGTGTGTGTGTGTGTGTGTGTGTGTGTGTATTCGTCTGGATGTTCAAAGTGTTTGACAAGCATGTTTGAATTTATTCTATGAAACAAATCATGTTAGTTACCTATTTCTGTGGGATAATTGTCTCCAAAACCTGACTCAAAATCACAACCATTTTCCTGCCCACAGTTCTTAGTTTACAACTTGATCTGGGCTCAAGAGGATCTATTTCTTGCTCCCTGTTAGGTGGTCCAGGCTCACTTGTGCATTTGCAGTCAGTCAGGTTCTAAAGGAGGAGTAGCTGCTTCTGGTGGATATCACTGATACTTGGGGCCTAACATTGATGTCTGAAATAGCTGAGACTGATGGAATCTCTCCCCTAAGAGGCCTGTTTTTCTACTTGGTGCATCATCTTCTTGGAACCCAACCTGGACTTGTTCACACAATGGCAGACAGCATTAACAGAGGGTGAAATTATAAACTTGTGGCCAATACTTGTCAGTCACATGGTGTCACTCATGCTACATTCCGCTTGTCACTGGGCCAACCCACAGTCCAGGGTTGGGGACATAGACTTCATCTTCTCACAAAAGGAGATACAAAAAGCTTGTCATTTTTAATTCACCATGAATATAGACCACACTGATCATAATGAATGTTGTAATACTCAAATAACTTAAAAGAATCAAAATGTTCTTAGTTTAAAATAAAAATGAGTCCTATATTTTGCCCATCCAAGTACAATATATACATTTTTACTATTTATAACATTTATTCGTTCAGGTAATATCTTCTAATATAAACATTCAGTTAGAAAAATTATCTGATACTGAGTGCTTAGCTGGAGTCAGACTGGTCAAATCTGGCGTTGACTGTTGAAAGCGGTGCACTTTATTTCCTCTCCATGTATCAATAAGGTGATTGATATATCAGCTGGAGTCACGGCACCTTTTTCTGTTTATCTAGCTACCTGATAAGTAAGAAGAGGCTCATTGAGAGGGGATATTATTTATTTATACTGATACACGATGCATGAAGCCTCTCTAGGCTTATTTTTGCTTAGATCAGGTAAAGAAATAATGTCTGATTCTGGACACAATTCCAGTGTGAACCACAGATGCTATCAAGCAGATTATTACTATATAGTCAGCACCTAATGCAATACTTGAAGTCTGCAGCTAAGAAACTAGGAAAAAAATGCAATTGAGAAATCAATATTCTTTTGGAAAAGCAGCCAATCAAAAGCAAAATACTGAATTAGATGATAAAATGCTTCTTGTGCTATTTTTATATGTTTATATTTAAAGAAAAATCACCATTTTACTCTAAAGAAAATATTTAATTTTGTTTTTATGACACTGGTATGGTATGCTAGGGTACATTTCTTACTTTTTAGAAATGTTTGTGGCCAATGGAAAATATAAAATAAATAAATCAGCCTTTGTAGTAAGTTGAGAGGGAAAACAGGATAATACATCATTGTGAGATGGCAGCAAGCTTTGGTGAAATGAACACAGCACAGGAAATCCAGAGAAGTAAAATCCCAACCAATGTCTATTAAATTACTTATTTCTCTAAGGTTTGTTTTCCACTTATGTAAAATTTATATTATAAAATACAATAATTGAGGGAGAGATTTCTGGCTATCTTGGATATAGTGGTAGGTTAATTCTCTTTACACAAAAAGGAACAAAGACATATACAATTGTCAAATACATCAATTTCAGGGCTCTATAAGTTGACGAATGACAGGCAGCAAATTGATCATCTTTTTTCTTGAAAAAACATGCATGCTAGAAATTTGAGTAAGAACAGCAGTAGTCTATGATCTTTCTGCCTGAGATTGTTTCCCCCTTCTCCACAAATCAGTAAGTGAAAAAAGTTTTACCAGCATAAGTTCAGCCAGAAAACCAGCAGCTTTGCAGCCAAAAGGAGCTTACTCGGTTTGGAGTAAGGAAACAATCTTTGTGGCACTGTTAGCTAAATAATGGATAACACTGTTGAAAACAAGCAGGGAAAACCCACCATTTGGCTAGCTGAGATCGTAGTGTCTATTGGGATAAATTATATACTACCTAAAAAGTATAATGTGGAAGATCCTGGAAAAGGGAGAGCCATGGAAGAGCTAGCTAGGCTCTTTATACATCACAAGCTAATGTGTTTGACAGGAGAGGGCCAGGTGAAAAATGAAAGCCAAGGGAGCCTTGAAAAGTGGTTGAACCTTGAATCCACTCTATGCCCTTCACACAGATTGGTAAAGAGAGAGTGTAATCCTTATAGTTAGAAGTGGTTGAGCACAGTGTGTGCAAAAATCATTGGCTGAGCTTTAAATTACTATATACAGAAGCAATCACTAGGAAGCTATGCTAAAAAAAATAAAATAAAGATTGAAAAACATTAACAGAGTCCTCAGTAGGCTCATAGTCAAGGGAGCAAGGGAGATAAATTTCACAGAGGAAAAAAACAAGAGGGGAAAAATGTCACAGAAAAAGAAATATAAATATTGAGTGTTAAATACTAAGTAAAATGTTTAGCTTCCAACAAAAATATTTGAGATGTGCTGAAAATCAGGCAAATATTTATTAGTACAACTATGTTCAAAGTAAAAGAAACTATAATTAAATAAACTTAATATGATAATCAATAAAATGTAAATATGAAATCAATAAATGTGAGCTCGCAACAGAAAAATAGAAACTCTAAAGAAGAAGCAAATAGAAGCTCTAGAGTTCAAAAATACAATTAAAGTTAAAAAATGTCAAGGCAAGCTCAAAAGCAAATTTGGGATGGTAGAAAAAAATAGTTTCACCCGAAGATAGATGTTGGACTGGAAATAGTCCAATCTGAAAAGCAGAGAAAAATAGATTAAAGACAAATAACACTCAGAGACCTATAGGAAACCATTTTGTGTGTCAACATGCATATAATAGTTCCATAATGACATAAGAAAAAGCACATAAAGGCATTTGATGAAGGAAGATACAGGATGAAAGAAAATATTGACAACACTGAATAGTATCTCAGATACACAGAAAGTAAGGAAACCCGCCATTAAAAAGTATGTGTTTAAATAGAAAATACTGTGTGTGTGTATGATTCCTAAGTTTTTATGGATTCTGTATTTGTGAATTCACATACTCACTAAAATTTATTTACAATCCCCAAATCAATACTCAGGGCTTTTGTAGTCATTCATAGATATACACAAAGCAGTGAAAAATCAAAGTCACTCAATGTACACGTTCTTCTCTGGGGTTCAGGCCAAGGCAATGCTTTGCTTTATTTCACTGTCATATCATAAACAAGTACCCTTTTTATGATCTATTGAGTACCATATTTTTGTGCTTTTTTTTCGTGACTTTATTGCTTACAATGGTCCTCAAGCATAGTGATGAAGTACTGTCTAGCATTTCTAAATATAAGAAGGCTGTGATATGCCTTATAGAGAAAATGCATATATCAAACTTCATTCATGTATGAGTTATAGTGTCATTGGCTATGGGTTCAATGTTAATGAATCAACAATATATAGTTTATTAAATAAGGTGTATTTAAACAGAAACACACATAAAACAAGAGTAAATATTGATCGGTTAATGAAAGTGTTGGGACCAGAGTTTCATAGAAACATACTCACATATTTTCCCTAGAAGTGATAGTTCAGTGTTCACTAATTTATTGTTTGCATTGACATTATAGAACATAACTACCATGGATGAGGAGAACTGAAAATACGTGTATACATGTGCATGTGAGTTTGTGCATGTGTAATTTCTCCTTTAGTTTTTTTAATTAAAAAAATATTTTTAAAAGTAATAACATTAAGACAATTTGGGACATTATAACAATTATTTATATGATATAAGTAATCGTAATTAGACACAGGAAAGGGTAGAAAACGAAATCATATTAGAGCAAATCTGCTATATTTTACCAAAATTTAGTAATTATCTGAAATGGATTGTAATAATCTAAGATACATATGATAACCCCTTGAGCAATCATTAAGAAAATAACACAAAAAGTAGCTTAAAAGACCCCAACAGTGCATTTGAAATGGCCTACTAAAAGTATTTATTTTGCACAAAAATGACAGCAAATGAGAGCAGAGGAGTGAAAAAGGCTATCAGACATACAGAAAACAAATAGCAAAATTACAGATATAAACCCAGCAACATTAATAATTATAGTAAATGTGAATAGACGACATCTTTTATACAAAAGACAGAGATTGTCAAAGCAGATACAAAGCCAGATCCAACTGTGTGATGGATACATTTACAAGCAACTCACACTAGATCCAAAGGTGAAAATAGGTTGAACATAAAGGGTTGAAAAGACACACCAAGTAGACAGTAGCCATAAGAGACCTGGGCACTCTAAATTCACATCACAGAATATACCTTTAAGATCAGAAATATTATTGGGATAAAACAATTATTTCACATTTTAAAGAAGGTTAAACAGGAAGTGGATGTACTCTTTAAAATTTGTACTTTACTCCTCCCACTAGGTATAACCAAAATCCCTGAACGCCATCCATAAAACGAACATGAGAATATTGCAAACGGTGAAGAAGAGAAGGCAGACTGGCAGGGGATCTTGAGAATTGGCACAGGTGAATTCCTTGACTTTTCTTGTTGCCTTATTTATGCCAAGTTGGGGCTGAAGCAGCTGGCAACCTTTAGATATCAATGAGCATATTAAAAATAAATTAATTAATTTTAAAAAGCCTCTTCAAAGCCAGACTTTGTCAATAAAAAGATCTGGAAAGGGACATCCTAACACAACATCAAACTTTATTCAATAACTGCTCTAATCCAGTCAAACATTATGGCCCCACCTGACCATACCAGCCAATGCTGGTGGGGAGTCAAGATTTTCTGAGACTCTATCAAAGCACCCAACCCCAGCAGGATGGTACAGAGAGGTGTGCTGGGGTCCAGGGCTCTCCTTCTATGGTGGCACTGGAGGGGATAGAGGAGCACCCACAAGGCACTCCCACCCTTCCCAGCAGAGGAAGTGTCAGGTGAGGCTAAGAGTGAAGCTGAGAATCTCATCCCTACCCAGCAGTAACAAGGAGCCTCCCCGACCCCACGTAGCCTGAGAGTCAACAGAGACAGAGCAGGAAACCTGAAAACCATGAGATGATGTCTCCTCTTCCCCTGTGGCAGTGGTCTTAGAGGAAGTCAGCTGCCACCAAAGTGTAAGTGAGATGCAGTCTCATCACATAACACCAAGGTCCAGAAACATCATTTGACAAAATTTGATCTCTATTCATGATAAAAACTCTCAAAAAAAAAAAAAAATAAAGATAGAGAGAAACTGTCTCAAATTATAAAAAAAATCTGCCCCAAACTTACAGCTAACATTATTCAAAATGGTGAAAGATTGAATGGTCTCACCCTGAGACAGGGAACAAAGAAAGATGTCCACATTTCTATTCAAAATTATATTGGTGTTTTTAGTCTGTGCAAGAAAAAGATCCCAGGATATAAGATCAGTATTCAAAAATGAGTTACATTTATGTTACCAACAAATGATCTAAAAATTAAGTTAAGAAAACAATTCTACTCACAATAGCATGAAATAATTTCTTAGTAATAAATTGAATAAAAGAAGTATAAGACATATCACACTGAAAATTAGAAAACATGCCTGAGAGACATTCAAGAAGATTTAAAAAAAATGGAGAGATTTACCACGTTCTCACATTGGAAGACTTAGTATTTGTAATACATCATATTGATCTATAGATTTAGTACACCCTTGCAAAATGCCAGCAGACTTTTTTTCTATAAAATTGACAAGATAGTTCTAAGTGTTATAGGAAAATGCAAGGAACTTAAATTTTAAAAAGAATTTTGAAAAATAATAAATGTGAATACTTATACTAACTGATTTTATAAGTTACTATAAATATACAATAATCAAGACACAGCTTTCTCCAACTTATTATGGTTAGATGTATTTGCTAACATGGTCATGCAGGTTATTGGTGAGTTTCCAGCTCTTGTTTCATTTTGAAAATGAACTGAAAGTAAACTGAATGAATTTCTGAAAATAAACTAAATACGTTAGTGTCATCTTGGTAGAACTTGGATGAATTAGTTATTTAATTGTAAAATCAAAATATGTAACACAACCAGAATTTTCATAATGTTTTTTGTGTAATGACTTACCTGTTACAACAATGTGGCTCTGTATTTTATCTTTTTATGCTTCTATTTTATCTTTCTTTTTGTATTTTCATATCTTTGCTTCAAGGCATCATGTCTTTCATGTAGTACAATATTTTAAAGGAAAGCCTGAGCGATTGACGCAGTTTAATACTGAGTCACACAAATGTGTTTTGGCCTGTGGGGTCTGTCGCAGGGGAATAGATGAAGGTCTGCAATGCACAACAGTCTGGAACAGATCCCTGCTTTGCCTTATAAACTTAACTTCAGATGACTTGTCTTCCTGGAGTCTCTGCATGTCACTTCCTTCACGGCAGCTCACCTGAACAGGCCTTCCTTAAGCAGCACTTTATATACTATAGGCAGCTTGTTCTAGTAGCAGCAGCATGGACTTCTGGCTAGTTACTTAACTTCTCCAATCCTCACTGTTTTAATCTGCAACATCAGCATTATAAAACATCGTTGAATTGGGCTGTGGTAGAACTTAACATTTTAGATTTTTTTCCCTTTTCTCCTCTCATCCCTTCCTTTTTTCTTTTTTTCCTCCTTACCATATCTTCTTCTCTTCCTTTTATTGCAAATGTTTTTAAAGTAGTGCCTCTGTACTGTACGGTGTTCTGAGGCTTGAGGTTTGTCAGGACAAGACTAATGAGGTCTCTGACCTCCTGGAGCTTTCTATGCATCTAATATATCTGGCACAGGATTGGAAACACATGTTGTTTTTCTTTGCATTTATCCTCTTCTTCTCTGTCTGCTGTGCTGATACACATCAGAATTTAACTGTCCAAGTTTTATTAGCTTATAAAAAAATACTAGAAAGAGACTCATCAAATAGTAAGAGTATTTACTTCTAGGTGGAATTTACTGTTTTTATTTGTAAACTCATTGTTTGATTTTGTCAACATGTGTTTATGCCTTTCTAATTAAAATATAATCAATACAATAAAACAGTGCTGGTGAACAAAAAGCCAAACATATTTTATCAGTAAATCTCTTTCCCTCATGCCTTTTCCCTCACTGATTGCACCTATTTAGGAATGGTAATAGGTTGGAATAGTCTTTTGTCGAAAGAGCTTGAGAACATATATGTGTTTTAGCACACAGCATTGTCCTTCTCTGTTTCTCTGTTTCTCTGTCTCCCTGTTTCTGTGTCTCTCAGTCCTTCCCTGCCTCTTTGTCCTGTCTCTCTCTCTCACCATTCCTCTTTTCTTATCTGTGTCTCTTTCTCTCTCTCACACTCTTTCTCTGCCCGCTCCTATCCCAACACTACATCGTACATGGGTTTGCCTCCCGCTAGTCTCTCCTCCTTTAACCCCTGAGCCTATTCATGAAGGTTCCCTTGGATTCAGTGTGGGATCTGCAGGAAAGAAGGTATGTAGCAAGGGACTTGAACTCATTTGTTCAGCTGGGAAAAGGGGGATTTTATTTCACTTGCATTCATTTTCTGTCTTTTTTCATTGTCCAAGAGATAAACAGATAATGGAGAACTCTGATGATGATATAACCTTGGTAAAATGGGCCAGACAACTGCACCTACTCCTTTTTTAGGGCTTTAGCCAGAGAGGCAAATGAGTATCTGCATTTCACAAGTGCTCTAGTCAAGGTATCTGGGGTAGCAGGTTATGCTTGGCTCCAGTGTTACGAGCCAAGCACGCACTGACTCAGCAGGTCCGGTCAGCCATGGCAAGCACTGACTCAGCAGGTCCAGTCAGCTGTGGCAAGTACTGACTCAGCAGGTCTGGTCAGCCGTGGCCACCCCCGGGGATTCTCTAGCCATGTTGGGCAGTTGGTGGAGAATTTGTGATCCTAGACAAACACCTTTACATACTGAAAATAGATTTTTAAAATTTCCTTATTATATCTACTTTTTGATAAATCTCTTTCCAAGGCCTTGTGTCCTGGTTGCTGGATAAGCAATTACTTGTTATAATTGTTAATAAAATAATGAATATTAATGTGACCTGAAATCTTAACTAAGAGACTGTGCAAAAACTGAATTTATGTCATTGAATCAGATCAATATTTTCAGAAACAAATTTCTATAGAAATCAGAAAGTTTCAAATACTCGTACTAAATGGGGGAATTTTCAACTAAAATTGTAGTAAAAATAGTTTTCTTTTTGCTTACTAAATGAATCATTCTGTAATTACTTATAATTATATTAACATGAGTATCATTTTATTGGTTCAGTGGCTCATTTTAGCCTCATATTCAATGAAAAATAATAGGCACCATTATACTTTATATAATAAATGGTCTTACTTTATTCAGCCAATGTTTATTAAATGGGCACAGGACTCCATAGAGAGACTGTTTTTTTCTAGTTTCTTTCTTCATCCCCTAGACATTTTAAATCATCTGTTGTGGTTGGTGATGTTAATGGATGTAGATAGAACTGAAGTTACCAGTCTTAATAATAGGCTACTCATGATTTACTTTCCATGGCTGTTAAGAAACATTCCTTATTCCTTGATTTAAATCTATCAGAAAGATCTTCATGGAGAATTTAGGAACTGGAACTAAATGTCCACTTTAGGTTATGTATTGAAAAGCATGAGCCTATTTCCTGGAGATGAGAGAAAGCCAGAGCAGAACAGAAAGGGGGGAGGACAGGAGCCCAGCAGATTCATCTCATGGTGCTGATGTCATGAAGAATGAATATCTCTTTATTTTATAAGCCTCTTCAAATTCTAATGTGTACTTAACAATTAGCTTTTAGATTGGAAATTTGTTATGATTAACCTGCTAAACATCTTATGATTAAATAAATAAGAGATCCGCTAGAAAGATTGTAATTATGTGATACAGGCAGGTATGCTGCATCTGCATAAAAAGAATTCCATTAACCAAATCCCCAATTCCCTAGTGGATAGTTAACTGAAATGTCACTGACCTGAAAGAGTTCCTATAACACTGAAAAGAGATGACTTTCAATGTCATTTAGATAGGTTCAGATGGGTACATAGAGAAAAAAATACAAGTTTTTAAAGTTGGTAAATTTGAAAGTATTAAAATTGATATTGACTTCATTTGCTAATCATATTACTGTCCATTAAATTATGAAGCAATAGCCCATAATAGCAAAAGCGTGCTTCATTGAAGTCATTTTATTAGTAACAATGCTTCTATCAGCAACTTCTCAAACATTTTCCACAGTCTCCATGGCTTTCCATTGTTTTTCACTTTTTAGAATATTGACCCTGGAGTTAATATTTTAACCTTTATTGCTTTTGCCACACTTTTTGATCACTTACTTTATTACATTTATCTTATTAATTTCAGATTTTCTTTGAAGGTCATAGCATTTTCAACATGGAGATGGACTCTGAAATCTTTCTTTCAGTATCTTTTTCTACTTTAATTAATGTAAGGTTTAAAAGTAGAGTAAAACAATTTCAGTAGTTGATCTAAAATCTAAAGCATACCAATATTATTCAGCTCAAGGAGCCGCTTAGTACACAGAAATTTTTTTTTTATTAACGTTTATCAGTGCTACAGAATGTTAGTTCCATCATTTACTTAAAACATTTATTATGTATATGTCACATATAATATATATTCATTTTATATATTCATTATATATTATATATATGTATATATATGCCCACAGTTTTGACTTTTTCACTCTGTTGGACTCCTGGGTTAATTTTAGTTGGGATCCTGGAAAAGATGACCAGTTGCTGAGGTTGAAAACATTATCATTTATTATAATCTCATAAAACTCTTAGGTTTTCTGTAACATGCCAGCAAAGGACTCTATATTCAGTTTCAAAATATTGCCCTTTGTAACCTCTACGTATGATTATTGATTTTACCCACTTACATAATCTATATATTGTATCTGACCAAAGGCCATAGAACAAAGAGAAATAATACTCTATGAATTGAAGATCAAAGTTTATCTAAAACATGGAACACTTTTTAGTTTGTTGCATTTTGTTTGTATACTGACTATAATTTCAAAGAAAAAATAGATGTGATTCTCTTTAGAAACAATATGCCCACTCACATACACACATGCACAAAAAGTTTAAAAGACAAATACATAAATATTCATATTGTATATGGATGTTTAGATATTTAGTATATGATTTTTTAAAATTTTTCTACATTCATGTATTATTAACCTTTTTCATATTTTGATTGTGATATACATATTTTAGGTACGATACATTTTGCAACTCATTAAAAATGTATAGCTTATTCTGAGTGGTTGAATAAAATGCTTCCAGGTCATTTATACTTGATTATTTACAATAATTGTACTGTGCCTTTAAACTATGGTAACTGTTAATTATAGTTACTATAGCAAATATGAGATAGGGATAATTGAATTTCAGTTAGAATAGTGGCAAGGTTGAAAAGGAATATTTCCTCTTCTGAAAGGGAATACAGCTATTGATGCTAGCAGCTCCTCACATTTTGTCAGTCAACATTTATTAAGTAACTAGCATGGATTTTGTTTTTAATTCTCTTTATGTGGTGAATCAAATGTATTGATTTGCATATGTTGAACCAAACTTGCATCCCAGGAATTAAGCCTAATTGCCAGTGGTGAATTAACTTTTGATGTGCTGTTAGATTCAGTTTGCTAGTGTTTGGTTGAGGATATTTCTGTCTACATTCATCAAAGACATTCACCTACAGTTTTCTTTTTACATTGTGTCTTTATCAGGTTTTGTTATCAGGATAATCCTGGCTTTATAGAATAAGTTAGGGAGGGGTCTCTCTACTTCCTTTTTTTTGGAATCATTTCAGTAGCCTTGGTACTAACTCTTCTTTGCATGTCTCATAGAATTTGGTTGTTAATCCATCTGTTCCAGGGCTTTTTAGTTAGCAGGTTTTTCATTACTTACACAATTTCAGAACTCAACATTTATTTGTTCAGGGTTTCAATTTCTTCATGATTCAATTTAGGGAGGTTTTGTGTTTCCAGAAATGTATCCATTTTCTCCAGAAGTTCTAGTTTATATGCATAAAGGTGTTCATAAGAGTCTTTGGGGATCTTTTTTATTTTTGTGGGATTGGTTGTGATTTTGGTCATTGTCATTTCTGATTGTGCTTATTAATCTAACTGTATAACAATCTTGTTTATCCCTTCAAAAAATCAACTTTTGTATGGATTTTTGGTGTCAATTTTACTCAGTTCTGCTCTGGTTTTGGTTATTTCTTGTTTTCTTTTTTTTTTTTTTTTAGTTTTTTCTTTTCTTCTGCTATCTTTGGAGGTGGTTTTTCTTATTTTTCTATTTCCTTTTGTGTAATGTTAGATTCTTTTTTTTTTTTTTGACAGAGTCTTTCTCTGTTGCACAGGCTGGAGCTCAGTGACATGAACTTGTCTCACTGCAACCTCCACCTCCTGTGTTCAAGTGATACTCCTGCCTCAGCCTCCCAAGTAGCTGGGATTACAGGCATGCACCACCACACCTGGCTAATTTTTGTATTTTCAGTAGAGATGGGGTTTCACCATGTTGGCCAGGCTGGTCTCATACTCCTGACCTCAAGTGATCATCTATCATGTACAAAGTGCTGGGATTACAGGCTGGAGCCACCGTGCTCTGCCAGATCTTTAATTTGAGATCTAACATTTTGAAGTAGGTGTTTAGCAGCATAAACTTTCCTCTAAACGCTGCTTTTCCTGCATCCCAGAGCTTTTTGGGGAGTTGTGTCTTTGTTTCCATTTACCTCAATGAGTTCTTTTATTTTTGCCTCAGTTTTGTTGTTTACCCAAAAGTAATTCAGGAGAAAATTGTTTAATTTCCATGTAATTGTGTGGTTTTGAGCTATCTTTCTGGTCTTCATTTTTATTTTTATTCCATTGTGGTCTGAAAGTATGATTGGTATGAATTCCATTAAAAAAATTTATTAAGACACACTTTGGCTGAACATATGGCTGATCTTGGAGTATGTTCTCTGTGCAGATGAGAAAAATGTATATTCTGTGGTTGATGGTCGGAGCGCTCTATAGATGTCTATTAAGTCCAATTGGTCACATGTCGAATTTAAGCCCAGAATTTCTATGTTGTTTTTCTGCCTTGATGATCTGTCTAATGCTGTCAGTGGGGTATTGAACTCCCTATTATTGTGTGGCTAAGTTTTCTTGTAGGTATAGAAGTAATTGTTTTATTCATCTGGGTGCCCCAATGTTGGGTGCATACATATTTGGAATAGTTAAGTCTTTTTGTTGAATTGAACACTTTGTTATTATGTAATGTCATTCTTTATCCTATTTTACTGTTGTGGGTTTAAGGTTTATTTTATCTACAATAAGAATAGTGATTCCCCCTACTTTTTTTTTTGTTTGTTTTCCATTTGTGTGATAGTTCTTTCTCGAACCCTTTACTTTGAGCTTGTGGGTGTCATTATGTGTGAGATAAGTCTCCTGCAGACACAAGATGGATAGGCCTTGATTTTTTAATCCATCTTGGAACTTTGTGCCTTTTAATTGGGGTGTTTAGATTATATGAATTCAAGGTTAACATTTGTATTTGAGGTTTCGATCCTATCATGAAGTTGTCAGGTGGTTGCTCTGTTTCTATTGTGTTTCTATTATGTGATTACCTTGTGAGGTCTTTGGGATATGTACTTAAGTTTGCTTCTGCAGTAGCAAGTATCGTTCTTCCATTTCCCTGTTTAGAACTACCTTAAGGATCGCTTATAAGGCTGGTATAGTGCTAACACATTCCCTTAGTGCTTGCTTGTCTGGCAAATGATTTATTTCTTCTTTGCTTTTGAAGCTCAGTTTGGTGGGATATGAAATTCTTGGTTGGAGTTTCTTTCCTTTAAGAATAACAAAAATAGCCCCTCAGTTTTTGTGACTTGTAAGATTTGTGCTGAGAAGTCTGCTTGCAGCCTGATGGGGGTTCTCTTTGCAAGGACTATGATCTAGCTGCCTTTAAGATTCTTCTCTTTAGCATTGACCTTGGACAGTCTGGTGACCACATATATGCCTTGGTGATATACATTTTGTATAGAGTCCTATAGTCATTGCCTGGATTTCTTTTACTTGGATGTCTACTTCTCCAACAAGATTGGGGAAATATTAAATTATTGCCTCAGGTTTACTTTTTCTACTCTCTCAAGAATGTCAATAATTCATAGGTTTGTTTGCTTTACATAATCCCATGTTTCTCAAATACTTTGTTAATTTTAAAAGATTACTGTTTTAAAAACTTTTGTCTGTCTGGGTTAGTTCAAAAGATATCTTTGCATTCTGAAATTCTTTCTTCTGCATGTTCTGATCTGTTGATAAATCTTGTAATTGTATTTTAAAAGTTTGTGAGTTTTTTAATTCTTGAAGCTCTAATTGATTGCTTTTCAAGATGCTTTTTTCTTCCTTTGTTTATTTCCTGGATTGATTTAGAAGTTTCTTTGTATTGTTTTTCAGGCTTGTCTCAGATCTCATTGAGCTTGAATATGTAGAATGATTCACAGATTTTTGTGTTATTCTTGTGCAGAGGCCAGGCTAATCTCCTCTGTATCATTCCAACTTTAGTAAATGTGCTGCTGAAGGAAGAATGTTACCTGATCTTTAATTCCTGCCATCAAAGTCACTCCTATGGATTGGACAAAACTGACAAGGTCTATCCTCAGGGAGCCAACATTAAAATGTGCATTAGTGAGAAGAGGATATAGAGACTAAAAATTAATACGATTGTGCATAGATTATTGTAATGTGTCGGTACCTAACTAATCCTGGCATCACTTTTGTTTTTAACACTTAAAAGAGTGTCTGAAATATTCTAAGAGTTCAATAAATATCTTTCTTTGAATGAGAACACTAAGAGGATGCCAAAGGGATGGTTCAAGGACTGGCAAAAACAGAAACAAAAACAAAAAACAAACAAAACCCGCTACATTTCTTTTCTCCATTTTGGACAAGATTCCCATCTGCAACACACACCTCAAGTTAGACCCCTGGGCAAATTCAGTTGATTTCTAATTTGAGATTTGTTTCTCCCTGTTGTAATTAATTTCAAGGTCTAAGGAACATAAAAAGTTCTCCATTCAGACTCCATTTCCTATCATATTTTCTTCTTTTTGTTTGTTTCTTTAGAACACCTTGCTCTCTCCACACAGTTCCTCGATTCTAAATATTAGTTTTCTCACTTTGGGAAGGATGCTAAGTCAACACTAAACTTCTGTTTTATCATCTATAACATACATTTATCAAAATAGATCTACCACAGAGGGTTGCTGTGAAGAACAAATTATGATGCATAGTAAATGAATTTAACAGTATATTGTTAAAAATGCTGGACATTATGGCCATTATATGTTTTTCAAGATCCTGTTCAAGCATAACCTATTTTGTGAGTGCCTCTAGTTCCTCTCTCTTCTCTATGCCCATACTGCTTTCTGAAGGCAGCTTTCACCTTTCTAATAACATTGCATTTTTATTGTTCCTTTTCTGTCTTTCTTATTGTGAAATCCTTGAAGTCAGGGGCTGCAGCAATCACATTACCCAATGTAAATTCATTACTCATAGAATTTTTAATATAAATAAGGTTAGGAAAATTTTGAAGATCTAAAGGCAATAGAGATATCTGGGATATTCCACTAAGCAAAGAAAGGTATGAACATTTTTAGGGTCAATATTGAAAAGGATTGGATTCTAAAACCAGCAGAGAAACCAAAAGCAAAATTTGTCATTTTGGGTTTTCCCAGGGTCAGCCTTCCTATTAAACATATCTGTTATCAGCTAAAAAGTATGACTATTCGTTGGTTATCTACAGATTTTAGATACTCTGAACACTTCAGCTTACCATCTGGTGTTAGTGTAGTAAATGAAGAAATTGCAACCTAACAGTCCTTTAACCAGACAATGAGCATGTTGAAGTCATTCTGTTTCGTCTTTGCTTCCTTTTTGTTCCTTTAGGCAATTAAACATGTTGTGGATCATGAATTATTCTCTAGATCAAAAGGATTTTCTGATGCTTCAGAGTCTCATTTCTCTCTTGGGGTGATTTAATAATGTTTTATGTATAAAGTAGGGCTTACAAGGAGGTGGGGGGAAGGAGAAGTGACACCCATGTCTAGGGCACACCAGTTGCTAATGCTGCTTCTTCAGAAAACATGAGTTAGAAACTTCCCAGCCTTTTATTGGGGACAAAAATCTCATCATTCCAAAGGAGAGGATAAGAATATTTTATAAGAAATAAAATTTAATTCTGTCAGTTCCAATAAAAGTTGAAAAGAGTTCAAGTGTTTTAACTTTGTGTCGCCTGATGGCTTAAGTAATGCTCATAATAGTTGTGAAAAACTGATGAATAAGAATAAAATTCTAAGAATTTGGAGGTACTAATTTTTTAATATTTCTTTTCAACCTGTGATTTATTCTCTTGACCCAGTGGGAAATAAGAATAAAATAAACAAAAAGAAATTAATTTATCTTATTTTTTTTTTTGCCCCAGTGGAAATTCAGAGTGATAGATAGCAGTACCTGAAAATCTCTGTAAGAGATGCTAAGTCGACCTTTCCTCCTCATTTTATAGTCTCCATGGAGGAATGGGAGTATTATGTGACTTACATTATAGCAAATAATTTTTAAAACACAGTTCCTATTATAGCATGGTTTATAAGCAATCACTGACTGATGATTTGGTGAGTAGTTTAAACCATTTGCTTCTTTTTAAAAAAATTCAATTCTTTCCTCTAGATCCACTGTTCACAGCTGTGGTCTGAATGTCTGTATTTCCCCAAATTCATATGTTGAAACCTAATCCTTTATGTGGAAGTATCGTAAGATGTGGTCTTTGGGAGATGATTAGGTCATGAGGATGAAGCCCTCGTGAATGGAATGAATGCTGTTACAAAAGACGCCCCGTTGCCTTGCCCCTTCTACCATGTGAGGACACAATCAGAAGTGCAGTCTATGAGGAATGGACCCTCACCAAACACAGAATCTTCTGGCTCCTTGATCTTAGACTTCCCAGTCTCTGGAATGATGATAAGTCAATTGCTGTTTACAAGCCACCTTGCCCAGGGAATTTCTGTTACAGCAGCCTGAACAGACTGAGACGTTCATTCTTCTTCTCATCTGGTCTGTGGCCTGAGACAGGCTTTACTGTCCACATTACCAAAGAACCCTTACCATCTGACTTCCAGTTGAGTTTGGCCAATGAGAGATAGCAGAAAACTATGAGAACGTAAAAGGAGAAAGAGGTCGGGGTGTTTGTTCTTCTCCCTTCCTTGCTTTCTGAAGCCACAGGTCATTTGGATCACAACTATAGCTCTCTCTAGGTTCTGCAGAAATAATACATTTCTACCGTTTCTTGTTTCTGGATTCTTTACTATTTATTCTCTGTTCCCTTAACTCTTTGCACAATGGTATAAGTAGTCTTATGCTTCATTCATTGCTCCTCTGGGTTAGCCATGTTCATATTTCTTCATAAATGACTAATACAGAATTTGTTACCAAGAGTAGTCCTAGGACACTGACTTTCAAAATGGGAATCTGGGCTTGTGTTGCTCACGTATTTGATGAGCTCATACATTAATATCAGGACTATTCCAGTTTCTGTGGGTAGTGACATGAGATGGAGGGAATAATGAGACACTCAGAGGTCAATATCCTGTGATAAATTTATTCACTACATGGGTGTATTAGTTATTCATCACTGCCTAACAAATAACCCCAAAACCTAGTGGCTCCAAGTAATAAACACGAATTATCTTACAGTTTCTGTGGGGCAGCAAGTCAGGAGTGTCTTACCTGGTATTTTAGGTATCTCTGGCTTACAGACTTCAAAGAGGTTGCAGTTGAAATAACTAACTGGGGCTGCAGCCATATGTTGGCTTAACTGAGGTGAAGGAATCTGCTTCTAAGATGTTGCACCTTTGTAAGTTTTGGCTAGAGACCTCAGTTTCTTGCTGGCTTTTGGCAAAAGGACCCAGCTCCTTACTGTGTAGGCCTCTTCATAGGAGCTGGCTGAGTGATGACATGAAACTGGTTTCTCCTTGCATGTGGAAGGTAAGTAGGAGGCCATATACTTTTTGTGGAAGTGTGTGATATAGAAACCACAAACCATTGCTTCCAACTGATTGTGAAGAGTAGAAGTAATTAGCTAAGTTTAACCAACACTGAACCAGGGATGGGGAGGGTAGGATTAGGTTTTACCTTTTAAAGAGACTATCTAATAATTTGTGGACATATTTTAAACCATTACAAGTGGCAATAGTGGCCACGGAGTTTATAGAATGTCTGACTGTTTTTTTTTATTTTCCTTGAAATAATATACATTCTATTATCTGTGAAATACTACATGGTACAAAAATTTTCAATGTTTATTGCACAAATGTAGACAAACTGACAACCTTGAATGCTTGTCTCAATGCATCATGAAGACTCTGAAAGCCTCTGTGATTACTTTAACAGGATGTCTTATTTCCTGCAATTGCAGGGCCAACATGGCTGAGGATTAAATCTGTGGACTGCTTTTAAGTGTTGCAGGGTTACAAGGCCAAAACAAGTGCTCAGTCCTGACAGACCTTCTGTGCTGAAGTAAGGGCTGGTTATAAGGCGGTGGGATCTGAGATGTGAGGTGAGAATCTTTGAAGATAAAGGGATGAGTCTGAGACATTGAACCTCCAGTCCTCAAACCTTCCTTGTTTCTACCTAGGAAACTATAAGACTCTTCTTTTGCATAAAAATGTTTTAATGTCTCTTCCCATAGAGTTGCTTCCTTAGGAGATGCTAATTCTTCTAAGGACCTATCCCCACTAGGGTTCATTGCCTCCTAGTGCATAAAGATAATTAAATCCTAGCATAGCTGAGACAGAGAAAGGGAAGAACTGCTCAGGAGGAGAAAACTATTAAACTAAAGGAGTTTTGTCAATTTTAATTCTTAGGTATCTAGGAAACATATGGCAGAAGATATAAGAGTATTAGACAAAGGAAAGCAAAATATAAGATTAGATGACGATGAATTTATTTATTAAAACAGATGAACTCACTGAGGATTTGGGATTTAATGAATGGGCTCAAGCACTGGCCATAAAAAATACGTATGCTTTATGGGTTCTCTTGCCATTGCACTAAAGGGAATTAGAGAACATACAACCTAGGGCTTAGAATAAAGCCTTTCTTTCTGCTGACAACTCTCTCACATTTTCGAGGCTACACTTGCTTTGCTACTGAGCATTGGTAGAGACTGACTTTCTAAAACTGGATCCACATCTGATTATACAACACGGTTCCTTGTCAAGAACTAGACCACCCATAAGAACTAAACTAACCATCTATGAAATCATTAATGTAGATGTAATAGCAACGTTCTTAAGTAAATGAAAGTTGTGTAGAGAAAACTGGCCTGAGAAGGGAAGGCAGGTATAAGCACATTGCATGAGAGGGTAGCTCAGAATCCCAATCTGCCTTCATCAGCTCTGCAGCCTACACTCTGATCTCATGGGGAGTTCCCATTGATCAATTAAGACAGCAACAAAAAGCACAGACATGGCTTACAAATCGATCTAAAAGGTGTGCTGGTACCAACCAGATGTGGATGGCTACTACCTTAGAGTGAAACTCAAGACTGGCCATGAAATACATTTGTGTAGAGAACAGTAGGCATAGCATGAGGTAATACGTCTGATTTTCCGCTTTGCATGACAGGTGAGGTAGAGCTCTGATTTAAAACGTTGATGACAGGTGGGCTGAATGGTCAGAAATTTGAAAGTAACAGAATGTAAGGCTAAGGGAATATTGGAAGAACAAAGAGGAAGTGGTGTGTATATGAACTTCTTGTGCAAAGTCATCCATGTTCTGTGCATGTGTCCCCCAGATAATGCTCTTATTAGGTGGAGATTACCCATCCAGTGGGCATTATCCAGCCTCTTTCTTCCTTCTCTGCTCCCTGCTCCCTGATGCTTGTTTGGTTAGCCTTTGTCCAAAAGGACCATGGCAGCAGGAATGGAGGCTATGCATGGGCTCAACAATTAGGATTTCACATTGCCAAGGCTATCCTGGCTAGTGCTGTTGCTAATTATTCTCACTGGCAACAACAAAGACAAAAGCTAAATTCTCAGGATGGGCCCATAGGAACCAATTGGTTTGGGTCAGGTAATAGGATTATTACATTGAACTACTTCCACCATGTGGGGGGCAGCTAATAATTCATCTTCATGAGAAGAGATGTGTGTTCCAAATTTATGTTTGCCTTCCCTTCCTACATTGCTTCTACCAGCAGCACAGTTTGTGGAGTTACTGAATGTTTTATTCATCACCACAACGTCCCAAGCAACATAAGCTCTGATGAAGGAGTTCTTTGCAGAGTGAAAGAAATGTAATAATTGGTGAAAGTCTGTAAAATCCGTATGCTCTGTCACTTTTAAGCAATTGATATGATCTCAGAATAATCCTCTGAAGGCTCATTTATAGCACCAGCTGGAAGGCATTAGACTGAAGGATTGGGGTCCTGTAGGACATGGTATAGTTTTTAACCTCCAGCAGCCAAAATGATGTCTTCTCTCCAGAGCCAGAAAACATAGTTCTTATTATCAATATGTGGAAATGTTAGTGCTTTCTTTTATTATTGGATGGAGAGGTGAGGGTTAACTAGCCCAAGATTAATCTCATGGAGGCTGGCCACAGAGAAAAGAAGTTGCATCCCTTCAAATCTCTGAGAAAACTAGCTACATTCTTAGGCAATAAATCCTATTGGAATCCATTTCCCCTTCCATCATGCCAGAGAAGAGCTATTCTACCCCCGAGTTCCAACATTGAATATTCTAGTAGTGAGTCACGCTACTAGCAAACCACACCATATATCTATAGCCAAAAGGCTTGTTTCCCCAGCTTCCTAATGGTGCCAGCGAAAAAGCTGGTCCATCACCAGCTATGAATGCTGAGCTGGCAGGATAGAGCTGGAACTACAATTCCTCCACATCCTATTGCTATTATATTCCAGACCCTGATTATACTAGGAATTAAGCCAGTGTTTCCTATCATGCAGATTACACCAACAGCCCAAATGTTAGCATCTTTTTCCCAGAGTCTAATGTCTAGTCCTGTTAAATCTGTGTACACCACCCTGGAATGCAAGGTGCAATGGAGTATCCACATACTTACTACTGCTCCTCTCTATATAAATTTTCCGAAAAAAAATTAACACTAAAAGGTTTGGCTAAACTCAACCGTGCATCAGAGTGCAAGGGAGCTTGAGAAATGTCTTCTGTAAAGTGCATCCTTGCAAAACACAGAGGACAGAGAAGGAATGTGAAGGGGCTTATGTAGAATAACCAACACATTTTCCCCCCTTCAGCCTCAGCATCCATTCTTGATTTGTATTTGGATGAAAATGAATTGTACATACACAATGTAGATGATACTCAAATTCCTAACAACCCCCTCAATACTGTGTGGTGAGGTCATTTCAGCCAGCCCAAAGAGAAGCTAAATTGAAATGTTAGCTACCATCAATGCTTCTCCTAGAAAGGAAAGATAAAGAAATGAGTAACAAATAATTCATATGAAACATAATTGCCATAGTTTATGCATTGAAGCTGGCCACAGAGCTGTGTTAATAATCACAGATTCCTTCTCCCCTTGGCATTTGCAATATAAATATTGCAAAAGTTATGCAATATCCATTGAATAACTTACAAATGAAACTTTTGCTGCTGAACCAAGCAACAGACAAGGTAGTCTCTTTCCTGGTGGAGAAGATTAATCCTGGTTGTCAAAAGGAAAGAGAGTTACTGCTAAACAAATAGAGGTGGAGGCAGGTATGGAGGAGCATATTTGAAAGTTAGGGGTTTCGTGGAGACAGTTCTTGATATTCTCATTTTAAATAATAATGGTTAATAAGAAACTGTGGCAAATTAATAAAGAGAGTAGACTTTAAGGATTTGGAAACTGGGAATGAAGGTTTGACTCGCCACCAGGTAAAACCTTTGGCTAGCTGGGGTACTGGCAGAAAGTCGGGGAATATATGATGAATGAGGAGAGAAGAAATCTGTGATTATTAACACAGTCCTATGGCCAGCTACAATGAAGGGACTATGGCAGTCACGCTTCATATGAATTATTTGTCATGTGTTTCCCTTTCCTTCCTTTCTAGGGGAAGCAATGGTGGTGGCTAACGTTGCGACTTAGTGTTTACATTGGGCTGACTGAGACAACCTCACCCCACAGTGATGGGGTGGCTGATAGGAATACAAGTGTCGTCTATACTATGTATGTGCAATTTTGCATCTGAACACAAGTCAAGAGTGGATGCTGAGGTTGAAGAGGAGGGGAAATCATGCTGGTTATTCTTCATATGTCCCTTCATATTCCTTCTCTGTCTTTCTTTGCCTATCTTTGTGCTTTGAGAGGATGCACTTTAGAGAAGACATTTCTCAAGCTCTCTTGCCCTCTGATTTCTGGTCAAATCTAAATCTCACTAGAATCACTGGCAGAAAACAAGAGTTGGGATAAGAAGGACACTATGAATTTAATTTCCTTCCTTTCTTCTCTGCTGGGCTATTTTATTTTATTTATTTTTGAGACAGAGTCCGGCTCTGTCACCCAGGTTAGAGTGCAGTGCCATGACCTCAGCTCACTGCAACCTCTGCCTTCTAGGTTCAAGTGATTCTCGTGCCTCAGACTCCTAAGTAGCTGGGACGATGGGCACGTGCCACCACACCTGGCTAATTTTTGTATTTTTACTGGAGATGGGGTTTTGCCATGTTAGCCAGGCTGATCTCGAACTCTTGGCCTCAAGTGATCTACCTGCCTTGGCCTCACAAAGTGCTAGGTTACAGCCATGAGTTGTTACACCCAGCCCTGGGTTTTATTTTAACAGCAGATTCATTTCTCTGCATAAAGGCAGAGTGCCTTATTAGCAGCCCCTGTCCCATGGCTGCCACTCTAGTTGGGTCTTCCCTTTGTCCCTTCATGTCTAGGGGTGGCCACTGGCCTCCTGCTGTTACATTCCCTGGGTTCTTTGCCATTCATTATTAGTTCCCTTAACCCCACCCACATCTCTGTAAACATCTTTCATTAAAAAGGTCCTCCATTCTTTCTTTGAATGTGTCAACTATTTTCTGCTCAGCTTCCATCAGTATGTACTACTTGACATTGACACAAATGAATTCTAATAGGAAAGGCTTACAAAGTGAAATTCAAATTCTTTGACACTCCTTTCACTCAGGGGTAGAATTTATGGCTCCTCTTCTTTAAACTTGGTTGAACTATAACGGCTTTGACCAATAGAGAATTGTAGACATGATACTATGAAACTTCAGAAACTAGATCAGAAAAGACGTAATCCTTTTGGAAACTTGTTTTTGGAGACCACATCCCTCCCAAACACTTCCTTTCAGAACTCAGCAGCCATACTGGGAGAAACTCAAGCTAAGTGGAGAGGTTATTTACAGGTGATCTAGTGGGCAGTATCAGCTGAGATGGCCTTGGCGTCCTTCCAGCCCAGGCACTAGGGACAGTGTAATGTAGGAGAAGAATTCATTTTGTATCTGTTACTGCTGTTCATAGGCTCCTCTCTAATCACATTAAACTTTTTGGTATTTCTTGGATGTCTATTGTTCTTTCTTATTTTGAACAGCTAAATATTCCCATCTTTCTGCCAGTATCTTTTCCCAATAACCTTCTCCTTCCCACATACCATAATGAAAGCTCTTTATTCTTCAAAATAAAGGATTAGATTGGACAGAAGCTTAAGTAAAGTGAGGGAAGAGGTCGGCTGAAGACAGAACTACATGGTGAAATGCCATCATCATCTACCTTGGATAAAGGAAAAAAGACCCATGAAGAAAAACAATGAGAACATCAGGAGAGAACTATCAAAGCAGAGCAACACAGAAATAGAGAGAAGAACGCACAAAGAAGGAAGAAGAAACTAACAATGTTAATACTGTTCCAGGGAAGACTATTATTTGTGGCAATGAATAATTTTTTAGTTTGGATATTTTCCATCTATTTTTGAAATTTTTATCAGTTTAAGAATAAAGGTGGTATATATTTAAGATGTGCACCATAATGTATATGTACATATACATAGAGACATAATTACTGCAATAGCAAATTGACATACACTTCTCCTCACATGTTACTTTTTAAGGGGTGAGAATGCTTAAAGTCTTATTTTCAGGCAAATTTCCAGCACAATCCCTCTAATTTTAATATACATTACAATATAATTAACTGCAGTGCTCATGTTATACATTGGATCTCTATACTAAAGCAACTTTGTACCTGCCCCAGTCCCCCAACCTTTCCACTCCTGGTAATGATCCTTCTATTCCCTGTTTCTATGTATTTGACTCTTATGTTCCACATAAAAATGAGACTATGCAGTATTTTGTTTTCTGTTTTTGTCTTGCTACATTTGTCATAATGTCCTCCAGAGTCATCCATGTTGTAAATGGATGAATAGTATTTTAAAGACCGAATAGTATTTCAATGTGTCTGTATATATATATCTCACATAAACTGCCTTTTAATTCTCCCAAATCCAGGAACCTTTTCTCCAGTTTCCCTGACGCCATCTAGTGCATACATTGTCATGTTTCCTAGGCTAAGGGCTCAGTGCTGGTTTTCCCAACTCCAGTCTTGCTTTCTTCTAATTCATTCTCTGCAAGACACCAGCCATAGTGACTTTCCTCTATGTCAAAAATTATGTGTATACTAAAATCAACTGTGATGATAGTTGTACAACTCTGAATATATTGAAAACCACTGTACACTTTTATTGGGTGAATTTTATAGTACGTGAATTGTATTTTAATAAAGGTATTACAAAAATAAGTAGCGTGGCATGTTCCAGATAATATTGAGATAATTTTGAATGGGAGGAGGAGTGAAGACTGTTGTTTGGAAGAGAAGTGGAGAACAGAATGTAAACTCCATGAATCCAAGGGTCTTTGTCTGGTTTTACAGCGTTATAGACACTCTTATGTGTTTAAAACAGTTGCTGGTATGGAGAAGGTGCTCGGTAAATATTTCATGATGAATAAATCAAATAATAAGAGGTAAAAGGGACCATAGGACAAGGGAGAACTTTTCTTATTTTAGGATGGATGAGATGAGAATTATCCATAAACTGAGGTAAAGTGATAGTTGGGAAGGATAGGAGAGGAAAGAGATCAACTCTTTGGCTTAACTCTCCTTGCAGGAACTGCAATCCTTTCACCTTTTCATTTGTACTTGTATGTTGATAGTGAGTAAAAGAGTATTTTTTTCAATAGGTTTTGTCAAGGGTAAGTACTAGTAATTTCTCTGTGATGAATGGTGTGACCTTCAGAGCGTCTCTACTGAGAACCTTTATAATTTCACGCAATTGTCTTCCTTCCTACCAAGAATTTACTATTGAGTAAAATTCAGCTTATTTATTGTAGCTTTGTGATTAAATTATCAGTTTTTGTTTCATTGATTTATTCTTGTAGTAGGTAAAACAATGGACAAGAGGTTTTTATTCAGAAGCTTTTAGAGTTACATCCTACATGCTAAAGGTTAAGGCTGCGATTTATTTTTAAATTTATTTTTATTTCAGTAGTTTTTGGTGAACAGGTGGTGTGTGGTTACATGCATAAGTGCTTTAGTGTTGATTTCCGAAATTTTGGTTTAATTATTACCTGAGCATTGTACACTGTACCCATATTGGTGATTTTTTTTTCATTTCCTTGCAGATTCTGAATATTAATCCTTTGTTAGATGCATAGTTTGCAAATATTTTCTCTTACCCTGTGAGTTATCTGTTTACTCTGCTCATTATCTCTTTCTCTGTGCTGAAGCTTTTTATTCTAATTAGGTCCCATTTATTTATTTTTGTTTTTATTGCATTGGCTTTTGGGGTCTTAGTCATAAATGTTTTGCCTAAGCTACTATCTAGAATAGTTTTTCTCATGTTATCTTCTAGAATTTTAGGATTTTGGGACTTAAGTCTTTGATCCATCTTGAGTTGATTTTTGTAAAAGGTGAGAGATGGGAATTCAGTTTTATTCTTCTACATGCCAGTTTTTCCAGCACCATTTATTGAATAGAGTGTTCTTTCTCCAGCTTATGTTTTTGTATGCTTTATTGAAGATCAGTTGGCTGTAAGCATTTGACTTTGTTTATGGGTTCCCTATTCTGTTCCAGGTAAGGCTGATATTGCTAACACAAACAGTCATCCACCTGTGGATTCTAACATTTCTCTGAGAATGAATGTATCATAATTTTTAAATTGTTAACCATGATTTTTCATTTGCTTTCATTCCCTTGTTAAATGTTTCATGTGAAATTATAGTTTTCATGAAATGTTAATTCTAATAGAGATCTGGCATTTGGCAGTCATTGACAAATGTTGTTCTCCAAGGTTACAAACAAATGCTTACGGGAAAGGAAGATCGAAAATCCTAAAGGGAATCTTAGGCATGATCACATTGTTCCCTAAATAATTTTTAAAACATGTCTTGGTTGATATTTTGAAATCACATGAAGATTTCAAAAATATATTGTACAAGCTTGTCTTACATGATTTTGTATAGGAATTAAACACCAAAACTAATACCAACATAAAAGAAGCGGGATTAGGAGAAAAAAACAAGAATACTGAGGAAAATTAACTGAGAGGTTATAACATTTAATCTCGCAGTGTGTGTTGGCAAACCCCTGTAGTACCATCTACTTGGGAAGCTGAGTTGGGAGAATCACTTGAGCCCGGGAATTCAAGGCTGCAGTGAGCTGAGATCACGCTACTGCACTCCAGCCTAGGCCACAGAAGGAGATCCTGTCTCAGAAAAGAACTAGGGCAGATTAAAAAAATTTCTATAGGACTTGGGGATTAGCTACAGAGAGGAGTCTTAAATGACATGTAGGTAATGTAGGTGACTAGATACACTGATGCCATCATCTGAGATCACAAATTAAGAGGAGAAAGGGTTTTATCAGGGAAGATGAGTGCAGATTTGAATATTTTGACCTAACATACCTGCTGAATATCTAGGTAGAGATATCTTATAGGTGATTGAAAACTTTATTCTAAAGCTCAGAGGAAAGAAGTAAAGTGGTATAAATTAAAAACTATGAGAGTGGATGAAATCAACCAGGGAGAACAATTCTGTCTCACTTATTTTTATGATTTCATTAATTTTGATTCTTTATTTTAATTTAGTTATTTTGCTGCTACTCTACTTTCCTGTACTGGAAACTTAGGTTATATTTTCAGACTTTCCACTTTTTAGCATCAACACTTATGGGTATAAATTTCCAAGTACCTGTTCTGGTTTTTTGCTACATCCTATTCATTATGATGTGCAGTATTTTCAAAATCATTGTTTCTTCTTTTAGACCCATGAATTACTTAGGAGGGTGTTATTAGAATTCAAAGCAGATATTTTATTCTTAAATAGCCTTTATTTTTCGAATGATTTTAATTACAGAAAAATTGAGAAGACAGTGCAGAGTATTCTTATAGATCTTATATATCTTATAGATAACACAGACTTCCCTGCTGTTAACACCTTACCTCTGTACGGTGCCTTTGTTACAAGGACTCAATCAATATTGATGCATTAGTATAAATGAAGTTGGAACTTTGAGATCCTCAGTTTTACCTCATGTCTTTTTTTCTGTTCCAGAATTCCATCCAGGATAACACATTATATTTAGGCATCATCTCTCTTTAGTCATTCTTTGGTTGTGATGGTTTCTCAGATTTTCTTTGCTTTTGATGACCTTGACAGTTTAGAGGAATAGTGGTCAGATATATTGTAGGAAGCCCCCACTAATATTAATCTGACGTTTATCTCATGATTAGTTTGATATTGTAGTTTTTGGGATAAAGATTATAAAGTGTTATTTCCATCACATCCAATCAAGGATATGCACTACCATTGTGGTTTTTGACTGTTAGTGTTGACCTTGAACACTGCTTGGTTGGTGTTGTCAGGTTTCGCCACAGGTTCTCCACAAGTTACTCTTTTGCTCCCCTTTCAGTCACTATGAGCAACGCCCACTTAAGGAGCAATTAGTTATGTTCCCCTTCTTTATGCTGAAGTATCTATCTGAATTATTTGAAATTCTTCTGCATGATTGATTTGTCTCTTCTCCCTTTTGTTTTTCAGTCAATCAGTGTGGACTCTGGACATTTATTTTGTATTTTGTATTATGATTCAATGCTAGTTTATTCCAAACGCATATTTTCAGTTGCCACCTAAAAGTTTATTTTTACACAATTGCATTGCAATCAATCAATCAGATGTGTGGTATGATAGTAGTTCTTTGAAATTTGTTGGCAATTCCTTTAATTCCTAATAGATGTTTATTTTCCATAGGTATTCTATGTGTGCTTAAAGTTAATATGCATTCTTCAGGTGTAAGGTACCATGTGTGTTAATTACATCAATACTGTTCATTTTAATGTTTACAGCTTCCCTATGCTTGTTCATATCTTTTCCTTCCTTCGTTTATCAATCACTGAGAGAGGTATATTAAACTTCTTCTATGAAAGCAAATTGGTCTTTCCTTGGGTGGAGGGGGGAAATTTACAAATTTATGCTTAATTTCTTTAGAAACCGTGACGCATAGGTTTTGGGTGAACATCAACAATGCCACTTGCTGCAGCTAAAAGTTGTGGACTGAAGGCTGGTGTGTGGTATTGGTCCCTCATTCTTTTGATCTCCTGCAGACAGGAGTCCTTAGACCTGGGTGCAGCTATATACACTATGGCATTGTATTCCAGCAGAGAAGTGCTGTTCCTGTTGCTTTTCTTCTTCATATGACAGCAGTGATAGTGTCCTTGGATGTGAGGAATATGCACTGTGTGCTCAGAAATCAAGGAGTCTGAGCTTAGGTGCCAATTTCCACAGGGGTGCTGGGAGATGCCTTCTGTGTTACCTGGCACCCTTAGTCAGGGGTAATGTCTTTGTCCATGGGAAACCGACATGATGCACATTCCATTCACTATGGGAATGGAGAGATGGTGGTCTTATAAGAAGTTGACTTTTATTTCATTTTCTTTCTTAATTGCCCTCTCTACAACCTCTAGTAGAAAATAAGAGCAGATATTCTTTTGTTGCTCCTAATCTTAGAGAAACTCTTTTAATGTTTTACCATTAAGTATGATAGTTATGGGTTTTTCAGAGATGCCCTTTATCAAATTGAAAAATTTACCTTATATTTCTAGTTGTTGAGGGTTTCTATCATAAATGAGTGTTGGACTTTGTCAAATGCTTATTTTGCATCAGTTAAGATGAACATGTGGTTTTTGTACTTTATTCTATTAATATGGCATATTACATTGATCAATTTTCTTATATTTAACCATGCTTACATTTCTGAGATAAATCCCGTTTGGTTGCAGTGTATAATATTTTTAATGGGTTGTGGGATTCAGTTTGCTAGTTTTTGGTAATTTTTGTGTTCAAAGTTGTGAGGAATTTTGGTGTGCAGTTGGGCACTAGGGCCACTGTCATGCTGAGATCATTGAACTTAATTCCAAATTGTGTTTTCTTAGGGCACTAAATCCTAATAGAACCTCAGGCTTTGTCTTCTTAGCCCCACTTTGATGTCAGTTTAAAATTCACCTCCAAGCCAGGGATTCTTAAATTCTGTATGTCATGGAATACACAAAAATGCTTCTATTTCACGACTTGGTCACCTGGAGAGCTGAGTGGATCCATATCTGCAGTACCTGGAAGAAATTCCTTCATGCACCATCAGCTGTGAAGTTCAGCCAAGCCACCAGGAGCTGAACTAAAAGTTCCTAAGCAAATACTTACTCAGCTAGTTGACTTCTCTGAGTCCAGCTTTTTCTCAGAGGCATTCACTTAATACCATGTTGTCCCAGCCAATATAAAAACTTGCTCATGATATTTATGCAACATATTATTATTTTATGGTATCGATATTTTGATATTTAAGATTGCCCCAGTACTCATTTGGCTGAGGTGTTTTCTAAACATTATGCTTTTCCCTGGGGTTAGACTGTGACCCACCAAGAGATTCTGTCTCAACCAGAATCTCAGGAGCCATTGGAGCTCACGTACAGGAAGAATAAAGGAGTTACTGTCACTTCCAGCTGTTAGTTACTCCTGAGCCTCAGCTGCTGTCTAGTTTTTCCCATGAGTTTGTTTGTTCATGAGATAATAAAGGACTCTTCTAAAAAGAAGCCCTGTTTTCTTTGAGTTAGTATTTTATGACCTCAGTTTAAATGACTGGACACACATGTCTGCACATATACACACACATCAAAGCACAATCCAAAATATGCACCCATTTTCCTTTCTCTCCTCCCATTCTAACCTATTATATGTAAGGAAGAGCACACAGGAGTGAAAGAAAGGATAAAGGAGAGAAAAATGTGCCTGAGGATGAAGAAAAGTGAGTAAGCAAGAGTGAGAGTGAGACGAGAGGAGAGAACATGATTCACAGCCTGAAGATATGGAATTTAGATAAGGGTAAAGAAAATAAAATTTTCAGTAAGTCTTTCTCTGAGTTGAGTGAGGTTGATGATCATAGTGATTAGAATCCAGCCGTTATGTGTGTCAGGAAAAGTTTTTAGCGTCAGATGCAGTGAAGTTTAATTTACATGCTTTTAAGCAAAATCCATGCTTTTAAGCATACAGTTCTATGCATTTACCAAAGTGTATCATGTTATCAACACTACAATCCACATGTGGGAAACAGTTTTAAAATAAGTCATTTAACTGTCACAGTGAGTGAAGAGGCAGAAACTGTTATTATGACCATTTCACAGATAAGAAAACTGAACCACGGAGAGGTTAAACTGTCCAGTGAACAAGAAGATAAAGGAATTCTGGGAGTTTGACTTCAGAGCTTGGTTTTTTAACTAATGCAGATCTCCTGCTCATTTTGTCTAGGAACTTTTAGTAACAACTTAAATTCATTTTCTAGACTCCTTGGCCTTGGTTTTGTGTGTTTTTCTTGGATCCAACAATATGCTGAGAATGACTCAAGAAGCACAGTTTGAAGACAGAGAGGTAGATAGAAAATAGAAATCAATCTAGATAAAGATATGAAGAAAATAGAAATCAATCTAGATAAAGATATGAGGATAAGTGTACTGATATTCTGCTCATTCATTATTCTGTCCACCATATACATTAAATTCAAATAAGCAACTCCTTCTGACATACATTTCTCAATCTGAAATTTGGGAAGAAATAAAACAGGTATTCTGAAGATCCAGTTCTGTAACTGAATTCACCATACCTTGGTATGAGCTTCGTAGATATAAATACATGTGAAGAGCTTCATGATATCATCACCATCTAATTACCTCAGCCATTTGCTGCATTAGCGTAACAGAGAATGGGTGAGTTGTGTTCTGTCTCATGACACTCTATTGGTTTCCTAAAAGACTGGATAATATCAGACTGGAAGCTGATTGTTGAATTCCAAGGAATTAGAAGTAGTGTAGACAGCAAGGACAGTGAGCTAGTTGCTGGGAGAGTGAAATAGCTACACTCTTGGTGATGCTCTTCCCAGCTGTGGCCCTCCTTGAAGTGGGGGTCATACTAGATTTTTCTTTCAGGCCCACCACCAGAATCTTGTGAGTGTTATAATTCAAGCAATGTGTTCTGGGAAACCTGGTTTAGTCCAGTCAAGTGAAGCCCAGTCAAGCCCTGCCTAGCACATGCAGATGCTCCTGAAGCTGAGCCCATAGCTGGTTCTCCCCATGAAATAGTGGAAAAAATGAGCTTCCAATAGTTGTAAGTGGAATGGATACTTGAGTGTGTTCTGGTGCACACCAACCAACTCAATAATGTGCATGTCAGAGAGAGAGAGAAAACATCTGTCTACCTTCAAGTGTTTACACACTGCTAGGTAAGTTTCTGTGACTTAGAGAAGATTTGTGGATGGGAGAGTACTTGGAATCCCAAGGATTACCTGGAATCCCAACGTCTGTCAGGGCAGTAAAACATGACATACTTAAAACCAGTGAAGAAACAATTATTTTGTTTCAATAGTGACAAGGTGCTATAAACAAAATTCCCAATGTACAGTGTGAATGTACCTAAGAAGAAATTTCAGCCACCAAGAGGCTTGGAAAGGTGCTGTTGAGGAAAAGCTCTCTGCTGCCTTTCTCCTTAGATTAGGAGATGGAATGTGTGTTACCCAGAAGGTGGGAGCAAAAGAACCTTACAGTGTGCAGATTACTAAATCAGGAGGGAAATTGTTAGGTTTAAAGATCTGAAGAGCCTATGCCTTGAGCTTAGGGACTGAAAGGGGGCAGTGGCAGGAGGTAAGGCTGGGGTGCAGGGCAGGCAGCAGGTCCTGTGGTACCCTGGGGACCAGACACTCTCATCGTAATTAGCCCATGATAGGTTACTGAGTTCATATCTTTTAAAAAGATACTTCTGGGGATCCCAAGATGGCCGAATAAGAGGCAGCTCTGGAAAGCAGCTCCCAGAGAGAGAGATGCAAAAGCCTAGTGTTCTCCACAATTCCAAAGGAAATACCAGGTTCATTTTGCAGGTCTAGTTGGACAGTGGGTATAAACAAAATAGGGCAAGTTGAGGCAAGGTGGGGCACTGCCCCACCGAGGAGGTGCGTGCAACTGACCAGGGGATGGGGGATCTCTGCCTCTGAGACTTCAGTTCAGTTACAGCACTTCACCCAAGCCCTCTACAACCCACAGAACAGGAGATCTTCACCGGGCTGAAAAGCCTCAGTGAGCTGCCTGAGTAGGGCAGAACAGCAACTTGGGCCGGCACTGGGGCTTTCAGCATAGATCTAGGAGGAAGCACTGGCTGAAGCTGAGAAAGCCAAAAAGCTGGCTGGATGGAGCCACCCGCCCACCAGAAAGAAGGGAAACTGAATGAAGGGAAACAGCCCAAATGGCAGGAGGGGTCTCCCCCATCCTCAGCACAAAGCCCAGCAGGCTAAGAAAAACCTCTCATTCCAGACTTATGCACCCAGAACATCAGTTAGAGAGGGAACAGGAATGATCGAGCTGGGTAGGGGGAAGGGAAGTCGCCATTTGCAGAAGCTGGCCTAATTTTCCTGAGTAAATAAAAGATACAGCAGCTCCACGGAATCTGCGACTGCCCAGCAGCGCCTTTGCAGGCAAGCAAAGGAAAGGCCGCCTCCCGAAGCCGCTACCTGAGATCAAAACTACATAAATCCAAGAGATGGGAAGAAGCCAGCGCAAGAAGAATAAAACCAGAACACCTCTCCCCCACCACGAGATCACACCTCCTAATCAGCAAGGGAACAAAGCAGGAAGGAGAACGAATTTGATGAATTGACAGAAGCGAGCTTCAGAAGATGGGTAATAACAGACTTCTCTGATTAAAGGAACATGTTCTATTGCAATGCAAAGAAACTAAAAATCTTGAAAAAAGGTTAGATGAAATGCTAATTAGAATAACCAGCTTAGAGTTGGGGGGAAATAGGGGAGGGACAGTGGGGGGTGGGAAGCTGGGGAGAGATAGCAAGGGGATAAATGCCAGATGTAGGTGATGGGGAGGAAGGCAGCAAATCACACTGCCACATGTGTTCCTATGCAACAATTTTGCATGTTCTTCACATGTACCCCAAAACCTAAAATGCAATAAAATAAATAAATGGGAAAAAATAAAAAAGAAAAACCTTACAATTATAAAAAAAAAAAAAAAAAAAAAGAATAACCAGCTTAGAGAAGAACATAAACAACTTGAAGGAGCTGAAAAACACAGCACAAGAACTTCATGAAGCATACACAAGTTTCAATAGCCAAATAGATCAAGCAGAAGAAAGAATATCAGAGATTGAAGATCAACTCAATGAAATAAAATGAGAAGGCAAGAAAAGAGGACAAAGAGTGAAAAGAAATGAACAAAGCCTTCAATAAATATAGGATTATGTGAAAAGACCTAATATACACGTGATTGGTGTACTGCAAGATAACTGGGAGAATGAATCCAGGCTGGAAAACACTCTTCAGGATATTATCCAGGAGAACTTCCCCAACCTAACAAGGCAGGCCAACATTCAAATACAGGAAATATAGAGAACACCACAATAATAATCCTCTAGAAAAGCAACCCCAAGGCACATAATCATCAGGTTCACCAGGGTTGAAACAAAGAAAAATATACTAAGGGCAGCCAGAGAGAAAGGTTGGGTCACCCACAAAGGGAAGCACATCAGACTCACAGCAGATCTCTTGGCAGAAACCCCACAAGCCATAAGAGAGTGGAGGCCGATATTCAACATCCTTAAAGAAAAGAACTTTCAACACAGAATTTCATATCCAGCCAAACTAAGCTTCATAAGTGATGGAGAAATGAAATCCTTTATGGACAAGCAATTGCTGAGATTTTGTCACTACCGGACCTGTCCTACAAGAGCTCCTGAAGGAAGCACTAAACACAGAAAGGAAAAACCAGTACCAGCCACTGCAAAAAAGAACCAAATGTTAAAGACCAACCATGCAATGAAGAAATTATGCCAACCAAAGGGCAAAACAACCAACCAGTAATAAAATGGCAGGATGAAATTCACGCATAACAATATTAACACTAAATGTAAACAGAGTAAATGCCCCAATCAAAAGACACAGACTAGCAAATTGGATAGAAAGCCAAGAACCATCAATGTGCTGTATTCAGGAGACCCATCTCATGTGCAAAGACACACATAGACTCAAAACAAAGGGATGGAAGAAGTTTTACCAAGCAAAGGGAGAGTGAAAAAAAAGCAGGGGTGGCAATCCTACTCTCTGATAAAACAGACTTTAAACTAACAAAAATCAAAAGAGACAAAGAAGGGCATTAAATAACAGTAAAAGGATCAATACAACAAGAAGAGCTAACTATTCTAAATATATATGCACCCAATACAGGAACACTCAGGTATGCAAAGAAAGTTCTTAATGACCTGCAAAGAGATTTAGACTCCCACACAATAATAGTGGGAGACTTTAACACTCCACTTTCAATATTAGACAGATCAATGAGACAGAAAATCAACAAGGAAATCCAGGACTTGAATGAAGATCTGGACCAAGCGAACTTAATAGACATCTACAGAACTCTTAACCCCAAATCCACAGATTATACATTCTTCTCAGCACTACATCACACTTACTCTAAAATTGACCACATAATTGGAAGTAAATCACTCCTCAGCAAATGCAAAAGAACAGAAATCATAACGAACAGTCTTTCAGACCACAGTTCAACCAAATTAGAACTCAGGATTAAGAAACTAACTCAAAACCACAAAACTTAATGGAAAATGAACAACTGGCTCCTGAGTATAGACTGGATAAACAATGAAATGAAGGCAGAAATAAAGATGTTCTTTGAAACCAATGAGAATGAAGACAAAACATACCAGAATATCTGGGACACATTTAAAGCAGTGTCTAGAGGGAAATTCATGGCAATAAATGCCCATATGAGGAACAAAGAAAGATCTAAAATTGACACCCTATCATCAAAATTGAAAGAGTTAGAGGAGCAAGATAAGAAAACTCAAAAGCTAGCAGAAGACAAGAAATAGCTAAGATCAGAGCAAAACTGAAGGAGATAGAGACATAAAACACCCTTCAAAAAATTAACAAATCTAGGAGCTGGTTTTTTGAAAAGGTCAACAAAATAGACTGCTAGCCAGACTAATAAAAAATAAAAGAAGAATCAAATAGATGTAATAAAAAACAATAAAGGGGACATCACCACTGATTCCACAGAAATACAAACTACCATCAGAATTGCTACAAACAACTATATGTACACATAGCAGTAAATCTGGAAGAGATGGATAAATTCCTGGACCCTTGCATTCTCCCAAGACTAAACCAGGAAGTAGTTGAAGCCCTGAATAGACCAATAACAAGGGCTGAAATTGAGGCAGCAATTAATAGCTTACCAACTAAAAAAAGTCCAGGTGCAGATGGGTTTACCAAATTCTACCAGACGTACAAAGAGGAGCTGGTACCATTCCTTCTGAATTTATTCCAAATAATACAAAAAGAGGGAATCCTCCCAAACTCATTTTATGAGACCAACATCATCTTAATACCTAAACCGGGCAGAGACACAACTAAAAAAGAAAACTTCAGGCCAATATCCATGATGAACATCGATGTAAAAATCTTCAATAAAATACTGGCAAACAGCAAATCAAAAAGCTTATTCATCATGACCAAGTAGGCTTCAACCCAGGGATGCAAGGCTGGTTGAACATACACAAGTCTATAAGTGTAATCCATTACATAAACAGAACCAAAGACAAAAACCACATGATTATCTCAATAGATGCAGAAAAGGCCTTCGACAAAATTCAACAGCCTTTTATGTTAAACACCCTCAATAAACTAGGTACTGATGGTACATGTCACAAAATAATAAAAGCTAATTACGACAAACCCACAGCCAATATCATACTGAATGGGCAAAAACTGGAAGCATTCCCTTTGAAATCTGGCATGACACAAAGATGCCCTCTGTCACCACTCCTATTCAATACAGTACTGGAAGTTCTAGCCAGAGCAATCAGTCAAGAAAAAGAAATAAAGGGTATTCAATTAGGAAAAGAGGAAGTGAAAGTGTCTCTATTTGCAGATGACATGAATGTATACTTAGAAGACCCCATTGTCTCAGCCCAAAATCTCCTGAAACTGGTAAGCAACTTCAGAAATGTCTCAGGATACAAAATCAATGTGCAGCAATCACAAGTATTTCTATACACTAATAAAAGACAAACAGAGAGCCAAATCAAAAGTGAACTCCCATTCACAGTTGCTACAAAGAGAATAAAATATCTAGGAATACAACTAGCAAAGGATGTAAAGGACCTCTTCAAGGAGAACTACAAACTACTGCTCAAAGAAATAAGAAAGGACACAAACAGATGGAAAAACATTCCATGCTCAAGGTTGGGAAGAATCAACATCATAAAAATGGCCATACTGCCAAAAGTAATTTATAGATTCAATGCTATCCCCATCAAGCTACCAATGACCTTCTTCACAGAACTGGAAAAAAAACATTTCAAACTTCATATGGAACCAAAGCTCACATAGCCAAAACAATTCTAAGCAAAAAGAACAGAGCTGGAGTCATCATGCTGCCTGACTTCAAACTATACTACAAGGCCACAGTAATCAAAACAGCATGGTACTGGTACTAAAACAGAGACATAGACCAGTGGAACAGAATAGAGGCCTCCGAAGCAACACCGCACATCTACATCATCTGATCTTTGACAAACTTGAGAGAAACAACTAATGGGGAAAGGATTCCCTGTTTAATAAATGGTGTTGGGAAAACTGGCTAGCAATGTGCAGAAAGCAGAAATTGGACCCCATCCTGACACCTTACACTAAAATTAACTCCAGATGGATTAAAGATCTGAGATCTAACACCATAAAAACCCTAGAAGAAAACCTAGATAAAACCATTCAGGGCATAGGCATAGGCAAGGACTTCATGGCTAAAACACCAAAAGCAATGGCAGCAAAAGCCAAAATAGACAAATGAATGGGCAAAGGATATGAACAGACACTTTACAAAAGAAGACATTGATGAGGCCAACAAACATATAAAAAAAATGCTCATCATCACTGGCCATTAGAGAAATGCAAATCAAAACCACATTGAGATACCATCTCACACCAGTTAGAATGGTGATCATTAAAAATCTGGAGACAACAGATGCTTGAGAGGATGTGGAGAAATAGGAACACTTTTACACTATTGGTGATAGTGCAAATTAGTGTAACCATTGTGGAAGACAGTGTGGCAATTCCTCAAGGACCTAGAAATAGAAATACCATTTGACCCAGCAATCCCATTACTGGATATATACCCAAAGAATTATAAATTGTTCTATTATAAAGACATATGCACATGTATGTTCATTGCAGCACTGTTTGCAATAGAAAAGACCTGGAACCAACCCAAATTTCCATCAACAATAAAGTGGATAAAGAAAATGTGGCACATACACACCACAGAATACTATGCAGCCATAAAATGATTAGTTTGTGTCCTTCATAGGGACATGGATGAATCTGGAAACCATCATTCTCAGCAAACTGACACAAGAACAGAAAACCAAACACTGCATGTTGTCACTCATAGGCGGGTGTTGAACAATTAGAGCACGTGGACACAGGGAGGGGAGTGTCACACACTGGGGTCTATTGGGGAGGGGTAGGGAAGGGATAAGGAGGGGTGGGGAGTGTGAGGAGGGTTAACGAGGGGGGAAATACCAGATATAGGTGATGGGGGCATGAAGGCAGCAAACCACCTTGCCATGTATGTACCTAAGCAACAATCCTGCATGATCTGCACATGTACCCCAGAACCTAAAGTACAATTTAAAAAAAAAAAAAGATACTTCTGATGCTCCTGCAGAAGCATAGGTTATTTTTCACTGCTGTCTTTAGGGATAACAATGCATGGAAAATGTTTAATAGTGAAATAGCAAAAATAACAACAAGTCCATACTTTATACTAACTTTTTTCATTGTGTAGTAATTTACATGCCTTTGCTCAAAGAGAGAAAAAAAATTAAACAATATTGAAATTTTAGAGAAAAAAATTATCATTAAAAGTGTTTCACAAAAATACTTTGAAATAATTGTGTTATGTTCTTCCTAGCTTGTTGATTAAACTCTCTTCTATCATGAAGAACATTTAGTGGGCCAAGGAACATAGAATGTAGTTTTGTGTTCTTCCTATTCTTGTGAATTTTTACATCTACCTACTGTATTGACCCTGTGAAGGGTGGAGGACATGCCCTAAACAACTTAGCAAATTACATGAACCCTAGCATTGGATAAAAGAAGGTGCCCTGATAACTAAGGGCTAAATGGAAAACTCTTTCAAAATAAAGAACACTCTTCCTATTTAAAACTAATTTCCTAGTCATATATACTTTCTTCTTAATTAACTATGATTAGGATAAAAGGTTATAATCTTCCTAACAAGGGGAATTTAAAAATCATGTGCCTTGAATATTTTGTTAGTTTTTCAAGTCAAGTGAAGCTTGTAGAATTCAGTTTTTTATGTTACATTAAATTGATCTTGAAGTTTAAAAAAAATTTACCTTCAGTTTCTTTCTGATTATTTAATCTTGTTTAATAATTAGAAATTCATAGTGATATGTCACATAAAAAGGGAAAAATCCATTTGATGGTTATTAATTAGAAACTTCATTTTGTTTTTAAAAACATATGGTGTCTCTTCTTTTCATCATTTTGTGTGTATCTTCTTTAATTTATAGTGTAATATGTAAATACATATAAAACACATTTATTTTTTCTGCTTATTCTCTTTTCCAGGCATGTTTTTCTGTTGAGCTGGACATTTATGACACGCGTCAATAAGAGCTAAAAGGATGTCTTTATTAAACAGCTATATGTGCAAATCTTAATAAAAATGATCATTTATGGAGGGCTTGAACATTGCAGACTTGCCTACAGTTTCTGAGGTGGGTATTGCTATCCCGATTTTACATAAGAGTAAACTCAGCTCAGAGGGATTGAGTTCATCAAGGTCCCACAGCTAGTAAACAAAGAGGTCTGAATCCAACAATCTGACATGAAATATTGTGACATTGAAGTTACACAACACACATACACACACCTACATACGTGTACATCCCACAAACACTGAAGTTAGAGTCATTCTTGGTCATAGAAATAATACATTCAAAAAAATTCATTCTTGCAATTATTTTCTAACCTTATGCTTAATGTACTGAATTAGGGTGAAAAAAGAACATGGAAATTCTTTTCATAGTTAGCTTTTGATTTGTGCCCTCTGACAATTATTAGATTTTTTTTTTTTTTTTACTAACAGAGTGTTTAGTTGAAGATAGCATTCTTCATTTGGTTATTGGTGCTTGGGAGGCATTTAAAATTAATCAGAAGGCATTTAAAAAAAAAAAAAAGTACTTCATTTTGTTTCTGACATCCAAGGGCTTTGCCCGGCTGTAACTATTTTTAAGAAATGAAGGGCATGAGTACATTATTTGTTCCTTTTGCCAGCCATGCATCTTAATAACAGTGAATATCTATGTACATCATATACAATATAACAAGGCTTTTGATTAACTGTTATACTCATCTACATATGAATTTGTACAATTTAGTCACAGAAAACTCACTGTACAAAAGTTTATGTGCTTTATTCTATGTAAGTTAGAGCCAGGTGCAGTGGCTCAAGCCTGTAATCTCAGTGTTTTGGGAGGCTGAGACGGGGGATTGTTTGAACACAGGAGTTTGAGACCAGCCTGGCCAACATGGCAAAACCCTGCCTCTACAACAACAACAACAACAAAAATAAGTTGAGCATGGTGGCATGTTCCTATAGCACCAGCTACTTGGGAGCCTGAGGTGGGAGGATTGTTTGAGCCCAGGAGGTTGAGGCTACAGTGAGCCATAATCCCACAACTGTGTTCCAGTTTGGGTGACAGGGCAAGACCCTGTCGCATAAAAAAAAAAAAGAAGTTAGACAGTGACTGTTATTACATTATATTTTGCATTATTATATACAGTATGCATGAATTCCCATACATTCATCTTAATTCAGTCACTTTATTTTTGGTTTACTTCTTTTCTTCACCCCTAAGTACATTTTAGTTTGGCATATTTTAGCTTGGGCATTTAGGTTTATGCTTCTTGTGTCTCTTGTGTTGCATGTATTTATGAACTCAGAAAAAATTTATTAAAATATAATTCCTTTATGAAAGAGGGTGGAATTGAATTTCAAGTGTGAAGAGATCTTAATAATGAGGCATTTAGGATATAAAACTCTGAAGACATATTTTCAAAAAATACCTAAAAATATATTTTTGAAATGGTTGTACTTAGGGATCATTAATTATAACATAAATAAACTGGAGGAAAACTTAGAAATTATTTTACTTCCCATCCTCACGTTTTACGGCCAAAATAATTGCCTTTGGAATTTAACAGCCAATAACCTTAATGTCTTTTTTTTTTTTTTGAGACTGAGTCTCATGCTGTCTCCCAGCCTGGAGTGCAGTGGGGTGATCTCGGCTTGCTGCAACCTCCACCTCCAGGGTTCAAGCAGCTCTCCTGCCTCAACTACCCAAGTAACTAGGACTAGAGTTGCAAACCACCATGCCTGGCTAATTTTTGTATTTTTAGTAGAGATGAGGTTTTGTCATATTGGCTTGGGTGATCTCAAACTCCTGACCTCAAGTGTTCTGCCCCCTCGGCCTTCCTAAATGATGGCATTACAGATGTGAGCCACTGCACCCAGCTTAATAATCTTAATGTCTGTCCCTTTTACTCTTAGAAACTGAACTTAGCACAACCACGTCCCTCACGACAACCATGGCCCACACCGCAGCCACACCCCCCCACTAACAGCCACACCCTTCACTATAGCCAGGCCCCACATATTGCCACATCCTCTTACTAACGGCCATGCCCTTCACCACACCACATGCCATACTACAGCCACATCCTCTGACAGCCACACCTCTTACCGTCAGCCATGCCCTCTTACAGGTTCACATCCCACACTGTCAGCCATGCCCCTCACTCTCAGCCACGCCCCTCACCAGCTACGCCTTCTCATTGAAAGCCACACCCGGTAGTAAACCACACCGCTCCCCAGCCACGCCCCTAACCACACCCACAAGTCACAATATAGCCACACCCCCTCACTAATAGCCATACCCCTTACCAAGCTTTCACTACTCACTATGGCCACACCTTTCATGGTAGCCACGCTCCATAGCATAGCACGCCCCTTACCAAGCCACACTCCTTGCCAACAACCATGAACCCGTTTGAGCGGTCTTTCAGCACCGGCATTGTCATACTTCCCTGCCTTTGTTCATGCTACTTTCTTCATCAGACATACCGACCTTTCCCATCCATTCTTTAACCTCTACCAGCCTATGCACCTTGCCTCCAGTGTTCCTTCTCGGAAGCCTATTTAGGCTCCTGAAGCTGAGTTAGTCCTATACTTCTACAGCACCCCGGAGATGTCAGCATGACAGCAACACATTTAAGTAATGCTCCAGGTATTTTTTTCATTCCTAGACTAGAGGCCCTTCAGAATGAGAACCGTGATCTCTAGTTTTGCTCTTTCCACTTGCCACAGCACTTATCATCTGGTAGGTGCTAACTCAGGAGGTGACCTGATCACAGGTGACTAGTAAGAGGCATCCTCTAGCTCGGTATTGTTTCACAAACTGCACAGCTTCCCTAGTGGGCTTAAGGGGATTTTGCTCCACTTTCTGACCTAATTGTCCTCGGCTTGTCATCACAAGGGAGAAGGAGAAGAAGGAGAAGCTGCTACCTATAAATGTTTCTGTTGCTTCCTCATTCTCTAGAATATGATGGCCTAAGGCATCGAGGCTAAATCAGTCTTACGACTTTGAGCAAATTTGCTGCCCTCCTTCTTTTCAATATGTGACCAATTTTCTAATTCATTTCCCCCAAATTTGTCTTTGTGTGTTATTTTCTACCTAAATTATACGTATGATACATTCTATTAATATTCTCTGCAGCTAAACCTACAGAGTACATATCACTTCACTGATCCTCTGGAAGAAGACGTTGCTAGAAAATAGAGCTCAATTATTCTAAGGTGAAAGGAATTTCATGATAAGGGATTTTACCTTTAGCAGGGCTCATGCTCGTCTTATTTTATTTTCTTGAAAAACTAAGAGTCTGAGTCTCTAAGAATTGTACATTAATGATGTCTTTCTGTGCTTTGGGAAAACAATTCTTATGAGAAAATACAGGGCATTCTTCAAGGAGATTAGATAGGCCAGGAGCATGTTGACCTGGTATTTTCTTAATACCTCTAGGATTTTAAGGCACAAATCTGAGAAATCTTTATTCATCCAGCCATGCATTTGAATGCTATTTACCAAGCATGCAAACTGGGATTAACAAATATTCCTCACATGCATAACATATCTATTTATTTGGCAGTCACATTTTATATACCATGTGCCCAATATCCTATTAAGTAGGCAAGATTTTAGATGACATATAGTTTAACTTGGAGTAATTATAATAGGAATAAATAGTGTTTCTACATGACCCAAAGATGGGTCATGTATGTAAGAAGATTTATGATGCCAAGCTTTGTGGTAGATGCTGGGTTTGCTAAAATGACTAAATATATTCTCTCTTGAGGAGCTCAGTACCAGGCTTACCCTTCCAAATGATTGCATATTCTGCCAGTCAAGTCACTGAATCTCTGCTGAGTGCTGTCCATTTGAATTAGGACCCAGATCCCTTCTCTACCCCTTTCTTCCCTGCTCTGTGCCTCACAGGTCAACTGCCGTAGAATCTTTAATATGATCTCCCCTGACTTTAGTTGAACATGGCCAAGGAGAAGGACCAGCAGTGGACACGGGGTGGGAGAGAGTTCTTGATGTTAATGACCGCATTTCTCCCTGTTGCGTTTGTGGTTCTGGTGGTGACATATTCCTCTAAGGCCATGGTTCCACTCAGTGGCCGTTTTTCTTAGGCTCCTCATCTCATCAGGCTCCAGAATTATGACACACTGTCCCCACGTCTGTCTTTAGTCCCAGGGCTAAAATGGTTTTTCCTGTGACTGTTGCCTCACTGGCCCTTGGTGACTCTTTTAATCTTTATTTCATTCAGTTGAACCATTTTAGTGTGCTGTCGATTTCACTCTTGGTGGGACCTGCTGGTAAACAAGACATTGAGTGCTGAAAGAGGCTTTTCAACTACAGTCATCTAGTTTTACCTCCTGTATTAGTTTCTTGAAATTATTATAAAAAAATTTCCCAAATTTGGCTGCTTAAAACAAGAACAATTTATTCTCTCACAGTACTGAAGGCAAAAAATTAAAAGTCACCATATAAGCAGGGCCATACTTCCTGTGAAGACTCTTGGACAGAATCTTCCCCTGCTCTTTTTAGCTTCTGGTGGCTTCTAGTATTCCTTAGCATTTTCTACCTCATTGCTCCCTCAGCCTGTGTTTTGTTCTCATACACATGACTCATGAGGGCTCACCAAATGCCTCCATTCTAACTGTCATGGAGGAGAAAGAGTGCCAAGAAGGGCACACTTCCAAGAATTCCTGTATGTCACTTCTGATTACATGTAGTTAGAGCTTTATTATATGGTCCCATATTCCTGCACAGGAAGCTGGGAATAGAGGGCTTATTTTGAACAGTCATGTGTTCAGCTAAAGGTCAGAATTTACTTCCTATTTAATGGAAAATAAACAACAGGTTTTAGGAATAATTAGCATACTATTTCACCCTCTGCAAAACCTTAAGTACCAATTGCTTAAGCTTATCTCCTTTACACCTTTTGAAGATCTGCAGAATTTTCTGCAAAATTTGTAAGTAACTCATTAAAGATGCTTTTTAAGTATTTTCTGTGCTTTCATAACCTCATCTGAAAAGTCGTTAACTCTTATTGCATGACTACCATGTGCCAAACATTCATCCAACCACCATATTTTAACTGGGTACCTATTATGTACCACTACTGGAAATGTATCAGTGATGAAGACAGCTGAAGTCCTTATCCTTTGGAGGGAAACATAGCTCCAATGGGGCAGAAAAATAATCATAAGTCATTTATTAATTAATGACATTAATCAATAAATTAATTCATTTATTAATTAAATAATCATATTAATTCATTTATTAAAGACATAAAGAAATGAATTAAATCAATTTATATACTTATACATGTTAATAAAAAAAATGGAGTATGATACAGAGAATGACTTCGGAGTGGAGAGTTTACTTTGATAAAAGAAATATACTACCTTGAAGCTTATAAGCAGTTGCGCAAGAAATATTTTTTTCCTATTTTTATGCTCAAAATAACAATAGCGTTTATTATTTTCTCATTTTACAGGTAAAAAAAAAATTGCCCAAGGTCATATATCTTGTAAATTCAGCCTTGCTGAGTTTAAGGACTAAGTCTGGGCCCAGGGTTCTCTTTCCTTTCCTCTATTCTGCATTTCTTCAAATAAGTCTTCTCTAGGGTTATTTCCATTTCACTTTGTGAAATATATAGTTAGGCAATTTTTAAGATGAAGGAAGAAGCTAATGATTTCATCCAACTCTGTAATTTTCATGCTGCATCAGGCTGAACTGTAAAGCCAGTTGAGAATATGTAGAAGCCGCTTAGAAGAGAGCACGTGAGAGAGTGATGGGGGCTTACAGACCATCGAGGCTCAGTTAGAAGGTCACCGGGCATTGTTCGTAGAGAAAAAAAAAAGACCCAAGGGGGCATGAGAGCAGTCTCCAAATATAAGGATTCAGTTTTTGCCAAAGATCAATACATTTTTACCTTCCCCTATCATATTTCTGTCCTTAACTGATGAGGAGAGCTTTGAGAACTAAGTCAACCATTTCTTTGTAATACTTTGATTGTTGCATTTCTAGAGTTATTTGTCTCTAAAGGTAGTATGCTGGGAATCACATAATATTCTTGTTAAAAATATAGATTCCTGCTGGGCGTGGTGGCTCACGCCTGTAATCCCAGCACTTTTGGAGGCTAAGGTGGGAGGATCACAAGTCAAGGTCAAGAGATGGAGACCATCCTGGCCAACATGGTGAAACCCCATCTCTACTAAAAACACAAAAATTAGCCAGGTGTGGTGGCGTGCGTCTGTAATCCCAGACACTTGGGAGGCTGAGGCAGGAGAATCTCTTGAACCCAGGAGGCAGAGGTTGCAGTGAGCTGAGATAGCACCACTGTACTCCAGCCTCGTGACAGAGCAAGACTCTGTCTCAAAAAAAAATACATATATATATATATATATATATATTTTAAGTGCTATATTACATGTAAGTGCTATTGAACAGTACTAACACATCTACCAATAAAACCTGTTTAATATATATACATATATATTCCTGTGCATCTCTCTAGAGACAGGATATATTTTGAAAAAAAAATAACCCTGGCAATTTTTTATACACATTAAATTTTGAGGAGCACTATTTTGCCAAAGACTATTGAATAGAAATGAGCCAGGTTAGCTGCTACACATGGTGATAAAATGGCCAGAAGATTTAAGATAATCTTGGGCAAGTCCCTCAACTGTGGGTTTCCCCATATAGAAATGAGCTCATGAGGACCCACAAGAGCCTTGCTGTGCATCTGTAATTCTAGATACTGAGACAGAGTGCAGACATAAAGTCACATGTGAAAGAAACTAGGAAGAATGAGTTATGACTGGTTATATATCTGCAGAGAAATCAGGAAAAGCTACATTGAGTTGTTAAAAGGTTTTTATTGGTACATGTCTTAGTACTGTTTAATAGCAATTTAATGAAAGTAAATCACTCTAATGAATGCTCCAGTTTTTATGTTTATATTTTACTAATTTATCAGTGTGTTATCAATTCAGATTAATTACCTATCACAATCCTACATCATTTCAGAAACTTTAGAATACATTTTCTTTTCAAAAAAATATTTAAGTCTATGCCAACAAACCGTTCAGATTTTTCTCATATATTAGGAAAACAAATGAGCAAAGAGGAAGACGACAGATTGCAACATGTAATTTAATCTCATGATACTGATGATATCATAAACATTACAATCTACAGATTGAATTACAACTTTGTGATCAGTCTCTCTCCCTATCTATTATCCACTGCTGAATATATGATGGCAGAGGAATCTAAATCAGAAATGCACCCAGAAACAAGATTAACAAATGAATGCAAACTACTCCTGAAATTTCCCTAAACAAAACCACCATTTACTGGTAAAATATATGAATTTAGGACTTTTTGTGTTAACATTGGAGCTAAAGCCATCCAGTTTTCTTCTTGAAGACAAAGAATTTTAGAACTGGCTCTTGTAGACTTACTGGCTTAATGACATGATGTCTACACTTGAAATGCTGTGAAGCTCTAAAACGAACACTCAGCACTTTGATTAAAGAGAATTTTGCCATCTGGCATATTTTGTTGCCACATAGACCTAAGACATTAGAAATCAGTGATTTTTTTGTTTGGCAGCTTGATTCAAAATAAGATATTATCTTTGAATCATGGTTTATAAGTTGTTAAATGTTGTTAAATGCTTTGGTTTACTCCAATACTGTAAGGAAGAAATTAGGAAATGTTAGTATGGACACTAACAGATTGGAATATCGGACTGAAGAGACTGAACTCTATAAGGACACATAGCTAGACAGAGGAGTGTAAGGTCCCGATCTAGGACTCAGGTTCCTTCCGAAGGTATCTGAGTGCCTTATTTAGTGCATCATCCCGTATCTCATAAACACTGGAGAATTATTCTTTGAAAATTTGCTTGCATCGTATATTTGTAATTATAGATGCATGTGCTTTTAAAATACAGCAATTTCTCAAAATGAAACGTATTCCTTAGTATTTTATAAAGCACTGTTAAAATTGAAATTATACATACTTTTGTAGTGACCCTTAAACTTTTTAGTGAGAAGAAATCAAATCAGTGTTATTGTTGAAAGTAATTACTTATTAAGTAAAAGAAATCCAGAGTTGAAAGAGAACATAAGAACCACGTTTATTATTTATGCTCCAATTCCATTACTGGCTTGGAAACTATCTGGAGAGAGAAAGATAAATACATTTGCAGAGGGTTTACCTCCCAGATTCCAATTTTTTTTTTCCTTATTAAAAACTACTACCAAATGTAGTGCTAAGGCTTTTAAAAAATGTACCAGGCATTGTTGACAAAACATTACATAATAATACTCTGGAATATGATATGGAAGGTAAAGGTATTTAATTAAAGGGATTGATAGTTCAATGGGCCCTGCTGAATAAATATTATAATAATCAAAATTAATATCTAGTTAAAATTTATCTGTATTTTTCATGCGCCAGGCACTATTTAAAATACCTTATATTTTAACTTATTTAATACATCAACCATATGAGATGAGTTCTCATATTATCTCAGGTTACAGAGGAAGAAAATAAGTGCAGATAAATCAAGTAACTTGCTCATGGTCACACAGCTAGCCATTTTGGAGCTGTGATTTAAAAGCAGTAAATCTGTCTCTAGAACCCATGAACCTATTCACAAGCTGAGATTAATCTCCCTTCTTCCATATGAATTTGCAAATTGAATGTATAAATACTCAGGGCCATGGTAGATATTTTCTGAATATTCCAAAAGATATGCTTTCAGTCTTGAATTCTGTCTAAGTAGTCACATTTTATTAATCAATGTTGTCCAGAGAAACAGAACCAATAGGATGGATATCTATCTATCTATTGACATATTTATTTTACTTTAAGGAACTGGCTCATGAGATTTTGAAGGAGGCAAGTTTGAAGTCTGTAGTAAGCCAGAAGGCTGAAAATTCTGGCTTACTGGAATTTTTATGGAAATAACAACTAACCTATAGATCACTTTGGTCAAAAGTGACATCTTTACTATTGCAACACATGCAATCTATTAATTTGGTACATCTCTATTTATTTAGATCTTTGATTTATTTTCATCAGTGTTTCATAATTTGCAGCATATAGGTACTCTACATATTTTGTTAAGTGTTATCTGAATTAATTGTCATTGAACAATTTTAAATGTTTTTTAATTGATTTCTGCATGATCATTGTTAATATATAATAATTCGGTAGATTTTTATGTATTCCTGTATCCTGCAACTTGCTGAACTGACTAATTAGATCCAAAAGTTGTTTGTTGAACACCTTGAGATTTGCTACATAGATAATCATATAATCCGAAAACAGAATGTTTTATTTCTTCATTTTCATTCTTTATGTCTTTTATTTCTTTTGCTTGCTTTATTGCACTAGTTAGAACTTCCAGATAACTGGAATTAGATTACTGAGAGCAGACATTCTTGCCATGTTCTCAATCTTAGTGGGGGTGACTGATTATTTAGTACAACGCCAACTGCAGGATTTCTGCATATGAGTTCTATCAAGTTGCAGTAATTTCCCTCTGTTCCTATTTTTTTTCTGAGATTTTGCACATACGTAGGTATGTGCCGATACCTTGCCAGATAGTTCCAACATTCAATTCATCTCAGTGTTGTCAATTGATTGTCTTTTCTCATGAGGTTTTGATTTCTTCTTGGTTTTTGATTTTTGATTGTATTCTGGCCATTTTGTCTATTATGGTAGGAGAATGAGTCCTGCTTAAATACTTAGTAAGAAGCCCCACTGTTTATGTTTAGCATGCATTTCCTAGTCTACTTTTGTGGGCTGTATTCAAATGATGGTTTAATTTTCAGATGCCTTGCAGTATTATTTTTGTTTGCTCAATTTATTTGTTGCTGGTTTGGTTTCCACTGGTCCCCGTTACTGTTGCCTGAATGGGCAGGGTTTCTCCAGGCCACCTGCTTCCTCTCAGTGGAGGAAAGGAGTCTCAAACCATGAGCGTGAAGAGACTACCTTGGTTCATGCCTGTTGTGGTGAGATATTTCTGCCTTTGATAGAAAGCACTTTCCAGGCAGGTCACTTGCAGGATTGGGATCTCCTGTATCAGAGCTCACCAGCCACCCATGTCTCTGGGGAAAAGTCTCAGGTCTGTGGGAACAAAGAGGCTTCTTTGGCTGGGCCACATTTTATGGTGAACTCTCTTTGGGCACTGCTCACAAGTCACCCTGTTTTTCTGCGCCAGAATGGGAGTCAAAAACACACAGAGATAAAGAGAATTTCCTAGTGTTTTGATTTTCTCTTGTTGCCTTTACAAATAACCATAAACTGAGTGGGTTAGGAAACTCGAATTTATTATTTGATAGTTCTGAGGGTAAGAATCTCTCACATATCTCAGTGGATTAAGATCAAGCTTGACAGGGCTGCATTCTTGTAGGCTTTGCGTCCCATTCATTTTGTTGCCTGTTGCAACTTCTAGAGGCCATGTGTATTCCTGGTCTCATGGCCTCTTCCCCATCTTTAAAACTACCAATGTCAGGTCAGGCTCGTTTCAGATTGCATCGCTCCAACCTACCCTTCTGCTTTCATTTCCGCTGTTAAGAAACCATGTGATAATATTGGTTTTACCTAGACAATCCAGGGTAATCTCTTATTCCAAATGTCATCACATCTGCAAAGTCCCTTTTTCCTCACAAAATGACAGACTCACAAGCTATAGCGATTAGGATATGGACACTGGACCAAGTCACTTGTGGCATAGTCCCTTTCACCAGCAAGCCCAGTTTCTCCGGTGTCTGTAGGTGAAAACCAGGGATGGAATCCTTAGGGACAAGGAGGCTTCCTGAGTTGGATACCTGTTGTGGTGGAATGCCTCTAGACTGTGCCACCTTGTCACCTGATGTGTCAGAGAGGAGCCTCCAGAGAAGGGGGGCCTGTGTGGAGAGAAAGTTCTCCTCCTAGTCACTTTTTAATTTTGATACTAGACACGGTGCTAATTTTCTTTAATTTTCGTGTCTTTATGTTCATAATTGACAAATAAAAATGTATACATTTGAGGTGTGCAATGGGATGATTTGATGTACACCGTGAAGTGATTGCCACAGTCAAGGTCATAAAACAATCCATCACCTGGCCCCTAATTAGCAGGGTTTCCTATGGTTCCCCCTGCCAGTGGTGCTGGGCTCAACTGGTGTGTTAAAGGAAGACCCATCTCATCCAAGGAAAGAATAAGGTTCCCTGAGATGCCTCTGTTGCTGTGTTGGAGGTGGGAAGGTATGAAGTCTGGCTGCCTTGTCTGTTAGCTGGGGTCACCTACGATGCCTTGCTACTGTGGTGATCCTCCACTCTGGAGCCCCTAACTAGCTCCTCTTTCCTTTAATATATTTCAGAGACCTCTTTTGGTTTCCTCTTTTGCTATTTCCAAGGTTTGCATTTATCCTTAGGAGGATAGCAGGGAGAGACAAGTCTAGTTCATCTTGTCTGCACAAGAAGTCATCTGTTCCATTTCTTATATTTCAAAGTTCTCTGAGTGACATGGTTAAAACCCATCTTCTTGAAACTAAGTGCACCTTTATTTTTGTAAAAATTAGATTTATCCACCTTATCACAATTATTAACTGAATTTATTGGCTAATCAGTAGTTTTCTATTTCATTTTCCTTTCATAGACTCACCTAGGGTACAATTGAACAACACAGCAATAAGTCACCTGTGTCAAAGCTTAAAATATTTACTCATAAAGTGTGTGTCTCACAGTGCAAGTAAACCTAAACCTAGTTAGTTGAGTTAAACTATTATATTAAAGTTTGTCTTTTTATTTTTGACCTTTACATATCTTTATCTGTTTTATATGCCCATTTCTTCTTCCATATAACTGTCCAAAAGATTAAAATTGCATCCTATGGTTCATTAAACTATACATTAGCATTCCTGAGGTTCAGAATTAAAGTGACATGATTATGAATAAAATGATTGAAGCATAATTATGGTATAATTACCAAACGATTAAAATAGTTAACCTAGATGGTTGTATCAATAAACATAACTTTTTTTTTCTAATTTTTATTAAAGAGTCAAATTATAAATATACTTCATGTTTTAAAAAACTACTCTGGTTTTAACTCATTTTTATTAGAAAATTATAATGACTTCATTTTAATCTTGAGGTAAATGCACATCTTAAGTATAAAATGGGGATAAAAGACAGTTTGCATGAATTATGATGCTAGATGTCATTACTGATGCACTTGTCCAAGGAGTATAAAGCACACTCTGAAAGCCTCCAACTGTTTTCCACTCGATGGCTCATTCATTATTCACTTTCTGCCTCTATAAAATTAGCCAGTGGACCCTTTACAGGGAAGGATGGCTATTCCTAATGAAACTTCTAATTTCATTCTAGTCTAGTCAAACACATTCTGTAGTGTTATATTAGTAATGCCCAATTAGCAAGGCCTAGGGTAGAAAATAGAAAAAAAAATTGGCAAATGCAATTCACTTCTAGAAGTCATTTAATCTCACTCATCGACAGCTTTGCTCATCTTTACTAAAATAGCAAAGTGGAAGTTTTGAGAAAAAGAAAAATGAGTCAGTAGGTCACGGTTCCTAGACACACAGTTTCGGAGCCAATGTATTTTACTGAAGGCATTCTAAGGACAATGACTTGTCCCAAAGCAGAACCTTGTTCAAAGCAGGAATCCAATAAAAGTTCATTCCGTGAATGGGTTAAATAATATGATACTCTGAATTTTCTATGCAAAACTTATAGGTGTTAATATGTTGTCATAATTATTAAATGATTCACCACATACACCCTCCATTGTGTGACAGACACTGCCAGGGTGCCGCAAATCCCTAATTCATTCTTGATACTCTCTCTCAAGCACTCCAGGGATAAAGTGAGATTTGCTGAGATGTAATCACCTTTGGGTGGGTGTGACTGGGACACAGCTTAAATGTACCTAGGGTCTCAGTATATTCTGCATCTTGACCTGTGTGCCAATTACCTGGGCATTTTACAGGGCTAAAATTTATTGAGTTATACAATTATGTAATTTTTCTGTATGCATCTTATCTTAAAAGCTTTTTTACATTGGATTTGTGAATTGACTTTCATAAACACAGCATGTTTGGTTTGAGGGCCAAAGTACAAGCTGTAGAGGACTAATAAACATCCAAGGCTGCCTGTCAATTAAAATATAGGAAGCCCAGTTAAATTGGGCTAAAAAGCAACATTTTCTTTTCTGTAAGTATGCTGCAAATGTTTCATGAACATACGTATAAACTTATAATAAAAAGTATTTAACTAAGTGTCTTACAGATCCTGTAAATTTTGTTTGCTAAGTCAGTCAATCATAACTGGAAGTAATCCACAATGACTGTAAATCAGCAATAAATATTGCACTTTTTACAGTTATATACTATTTGCCACCTATCTTTAAACAGCTTACATTTTTCTTATAATACTGGGAGGCTGTTATAAATCTATTCTAGCTAGAGAAATTTGCAAGACATATTTTTAATTCCAAAGGAAAGATCACCAGGCTTGGTTTTCAAGAATTAACCGGGAAAATTAAGCAGGTTTGAAAGAATAAATTTTTCCCAACAACTGCCTTAATTAACATTGTGCACCTTTTTAAAATCAAATAATAGCAGTTTAAACCTATTATAAATAATGTGTTAATTTTACAGGTAGCTTTTACTGTTTCCCTGCAGTTCACTGTGGTCATTCTACTTATTGTTGACTTTCTACATTTATGAAATACACATTGTTTTTGCTTTTGGGCTCATTCTAAAAATCTTTGCTGTACATTGGGCAGAAAACTTAGGACAACCTGAAGAACTCACTCATTCTATCATTGGCTCCTGCTGTAGAATTCTTATGCCTAGAATTGCCATGTGGAATAATTTACTTTGTATAGGCAACTGGTGAAAAGCTTAGTGAATTAACTAAAATAATTTTACTTTTGTTTCAAATATACAGAGGCTGCATATGTCTTCTAGCAATTCTGCAAGGTTTTTTTTTTTTTTTTTTTTTTCTGACAGAGTCTATGAGCCACCTTAAAGCACTAACAGATAAAGTCATTTTACTATGATTGCAATGAAATGACTCAAGTCACTCCTCATTTTTTAGAAATAAGTCTATTTTCTTTAATGTTGTACAAAAAGTATGAGTAGAACCAAAAGTAAATAAACATCACATTTGTTTACACTACCATCTAGTTCTTTATACTAACTTTATCATTTAGACAATAGAAAGTAGGCAGCAATTTAGGGATTGGGAAAGAGACAAACCAAAGAAACTATTCATTCTTCTACACTGTGTGTATCTGCGCTCACAGAATCGGCCCCTTTCACTTCTCCACTGTGCAGGGATTCATTTGTAAATGAAACTGGACCTGCTCAACAGCTGAGGGAAGCTGGAAATGATGGGCCCATATCTTGGTGTATCGTCATAGAATTCAAACAATGGCTTATCTACCGGCTTGTACTTTTCGGGGACTCCAAACAAGGCTTTTTCTTGAAGTTGAACAAAAAACAACTCCCTGTGTCCCGTATACTTTGTAATACGTGCAGGAACATAGGGATACTGAGGAGGTTCAAAATGCCCTCTCCATCAGTTACCAATGCAGCCATCAATCACACAGTCTTCAGAGCTCCATCCTGATGACACAGCGTCTCTGTCATTAAGCGTTTTACTCCTTTGACTTTATCTTCTCCTGGGTAAAGTTGGCGACCAGGTGATCTGAAGAAAGTTGATCCCAGCTGTAGCAGTATCACATGGGGTAGCCAGTGGTTCATGTCCAAGCAGAACCCTTTCTACCATCCTCTTCCTTGTAATTTTATCAGCTCCTTCCCTCGTGCACTAAAATCTGCCTGCAACAGAGCTGTCCATTACACAGAGGGGTTCTTTTGTACCAAAAGTAATCATTGGTAAGCGGCTGCAACTTGATAGTGTGTTCCAGGGTGAGGGGCTGGGTCTGCTGGATGTACTTCTTGCCCAGTGATTGACCCCCCTGGGGCCAGCCAGTCTGTGAGCAAGTGGGTGGTGCCATAGACAAGCTGGTGAACTCAGCTCTGGAGGACAGCAGGAAGGGGAGGCAGGGCGCAAGATTAAGTTATCTGCAACCTACTCAGCAGCCACTGCCTGCCGTTAACAGGAGACCATGATAGAAGGCCAAAGCTGTTCCTAATAATAAATTTCATATTAACTAAAGGAGAACCGGCAAAACTGGAAAAAATTACTCTGTTAACTATGTGTTTAAACTTAGCTAATACATATTAGAATTGGTATTATTATTTGCTACTATACATTCAATAAATATTCTGGACATTCTTTTACAGTCTTTCATTTTTTCTTCTTAATTTTTTTCTTCTCAATTTATTTTCAATTGACAAAAATTATATATATATATATATATACACACACACACACGCTTATCATGTACAATATGATGTTTTGAAACATGGATACATGATGGAATGGCAAAATCAAGCTAATTGACATATATATTACCTCACTAATATTTTGTGGTGAAAACACTTAAAATCTGCTCTCTTAGCAATTTTAAAGAATACATTGTTATTCATTATTGTCAGTATGTTGTACCACAGATCTCTTGACCTTATTTCTCATAACAGAAATTGTGTGTTCCTTAACCAATATCACCCTTATTCCAGCCTCTGGTGCCCATTGTTCTATTCTCTACTTTAATGAGTTCAACTTTTTTAGATTCCACATATGAGTGAGATCATGTGACATTTCCCTCTCTGTAACAGGTTTGTTGAACTTAACATAGTCATGTAGGTTTACCCATGTTGTCGTAAATGACATGTTTTTATTATTTTCCAATGCTAAAGAGAATTATATTGTGTATCATATCACATTTTCTTTATTTATTCATCATTTGATGAAGACGTGGGTTGATTTTTTACCTTGCTTATTGTGGATAATGCTGCAGTGAATGTGGAAACGCAAATATCCCTTTGACATAGTGATTTCATTTCCTATGGATGTATACCCAGTGGTGGTATTGCTGGATCATATGGTAGCTCTATTTTTAATTTTTTCAAAAACCTCCATACCATTATCCATAATGGCTATACCAACTTGTATTCCCACCAACAGCATGCAGGGGTTTCCCTTTCTCCATTTCCTCTCCAATATGTACCTTTTGACTTTTCGATAATAGGCATTCTAATAGGTTTGAGGTGGTATGTCATCGTGGTTCTAATTTGTGTTTCTCTGATGATTAGTGATGCTGATTTTTTTTCAGAAATAGCTGTTGGCCATTTGTATGTCTTCTTTTGAGAAATGTCTACTCAATTCCTTCGTCCATTTTTAAAGAGTGTCATTTCCTTTTTTGCTATGGAGTTGCTTGAGTTTCCTAAGTATCTTAGATATCAACACCTTATTAGATGTATGGTTTGCAAATATTTCCTCACAACATAGGTTATATTTTCACTCTGCTGATTGTTTCCTTTGTTGTGCCGAAGTTTTTTAGTTTGGTATAATCCCATTTGTCTATGTTCACTTTTATTAGCAGTGCTTTTGGGGTATTTCCCCAAAAAATCACTGCCCAGACCAATGTCACAAAGCCTTTCCCCTATGTTTTAAATAGAGTTTAAATTGGTTCTTCATAGTTTGTCATTCTTGCCACTGTTTTTACATTTTGCTGATAGTATTCTGATAGCCTGAACCCAACTGAGGGCCAGAAGGCAAGGGGGTCCTTTCGAAGAGTCAAGTCATGGAGCTTAGAGCAGGTGGAGAGTAGATCTGATGGAGAAGTAGGAGGTACCCAGCATTTCCTATGAATTCCTTTATTGTGCGTGATACCCTCTTTTAGAGAGATTTATTAATGATAGTCGTTTATGAGCTGAAGAACTACTCTTGGTTTGCTTTTTCATTGAAATTGGCTGTCCGAACATCTTTAACTCATTAAATATTTAGCCTTAAGTGTTTGGATTCCCCTTTCAAATTGAATAAATGATTTCTAACTGAATCCTTGCCTTTGAATTTTGATGCATGTTTGGTTGAAACTGTGTTTTTGGATTATAGTCTCAGCCTAGGCATCTGAGCCAGCATTACCATTCTGAGTAAAAGTTAACATTATTTTCTGATAGCAAATTCTCAGTTGCTCTCCTATGAAGAGTGATATCACGTTATATTTTTAAGGAAGTGAGATTTGCCAAAGTGAAATCCTAGATAAATAAAAAACCAATAGCTGAGATTAATGAAATGTTGCATATAGTATTTGAGAAATCTTAAAGAATAAGAAAGCAATGAAGAATTAGAAATGTAATAACATTGCTCAATTTTTAATTTGAGATGTTACCTTTGAGCAAATACTCTGAAGAATTATTTTAAAATTTGATAAATGTATTTTCCAATAATCATAAAGTGTATGCAGGCTTTTCATGCAATCCCCAAAACCATGTCTATCATTTGGTGATTTTTAAAAAAATAGTTACTATAACTTCCCCATTTTAAAAGCAAAAAAAAAAAGAAAAGTTTTTGGGGAAAAAAGTGAAAGAAATAAGCAGCCACAAGTTACTGTAATATACTTGGGAATGTATTTTATTTTTATAAAGTTTATGGAAAATGCTACCATGACACAGTTAAATCCTTCCCAATGAGATGGGTTGTCAGTTGCCATTTAATCTGCTAAAGCATAGTCCTGTGTTGGGTAACAGAAAATAAGAAATTAGGAAAAAAGCAATCTTTATTTAATCCTACTAACCAGGGCTGTGATAAGCTGATAGATAAAACAAAAGGAAATTGAATTTCTCAGAAATAATCTAGCAAAAATGGGTCAGAATGGACTGGAAAGAGGAAAAAAGACAATACCAGTCTACTTTAAAATAGGAAGCAGTCATAAATTCAGCATGAATTATTGCTTATCAAAAGGCACCGACTTTTCAGCCTTGCTGTAAATTTCCATTTGCAGAAAGCTCAAATATCTCTGAACTTGATATTCTGAATAAAAGGTATGATTTCTAAAGGAAATCTACTAGCTGTCTTATTTCCCATGCAAAGGGACAAAATCCTGCAACTTCTAGGCAGGCTTCCTCACTACCTAGGAAGTAACAGCTCCTGTTCATATAAGATAGAGAAAAATCTTGTAGTTTGTAGTAGAGAGATATTCATTTCTCATTAGCTATTTTTTAATTGAAGTTTTAAAATAAAGAAATAGTAATTGGATATATGCCACAGGTAATTTCCCCTAAACAGGTTGCTAAATGTGTTCTGCCTTGTACAACATGCATTCAAAATATCTTGTAGATACAATTTATTTTAAAGAGGGATTTATTTTTAAAATTCATCATTGTTTGCGTGTAAAATGAAAAGTTGTCTGTTACTAAAACTTTACCTAATTAATTACTTCCAAAATCAAATCAGTAAAACTCCAAATTGAAAAGGAATATGTTAAATTGTCCCTGTTTGTAGATGACATAATTCTATATACAGGAACCCTGAAGACTCCACCAAAAAACACTGTTAGAATTAACAAACAAATTCATAAGAGTTGCAGGACACAAAACCCTCATACAAATATCAGTAGCATTTCCACATATTAAAACTAACTGTCTGAAGAACAATCAAGGGAATTCCATTCACAGCAGCTACAAAAAATAATAAGTAAAACAGGAAGAAATTTAACCAAAAAGTTGAAAGATCCATATACTGAAAAGTATAACATATTGATGAAAAAAAATTGAGAAAGACAAAAACACATGGAAAGGTGTTTCATGTTTATGGATTGGAAGAATTAATATTGTTAACGTCCACACTACCCAAAGTGATCTACAGATTGAACATAATGTCTTAAAATATCAATGACATTTTTCATAAAAATGGAAAAAATAACCTTAACCTTTTTGTGGGATCACAAAAGACCCTGAATAGCCAAAACAATCCATAGCGAAAAGAACAAGCCAGGAAGCATCACACTATCTGACTTCAAAATTTACTGCAAAGTTCTAATAACCAAAACAGCATGGTACTGGTATAAAATCAGATACAAAGTCTAATATAAAAGAACAAAGGGCCTAGAAATGAATCTATGCATTTACAGTCAACTTATTTTGACAAAGGAGCTAAGAACACACAATGGGGAAACAGGGTTTCTTTAGTAAATGGTGTTGCAGAGATAGAATATACATGTGAAGAATGAAACGAGATGCTCATCTCTCATTATAAACAAAAATAAATTCAAAATAGATTAAAGATTTAAATGTAAGATACAAAACTATGAAATTAGTAAAATTAAAAAATAATAGGGAAAAGCTCCATGACACTGGTCTGGAAAATGGCTTTAGGAATATCATTTTAAAAGCACAAACAGAAAATACAAAAATAGACAAATGGAATTTCATCCAACTAAGAAGCTTCTGCACAGCAAAGAAAACAATCAACAGATTGAATAGACAACCAAAAAAAAAAGGGAGAAAATATTTGCAAGCTATACATATGATAAAGGGTTAATATCTAAAATATATACGAAACACAAACAATTCAATAGCAAGAAAATAAGTAACCTGATTTTAAAATGGGCAAATGATCTGAATGTAGATATACAAATGACCAACAGATATATATTAAAAAATGTTCAGCATCACTAATCATCAGGAAAACACAAATTGAAATCACAATTAGATACCGCCTCAGTAACTATTATCAAAAAGACCAATGATAAGTGTCAGATAGATGTGGAACCCTTGTCAGATAAAAGAGAACCCTTGTACACTGTAGATGGCAAATGTAAATTAGTAGAGCCATTATAGCCAAGAGTATTAAGTTTCTTCAAAAAATTAAAAACAGAGCTACCATATGATGCGGCAATCCCACCACTGGGTGTATATCCAAAAGAAAGTAAATCAGTATGTCAAAGAGTTATTTGCATTCTCATATTCATTGTTGCTCTATTCATGGACAGTCAAGATATGGAATCAATCTAAGGGCCCACCAATTGTGAATAAAGAAAATGTGGTGTATACTCACAATGGAATACTATTCAGCCCGGAAAAATAACAAACTCTTGTCATTCGTGACAGCATGGATAAACTTCCAGGAAACTATCTTAAGTGAAATAAGCAGGCACAAAAAGAAAGATACTGTATGATCCTATTTGAATCTATGATCTGAAAATGTTAATCTTAGAGAAGCAGAAAGTAGAATGGTGGTTATCAGGGACTGGGTGGGTTGGAGTCGGTTGGGCAGATGTTGGTTAAAGAATATGAAAGTTCAGTTAGACAGGAGGAATAAGTTTGAGAGATCTATGGTGACTGTAGCTAATGATCCTATATTGTCAAAAAATGCTAAGACAGTGAAAGTAAATTGTTCTCACCACAAAAGCGATAGCTCTGTGGGGTGATTCATATGTTAATTAGCTAGATTTTGTCATTCCAACTTGTATATATACTTCAAAACATCATGTTGTAAACAGTTAATACATTCACTTTTACTGTTCATTTTAAAAAGTAATCTCTGTTTGTTTGTTTGCTTTTTGAGAGAGTCTCTATTGCCCAGGCTGGAGTGCAGTGGTGCCATCCCACCTCACTGCAACCTCCACCTCCCCAGTTCAAGCGATTCTCCTGCCTCAGCCTCCCAAGTAGCTGGGATTACAGGTGTTCACCACCATGCCCCCAGCTAATTTTTGTGTTTTTAGTAGACATGGGGTTTTGCTATGTTGTCCAGGCTTGTCTGGAACTCCTGACCTAGTGATCTGCCCGCCTTGGCCTCCCAAAGTGCTGGGATTATAGGCATGAGCCACTGTGCCCAGCCAAAAAGTAAAATAAAATATTTTTTAAAAAAGAAATAATTATCCGAAGATTTAATAACATATAAATATTCCACTGTGAACATAGCAGTCTGCTTGTTCTCTGTTGAACTACATTCTAGTTAAAATAGACAAGATGAAAACAGAAATATATATATATATATACATATATATGACCATGTACATACAAGATATCAATATGTTATACTGATAGACAATGTAACAAATAAATTAAAATGTGGTTTCACTTTTAGTAATGTATTTCTGATAAACGGTTATCTCAACATTTTATGTTATAGAATATATTTAAATTCAAATTGCCCTTCAAAACTCAGTACATTTATTATTAATCGGTGTCCTACAGGATTTCTTTGCACTTCAAATATTGCTGTAATAGCTTAGGCGCAGTACCTTCCAGATGATGTTAGCGTTGACAGTCAGATGGTGAGAAATGAAGGGACGTCTGTGAGACAATAACTACCTTCATTTAAGTGTTTTTCTACCACTACTTAGATTTACAGCAATTAATTTCCACATGCTTTAACAATAAGCCTGTCCTCATTAAAGCACTAAAACCAATATGTAGAAAACATGACTTCAGTATCTTGTCTCCAAATTGTTATATTGGCACTGGTTAGAAAACACGCTTTAAAAATTCACACATCTTAAAGGCTAAGAGATAAAAAAAAAATACTCATCTGTGGAATATAACATTTTAGGGTCTTATTGTAGGTTCCTCCGGCTTCAGGAAAACAAAATTCAAATGTGCTGGCTTAATTTTCTTCTGTGGTTGTAGCTACATTATCCTGTGAGAGGAGAATCCTTTGATGTTGCAGGTATGTGCCTTTTCAGATGTAACTCTAATATACACTTGGGGACTATTGAACACATGTCTTCAAGAATCCCATTAACAAAAACACACATGCACACACACACATACACACACACTTCAGAAACCAAGAGTATTAAGAAAAGGAATAGCCATATAGTATTTATATCTCAGGAAGAACATTAGAGGTGATCCATTTCATGATCCATCTCTTTAGTTCTTAAATCTTTTATATCTTTTTCACAATTTTCTTTCTTATGAGATCTGCTTGATTGGCTCACATATAACAAACCCTGACAACTTTGCTAGACAACTTGTCCCCAGGACCTTATGAAGTTCTGATAAAATAGAATCAAATTTTACAATGACCTAGAGTTGACATAAAGGTGTAGGATCACTCCTCTAAACACGGGTTTTAAACTCCAGACCCAAGCTGGGCCCAGGACTAAAGTGAACCTCTTTAGATACATCTCTGATCTCAAATGGGTTATTTTAGATCTTTTTCAGAACAAAACTGTGCTAAGAGGTTGCTTTGCTGTCTGCACACACGCCTCAATAGTCCAAAAAGAATGAGCAAGGGAAAAATGGAAAGATAATCCAAGCTTGTCTTTCCACATCTTAACTACCCTTGAGCTCTTCCTTTTGCATAAGGATTCAGTAAAAGTGTGACCTCTCCCAGGACAGAGCAAAACACCTGGATTTCCCATGCTTCACTAAGTTGCAAACAGCTTCTAGAGTCAGAAGCTTGCGTTTACTACTTGCATTTTTAAGGGACTAAATAAGCTTTTATAGCTAAGAAATATTCTAATGATATGAATTTAAATTAAAAAATAGCAATAAAAGAATACATTTTGAAATCACTGGGACCTTCTAGTGCTCTCCAAAATGAAAAGAAGTGGGACAAACATTTACATCATGCCTATTTTTATTGGGCAATTTAATGGTAATAACAAAGATAAAAATACTAATCCCACTTTAAATCTGATAAACTTGAGGCTAAAAAAGGGTATGTAATGGGCCTAAAATACCCTTAAGTGAGGGGGTGAAACACAGAATAGACTTTAAATCTTTGACTCCAATGTGCCCTCCTAAAACCAGGTTAACCTTTTGTGTTTGTACATGGCAATATACAGGTAATTTTCTGTGCAATTTCAATTCAGTTGCTTTGCGGTCATTTGATCAAATGTTCCAAACGTTTCTCATTCAGTGGACTACATGTTTCTTTTCAGAGCTGGTGAATGAATACTTGAAGTTCACTGGGTTTAGAGCAGTCAGATAAAATAGAGACGATCCAGTTAAATTTGAACTTCAGATACACGAATGAATAATTTTTAGTTGATGTGTGTCGTAAATATTCAATGGGATGGGCTTGCAATATTTGGGTCATGATTCTACTGAAAATATTCACCTATAATTCAAATTAACTAGGTTTCATGTGCTTGCATTTGCTCTATCCATACCCTAACTGGGACACACCAAGTTAAGGTGTTATCATTTCTAAATCCATCATTTTTAATCCTGACATTTACCGTTGTTTTGGGTATGTAAAATTAGATGCAAAATTTTACATTTCACTGGGGTGAATGCTATAGGTGCATTACTGAATTCTGTCTTTTTATTACTGAATTTCTTAACCTGAAGCAGAAAATCTCTTTCACTTTTTCAGCAAGAAAAAAAGTGACTCATGAAAAGTTCAGCAAAATAAGTAAAAGCTTCTGTATAAGTATTACTAACAGTAAGGTGCATGTTTTCTTTCAATATTTTATATTTTTATCTTGCTGTGGCACCAATTTTAATGACTCTTTCTATAGCCTGTGGTGAATCGGTATGTTTGCCATCCATTACTTTTGACAGCTTTAACATGCTTCACTGAATATTTAACAATAAGGGCATTTGATTGTACATATTTTTCATAAAGCTTAAAACATTTTTCTGTATTGAAGTTGAGGGCAAATAGATATGCCAAGGGTAATTTTCAGCAAGTGGGTAACATCCCTAATGGTCTAATTGTGCTGAAAATCTGTATACATAAAAAATCAAAGTATGTCCTTTGCCTTTCTGTTGGTGTGCAGAGTGTTATTCCCAGCTTGGAAGTAATAGTTGTTCCCAAGAAATCAACATAATTCTGTCTATTTTTTTGTCATCTTGTAGCTTACAATGCATTTTTACTTATGTTTTAATTCATAATAACAGCCTAGTGAATTAGATAGGTATTACCCCATATATACATGGATTGATTTTACTCCTTAAAACAAGAAATTTATGCACTTTTGAATTTGCACAAATTGCAGGGTGCTATTTATCTGAAAAAACAAATGCTGGACAAATAAAGATATGTGTGTGTATGTATACATATACAGACACACATATATATGCACACACACATACAGAAATACTACTTATCTACTATACTATACTATATAAATGCTATAGATACACGTGTGTGTGTGTGTGTGTGTGTGTACATATATACATATATATATATACTTATCTCTCTCTATATATATACTTATCTATGAAAAAAGTCTCTTGCAATGGTAAATTTGCTAGCTTGAGGATGCTTCCTGACATAGAAAGCAAATCCTGACTTTTGGGTCTCTGTGGGTACATCAGAATGAATACGACTCTTGTTTTGAGTTATATAAGATTTGTTGCAAGTTATTATATAAGAATGGGACAAAAATATGTAAGGATTGTATTTTAAAATGTTATAAACACATAGGATTTTAAGTCTTTTGATTATAGGCTTTTAATTTATATGCATGTGGTTTCTATGATATATTAATTTTTAAAATTTATGAGTATTTTCCTTGTGAGTCATTGTGTGATAAATATTGAAAATATCTCATATTTACATGACAGGAATAAGAGACGCATATAGTGTGCATGTTAGATAACACTTGTTAGTATTGATACTGAAATCTTCTATTTTCTTAATAGTATTTTATCTTCTTTCTGTAATGGGGGGTATATAACTTTTGTACTATGATTTTGGAGTTGTCAGATCTTTCTTTATGTCCATAAGCTTTTTGTTTTCATACCCGTTATGGACATATTTATAGATGTTCACAGGATAATAATTGTAATATCTCTTGGTGAGTTACTTAATGAATAAGAGTGATCTGCTTTTAGCACTTTTTGCCCATTTTTATCTTAAATGTAATTTTGTCTGCTGTTAATATTACTACATAGAATTTCTTCTGGTGAAGTGTCACGTTTGTATTGCTTATTAGCCTCCATTCCTCATTTTCAAACTTTGACTGCTATGTAGCATCCATTTACTGGATTTTTCTCTATAGCAAATGTGACTGTTTCATTAAAAAAATTATTTGTGAACAGTTTAGATTTGTAGAAAAGTTGTGGAGATGGTACAGGTTTCTCACACACTTCATACTCAGCATTTCCTATAATTAACACCTACTATTCTTACAGCATATTAGTTACAAATTAATGAACCAGCACTGATACATTATTTTAAGGTAGTGTCCATAGTCTGTTCAGATTTTTTTGGATTTTACCTAATGTTGGTTTTCTGTTCCAGGATCCGGCATTATTTTTAGCCTTCCATCTCTCATTAGGCTCCTCTTGGCTGTGAACATTTCTCAGCCTTTTGCTTTTTGATGACCTTGGTAGTTTTGAGGAGTACCGGTCAAGTACTGACACTTTTCTAAGTGTCCTTCATTTGTGTTCTCATAATGATTAAATGGTGGAGATGAGCTTTGAGATGGAAATGCCAGAAGTAAAGTGCCATGCTCATTACATCATGTCAAAGATACAAATCAAGGATACTGTTAACTGAAGAATCATGAGGTTTATAAATTTGAAGAGGAGACTTAATTTCTTATAAATGGTTACAGCCTGCAGGTTGGCCATTTTGGCAGAATGGGAGGTGTGCATAAACTCTGGCAGAGGCTGGAAGATGGTACTTTGAGGGAGGGGAGGGGTGGAACAAGAATTTATGTTGAAAGGGTTGGCCAAGTATACAGATTTAACATGTATATGGGGGTTATGTATATTTATGAAGGGGGACATGCATATGTATGGTAAGCAACATTTTACATGCATCTTACATTGACTTTGGGATGGAGATGCAACATTTAAATGTATTACAATTAGGCCCTATACATCAGAAGGTGAAGCAGGTGCATGAAGATATTTAGTGTGCAACCTCTGTAAACTGGCCAGAACAAGTCCATGGTCAGCAGTCTCCTAATTTTTTCAGAAAAAATTTATTAAAATCAGTTTCTTGTCCAATCAAAACTATAGTTATGACTTGCAAAACAGGAGGTCCAGTTAGTGAGTGCCTGACAGTTAGTGAGTTGTAATTATTTTAATACTGTTTATATTAAAGGCTAGTTTTTGTCTACCTCCAAAAAAAAAAAAAAAAAAAAAGAAACAAAAATCCCATGACAGTTAGAACAAATTCGTTGTTTAAGTGTAGGGGTGTGTGCCTTAACCCTTACCTGACATGGTTTTCAGTCTGGATTATAACTCAGTATTTTATTGCCACAAAAAGTCCATTCTGTTGTCTTATAATCCCTATTTAGCAATAGCATCAAATTACTTATCACTGTTGGTGTCAATCTTGATCACCTGGCTGAAGTGGGGTTTGTCAGCTTTCATCACTGTATTGTTACTCGTTTTTCACCGTTTGCCCACTGTACTCTTAGGAAGGAAGTCGCAAAATGTAATCTACACGTAAGGAGTTGAAAGTTGTATATTACCTCTTAAAGATAGAAAATCTACACAAATTATTTGTGCTCTGTGAGTAATAATTTTACAGAATTTCTAGCCTATGCAATAAGTTAAGGAGATGTTAGATAATGATCAAATAATTTACTTTATTCTTAATTACAAATAAATTAAAAATCATGTAAAGAATGCTAGGACTATGATCTTTTCTATGTACAAGTAATGTAGTCAAAATATATGATAAACCATATATATTAGCAATAGCATAAAAACCATAAAACATGCTTAAACATGAGAAATGTTTATAACATGTAATAGGAAAACTGGTGTGAAGACACTATAAAACGTTATTGAATGTCATATAACTGTGTTTCTGAATTAGATTAAGCAATATTGTAGTAGCCAACTCTGTATTAGTTTAAAATTTAACAAAAGTTTACACAATTCTACTTAAAAATCTCAGTGATATTTTCAGAATAAATTCCAATATTAGAAGTAAGCCTAAATTTAACACCAAGAAAAAGATTATAAACTGTCCTATTGGCAAGTAATTTTATTTTAAAGGCATCACTGTTTTTCAGCATAAAAGGAAGTAAACAATTATAAAAATTGTTGGATAAGGATCCACAGTTTATTGAAAATTTTTAGTATGAAGGGCTGCTGAAGTTTGTTGAAAGCCTTTTCTGCATCTATTGAGATAATCATGTGGTTTTTGTCGTTGGTTCTGTTTATGTGATGGATTATGTTTATTGATTTGCGTATGTTGAAGTAGCCTTAAATCCCAGGGATGAAGCTGACTTGATCATGTTGGATAAGCTTTTTGATGTGCTGCTGGGTTCAGTTTGCCAGTATTTTATGGAGGATTTTCTCATCAGTGTTCATCAGGGATGTTGGCCTGACATTTTCTTTTTTTGTTGTGTCCCTGCCAGGTTTTGGTAACAGAATGATGCTGACCACATAAAATGAGTTAGGGAGGACTCCCTCTCTTTCCGTTGTTTGGAATAGTTTCAAAAGAAATGGTACCAGCTTCTCTTTGTACCTCTGGTAGAATTTAGCTGTGAATCCGTCTGGACCTGAAGTTTTTTTGGTTGGTAGGCTGTTAATTACTGCCTCAATTTCAGAACTTGTTTTTTTAAATTAAGTATTGAGAAAGGAGCATTCATACTTCTCCCCCAGTGCTATCAGTTTGTCTACATGTATTTCGAAGCTATGCTTTCGGCTGCCCACACATTTAGGGTCTACCTGTACCTGCACATATACTTTTAAGAGATGTTGCCAAATCTCCCTGTGGAAGTGTTATCTCATTTTTCATTTCATCAGCAGTGACTATGGGGAATGAGGGTAATGATAGTTTCCCTAAGGCATTATCCCATCGCGTTTAAAAAGTGTTGTCTAGCTTTTTTTAAAAAAAATGTTTTTGTTTTCATTTTTTAAAAGCTCTAAGTTCAGGGGTACAAGTGCAAGTTTGTTACATAGGTAAACTTCTCTCATGGGTGTTTGCTATACAGATCATTTCATCACCCAGGTATTAAGCCTAGTGCCCATTAGTTATTTTTCCTGATCCTTTCCCTCCTCCACCCTTCACCCTCTGATAGGATCCAGTGTGTTCCCCTCCACATGTCCATGTGTTCATATAATTTAGTGCACACTTACAGGTGAGAACATGCAGTATTTGGTTTTTGGTTCCTGCATTAGTTTGCTAAGGATAATGGCTTCCAGCTCCATCCATGTCCCTGCAAATAATCTGATATTATTTTTATGGCTACATAGTATTCTACATTTTCTTTATTCAGTCTGTCATTGATAGGCATTTAGTTTGATTTCGTGTTTTCGCTATTGCCAATAGTGTTGCAATGAACATACGTGTGCATGTGTCTAGTTTTAAAAATTGTGTTTATCAATGGATGAATAACAACAGCATCTCTGTATAATTTTAACTTGAATTTCTCTTATTATGAATAAAGTTGAACATGTTTTTACATGACAGAGGTCTAATATTTTTCATTGTTAATTGCCTGTTCATGTTTTATCTATTTCTTTATAGAATTTTTGGCCTTTTTCCTCAATTTCTAAAATTTCCATATGAATTTGGCATACCAGCCTTTAATATGTGGTCTGTGCCACATGTTGCAAGTGGTTTCTCACAGTGTGTCATTTGTCTTTTGGCTTTAATTGATGCAGTAAAATCTATCAATTTTTAACTGGGTTGATATTTCTAGTCAGATTTAAAAATCTCCTCTTGAAACCCAGGCTGTGAGTAATCTATGTTTTCTTCTAGTATTTGCAGATCTTATATTTACATACAGACCTCTGGTACATTTGATATTGATTGTCATTCATGGTGTGAGAAATAGACCTAACTTTATCTTGTACAAATTGCTACTTCTATCATATAGTATATTTGTAAATGCAGCTGAATCAATTGCTAAACTTTTCATTTTATTCTATTGTGTCTGTTTATGCATGGACCACAACTACATTTACACAGGCTTCTTATTAAATTTTAACAACTAATGGAATTTGGAGCACTTCTGTTTTACTGTTTTCCTAGCAACTGTTGTATTTTTTTTAATTATAAACTTTGGATCAACTTGTCTATGTCCATTAAAAAATTCCCATTGAAATTTTAATTAAAATTGCATTACATTTATAAATTGACAGAGGAGAACTGACATATTAATGATGTGGAGGTGTCATAACCAAGAACAAGAAATAGCTTTCTATTTGTTCAAGGCCATTTTTTTTTCATTTTGAAGGAGTATTTGATAATTTTTTCTTATAGGTTTAAAAACTTTTATTAGGTTTATAACTACATGTTTTATGATTTTTATGGCTATTGTAAATGGGATCATCTCATTCATTATATTTTCTAACTGGATTTTATATGTGAATACAAATGTTATTGATGTTATATTAATTTTGTATATTGCTCCTTTAACTTCTTTTATATTTTGGTTTGTTTTACTATTGTTTCAATAGAATTTTTGATGAATAATAATATCATATCATCGGGTGTTTGATTTTTTCTTTGCATATTCTTATTACTCCAGTTGTTTTTCTGAAGTCTAAAGTCATTAGCTAGTACATAGCAAAGTATCTTAAACAGCAGTAGAAATGGTAGTCATCCTGTCACTATCCTAAGTCCATTGACTTGAGCTGTTTCTTTAGTTTTCCCATTAAATGATTATGTTGGCTTTCGAATCTTTCTCTCTTTTTCTCTCCCTCTCCTTAGCCCATCTCACTCTGTAGATTGATCGATAGATAGAAGATTGATAGATAGATAGATGACAGACACTCTACCCTCTCTTCTTTTCTAAATGATTTTTCAATAGTACTAAATTGTAGATATTGTCCTATAATTTTTCGGAATCTGTGGAAACAGCAATGTAGATTTTCTCCTGGTATTGATTAATATAGTCAATTATTGTGATACATATTCAAATTTTGAAATAGTTTTGTATTCCTGATATAAAACCGGCTTGATGTAGTATTTCTAAATGTAACGTTGAGGTCTTTTGCTAATATTTTAGTCAATATTTTTGCACGCATATTTATAAACGATATTTATCTTTAAATTTTTTTCTTTGTGTGCTGTATTTATCAGTTTTAGTGATCTGTCTTGTATTTTGTTCACAAAAAATAACTTGAAAGTTTTTCTTGTTTTCTATGTTCTGATGCATTTTGTGCAAGATTGGTACTATTTGGTCTCTAAAAGTTTGGCGGAATTCCCTTTGAGACAACCAAAACCTACTGCTTCTCTTTTCGTTTTTATAAAGCAATTTTGTATAACTTTTATTTTTTCTATGAAAACTTGTCTGCTTCAGGCTTCTATCTGTTTTGGGTCAGTTTTGGAAGATAGGGTCGGTTTTGGAAGACTGTATTTTGTAAAAATCCATTTCTTTTCTCTAGTATTACCATCAATTATAATTTAACCTGGGCTGCGTGTTGGGATAGCGATTAGTTGTGACACTGACTAATATAGTTTATGTCTCCATTATTTGCATAACAGAATAAACAGTACATTTCCATCTTCTTTGGGTGGTTTGTTTGTTTTGCATTGTTTTAAATTTAATTTTCTATGTATCAATGATTATTTATTCCTCATTTTTTCTTAGTTTGTATACCTCTGCTTTATCTTACCTTTTTATAGAATAAATTAATGATTCATCTATTTTATTTTTTTCCTAATGAAGCAGAATTTGATTTATTTGATGTAAGCTTTTTATTGGTCCGCTACCACACTAATTTATGTTTTTGTTTTTATTTCATTCATTGTATTTTATTTCAACTACACTTTAACACATATATGCAGTCCTGTTTTATTCAATATTATTATTCAATATTATTAATCTCATATTTTTGAAATTAAATATTCAAAATTATTAATTCAATATTTTTGAAATTAAATAAATTGCCTTTGTTTTGAAGAAAACCTTACTTATTGAAGTCAAAATTTAATTTTGTGCTATATGACATCTAATGCAATGCCAAGTACAGAGTCTGTATTCTAAAATACATCTTGAATCACAACATCGACAGTCAGTTACATAACATCCTGAAGCCTGACATAAAACAAATTGGTGAAATGGCTATATACTATTTCCTAGGTTGAAAGCTTCATGTTCAGAGTTTATGAACTATAAGGGTTGATACAATTTGACCTTGTGTCCCCACTCAAGCCTCATCTCCAATTGCAATCCCCACATGTCGAGCGAGGAACCAGTAATCCCCACATGTAGAGGGAGGGAAGTGATTGGATTATGGGGGTAGTTTCTCCCATGCTGTTCTCAAGACAATGAATGAATGCTCACAAGATTTGATGGTTTTATAAAAGGTAGTTTTTCCTTCTGTCACACATGCTCTCTCACCAGCCACCATGTAAGACATACCTGCTTTCCCTTCTGCCATGATTGTAAGTTTCCTGAGGCCTCCCTAGCCATGCAGAACTGTGAGTCAATTAAATCTCTTTCCTTTGTAATTATCCAGTCTTGGGTAGTATTCTTTATAGCAGTGTGAGAATGGAGTAATAAAAGGGTATATAGCTTTTTCTCTCGAAATTTGTAGTTAGATAAGGGCCTTATCCATGAAAGCATTAAAGAAAAGGCATAAAAACAGTGACCAAAGTCTTATATATAATGTAAACTAATATAATAATAACTTCTAATTATTCTAATGGTATCAGAATAAATAGTTTAATAGCAAAACATTAGTGGGTAAGTTGGAGGTGGTTGTAACCTCATTCCACATAGCTGGTCATGTATGTTCTTTAGTAGAGATGAACCACACCTCAAACAATCATCAACAATGTGACCAGAGATCTTAATGATTCTTCTTCTAAAATATTACATGTTATAGTATTATCTTCTTAGACAGTGGCCAAAGCAGAGCTTTTCACTATTTTTATTTTGGAAAACTTTTGATAACTATAAAATTTTATTGCTCTCCTTGGTCACATACCATCTGTGACCTCTCCATCCTTCTCCTAGGTGAGAATCAGCCCTAAGGAATGATTTCACAAATTAAAAGAACCCTTTTTAAGTGCATTCATAAAACATTATATGTTTAAATAATGACTACTGATAACTATCCCCCTATGACGTTTCTGATGCTGTTTTTCACTTGAAACTCTGATAGCATCTGGCCCATGCACAAATTCTAGGTAGAAGTAGGTAAGGGCCTGCCAGAGAGGTTAAAATGTGAGTCATGTTGACAGATGGCTTGGAACGCATTTTCCATTACAGAAAGCAAGGAGCTAATGAATAGAGAAGGCGTAAATAGAAGATTATGGTAACTGAGTATCTTGTGCAGAAGCTATCATCTGTAATAAATGGTGTGAACACACCTATGAAATATGAATGAAATAGATTATACGTTAAGCAAAGGCCTCTTTTTTGAAGCACGTAAGTTTTTAGTCTCATTTGAAATTTGTAAGTTGTCATTTCTTCTGGAAAAATTTCCATAATTTGAAGTATTTTATTTTTATGGGAGTTTCTATTTTAAATTAAATCAGTGCAGCAGTACTGTCTTTCTCCTCAAGAAAAGAGCAGAAGATTCAGCATCAGAACACCGGCATTTGAATCCTGGATTTAGGGTGCACTGTGTTTTGGGCTATTAATGCATCTCAGTTTTTAAATCCACATAATAGACATAGTAACCTGTATGAGAATAAATTTAAGATAATATATATAGAGGCACTGGATAGATGATAAACATAAATTTTTACAAGCATGTTCTTAGGTGATAAATTCCTCTTCCTGTTAGTCTTCCTTATTCTTTGTTTTTTGTTGCTTTTGTTTGTTTTCATTTCATTTCATTTTCATGTACTTAAGGTGTACATAATTTTGTTTTGTTTTGAGACAAAGTCTCACTCAGTTGGCCAGGCTGGAGTGCAGTGGTACAATATTTGCTCACTGCAACCTCTGCCTCCTGGGTTCAAGTGATTCTCCTGCATTAACCTCCTGAGTAGCTGGGATTATAGGCACATGTTACTGCACCAGGATAACTGTTGCATTTCTAGTAGAGATAGGGTTTTGTCATGTTGGCCAGGCTGGCTTTGAACTCCTGACCTCAAGTGATTCACCCACATTGGCCTCCCAAAATGCTGGAATTACAGACCAGAGCCAACACACACAGCCTTACATGATGTTTTGATATACAATATGCAGAGTGAAATGATCGCTGTAGTCAAGCCAAGTAACATATCTATTGTCTCACCTTGATATCTTTTTCTGTGTATACAGTAAAAACACCTAATATCTATTCTTTTAGCAAATTTCCAATACACAATACAATCATATTAAGTGTAGCCCTCAGATTGTATATTAGAGCTCTCAGTTTATCTTGAATAAGAGCAGTTTGTACTCTTTGACCAACATCTCTCATTCCTTCTATCCCATCTTTGATAGTCTTTCTGTTTCTCTGCATTTAACTTTTGTTTAGGGTTGCCCATTTAAGAGAGATCATGCCTATTTTTCTTTTTATGTCTGGTGTATCTCATTTAGCATAATGCCTCCAAGTTAATTTATGTTGTTGCAAATGACAGGATTTCCTTCTTTAAGACTGAATAATATTCTATCATTTGTGTGTGTGTGTGTGTGTGTGTGTGTGTGTGTGTACAATTGCTTTATCCATTCATTAGTCAGTGGTCACTCAGGTATTGTCCATATCTTAGCTATTGTCAATAATGCTGCAATGGACATGTGGGTGCACAAAATGGGGACAATAATATCAGTCACATGAGGGTGCTGTAGTGATGAGAGTTTTTAAAATGTTAAGCTCATATCTGGCCCTAACACACAGCATGTGCTAAGTAAGTTCTAGTTACTGCTGGTGCTGATGTCTTCCTTCTTTTTTATATTACAAGAGTTAATATTTGGTATTTACACAACTGTTTCCCATTTGTATGCTTTGCCCTTTGGAGACAACCCTATGTGGCATTCAAAGTATTTGTGAAACTTACCGCGATTAAAAAAAATCTTATTGTTAAAGTTATAGTTTACGGACTATGGTGTTCTAAGTGAGAATAACCTTCCCTGGGAGGAATCAGAATGATTGGAACAGAATGCAGAGGACATAGTAATTGGCAGTTCCCAGAGTTGCTGACTGTATCTAAGCCACATGGCCCAGCTCCAGGCACCACGCAGCTCAAGATGTTCAGTGTTTTAGCCATGCAGGAGAAGCGGATGGCAGAAAGATAGAGCCCAGTGCTTAATTGTTTTAACATCCTCATTCAAATGCAAGCTGAGTTTCAAAGATAGACATCCTTTTATATCAACAAAGGGCAGATTTTACTGACAAAAATAAATGCTGAAACTACAACCACAGAGAACCATTACATTGCAAATGCTTCATTGAAGTTTGATTCTGTTTTCTCAGCTGTGGAGGCATTTATGAAAATGTGAGAGCCATAAAATGATGCTCTGGCATAATATTATCTGTAATCTTCTTCAGGAAGAAGATGCCTGTGAGTCCAATTGGATTTTACTTTAAGATACTCACAGAAGCCAAATTAATCAGAGTGTATTTTGAGGCAAGTTTTAGCAAGTATGTTCTTATTTAATGCTGAAATACAGAAATAATATAATCACAGAGATATTTTAATTTTACTATACATCACTCCTTGTATAAAACCTATCAGGCCTAGAATTTCCAACTTTCCCAGGTAAATTTTTTTTAATTTTAATAACAAATTTAACTACCATATGAAAGCCACAGTATTAAATAAGCTTAGAATTTTAAGATAGTACTAGACATTTACCTGTGTTCTGAGCAGGAACACGTGTGTGTGTGTGCGTGTGTGTATGTGCATGCATTCAGACACATATATATGCATAACTTTTGCATTTTTATATTATGCCAGAATGATTTATTTTTTACAAAGGGATCTACTTAACAAACAGGAGAAAGGAAAGAAAAGAAAAAAAACAGCAACAATTGCTTAAGAATAAACTGAAAAAAACTCAAGAATCAAAGCAATTACTCAGGTTTTAACATTATGTAACTTTAATAATGCTTTATTTTGAGTAAGCCAATGTATTCTATGCCATGGGGTGGGGGGGGGTGTATATTCTGAAATTTACATATATCTAGTGATACATAAATCGATCAGATGCAAGTATCAAAATACTATCTCAAAAACCAGTACTTCTGTTTTGTCCTTTGTGTTAAAGTGTCTTTCTTCTTGTTAAAGATGAATTAAGATCCTTAATATTTGTTTCAAACTTTACATAATAATGTAAAATAATTTAACCTGGGCCGTCAAGACAGATTGAAATAATGGACTGAGTTCTGTTGACTGTGTTAACAACTACTAGTATCCTGGAATCAAACTGGTCAAGGAGACATCTTTTGGCCATATACAATTATAATTAACATCCATATTGATGATCACAATGTTTTATGAAGTATTGAGATACTTTTGTAATTATTAACCAAAAAGATTCTATGTTTTTAAAGATAAAATTTCTTTTATCCCATTGTCTTTAAAGATTGTGTTTCTGCAACATGGGAGTGAGACTTATAAGTTATATTCTTAATAAGGTAATCGGGCAATTATGACCGTCAACCAGCTTTTAAAAACCACAGTCCAAATATAGTAAAAACTAGGTTTTGAGTCACACAATTTCTGTGTTAGCATTGCAGGTTTATAGGGTATTATATTAGTCCATTCTCATGCTGCTCTGAAGAAATCCCTGAAACTGGGTAATTTATAAAGAAAAGAATCAATTTATAAAAGAAAATTGACTCACAGTTCAGCATGGCTGGGGAGGCTTCAAGAAACTTGCATTCATGGCTGAAGGGGCAGGGGAAGCAGGAAGGAGAGGTGCTGAACAAACAGGGAAAAGCCCCTTCAAAAGCCATCAGATCTCACTGTCATGAGAACCGCATGAGGATAACCACCCCCACAATCCAATCACCTCCTACCAGGCCCCTCCCATGACATTTGGGGATTATGGGAACTACAGTTCAAGATGAGATTTGGGTGGGGACACAACCAAACCATGTCAGGTACCCTCTAGGAACACGAATTCTCCTGCCACTTAGTGTAACTTGGTGTTATTCAAACTCTTTGTGAATTTCTCCAGGTTTCAATTAGCAAAAACAATAGCAAATATAGTTGGTTCTCATTATTTCACGAAATCTTTATTTGTGAATTTGCCTCCTTGCTAAGATTTATTCGTGGCCCCCTAACCAAAACACTCTGTGCTTTCACGGTCGTTCTGGAAAGTCCATAAAGGAATAAAAACTTGGAGTCACCTGATGCCAACATTCCCACCTGAGGACAAACAAGGCTGTGCTCTGCCTTTCCATTTCAGCTCTCACAGAAGGAACATGTGCTCATTTGGCAGTCTGTGTAGTGCCATGATTTTCACATCTTTTTTCTTTTTTTTTTTTTTTTTTTCACAGAATCTCACTCTGTTGCCCAGACTGGAGTGCAGTGGTGCAGTCTCTGCTCACTGCAACCTCTGCCTCCTGGATTCAAGCAATTCTCCTTTCATAGCCTCCTGAGTAGCTAGGACTGCAGGTGCACACCACTACACCTGGCTAAAAATATTTTTTTGTTTTTTTTTTTTTAGTAGAGACTGGGTTTCCCCATGTTGGCCAGGCTGGTCTTGAACTCCCGAACTCAAGTGATTCACCCTCCTTGTCCTCCTAAAATGCTGGGATTATGGGCATGAGCCCCGATGCCCAGCCCTTTTTGTATGCTTTTTGTTGATGATTCTGCGTTTATAATGGCCCCTAATCATAGTGCCGGACTGCTGGCTAGTGTTGCTAGGTATAAGAAGTAAGGGATCAATTTCAGTTAGGCTTGAGTTACAGTGCATTGGCTGACTTCACCAATGAGTTTATAATGTATCAATAATACACATCAAATGAGGTGTCTTTCAAGAAAATCACACAAAAAGCAAGGTTATGTACGGATTGTTTGATAAAAATGACTGGAGGCTCACAGGAGTCTAACCCTTCATTTCCCTTAGGAGCAACCATTCTGTGTTTGCTAATTCAGTGTTTATAGCGACTTTATAGAACATAACTACTATGAAACATGAAAATCTATTGCATATGATGAATAAATTTACCTAACATTTTAAATTCATCTAAGTATAAGTTAATGGCTTGTTTGTGATTCTTAAAGCATGTTTGGGATTGTACAAACTACAGCCTGATGAGAAATCTATACAAAAACATAATCTGCATTTAAATAAATGTGTTTTTCTTAATAGCTATTGTATACATACTATGTTAAATCTATCTTATTTATATAAGAACAGTATTTTATTATTATAATTAGAGCAACAATAGTTATTGTAGTAACAATATTGGCTGACAATTCCTAGGTGTCCAAAATGGTGTATAGCAGAATACACACATTTTTCATCTAATCTTCACATTGTACAGGTAAGCACAGGAAGGCACAGAGGTTTTGTGACTTCCCCAGGCACACTGCTAGTAAAAAGTGGACCCATTAATACATATTATTACATTGTGTGTCTTATTTATTAGGTATATATTAAGTATATTAAACATATATTGGAATAATTAATTCTTTGATACTTATTGCCTTAGTAGATTGTAATTCTCATAAAAGAACATCTGTTATTGTTTTCATCTTGGCTTTACTGGGTCTTGTGAACATGAGACCTCAATATAGAATGGATACAAAAATGGGTGTGTGTTGCATGTAAAGTAGGCTTTGGGCTCATTATGTCAGTGATACATCTTAGAATCACAAAGGTAAAGAAATCATAGGTGTGTTATGTAATGAGAAGCACATTAGTCCCCTCTCTGGCAATAGTTAACATTGTCGCTGAATCAATCTGAGTTGCATATTTTAAGTATACAATGGGGAAATTGTTATGTGTCCTTTACCTTATTGTAAATTACTTCCACATACAGGACACTTATGAATATTAAATGACACATTAGCTGTAAAAATAATGTCAAATACACAGGAGCTGCTGAACGTGAATCATTCATTGTCATCATCATCATCGTCAACTAGATTCAGTCATTTTATCATTGCTTCTTTCAACATTTAGTGTTTGACAACTGTTTCCTTGAATTACGTTCAAATATGGTTCTTAACGTTCCTGCTTTTTATACTGGTCTTGACTGAATTTATATGAGTTGAATCATTTTAAAGACATATCATTACAATTGAAAAGAAGACTTCCAGCAATTTGTATTTGATATGTTTTTACTGGGTTAATTTTGACTTAATTTCTCATGTCATTTTTGATTACTTATCACTCAAAGCACTTCTGAATCTGGCACTAAATATCTCTTTGATCAACCATCTCAAGTCATTGGGATTTTCTTAATGGACTACCTCCCTACATCAGAATGAAATACACTAGCAAATAGAAGCAGTAAATATCTTTTTGTTCTATAAATAGCAATCAATTAAATCCCTTTTTTTAAAATTAAGAATTTCTTCACAAACTCATCTTGAGCTCATTAGATAACGTTCAAAATCCTGGCATTATCCCCCTACAAGCAGAGCTTAGCTTTTCAAATAGCTGGTAGGAAAATTTAACAGCTACAGTTTAGACTTGGGCAATTGATTTCCTTTTTATGATGCGATATATTTTAATACCCGATAAGCTCAATAAGAAGAGTCTTCTGTGAAGCACTTACTCAATAAATATTGATGTGAGTTGATTTACAACATTGTGCCCTGTCAGCAATTTAAGTTTTTAAGGTAACAAACTTAAAATGAAAACTGCTAAAGAATTTTACCTCTAAGAGTATGTTGAATCCTTAGCTGTCTTCTTTTAACTTTCATATCTGTTTCATTTAGCGACTAACACCAAACATATTCTATTCCTCAGGTTGCTTTTTCTGTGTGACTAAATGGAAAGTCACCAGATCTAGGGCTTGAAAACATTTTCCATCCCAGACAAAGTTTCTTATCTTTCATTGTGTCATTGGTCAAATACAAATTCTGCAATGACCTGTTGCATACAATGAAAGCAAGATGAAAGTCAGTCAGTACTCTGCTTCCTGTTGAAAAAAGCCACTTTATGTCATAATAACTATTGAGTCTAAGCCTGAGACAGGAGCTCCTGATTTCTCTTGAGCCAGCATGACTTTAAGTTAGATGACTTTGAAATGACTGTGGGTATGGGAAAATCAAAGCATGTTAATATACATTCATTAGGTACCTGCTTTGCACAGGCATGTGACAACATTATTCAACATTTGGTAAATATTATTGAGCTGTCTTGTGAGTAAATATTTGTTCCAGGCATCTGAGATAAGGCAATAAACAAAAGATACAAAGGCTCTTTGTAAATGCAATTTACATTGCAGTGAAATGAAGTGGGTGAATAAATATGTTACAGAGTTGACTTGAAGCTATCCTTGTAATAAAGATTTTGGTGAAGTTTGTCTCTCCTGCTCATCTGGTCTGCTCTACTGGAAAAAGAAAAAGAAAAAGAAAGAAAACAAATCACTACAAATCACTAAGGGCCTTGTCCTGAATAAAGGCAGAGCTCACCCTCCTGGTTCCCTGGGTTGAGAGTTAGACCAGTGTCAACAGCTTGCTGCTAGAATTGCTCTTGTTATCTCACTGTAACTTATGTGTTCAGCCTGTCCAGAGAAAGGAGAAGGAACAGAGTATCTAAGAAAGCACAAACACAGATTGAATTTAAGGCTGAAAGACAGATAAAGAAATCTCACTTTATGTCTCAGTGGATATTATCAGTGAAGACTTTAGCTAAATTGAGGGAGAAAGGGACAGGCTGTGAAATTTTCATCTCAGTGAGACAAATTAGTTGACCATGCAATTGTCCTATGACAACAAGGGATTTTTGGAGAATCACTTGGAAGATGCATCTGTAACTTTAAAATGGGACATACTAACAAGGTTGTATGTCTTTAATTAACTACACTCACCTTTGTGGGTACGGACTCAGAGTAGGCAAAGGAATGAAGAAGCCAGGCTACTGCGTTATTGTGGGGTGGGTAACTGGAAATAGGAACATTTCTTAGCCACAACAAAATCATAGTTTATTCAAAGGGACATACCCATCCACATATATTTTTGTTGTTTTCATTGTGTTGAAATATAAGAAAATAAGAAAAAAATCTAAAATACTTTCATAAATAGATTTTTAAAGTAGATTTTTACATAGGAAAATTGGTTAATAAAAACCAATACAACATTTTTACTACTGGGTATGTTGGAATTATGAGGAAACTTCCATCTTCTGACTTTTATCATGGCTAAACCCAAGTGAGATGAAGCAAAAACATAAAAGATTCCTCATGCCCCCAAAAAATAAAAAAATAAAAAAACTTTGTCTTTGTTAGGACTGAGAAATGTTGAAAACAAAACACAATAGATATTTTCTGAATAAAATGCCAACGCAGGTGGCAACTAAGAGAAACCAGACTGTTTGTGGTGACTGCTCCTCCTTACTGTAACTGAAGTGATACCTTTAATGAAAAGGAAGCTGGTGATGAGAATAATTCTAGAACCTCAGAAAAAATAATTACTTTGAAATTAAATGCAGGAATTCACTGCCATTAATGACAACGAACAATTTAATCATTCTTATAGTTAAACATCTTATAGATAAGTAGTTAAAATATCCCCTTGAAGAAATTGGCATAAGGGCAGCATATTCTCACTTATGTTTTGAAACGTGATTTAAAGAATTCAAAAAAGTGTGCCACAAACCTCAGACATCCAAATGTAGGCACTTATAACTTCACAACGACTTCTACCTTAGGACTTCCGGTGGACTTATAAGAGGGTGTGGTCAATTTGAAATCTGATTAGAACTTTTGGCATCGACTGTCTTCTGGTATTTCTCTACCCCTTAGGTGTTTGGACTTTGGGAAGTCCCCTCTCTTTGAAGGCTTTACCCCTTTTGAGTGCAATTCTTGTCTAATTCTGGGCCCAGGTGAGAACACTGTCTCATTAGGGAGTAGATTGAGACTCGAACCTGCCAAGTCCATCTAGCAGTGGACCAAAATGTGGGAAAATTCAAGAAACATCCACTGTAAAAAGGCAACAACATGTGGCTGGAAGGCCAATCTTTTTAACCCCCAGGCCTCAGGCACCTTCATGAATAGGTCATTGTCTGCATGGTTAGGACTGGGAAGACTCAACCTCTTATTTGGGAAGGGGAAGGTTGCTTTTAAAACCTGCAACCTGGCAAGAAAGTCCATTTAGCTAATGAGACAGCTTTCCCTTGGGGCAGCCACATCTAACATGCTGTAGCTTATTATAAAATTATTGAAGACACGACATGCAACCATGAGGATGTGTTACTGAGGACCAACAGCCTTAGCCTCACTGTCACAGAGCAGGATTGATGAAAACTTAGCCTTTGCACGCAGAGACTGTTAGTCCAGGCCTTTGGAATTCTTTAGTCACTTCAATTTCTTTGCTGAGATTCTCCATTTCTTCACTTGTTTCAAGAGAATTCAAATTGTTCATTGGAGCATTTGAATGAAGGCTGCTCTAAATTTCCTGTCGGACAATTCTAATATGCGACTCATTTTGGTGTTCATTGTCTTCTTGGCAACAGTCGATTGAGTATACTGCTCAGGCTGTGCTTTTCCTGGTTCGTGGTGTGACATCCGCATTTTCATCATATTCTAGAAATTTTGGATGTTAGGAGACTTTGATCCCATTTAAATCTATTCTAGTAGGCAACTTAAACTTATTTTGCCCAACATTTTTTTTCCTAAACTTTCTTTAAGTTTAGCTTATAGGTCTTGGCTTACTTTTCTAAGCTTTATATCCAATAACAATTTAGTTTTCAGAGTACTTGCAATACCATTCTGGTATACTTTCACTCTTCTGATGCCTCTGGGCCTCTGATTTCTATCTCTATAGGTGTCTTTGGGTGGGAGTAAAACAAATATTGACCCTAATTTGCTTTCTGATTTGACGGGAAGTTCAGGGAGATATGCTGGCCCTGGGCCATTTCTGCTGCAAGGCAGAGGGCCCGGGGATATCAGGCTGGCTGGCACTGCTCAAGGGCCACCCACACCACTGAGGGTAGAACAGGTGAGGATGGGTAGGTAGCTGCCCAGGCTCTGCTGAAGTTGGTGCTGCTGGCAGATTGGGTCACCACCACTCAGGATGGGGAGGGCCCCTGCTCGGGCTGCTGTGGCTGGGGAGACCTGCCCTTCTGCAGGTATGCTGAGGCATGGATCTCACTGTCAGGCTTCTGCTGGTCTGTCCTTTTCCTGCCACTTTGTCCACAGAAAAGCCAGGGGTTTTTGTTTGTTTGTTTTGTTTTTATTTAATTTGAGACGGTCTCATTCTGTCACCCAGACTGGAGTGCAGTGGCACGATCTCAGCTCACCGTAACCTCTGCCTCCTGGATTCAAGTGATTCTCCTGCCTCAGGCTCCCGAGTAGCTGGGATTATAGGCATGTGCCACTACTGCGGGGCTAATTTTTGTATTTTTAGTAGAGACGGGGGTTTCATCATGTTGGCCAGGCTGGTCTCGAACCCCTGACCTCAAACGATCCACCCGCCTTGGCCTCCCAAAGTGCTGGGATTGCAGGCGTGGGCCTCTGTTTGTTTTGTTTGTTTTTCCTATTCTCTTTTGGTCTGTACCTGTTGTCAGTTCCAATGTCCAAGACTCTCTGGTTCCCAGTCTGGGATATAAGGAAGTTAAAGGGGAAGCGTGCAGAACTCAGCTTAGTGTCGCCAAGTCCAAGGATTTCCCAGCCAGCCTTCCTTTTTTTCTAACCTTTCAGAGTACTTTTATCTCTTTGAATTATTTCCAAGGACCAAGGTGGCCTCCGTGTTCCCCTCTGTTTGACTAAACTTCAGATGGGCTTCCTGCTTCTAGGCCTGAACTCCCTTCCACCAGCCCTTACAGAACGCAGTTACCCTAACCACAGATGCCCTTTAGCTCCCTTTCCTTGGAGCATTTACTTTAGAAAACTGGCCATTGTCATCACCTGTTTGAGATGTAAATCTTTTAAAATGCTGGCTCCTAGGCAGTTCTGTAATCCAGGACTCTCTTATCAAGCACCTGGGAGCTATCCCTTTGGCATATAATCAGAGAAGCTAGCATCCCCACCTCCCATTCTTTGGGAGAGAGAAGACTAACTTCCTTGCTCTAAGTTGTAAAACCACCTCCTGCAAGAATATAAGAGAAAATGTACTTTTCCTTTGCCTAAGGCTAATTAGCAAGCATAGATGGCCTCCGATACACTCTCTACCTCCAGCTCTTGTTTCGGGGGCTGAGTCCTGACTTCTCTCTCATTTGCAATAGCTTGGAATACAGCCTCCCTTAGTGGGTTACCTTGGCCCATACAATATTTGCCTCTGTATTCCTACTAGAGTTTCTTGCTGGGAAGCCCTGCCCAGTTTTTTGATTCGTATTTGGGCTTTCAAAGCCTGCGCTGGCTTATCTCTCTTCCCCCTGGCAAACTTGCTTTATAAGAAGCAAGGAAGGTTTTGGAGCTGATGGATATGCCTGTCGCCGGGATTGTTCTGATGGCTTCATGGGTGTGTAACTGCCCAAGAGGTTCACCTTGCCTGCTGCCCAGACAGAACCAATTTATCACCACAGGGGAATTGCAGTGCAGAAAGAGTAATTCGTGCAAAGCCAGCTGTGTAAGAGACCAGAGTTTTATTATTACTCAAATCAGTCTCCCCAGGCATTCGGGATGGCTGGTAGAGGCTTGGGAAATGGAGAGGATTGACTGGTCAGGTTGGAGATGGAATCAAAGGGGGTGGAAGTCAGTTGTTCTAGCTGTCTTCTGTTCCCAGGTGGGATAGCAGAACTGCTTGAGCCAGATTACAGGTCCTGGTGGTGTGTGCTGGTCCACCAAGTGCAGGGTCTGCAAAATATCTCAAACATTGATTTCAGTGGGTTTTGCTTTCAGAGACGGAGTTTTGCTCTTGTCACCCAGGCTGGAGTGCAGTGGTATAAACTCACTACAACCTCTACCTCCTAGATTCAAGCAATTCTTCTGCCTCAGCCTCCTGAGTGGCTGGGATTACAGGCATGCGCCACCACACCCAGCTGATTTTTTGTATTATTAGCTGAGACAGGGTTTCACCAGGTTGGCTAGACTGGTCTCAAACTCCTGATCTCAGGTGATCCACCCACCTCGGCCTCCCAAAGTGCTGGGATTATAGGCGTGAGCCACCATGCCCTGATTGATCTTAGGTTTTACAGTAGTGATGTTATCCCCAGGAGCAATTTGGGGAGGTTCAGATGCTTGGAGCCAGAGGCTGCACAACCCCTAAACTGTAATTTTTAATCTTATAGTGAATTTGTTAGTCCCCAGGCAACAAGGGGGTCTTTTCGGGAAACAGCTGTTATCAATTTTGTTTCAGAATCAAACCATGAACTGAATTCCTTCCCCAAGTTAGTTGGCCTATGCCCAGGAATGAACAAGGACAGCTTAAAGTTTAAAAGCAAGATAGAGCTGGTTAGGTCTGATTTCTTTCACTGTCATAATTTCCTCAGTTATATTTTTGCAAAGGTGGTTTCAGGTGTGTGCATATACCCTTCATTCTTCCTCTCTTTCCTTTCTCCCTTTCTACCTCCCTCCCCCTTTCCTTCTCCTCTGCCTCTCTTCTCTTTTTCTTCGGTATTTCTTTCTTTTTTTTTCATTCCTATCTTTCTTTTTCAAAAACAATTTGGGAGTTTTCTCAAGGAAAACATAGATGATAATGTAAGAGGCCTGTTTTATTCCCTCTAGGTACATCTGCATTTGTAAAAGGGATCACCTGTCTCCTCTCCCAAATGACTTATGAAACTATTTCAAGCACAGGAAGATTTGGTAAGTCCGAGGTATGAGTGTCTTTTGTCTGTTTTTATTTAGGTTAATAATAAAAAGTCAAAGGTTGTCACTGCTTATATGTTTAACAAACATTTCACTGGGTGAGAATCGATCATTACATATTAAGATCAACAATTTTTCAATGACATGTTGTTAAGGATAGTATTAAAATTGCCTTCAGAATACCTTACATTGCCACAAGAGAACAATACGGTAGCTTGTCTTTATGTCTAAGGCAGGGCATTCTTTCCCCAAATTATTTGAACAGATCACTATTATTAAACTTGAACACAAACTAAATTATTTGTGCTACATTTGTGAGGCAGGTTGTCAAGAAAGCATATTGTATTTTTGAACACTGTAATCATATCCTCAACAGGTTAAAAAAATAAAATCTCACATTTTGTGAGGATAAATGAAAAACACAGACTTGAATCTTCCATCTGTTAATGTAAATTAAAATGGGGTCCAGGCCTGCAGAAACCTCAAGCAGACAAAGCCAGTTAGGCCTCCTCGTGACACCAGCTTTGCTTGATATGCAAACATAAGTGAAATGAGCTATTTCTTGTAATTGCTTATTTTGAAAAACAGAACATAAGCTGAGCCAACCAAAAGCAGCCGACAAACTTATAATTATATAACTAGAGACTTTCTGGTGGAATAGAACAAGTAAGGCAACTTTGAAACCAATCACACATCTTCTTTGCGTGGCTTCTTTCTTCATTCTATAAAAACATGACCCTCAAGGCTCCTTCCATAAGGGCTCCAAACCGCTTCTGGCATGGAACTCCTAATTCAGGAATCGTTATTTGCTCAAATAAACTATTAAGAATTTCTCAGTGTAGTTTAGTTTGCCTTTTAATACATTTCATCATCAATAAGAAGTATATGCTTAAACTGCTTGTCAAAATCATCTTTCTTGCCATGATTGTATATAGTTAGGTTTTGGAGGCCAGTAAATAATACCCTGCTTTGTCTTCCAAAGTCATGATCTCTTGAGTGATAAAGGCAGAAGTACATACACGTTTTGGTATAAAAATATCTACTTGATTACCAATAGAGCTGATCAGAAAATATGACCTTGGATTTGCTGCTGAATTGACTGAGCTAATAAGCCTTCCCCTTTGATAGATATGGATGGATGCACCAACCCCAGGCAATACTGAAAAACCACACATCATAGGGCCCTCCCAAAGGGATGGACCTGGCCCTGGGAAGCTTGCTGTGTAGTGCAGAAAGCGCAGAATGGGAAAAAGTGATCTTTTCCTTTATCCCAAACACAGTGATGGAACCTGAGATGCAAGCACACAGAGAGTCTGGGAAGGTTCCTCCACATGAGTGGCCAGGAATATTCTTTCTTGTTCTTTTCTTTCCTTCTTCTTTCTTTTCTTTCGGTAGAGACAGGGTCTCACTGTGTGGCCCAGGCTGGTCTTGAACACCTGGCCTCGGGCAATTCTCTCCCTCGGCCAAGTATCTTTCTCAATGAGAGCTCTGAGCTTTCTATTCCCTTCTCTTCAATACTGTTCTGTGGCGTGTGACCCAGGTGATAGGATTGAGCCCATTTTGCTTCAAGGTCACAATCTGGGCCCAACCTTGCTGCCTGGCATTCTCCCTCTCTGAGGGGTCCCACTGGGCCCTGTGTCAGTGAGTCTGCTTCTTAACTTCCCTCTACATGGCTTTCTCCCTTCCATCTTCTTCTACTGAAAAAATCCTGATCATAATTTTTAAAAGTATCTATTTCATAGTGTTGTTATGGAAATGGCATACATTGTATTGAATAATCATGGGTTAAATGAGGTTTTCGGTGATTATTACTGGTATTTTTTAGGGTGCTGTTCAGGTGTGATGCTATCCAAAAAACAGTCCCTTTCTCAGCAAGTGGAGTGGATTCTCTTCCTCGGTCATCCTCTCCCGGCAGCTTGCCCCTGCGTCTACCACGGAAAGGCCTTTGTTGACTGCCTTTCCCTGGTCCCTATCATTTCCTCTGTGACAAGGCCATACTTTGCCCCCAGCTGCACACTCACAACTGAGCCCAGAGTCAACAATTAATCACACATAATGTTTGGAGGATGAAATTTCTTCCCATCAGTCAAGCTCACAAAGCCTGTATCAGATTCCCCTTCTCTGCTGACCTTAACTCCCCACGTTCCTCTCTGTCTTCAGCCTCCACGCAAATTTCAACTTAAATTGTATCTCCCAGAATTCCCATGTGTTGTGGTAGGGACCCAATGGGAAGTAATTGAATCAAGGGGCTTGTGCTATTCTTGCAATAGTGGTAAGTCTCATGAGAAGTGATGAGTTTATCAGGGGTTTCTGCTTTTGCTTCTTCCTCATTCTCTTTTGCTGCCACCATGTAAGAAGTGCCTTTCACCCTCCACCATGATTGTGAGACCTCCCCAGCCATGTGGAACTGTAAGTCAAAACCTCCTTTTCTTCCCAGTCTCAGGTAGGTCTTTATAGTGTGAAAACAGACTAATACATACCTTTCTTCTTCTTTCTGTCCCTTCTTCTCCCCCATCCTAAGTCAGCTGTGGCTGCATCTGTAAGCATGGTGAAGGTCATGGCAGAACAAAGAGGCATTGATGTGGAAGATCCTCTATCCTCTCCTTCCAGCCACAGCTCTGAGTGGAGACAGTTTGGAGGCATGTTGGTCACTGGCCGCTGAGGCCTGGCCCTCCACTTTCACTGTTGTTCTGTCAGAAACAACCAGTCTTTTGTAAAATCAAATGAGAGGAGGCTGAAAAAGAGCTGAGCATTGCTGGTTCCATAAGCGAGAACTTTTTATATTAAAATAATAATTCTAGTTTTAAAAGAAAGATAGAGCAGGAAGATTAAGACATTTTAATGTGGTGGTAGAAAGCCAATAAATCCTGCTAATGCTTTCCAATACAGCAGTGAAATGTTTTTAGCCATTTTAATGGCCGGCTTATAATTAAGAAAAAGATGGGACTTCAGATCTAAAAGGTAGAACATATAACTGTTTGAAAGAGTTATGGCCTTTGCCTAGGTAGATTGGTATAACAGGACATCCCCTGAGAAATCATGACCAGGAGTGGTCTTGGTTAATCAGGGAAGAACCTGTCAATGTGTTGGGAATATCACTAACTGGCTTTAAGTAGGTAACTCCCTGCACCATCCGGTAGCGGACCTTACAGTGAGTGCAAAGTGGTTCCTGGGGCTGCTCTGGAAAATGACAGCTCAATTTTATACCAACCTCCATTGCGCAGCCCCAGTCTTCCAAAATGAGGAACAGCAGGCCTTTCCATCAGAATTCCTCCACTGTCAGTAAGAATTCAATACAACCCTGTGCCCCAGGAATCTGACTCGGAATGCTGGTTGTTATACTTCTTTTTTACTTCAAAAGTGAAATATCTTCTATAGACCCAAGGGCTCAGGAGGACCATGAGCGAAGTGAGGAAAATCCAAAGGAGGCACAGGCTTTAGGACTTAGATAAGGGGCTCACTTATTTGTGTGTAATAGATAGGGATTTTGTGAATCGTAAACTTAGATTTGTCATATATATAACTTAATTTTTTTAAAAGAAAATGTACTTCACTTTAGAATCTGAATTTCTGTATGTTAAGTGGAAAACCTAATTTTGCTAAGCCATCCTAAATTACTTCTTGTGAAAAATTCAGTTTCTAGAGAAAAATAGGGTGATTCAGGATTCTCTGCCATCTTCCTTCTTGCCTGACTGCCCCAGGAGGTGAGCTGAGTGTTGGGGGCAGGGGTGAGTGAGGTGCCTCTGTGTCACCCCGTGTCTGAGGGAGTGGTGTGGAGAGCCACTGCATCACCCTCTCCATACGTGGCCCCCATTAGATGAGCTTCCTTTCCTCTGGACCTTGTCATTGTTCACCGATATCTGCTGTCCCTGTCAAAGCCCCCAGCTGCAGGATTCCCCACTCCCATCCCCGCTCCTTTTCCAGCCCAGGTAGTTTTGGTTCTGCTGCTGTTCTCTCAGAGTCTCCCTTCTGTCCTACTCGGGGGACAGGACCTGCCGCCTGCGTTTTCCATGCCCTGGGAACCTGGGAAGCTGTGGACTCCACCAGTTCCTTGTCAGGCTCACCCTCTCAGTTTTAGTTAAAGGTTTAGTGCCTAGGCCAAGTCAGCACCTGTGCAGACACGGCCTGCCTAAATGGCTCACATTGTCAGCACAGTATGAAGAGCCAGCAAAGCAAGAGCCTTTCCACAATCAGTGTGGGAACTACAGGAGGAGGGAGGCAATGGTCCGCACCCAGTGGGGGCAGATGTTAGGAGCAGGAGAAGGAAAGTGAACAACATGCATGGAACACCAACAGTGTACTTTCTTCAGATAGACACTGTGGAACTCTTCATTCAAGTTTGTGAGAAATGTGTTTGCCACATTTCAGAGGAGGAAAGGGTGATTCGACTGTGTTCAGAGAGAAAAAGTTCCTTTCCCTGGGCGTCCTGGTCTTACAGGGGGAAAGTTGAGATGCATGTCTATTTCTCTAGTCTCCATTGTGTATTATTTTATTTCAGCAGCTGGTATCAGCTTACTGCATCACTCTTTTCCCCATAAGCAACAGAATTATAGTTGGGAAGTACTGCCTTTAAGTATATTTTATTAGAATAAGGAAGACTGTTTTTGTTTGTTTGCTGAAAATAAAATGACAGAGGGCAGGAAGGGGAGGAGGAAAGGAGAGGGAGAAACAGGAAGAGAAAGAAGAAAAAAGAGGAGGAGGTGACACGAGGAGGAGGAGAGGAAGAAAAGAAGGGAGAAGGGAGAAGAGAGGAGAAGAAAAGGTAGAGAAGGAGGAGAAACAGAGGAGAAAGAAAAAGAAGAGGAGAGGGGAAAGGGGGAAAGCGGAAGCATCATTCAAATTAGATGGAGAAGCATATAATTGATGGTGCATCACCCCAGGAAAGAGAAAGAGAGTGGTAGAAAAATACAGGTGAAGGATTTTACTTGCCTGGAATAAGTAACTTTTCTGCATAAACAGGAAGAGGCAATTATATTTGATTCAAATGAATTTGAAGTAAAGAGAGAGGCTGTTCCAGTTTTCTATGAAGAGGCAGTTGGAGTGTGCTGGTTGCTTAAGATAGGGTTAAATTTAGGAACAAACACTGTCAGGCTGGTGTGGGGGGTGAACTGGGAGGAAACAAGGACAGTAATTGAATTTAACTAAAGGCCTTGAAGAAACGTGAGTATCACACTGTGTTTTTCTCTACATTCTGCTTGGCACTCATATTTTTTCACATATAAAATTTATATGTTGGGTGTTTTGGTCTCTTAAGAGGGCGAAGTGAAACTTTTACAAGGCACACAGAACTCAAATATTGCAGCTGTCATAATCAGGTACTGTTTTCACCAGGAAGGATAAAAAAATAAGAGAAGGAAAAGAAAATACTAGTGAGGAATCTGTATCTTCCTGAGTGCTTCACAGGGAACATGGAAGGGTGTGTTTACTTTATAGGCTCTCTAAGAATACTTCCAGGACCTCTGGGAGGCTCTAATCTTCCTAACACAGCGACTTCTCCTCTTTCTGATCTTCCTCAGCCAACAGTTTTATGTCCACAGCTCCTGCCATCCTGTTCTCAAATTGTCATTAAGAACATCCTTTTCCACCACAGCTCCAGGTCAGTCCCAGTGTTCCTGGCCAGAAAGGGATCTTCCCAACATGAAAACCTCCATCCTATGAGAGCACTGAAGGGGCCACACATGACAGCATCAACAAAAATTGTCTGTGACATAAAAATTCATATATTTTAACACTGGTGTTTTCTGCAAATATTACAGAATAGGAATCTGTATCTTGTCATGCTTACATTTAGTCTATTATGTAATAAGAGAATTGACCTAAAACTCTTTAAAGAGGAAAAGTATCCAAAATAAAAATGAATAAATCCTGAAACCTATCTTTGAAAATAGAAGTTCCCTTTGGATATATACTCAGTAATAGGACTGCTGGATTATATGGTCATTTCATTTTTAAATTTTTGAGAAACATCCATATTGTTATTATTAATGGTTGTACTAGTTTATATTTCTATTAAAAGTATATATAAGTGTTCACTTTTCTCAGCATACCTCCCAGCATTTATTATTTTTCTTAATTGCAGTAACTCTAACTAGACTGGGTAATTTGTAAAGAAAAAGGTATAACGACATACCTGAGACTGGGTAATTGATTAAAAAAAAAACTAAGTCATGAGTTCCATATGACTGGGGAGGCCTAACAACCATGGCAGAATGTGAAAGGCACATCTTACATGGTGGCAGACGAGAGAATTGAGATCCAGGTGAAAGTGGTTTCCTTTAAAAACATCAGATCTCATGAGACTTGTTCACTACCACGAGAACAGCATGGGGGAAACTGTCCCCATGAATTAAATATCTCCCACTGTGTCCCTCCCGCAATATATGAGAATTATGGGAGCTACAATTCAAGGTGAGATTTGTGTGGGGACACACCCAAACCATATAAGATGGAAGATGGATACTTTGCAAATATTATATTCCATCTGTAGCTTGTCTCTTCACTTTGTTGATTTTTTTTTTTTTTTTTGCTGTATCAATTAAAAAAAGAAAATTTAAAAAGTCGTCTGGAAAATTAGGAAGGGTCAGCCAGTGAATGACGTAACAAATGGATGAATACGCCAGGTTGTGCTGTCTGAAGTTCGTCCTGTAGGTGATGCATGTGCTGGGAGCCCCAAGCAGAGTCCACAGGAGAAATGGTGAGATCCTCACAGAAGGATGGGGATGATTTTAAGGGGTAGAATATTTGGGTGTTATTTAGCAGTCTTGGTAGTTGATTGGATGTTTGAGACGGAGAAAAAGGAGTTGGGGAATGGCTCTAATTTAGGTAGGCTTGGTGAGGAGCTGCACTGGAATTAAGGAATGGACGGCAGGAACTTCAGCTGGAGATGAGATGAGTGAGTCAAAACATGGCAGGCAGCATCAAAAACTCAGTCCCTGAGATGAAGGCAAGACTGGAACAGGAGTATATTTGATTGGGAAAATCATGAATTTACTTTGGAAAATATTGACTTCCAAGTGAAAGGAATTGATACCACGGCACAGAGAGGGTTGGCTTTATAATTTCAAGCAGATGACAAATGAGGTAGGCCTAAGAAGATAAAAAAGAAAATAAAAAGAAAAATTTGAGCAGCATTTAAGTTAATTCGTTCAGGTAGCACAGAAAGAAATGGAGCAAAAAGGGGATTGCAGCACCTCTACCCTTAATATTATGGGTTGACATTATATATGACACTTTATTCAAAGAGGTTTTTACTAATTTCATTGTGTTCTACAATGCAACAGGTCAAGAATTACTAGAGAGTATGTTGAAGCAGAGTAAGGGCAAGGAAAATTGTATGTAAAGAGCTCATTTTTCCCCCAGGTAAAGTAGGAATCAAGGTCCTTTGAAAGTGAACCAACAAAAATGCATTAAAGAGGCAGAAGAAGGAGGAAAGAATATAGAAAAGCTGTTGTGGAGAACTAGAGAGGGTCGACTCAAGATTAATTAAAGATATCAGCAAGTATCATTGAGGACTCGCTGACTGATCCCAAAAGCAATATGTTTTTTAAAAGGTTTTGTGCAGCGACACTACGATTGGTTAAGTATGTACCTTCTCTATGTGACCTCTTTTAGATATACGAGACTCATTTGTACCTGTAAGTTGATTTGTTTACTAAAATTATATTATATAATTATATATATATATATATATATATATATATAAACTGACTTGTATTACAGTGATAAACTCAAATAAAGACTTTCTATTAGAATATACTTTAGAATACCTGGAAGTGTTTACATTAAAAATCCTTAAACATTGGCTAAAGCAAACAATTTCTTTGAAGTAAACATTTCTTCAAGCCTACAAATGTCACTTATCAAAGCCAGCAGTATTAGAGATTTAAGCTGAAAGTAAGTAGCACACTGAAGCAAGGAAGATTTTTAAAGCCATAAAACCGTAATCCTCTATTAAAATATGGGATTGCATTGCTTTGTCAAATTTGAGAGGTGTAGTTTTACTGGGAAGTCAATAAAAGCCTCAGAAGGAAGGTGACAGAGGAGAGCAAGGTAGAGTGTTCTTCATAAGTAGAGAGAAGAGGAATGCTTTGCTTGATACTGAGCACTATTATTTAGGAGGCTTGTGAAATAAAAATAAACTAAGTGGATTCCACTTTTATCAGATACAAGTGATCTTACTATCTTTTGAAGTGTAAAATTATCTCACAACGAATGGAGTAGATGTGTTGCTAATACTTTTCAACTATTTCTTGAACACCTGATATTATCCAGCTTACAGTTGATAATAAAATGCATTTATGTGGAGAATAAAGTATGCTAGAATTAGGGAGGAAATGTATTGAGCAATAAAAAATAAATATAGAGAAGATTGTATCAGAATAGCTGTAGACCTAGTAAATAGTGAGGTAAACACTGGAAAGATTGTATATTTTCAATTTTTAAATGAAATATTATATATATATACATATACATGTACACATATATTTTATATTATATATATAGTGTCTGAAAGGTAACTTTAACAGAAATAAACACTTAATAACCAACTTGTCATACAATACTAAAAACAGTAAAATGTCTGTTTACTGACATACATATTAGAATGGCCAAAATACAGAATATGATGAAACCAAATGCTGACAAGGATATGTAGCAATAAGAGTGCACATTCAATGCCAAGGGAAATGCAAACTTTGTGCTTTCCATTTCTGAGAACTATGTTTTGCTAGCACAAATTTTGCTAGTGGATCACTAGGGGTGATGGTGAGTGGTGCCACTATCACCCCTTAATTCCTGGACCCACGAATCTTGGCTATGGGATAATGATTCAGAGCACACATGGCCTTTTGGATAACTTTGCCCCAGTTCTTCAAAGTATTGCCGCCTAGGGGGTTGTCACCTAGTTGGTGTTGTAATTGTAGTTTCAAAAGGCCATTCCACTGTTCTATCAACCCAGCTGCTTCAGGATGATGAGCAACATGGTAAGACCAGTGAATTCCATGAGCATAAGCCCACTGATGCACTTCTTTATCTGTAAAGTGAGTGCCATGGTCAGAGGCCATGCTGTGTGGAATACCATGTTGATGGATAAGGCATTGTGTGAGTCCATGGATGGTAGTCTTGCAGAAGTATTACGTGCAGGATAGGCAAACACATATCCAGAGTAAGTGTCTATTCCAGTGGGGACAAACCTCTTCCCTTTCCATGATTGAAGAGGTCCGATATAATCAACCTGCCACCATGTAGCTGGCTGATCACCCCAAGGAATGGTGCCATATGGAGGGCTCGTGTTGGTCTCTACTGCTGGCAAATTGGGCAGTGAGCAGTGGCCATAGCTAGGTCAGACTTGATGAGTGGAAGTCCATGTTGCTGAGCCCATGTATTACCTCCATCCCTGGCACCATGGACACTTTGTTAATGGGCCTGTTGGATGATGACAGGGGTGGCTGGGAAAGAGGCTAAGTGGTGTCCACAGAAGAGGTTATCCTATCCATTTGATTATTAAACTCCTCCTCTGCTAAGGTCATCCATTGGTGAGCACTCACATGGGATACAAATATCTTCACAGTTTTTGACGACTCAGATCCATCCACATACCTCTTCCCCATTGTTTCTTTGTCAGCAATTTTTCAATCATGCTTATTTTAAGTTCCTGACCATCCAGCCAAACCATTGGCTTCAGCCCATGAATCAGTATATAATCTCACATGTTGCCATTTCTCCTACTATACAAAATGCACAACCAGGTGCACTGCTCGAAGTTCTACCCATTGGGAAGATTTTCCTTCACTGCTTTCCTTCAGGGAGGATGTCCTTAAAAAAGGCGGGAGTGCTGCAGCTGTTCACTTTCAGGTGGTGCCTGCGTATTGTGCAGAACCATCTGTAAACCAGGCCCTAGTCTTGTCTTCTTTTTTTTTCTGAGATGGAGTTTCACTCTTGTTACCCAGGCTGGAGTGCTATGGTGCAATCTCGGCTCACCGCAACCTCTACCTCCTGGGTTCAAGCAATTCTCCTGCCTCAGTCTCCCGAGTAGCTGGGACTACAGGTGCACGACACCATGCCCAGCTAATTTTTGTATTTTTAGTAGAGACAGGGTTTCACCTTGTTGACCAGGATGGTCTCCATCTCTTGACCTCGTGATCCACCCGCCTCAGCCTCCCAAGATGCTGGGATGTCTTCTTTTGTCAACTGATTGCAGGGCACTCCTCATGAGGCCATAAGTGCAGGCTGGGGGAGAGAAGGCAGGGTGGCTGGAGTAGATAATATGGGCATTTAGAGTCTTTATTCTTATTTGGTTAAAATTTCCAGAAGGACAAGGGCCAGTATTCACAGTTGCATAGCTAGTGCTTGGGGCATAATAAATACCCAATAAATATCTGTTTACTAGGAAAGATTATATCTGTCAACCTTCTGGAATGAGAATCATATATATATATGTGTGTGTGTATAAATATGTATATACACATATGTATACATGCACAGACATATGTATATATGTGTATGTACTATATGTACATATGTACATAAACACAGTTATACATTTGGTATAATACTTAAAAACACTAATTAAAAATAATAGAAAATCTAAAGTAACATTGAAATTTCCAAAAAAATCTCAAGTATACTAATAAAGTAAGATTGTGAGTACCTGAAAACACACTTGACTGATATATGTATAAACAATAAACAATTTCCCGGCCGGGCGCGGTGGCTCAAGCCTGTAATCCCAGCACTTTGGGAGGCTGAGGCGGGTGGATCACGAGGTCAAGAGATCGAGACCATCCTGGTCAACATGGTGAAACCCCGTCTCTACTAAAAATACAAAACATTAGCTGGGCATGGTGGTGCATGCCTGTAATCCCAGCTACTCAGGAGGCTGAGGCAGGAGAATTGCCTGAACCCAGGAGGCGGAGGTTGTGGTGAGCCGAGATCACGCCATTGCACTCCAGCCTGGGTAACAAGAGCGAAACTCCGTCTCAAAAAAAATTAATAAATAAATAAAAATAAAAATAAAAAAATAAAAATAAAAAAAATAAAAATTTAGCATCCCCTGAACTTCTAGTGAGTAAGATGTGGGTGGTGGCTTGAACATATTAAAATTAGCTGTTCTGGTTTCCCTTATAAACGCACATGGGAGACCCGCCTTTACCGTGACTAACAACTTGGATGGTGTGCAAGTCATTTGATAAAAGTGCCATTTAGTGAACTGTGTTTGCAATTTTCTAAATGGCAGCCATGAGGCCTCAGCATAATTACAACTCCTCCCTAAATGATGGGAAAATTTCCACTAATTAGGCCTAGATGCTTTTATGTATTAATGACATTACTAAGAAAAAGTACTTTAATTAAAGGTTAAGAGCATTTGAAGATAAAAAGGCCATCACTGAATCCAGCTGTTTGTTACTGTTTATAATAGGCTTTCTTTACATTAAATGGCAGAAGAGTAATGTGTCCGTATCGGAGAATTGCGTTAACATTACACTGAAGTAAACAGAGGAAGAGCTGCTGCTTCCTGTTCCACATGCTGCAAATAGGTTACTGTAAAATCATTAAGCTGTGTAGCACTTCTGGCACATTTGATGCACCCTGTATACTCTAAATCAGACGTGTTGGCAGAGTCTCCTGAGCTAAGTTGACTTCACAGAGTTAGTAGCATTATCATTAAAGATCATCTTTACCTGGCCTTGAAAATATTTACTGTTTCATTTATTAAATGTATAAACTGACCATGTGAATTGCCATGCAGTTTAGAATCTAGAACTTCAAGTACATGGTCATTTTCTCCTCTTGGACATTTCCTGAATGCTGGAATGGTATAGGACGCAGGGTGTGAGACCTGGACTAGAAAGGCTGAATATCGTACCTGATGAGGAAGGAACCCATAGCAAGTATGCCAGCTTTTTCCTTTCTTGAATAGGTAAACGAAAGGAGAATCAAATGGCTGCATACATTATTATTCCATTTAAGTGGCATTCCACCCATCCAATGGACATTTTTGTAATAAATGGAGAAGGACAGAAAAGAGCAGTGCCAGCTACAAGGTTGCATGAATGAGATAAATATAAAGAGACACAGGGAATTATTTGGAGTTATGAATCATCTATAATTTGATGTGGAGATGGTTATATCACTCTATGAAATGTCAAAATTCATTTTGCCATGGTTTCATCACTCCTATATTACAACGAAAGTAAAGCTGAACAAACTGAAAATTAGTGAGTTTTCTTGCAACCTTCAGAGAACTGAGGTTGCAGGGCAAACTGCCACCCCAAATTTTGGACAGACAGATAAACACAGAGAGTCACAGCTAAGATCAGTTTACCTGAAGCAGAAGCCACTGTTATTATAAACTGGTAGAAATACAAAAATGGTAGCCTTCACAAATCGTTGGAGGCTAAGTGTACATCAATGTGAGTGTGAGAAATTCCTCATTGTGGTAATCTTGGGGGGGTTACCCCCTTTCATGGGTCTTATGTCAAAAACCCCAGTAGGCTTTCATGAAGAGCCACGAGAAAAAGGAAACCCTCGTGTATCTGGTGAGAGAAGAGGAACAGCAACAATTTTGAAGTACACATGGAAGATTAGTCACGACAAAGGCCTACCCTGCAAGGGAAAATACCTCACCAGGGCCTCATCAGACCTGGTAGAAGAGCAATTACCCAGCTCAATCCCCACCTAGTCTTCCTGTGTAGGGAAAGAGGGGAAACTCGTGATGGTGATAGTCCAAGAACACAGGCCACTATAAGCCTGATACTTAACCATAAGATTATAGAATGGTCCTCTTCTCTTTTCTTTCTTGTAATATTACTGTTGTTTCTTATAATATTACTGTCATTCATTTCTTTTTTCTGTATAATTACCTACTACATTGTCACTATTATTTGAACAAATAATTATCTATTAGATCCATTAAGAAAAAAGAAAAAGTAAAATATGTTATTTTTACCTTTATTTATCTCTTCTCCACTGCAATTATATCATGTAGACTTGAGTTTCTGACCTATGCCATAACCCTGAAGAACTCTGAATACTTCTTGCATGTTATTTCCACTGGTGATTAATTTGTTCAATTTATATTTGTCTGAGAATGTTGCTCGTTCTCCTTCACTTCTGAAGGATAATTTCAGTGGATATAGAATTCTAGGTTATTGGGATTCTCTTTCTTTAAATACTTTGAATATTTTAGTCCACTCTCTTCTGGCATTTGTGGTTACTAATGTGACGTTCAATGAAATTGTTATTTTTGTACCTAAGTAATGTGGTGTTGTCATTTTCTGCCTTCTTTTAAGATTTTATTTTGCCTTTGGTTTTCTCCAATTTAAGTATGATATAATGAGTCATATTTTGGGGGTTATTTATACTGGTTGGTTTTCTTCCTCGATCTGTGATTATTTTGGTGTCTGCCATTAATTTTGGAATATTCTCAGGCATTAATGCTTGAAATATTGCTTCTGCTACATTATTTCTTCTTGTGTATTTCAATTATGTATATTTCATATCAAGTCCTCAAATAATCTGTTGTTACTGCTGTTGTTCCTTCTGTTTTCTTTTGCTTTTCAATTTGAACAGTTTCTGTTGATCTTTCTACTCAGTGATTCTTTCCTTGGCCATAGCCAGTCGCTAATGAGCATATTTAAGCCACTCTTCATTTCTCTTGCAGTGTTTTTACCATTTCCTTCTCATTCTTTCTCAGAATTTACATTTCTCTTCTTACATTATCCATCTGTTCTTGCAGGTTGCCTCCTGTTTTCATTAGAACCTTAAAGTATTAATCATAGTTATTTTAAATTCCTTGTCTGGCAATTTTAAAATCTGTGCCATATGTGAGTCTTATTCTGATGCTTTCTTTGTCTTTTCAGATTGTGTGTATTTGTAGATATTTTTAAAAAATTCATTCCCTTGGACATGCTGTGTACTTTTTTGATAAAGGCTAGACATACAGTATAGGGCAATAGGAAGTGAGATAAACAATCTTTAGTGTAAGGTTTCATCATTATCTGCTAGGAGCCGCTCTGTGTTTTATGTTTATGTTTTATGTTGCTAAACTGTCAGAACTGTCACTACTTCTGACTTTGTTTTTCTCCTATTTTCTCTTTAGTTTTCCTACTATCTCCCTGTGACATAAAGTCTACACCTCACAGCTTTCTGGCTAAAATCCGCGGCTATTTTGCTGAAGTTCTGTTGTTCTGGGACCAGGGGCTCCATTGAGAAATTGCTCATTTTATGAGTGAGCCAGAAACATAAATAATGAATCTGTCACTCTTATAGTGCCAGAAAGTCAGACAGCTCTCAAAAAACAAAACAGAACAAAACACATTGATGGAAGTATGTCGAAAGAGTGTAGGAGTTCACTGAAAGAGATACCAATGGTCAAAGCTGAAAAAATTGGATTGGATTATAGTGGATTGTTGGATTATAATCCAAAGTACAAAATAAATGTTGCTGATTTCATGCGGATATTTTTTAAACGTCTGAATGAATTAATCGGCAGTGGAAAAGAGATAAATCTCCCAAGCAAAAAAGTTCCACATCATTTACATGGACACTGTTTTCTAAGGGACGAGGAGCATAACTCCCTTTAATAAACTTAGAAAATATACAAAAAATGCCAATAAGAAACTATCATATTCAGAGTTAGTAACTTAAAAACTGACATACATACTTCCATCTTTTGTCTATCTACCTACCTGTCGAACCAATATCTATTTATATCTGTGTCTATACCTATATCTACCTATCATCTATCTATCTAAAATATCATTCAAATTTTCTCAATACTCTCAGTATCTAACTTGACAGCTGTTTTGCATTTATTTCATCTGTTATTTCTGATCTCGTGGAGATAGCATATACATTTTATTTGTTTTCCTTATTGATTTTTATCTAATTCATTATTAACTGTCTTTATTATGGAAATTTATCCTCTTTTCTCATTCTTATCACAAATGTGTTTGTTTTAATTGTTCATCTTATATTTATCTTCCTATTTACCAAGTCCTGTTTGTTTCCATTTTTATCTTTTTTTCAGGCTTCAGATGGATTGATGACATGATTTCATTGTTTTGTTTGTTTTTTTGTTAAAACAATTTGGTTTGGAAGTTACACATTCTACTTATATTCCCTTGTTTTTGATTACTCTTAGATATTTAATGTATATTTTGAATGTGAATTTTTATTGCAATTGCTAAAACAAATCATAACCTCTAGACTGCTTCTAAATAAGACAAAAATCTTAGCAATACAGGATAATAAACTAATATGCACAAAAATGTTCTGCTTTCTCACTCGGAATTTTAAAAAAGTTTTCTTTTTAATAATTGTGGATGTTTCCACTTCTTCCCAGTATATTTTTGTCTAGAAATTTTGTTTAGCTTATTTTAAAATATGTATAGTTGCAGAAAGATAAACAGGTAGAGGAAAAGATAATAGGTAAATAGGTAGGTAGGTAGATAGATAGATACATAGATACATAGACAGATAAGTTCAAGCTTCTGGTGTTGAAATCTACCTCAGTCTCATTTATTGGCAATGTCCTTGCTTTTTCCTTCCTAGTTGATTTTTTTTTTTTTTTTAACATTCTATCTCCTTAATATGCTTCAGTTTATTTCATTGCATCTACTGTTATTTCTATTACTTTGATTTGTCTTGTGTCCTTGCTGGCTTTTCCAAAATGAAGCCCTGCAATTTTCTGTTCTGAGATAATTCTGAGTCATTATGTTTTCAAATACTGTGTCTCCTGTCTTCTCTCTACTAGATATATGTTAGTACCAATGGATTTAACCTCCATACATCCAAGTTGTTTTTCAAAAATTTTAATCTATTCAAAAAATTTTAGCTACATTCTCAATTGAATCTTCCCATTTAGTAGGTCTTGTTTCTTTTGTGTTTAGTTTTATATTCAACACATGTAATGTTGTTTTCTTAATTTTTTTATAAAAGTATTTTAAAAAGATATCATTTTCCTTTTAAAATTTTATAGCCTCATTGTTTTGTATTTATGTTTCATGACCCACTCTCTATTTCATGAGCATTATTCTCTCTGTTTATCATGGACAGTATTAAGCGCACTTACTATAAAGTCTACCAAATTGCTCAATTTCCTCAAGCATACTTACTATAAAGGCTATTGAACTGCTCAGTTCCCTCTTTTCCTCGCTTTCTTGTATTCCATTTGGTGAATATGCTGCTGTGTCTCTCACTGTGTTGGATTGACCTTATACTCAGTGATTCTTGATTTGAGGTCGTAGTGTGGGTGAGTCACAATCTCTCTCCTGGTGTGGAGCGTGAGGTTAACCTTTGTGGATGCTTTAGTAATGACCTCAGCACTGGGCTTCTAGCACAGCTCTGGTCCAAGTCTGTCATGGTCTGCTTGTTTAGGGACTTTCCTCATGTGTGACCAATGTGGTTTCAAGCTTCTTCCTAATGTGATGTCCTTCTCTGGGACCTGGTTACAACCCATGCCATCTCTAAGAATGTCCGTGGTATCATTCTTGGACATGACCATGGGTTGTATCTCAGCTGGGTTCTGGAACTCTCCATGGGGGCAAGGATGTATGAGAGATTCCTGGGCCCTGGTGTGGCCAGACAGCATGTCTAGAGTCTCAACTCTGTACATGTAGGACCCTAGGCCACAACTTCACATATGCTCCAAATCCTCTTCCCCAGTTCTATGTGTGCACACAACTTTCTCCTTATCCTCACTAGAAAATATTGGTTCTTACTGTGGGTGTTGTTTTCTTACTTTAAGGGATATTTCTCTAACTGATGAATATTTTAAATAATTGATTACATTTATTTGTTTATTACTTTTTAAGAAAGTTATTTATTACATTTACTGTATTGAAAGCAGAAACATCAAGTTTTAATGTGTGCTCAGCCAAATTGGGCATGGATTTTTATTGGTATTTTCTTGGTCTTTGTGTTGATACAAACATACTTAAAATGATTATCATTACAATCTTTTTCTGGAACTTCTGGGAAAAGTTGATATTTCTTTCTGCTATAGCACACACACAATGGCCTAAAAATTAAATATTTGTATTATATAACTGCTTCTGTTCTGATTCATTAAAAATAAAATAAATAGATTTTCAAGATGTTTTTCAGGTAAAGAATACACTGGTTATTCCAATAATTAACTCTGATTCAAAAGAAATTTCTACTCCTAATGGAAAAAATGAATAAAATTCAAATAAGATTAATCTTATCACTTCAGTTTGTGTTTTATATTTCCTATTTATTTGTGGAGCAAATTCTGGGTTGAATTTTTGTTTCAATTATAGTTTCATCAACAAAATGCTGATGGGTGAGATTTCTTGGGCATATTCAATATTCATCTCAACTATCACTTCTTTTCGTATTTCTGTATATGCGGCTCTTTCCATTTAAGACTTCTATGAAAACATCACAGTTTACTGAAGACACTAAGAGAACATTGGTTGAGCTCAATAGATTTGCTTTTAGTAATTGTGGCTTGATGCTTACATAAACATGGCTAAAATATATTCTTCCTCACCTTTCCACACCACATGTGCTGCATTCATTTTCTCTACTTCTTGATCCTTATTCGTAAGAGATACGTCAATGAGAACTAAGGTGAAATATATACTTTGACATTTTTCATGGCACATCATTGTGCCATACAGCGTATTGATCAGTGTTTGCTTCAGTTCTGAAGTATGTTTTACTTTCTTTGAGTTTACAAAGTCACATACTTTTATTGTTTGAATTTGCACCTCTCTACATCTCATTCACACACAAGACCTTTGACTGTGCACTGAACATAGTAGGGTTAAAAATTAGAGGTGAAGGCCGAGAGTGATGGCTCACACCTGTAATCCCAGCATTCTGGGAGGCTGAGGCGGCAGATCACATGAGGCCAGGAGTTTGAGACTAGCCTCGCCAACATGGCCAAACCCTACCTCTACTAAAAATACAAAACTTAGCCGGATGCTGTGGTGGGCTCCTGTAATCCCAGCTACTCTGAAGGCTGAGACAGGAGAATCTCTTGAACCTGGGAGGCAGAGCTTGCAGTGAGCTGAGATGCGCCACTGCACTCCAGCCTGGGCTACAGAGGAAGACTTCCTCTAAAAATAAAACGAAAGAAAAAGAATAAAACAAAGCTGACTTGGAGGTTAGCACAAATAAATAGATGGCTACTTATTTTCTCCACTTGCCTTTTGCACACCATTTAGTTCATTCCTTTAGAAATTCTCAAAATATTTACTTCATTGATAACTTGTTAGTTTATTTTTTAAGAATAACAAATGTAACTCCAGCCATTCAACATGTATTTAGAATAAAAATATTTGTGTAGTTTAGATGATATAAATTAAAAGTCTTAGCAGCAATTCCTAAAACCTAGGCACACGTACAAAGGCATCATAAATCATTACCCACTCTTGTTAATGGAATTTATAGTAAGACTTAGTCCAAGAAGTTGGAAAGTTAGATTGCCTTAGGGTGAAATTTTAAAATCAATGCATAATGAATCAGAGTAGAGGTATGAAAAATCCTTTAATATGTGAAAAAAATAGTTTCTATAAATATAAACGTGGGCTTGTAACTTAATTAAGTACATTAGCATATCTAAGTTAGAAAGTATCAATTCAAAAGCCATTCAATCATCCTTGACAGTTGAAAAAGAGAGGACCACTTTCAATTTTCCAAGGAGCGAGAATTGGAGTCAATGGACCTCCGGCGCTCCAATCTCTTGGTAAAACAGTTTCTACTTTGCAATGTCTGTATCTGTTTCGATATAATTAAATATTGTACTCAAATTCCTCTTGTTGATTCTGAGCTCACCCAGATTATCAGCTTCCCCTCTCTGTCTCTTTACGTAAAATCACAGGGAGTGATATTTCTTTCTTTTTCTTTTCTCTCTCTTTTTTTTTTTTTTTTTTTTTTTTTGGGACGGAGTTTCGCTCTTGTTGCCCAGGCTGGAATGCAATGGCGCGATCTCGGCTCACCGCAACCTCCGCCTCCCGGGTTCAGGGAATTCTCTTGCCTCAGCCTCCCGAGTAGCTGGGATTACAGGCACGCGCCACCATGCCCAGATAATTTTTGTATTTTTCGTAGAGATGGAGTTTCACCATGTTGACCAGGATGGTCTCGATCTCTTGACCTCGTGATCCACCCGCCTCAGCCTCCCAAAGTACTGGGATTATAGGCGTGAGCCACCGCGCTGGGCCAGGGAGTGATATTGCTAAGCCAGTAGTAATTGTGCCACTTGGCATATAAATTAGTCAGTGCTTCCTTTTATTCACACTTGAGCGTGGGTGAATTTACTCTTGGTTCATTGGATAAGTCACTTTTCTGAGCCTGAAATAAAGAGGGCTCTCAGTTTTCAAACTGAGCAAATTTACTCAGATATCATCCAGCACTGAATGGGGTATCCAGAGAAATAGGCTACAGCCTTTTTCCTAGCCTTCCTGTGCCCTCAGCAACGTTTTCTACACTGTCATCCAAAGCAAGGCATAACTCTCCGTAGGAAATTGCTAATAGGTCAGTGTGAGAAGTGCCCAGAGCGAGAATTTGGCAGAATGTCTATTTCTTCAAATAGAATTATCTTAAACTTAGATTATTTTTTCCCAAAACTTTTGGATCTAAACAGTTTTAACTTTAAAGATATAATTATTTATCCTATTTAATAAAGGAAAATATGCGACCTCGTGTTTCATCAAGTAATAGGGCAAGTTTTAAGATATATCAAGGCTTTGAGGAGAAATCTGATTTAAAATTGAGGGTGATTTCTATTAAAATAACATTAATATCATTTACTTCTCTAATGATGGAGAAGAATGAATTGATGTTTTCATTCATAAGTTGACACAGGCTAGTAAAACACCATGAACCATTTGGGATAGAAGAGTTAGGAATAATAATAGGAGCATTACATAATGGTGAGGGCCAATTTTCTGAAAACAGATAACTATCCTAAATGATTTTATATCAAACAAGTTACTGTCAAAATACATGGGGCAAAAACTGATAGGACAGAAAGAAGTAGACAAATACACTTTTGTAGCTGAAGTGTTTAAGACTTCTCTGCTATTAATTGAAAGATCAAGAAAGTAGAAAATCAGTAAGGATGGGAATAACCTGAACAGCGCTATCAATTAACTTGATCTAATTTACATTTATGGGTACTTGAAAGGACAGCAGAATACACATTCTTCCCAAGTAACAAGGAACATCTACCAACATAAACTATATTCAGTGTCATAAATTGTGATTAACACAATTAAAAGAATAGAAACAACATAAACTATCTTATTAGGCCACAATAAAATTAAAGTAGAATTCAATAGCAGAAAGATAATTAAACAAATCTTTAAATACTGAAAAATTTAACAACACACTTCTCATAGCACATGGATCAAAAAAATATCAAGAAGAAATGAAAATGTTGTGCTATGTTAAAAGAAAAATATTTTCACTTTTCAATTATTTTTCAATGTATTTTAATTTTATAATTAAAAATTTCTTTGAAATATCAAATTTCAATGAAAGTTGAAGGATATAGTAAAGCAATACTTATAGAGAAACTTATGGTACTTAATGTATATATTAGAAAAGAAAAATGTCTAAAATCAATAACCTAAGTGTTTTCCTTTGGAAACCAGAGACAGAAGAACTAATTAAGAACTAATTAAGCCTAAGGCAAGCAGAAGAAATGTAGCAGCAAAAATTAGTGCAGAAATCAATGAAACAGAAAAAAGGAAAGCAATAAAAAGTCAACATTTAAAAAATTAATAAAGTTGATAAACCTCTAGACAGACTAAGCAATAAAAAAAAAAAAAAAAAAAAAAAAAAAAAAAAAAAAAAAAAAAAGAAAAAGAAGAAGAAAAGGAAAGAGAAAGATAAAACACATGTATAAATTCCTGATATCAGACATAAAAGAAAGGTCATCACCACTGATCCTTTGAACAATAAAAGGACAATGAAGGACTGGTATTCTCACATATTTATAATTTAGATGAAATGGTCAGTTCCTTGAAATACAAAAACTATCCAAACTCATATGAGGAAAAATAGACAACTGAATATCCCTACCTATTCAAAACTTTGTGTTAATAACTAGTGACCTTTTGAAATAGAAAGTACCAGCTCCAGGTGGCTATACATGGTCATTCTGCCACTCATTTTTATAACAAGTTCATTGAGATATAATGTACAGACTGTGTAATTCACCCTTTTAAGGTGTACAATTCAACTATTGTTTCTTCTATTCATAGAGCTGTACAGTTCTCACCACAATCAATTTTGTGGTATTTTCATCACCCACAAAGGAACTCTCTATCACTAGCAGTCCCACTTCTTATCCCTCTAAATTTCCAGCTCTAGACAACCATTAATCTACTTTCTGTATCTATATATATGCCTGTTTTGGACATTTCTTTTAAATAATATCGTTCAACATATATTCTGACTTGCTTCTTTTACACAGCATAATGTTTTCAGGATCATTCAATTGGCAAAATGTGTGAGTACTTCAATCTACTTACTGCCAAATAATATTTCATTGTATGAATGTACAACATTTGGGTTGTTTCCACTTTTTGATTAATATTAATAATGCTGATATAAGCCTTCATGCACTGTTTTTGGTGCAGGTATATATTTTGCCTTCTTTCTGGTATAGACTTAGTAGTGAAATTCCTGAATCAAATATTAACTCTGTGCTTAATTATTGAGGAACCACCAGTTTTCCAAAGTTCTTCCACCGTTTTACATTCCCACCAGGAATTTATGAGACTCCCAATTTTTTAATGCCCCTACAAACAATTATTATTGTCATTTTTCCTGCAATCATCCTATTGTGTATGCAATAGTATCTTATTTTGGCTTTTATTTCCATTTATGAAGTCTAATGGTATTAAGCATTATTTACTGTTATTGTGATTTGTATGTCTCCTTTAGATAAATACCTGTTTAGATGTTTTGCTCATTTTTATTTGTATTATTTATATTTTTATTGTGCTGGTGAAGTTCTTTACACATCCTAAGTACAAGTCCCTTATAATGTATATAATCATATATATATATATATAATCATAATCATATATATATATAAAATCATATATATATATATGGTTTTGTGGGTTATCTTTTTACTTTCTCGATGGTATCCTGTGAGCAAAGGAATTTTTAATGCAATAAAGGTAAATTCATCTAATTTTTGTCTTACGTCGCTAGTACCTTTGCTGCCCTATCTGAGGGGGTTTGGCATAACTAAAGTCACAGAGTTACTCTGATATTTTCTTCTAAGTTTGTATAACTGTAGCTCTTACATTTAAGTTTGCATTCATTTTGAGTTAAAATTGTGTTTAGTGTTTGGTGTGAGGAAGGTGCAAAACTTCATTCTTTTGCTTATAAATATTCTGATATCCCAGCACCAATTTTACCCTCCTGGATTGTTAAATGTGAATTGACTGTAAATGTGAGGATTTGTTTCTAGACTTTCATTTCCATTCATTGATCTATATATTTATCCCATATCATTATCTCAGTTGATTACCGTGGTTTTGTACTAAGTTTTAAGATCAAGAACAATGTGCCCTCCAAATTTGTTCTTCTTTTTCAAAATTGTTTTGACTGTTATTGGTCAGCTTGAAATTCCATATGAATTTTAATAGTTGCTTGTTGATTTTGGCAAGTTAATCAGCTGCATTTTGATAGAGATTGAATTGTAACTGTGTGTCAATTTGGCAGATATTGTTATGCTAACAATATGAAGTTTCCAATTCATCAAAATGGAATGTCTTAATACTTATTTAGGTCTTCTTTGTTTTCTTTCGATAATATTTTGCAGTTTCACATTGCGTTTTAATTCTTCAGTTAAATTTATTTCTAATTATTTCATTCATTTGGATGCTATTATAAATTGACTTTAAATAATTCATTTTGGATGGTTCATTACAAGTGTACAGAAATACAATTGGCTTTTTGTATATTAACCTTGCACCCTGGAACCTTGCTGAATTTTTTTTATTAATTCTAGTAAACTTTGTATGTCTTAGGAATTTTTAATATACAAGATTATGTCATCTTCAGATAGAGTTGTTTTCTCTCTTTCCAACCTGGATGCCATTTATGGCATTTTATGTCTTAATTGCCTTGTGTAGAATTTCACTGCGATGTTGAATAGACATGGTGATAGTGGCCATCCTTGTCTAATATCTGGTAAAGTCAGAAGCATTTGTTTGGTTAGCACCAACTGTGATGTTTGCTGTAGGTTTACTGTACTTGTGCTTTGTCAGGTTGATAAGGTATCCTTCTATTTCTAATTTTTCAACTTGTTTATCATGAAGTATTGTGGGACTTTTAAAAAATTCTTTTTATCCTTGAATTGTGATAATCATCTTTTTAGCCATTTTTCTAATAATAGGTGTATTATATTAATTAATTTTCAGATGTTAAGCAACGCTTCCATACTTTGGATAAATCCCAGTTGATCATGGTGTATGATCATTTTCATATGGCAATGAATCTGGTTTTCTAATATTTTGTTGAGGATTTTTGTGTCTTCATAAAAGATTTTGATCAGTTGTTTACTTATGATGTCTGTGTTTTGTGTCAGGGAAATAGATGCCTTATATAATGTGTTGGAAAGTCTTCCTTCCTCTTGTATATTTTTTTGGAGGAGTTTGAGAGGAGTTGATATTAATATCTTTAAAGGTTTGGCAGAATTCACCTGTTAAGCCATCTGTGCTGTATGATCTCACTTCTACGTGGAATCTAAAAAAGTTTAACTCATAGAAGCAGAGAGTGAAACAGTGGGTCTTTTCTGTATGGGAACTTTTAAAATTGCTAATGCAAATTATTGTTTTAAATAAATTCATTCTTAATTTTAGTTATTAGTGTCTTCCCCCACCTTCTTTTTTAAGTCTAAGTGTTTGCCAATTTTGTTCCAAAGACCATGCTTTTAGTTCCATTGATTTTCTCTATTATGTGTCTTACTGTTCCTTCTTTTGTTCTGAGTTTAATTTGCTCTTTGTTTTCCATTGCCTTAAGGTAGAAGATTAAATAGTTGATTTTAGATCTTTCTTTTTTAAAAAACAATAGGTATTTATAGCTATACATTTCTCTTTAAATATTACTTTAGCTTAATTTGGTATATTTTGGTGTTTTATGTCTTCATTTTAATTCATGTAAAACTTTTTTTCTAATTTCCCTTGTTATTTTTGCCTGATCTATCAGATATTTAGGAGTATGACATTTACTGTCATCTTATTTGTCACTTTTAAAGTAAGTTTTTGTCTCTGATTTTTAATTTTATTTCATTGTGGTAAAATAAAATATATGCTTGTTGTTTTTTAATTTATTGGGGCTTGTTTTAATTGTGAGGATCTAGTGAGGTTCCTGGGGGTAAAACCCACAAAAGTATGGGAGTCAGCTAAGAATGGTCCTCCAATATTTCCTCATCCCTCTGCCTGTCCACGCCAGCAGCAAAGTGTCATTATTACCATTTGCTTGCCTCTACCAGCATACAACTCTAGTAACTTCTGCTCCAGGACATCTGATTTCAGTTACAATCCTCTGTATTCACGTATGTCTCGATTTCAGGGTCTATTTGTTCTGTGATCTCGAATCTTTGACGGGTCCAAGGAAGTCACTGATTTTCAGTTTACTTGGCTGTTTTTTTGTTTTGTTTTGTTTTATGTGAGGATGGGAGTCCGTCAATATCCTTAACATGTTGAAGCCCAGTCCAGAAGCCGTCCTCCAAACCCCTGACTTCCTAACGATGACAGCAAGCTGTCACATCCAGGGTTGAGACTGATCAATTTTGCCATTTCTCAGATTTGTCTACCTTGTGCCACCCTCAGAGGTTTTCCTTTGCTCTAGGGAACTTAACTCAAAATTATGCGGCCCCATTGAACACCCCCTACTCCACCAACTTTCTGCCCTCATCTCTCCATAACTCATCTTTGAAATTCTCTCCCAAATCTAGAGTTTATTTTTCAGAAACACTAGCAGTAGCCCTATCGCCATCTCAATACTTTAATTCTCACACATTTATTCACATCTTCCTTATTATCCCAGCTGAGATATTAAATGACTGATAAAAGCCTAGCTGCTTCTGTACATTCATCTTCTAATTGCAGAAGGTCTGAAGCTCTCTGCTTTGTCTGGTAGATTGAGTAGGAAAGCCTGCCTGTGGTCCATGCTTCTATTAATTAGCTGCTTAAGTTTTATTTTCTCCATTGGGCTATTTTCCCAGAAATTTCCATACTATGCTAGTTCTTAGAAGGGATTATAACCCTTGATCAGATCTTTCAATTGAAAGCTCCAGATTAAATGAGGCAACTGAGGTAAATTTAATTAATCAGTTCATTCAAATTATATGCCCCAAATTATCTTACAGATTTATTGTTATGCATTTGGTAGAGCTTGAATTTTGACAGTAAAGCTCTAACTTTTTGACTTAAGAGCCAAATCATATAATAATCAAGTAAAATTATGTTTAATTAATATCTGGGATATTAAATTTAGTTTAGAAAGCTTCAAGAAAAAATCTGTCATTAGGCTTCAAAATACAAGAAATCCTTCGAAGTTTAGAAAAATTAAAAATAATAAAAACATAAAAAATAGAAAATGTCTGCATTCTAGTCCGGACAATAAAGCAACACTCCCGTTCTCTCTCCCTCTTCCTCTTCCTCTTTCTTTCTCTCCTTCATTCTTTTTTTTTTTTATTACTCTTTATTTTCTTTCTTTCTCTATTTCTTTCTTTTATTTTCTTTTTCTTTTTTAAAAAGAAATAGAAAATGTCTATAATAGAAATATTGTTAAGTGGAAAATTTTTCAGCGGCGGAATTAATCTTTGATTTAACTGAGATAGATTCAATGGGTATGAGAAACCACTCAGCAAGCTGCAGGTGTTCCTAAGAGTAAAGGGTACTGGTATTATTGTTTTATAGTAGGAAATTATAGTGTCTCTCATTGTGGTCACTCATATAGGTTATGCAGTAGAGGAGCTGAACTTCTTATAGAGTGGCTCGTGGTCCCCAAAACACCAATGTTCCAAGAAGGTTCAGATGAAAGTTGTAGTTCACTTTAACTTCAAGATTAGCCTGAGACTGGTACAGTGTCTCTTGTTCCACCTGCAATTCATTAACCTGAGTAGTTGACCAGCCCAGAATCTCTACAGGAAGAACTACACTGGGTGTGAATAGAGTGAATAGTGGAAACTCCAGTTTAATGCAGGGAGTCTCTGAAGTCTAGATACCAAAGAGGGATGCATTAAGTAGCCTCAGCTTATTTGAATGCTGCCAGTAAACTTTCCTGTACACTTTAGTATAAATCTGTCTCTTGTCTCTGCAATTTAAATAATCCAATGATTATTTAAATATGTTAATATATAGAAGTCTGTGACTTTGAACTTGTAAGGTAGAATTAATATCTGGCTAACTCTAATTAAGAAAAAAGGTTTTTGTTTTTTTCCTTGGAAGAGAATATCATGTCAGTTTGCTTCACTTTTTGTTTACTAAACAAAGAAAAAATCAAAATAGGTATTTATGTCTGTGACTATGAGATGTCAAAAAAGAAACAACAACATACTGGAAGCTAAAATATATGTTCTTTCCCCAGGTTTGATATTTAACGGGTAATTTATTACATTTGACCAGTGAACTACGTAAGAGTCAGGGCATTGATGCTCTGTGCTGTTGAAAATGTATGTGTGTATCTTTTGACTCTTCCAGAAATTAACTACTGTTGACCAGAAGCTTTACTGATAATATAAATGGTCAATTAACACATATTTTGTATAAGTATTATACACTGTATTTTTATAATAAAGTAAGCTAGGAAACAGAAATATAAGGAACAGAAATATATTTACTATTCATTCAGTGGAGGCTAATCATTATAAAGGTCTTCATCGTTTTTGTCTTCACATTGAGTAGGCTGAGGAGGAGAAGGAAGAGAACAGGTTGGTCTTGCCATCTCAGGGGTAGCAGAGGCAGAAGAAATCTATCCCACATAAATGGACTCATGCAGTTCAATCTTGTGTTATTTAATGGTCAACTGTATTTTAGATCCTTGGTTTTTCCTAACCATGAGAGGATATTGGATTTAGTTTGAATGTTTAATTCATCTTTGAAGCTTTATGCTTGATTTTACCTAATAATGAAGTTACAGAGTAAATAGGGACCTCCAGATGTCCCTTATCATCTAACTTATAAGTACAAACACCTAGCTAAGATATCTCACATATTCTTGTGATATAATGTTCAAGATACTGAGATGCCTAGGAGGAAACAACATATTTATTTATTTTGTTCTCATTTTAAGTTTACAAATTTCCTTAGGACTCCAATCTTTCTTTCTTCTTCTTCTTCTTTTTTTTTGGTCTATCAGGAACAAGCTAGCCAACAGTGTCTGGGAAGAAGGACCCCAATCTTTCTTCAGCCTACTGGCACTAACCCAGTTACACACACACGTGCATACACATACATTTTCTCATCAGATTATTATTGAGAATAAGCTGGTACATCATTCCTGATTTTGACTTTGTGGTGAACATATATTCATTTGTGGCCTATGCTTTTTCATTAGAACCCTTTTAAGTCAGAAAAGTTTTTTTTTTTTTTTTTTTTTTTTTTTGTCAATCTGGGGCATAATATGGTAAAATGATCAAACTATAAGCTGCTAGAACCAGGAAGTATGAATGATAATGTTTGATTCAGAAAATGTCCTAAATTTCTTGTTTTCTACAGCAGAGGGAACTTTAACTAGATAAAGCTCAGCATAGCAGTTGAACATTCTCACCAAAATCCAGGTACTCTACAACCACTTCTATAGTTGTAGAACTTAAGGACACACAAATTGGAGATGTTACATGCAAATGACCGAACTATAAACAGTGGCATGCTGCCAGCACATATTATAATGAGAGCAAGCTGACTTGCAGAAGTAAATTGACCCTATCTGTGCAACTAAGAAAAATAGAACACTACAAATATGGGAAGACTTAAAACTTAAAAGTATGAAATTTGAATAACAATAGACAGAGAAACATAATTTTGTGCAATTCATACCAACAGTCCTAGTATGTGGAAAAGATTGATTCAATACAGATGGCTCATGATTCAAATAGCATCAGTCACTGAAAAGGGACTAGAATGTTATAAAAAGGAGAATGTTATAAAACAGCTGAGCCCAAAGAAATCTCATTTGGTTTTGTCTGGCAAATGATCTCACTGATTTCTTAGTTCAGGGAGTATGGATGTTAAAGTCAGAATAAGACTAAATCTTCCTTTTAGATCTATCCATGTATAATTTTGACCCAATCTCTAATAATATGTATATGATTCTTACTTGGGTGATGATCATTCTTTATTAATGGGTTTCTTTTTTATTAAAAAAGGAGTCATTAAAAGGCAGATACCTAACAAGTTGACCACCAATGTATAACTGATATTAATGTTTGTCCCCAGAATTTATAAGCTAAGATTTTAATAAAATGAAGTCCATTCCGACTGCATCACATGTTTCATTGGCTCTGTATTTCTAAGTTAGTAAATGATCTGCAATGTTTAAAACCACATTCATTTGTTTACAGATTAGTGTGTCTTTACAGTGCAACTTCTGAAGTTCTTGTTAAACATGCAGAACTTCTAAGATACAAACTAACAATTGGGAATGAGTGTTACAAGTTTTTGTTCCATCTGTGGAATAAAAATATAATTAATTTATAAACCAAAATTTTTCTTACATTCAAACCTTTTTATGTAATCTATAGATAGTTATTGCATACCAGTATTATTGGGTGTTATGCTAGCCATAGTAAATGAGAGGATATTAGATAATTTTCAGTTATCTCTGCTAAATCAGTACAAGTGAAAAATAAAATACAAATTATTAGCAGTGTGTAACAGCAGAAATTTAGATAAAACATCTTCTCAAGGGTTTTCTTTTTTGCTACTGTTAGATCAATTTTGGTTCAAAAATGGGTGGCAAATATGAATAAAACTAATGCACACACACAGACTCTCGTATTTGGGACCAGATGAGTGAATGTTCAGCACTTGTGTTCCCTCTGTTTAGAAAATGCTTTGTCAGTAAAGCAACTTGACAATGCCTCTTGAAGGAAAAATGATAACAGAGGGCTTCATTTGGACCGTGACTAGTCTTAAATGAACTATGGATGTAGAAATCACAGTACTCTTTAAGACCTGAATGATTTTAATGTAAAATTTAAAGTTGATTCTTGAATTATTAACCAGGGCATTTTTGTCAAACCAATTATTGTTTATAAATATATTATTGTAGCTAGTACTATTGTTCAAAATCATAGTCCTGAAAGAGGATTTGCAAAGAAAAGTGATGAGCTCAGATCTTTTTTATATAAAAATTGCAGATAAAATATTAGCTATTGACAAGCTATGAAAGATTTTAAACTTCCCAATGAGGCTACAGAAAGTTCTTTACCAACGATGCCAATTTAATAGAGATTTCAGTTCCATTTCTCAGTATTAGTTTGGGTGTCTTTCTATAGGGCAACATGATAAGGTTTGGAAACAATGCAAAGGAAAGTGATATTTATGTACCTATTATAGAGTAAAGAAACATATAATTGTTTTCATATTCATATATGGAAAAGGTCATTCACAACAAAGTTCTTGGCACATTTCTAAAGATTGGAAAATTTACTGAGTTTCTAGGTGCTAAGGATCATTGCTGAGTTTATATACTAAGTTCTGTTATAAGGAATTGCAGAAAAAAATGATACTAATGACAACATTTTCTGAGAAAACTGGAAAAATTGCTCAGACCCAATTTCCTGATGAAAAGACTGACCTTTTTAACAGTTCTTAAAATTGTTTTCCTTTTCACCTGTTGCTCTAGCTAATTGTACATATCCATATTTTATTAGTTCCAGATTGCAAAACCCTTGTCAACAATATTATAACAAAGTTATAAATGTGGGAAAAGAAGAACACACATTTCCTTCCAACATGTATATATATATATACATGTAGGATTTTAGGGATTTGTTACCACTTGCCAAGGAGCTTGGTAATAATGGAATATCAAAGGATGAGACAAGGTCCTTAGAAGAGGAGATATCAGAATTTCCACCGGGAGGTGAAGATTGCAGAAAGAAAAAAATGCAGTTTTGTTTGTTTTCCTCATTAGCTGCCCCTCCTCCCTCTAACACATACTCTCAGGTACACTTTTACGGAGAGATAAAGGAAGGTATTAAGATGGGCAATAAGAGTAGTTGGAGGGTGCTGTAGAGGGGAGGTTGGGATGGTTAATGGGTACAAAAATTGTGAAGAATGAGTAAGACCTACTCTTTGGTAGCACAACAGGGTGACTACAGTCAATAATAATATAATCATATATTTTAAAATAACTAAAAGACCATAACTGGCTTGTTTGTAACACAGACGATAAATGCTTGAGGGATGGATACCCCATTATATATTGCATGTCTGTCTCAAACATTTCATGTACCCCATAATGGTATATGACCACAAAAGTTTAAAAAAAAAATTAAAAATAAGTAAATAATAAATACACATTTTATTGCTACCCCAAACCCACTTCCCATGCTTCCTGGTGACAAAACTCCCAATTTCCCTTGGCAACCAACCCTCCCCACATTTGTTCATGTCATTTGGGGTTATTATAATGTAAAGCAATCAGGTTATCTCATTTTCAATGCCATGCAATTGATTCTGGAGTGGTTGTTATGATTTGGAAATATGTGTGCCTCCTAAATTCCCGTGTTGGAACTTAAGCCCCAAGGTGATGGTACCACAGGGTGGGGGTTCTGGGAAGTGATTAAGTCAGGAGGCTCCACCTTCATGAATGGATTAGAACCTTGTGAAAAGATTGGAAGGAGAACCCTAGTGACTTTGCCCCTTTTCCCTTCCACCTTCTGCCATGTGAGGATGCAACAAAAGGCCCGAATCACACACTTGATCTGGGGCCTGGATTTTGGACTTCTGAGCCTCCAGAATTGTGAGAAATACATTTCTGTTTTTTTATACATTACCAAGTCTAAGGTATTCTGTTACTGCAACAGATACAGATGAAAACATTGATCTTTGCCAAGTAAGGCCACTGTGAGGCTCCGAAGAGGCACCCTGGTGGGAGAGCCCAAGATAGCAAAGGACATTAAAATCCCCAGATGAAGCACACACAAGAAAGCCAGTTGATGATATGGATTCTGAGGGTGTGAATCCTGGATCCAGCTGTGCTTGACAAGATTGTCATCTTTCCAGTGGTGACAGTCAATAAATAACCTTCAAGTTTCACATAAATTTTATCTGCTATTTCTGCTGCATACAAATGAATTGCTTCCAAAACACCTTTGTAGATGTTTTGCTATTTTCCCATAATCCAGCATGCCCCATGATGTATTGTTCTGATAAAAAAAAAATGAAACAGTAAGTTTTTGCTTTCCTTGCTCAATCAAATTGTTTAGCTAACTCAGCTGGAGTTATACTTTTAAAATTCCATCTAAAGTCTTAATGGTTCTAAGAATAATGCATGTAGGCAATACCCAATTGATATGTGTATGATTTCAACAGGTGCTTAGAGATATTACAGATTGATTAAGATGGCTTGATTTGATTTGAATAAAGAAATGTTTGGCCTCTGGCTGAGCACTGTGGCTCATACCTGTAATCCCAGCACTTTGGGAGGCCAAGTCGCGTGGATCATGAGATCAGAAGATTGAGACCACCCTGGTCTACATGGTGAAACCTCATCTCTACTGAAAATCCAAAAATTAGCTGGTGATACACTCATGTAATCTCAGCTACTCTGGAGGCTGAGGCAAGAGAATCTCTTGAACCTGGGAGGCGGAGGTTGCAATGAACCGAGATTGCCCCCCTGCACTCCAGCCTGGCAACAGAGCGAGCCTCTGTCTTAAAAAAAAAACTGCATGTACTCAGAAGTCTTCCTTTATGTCTTATTTCCTATGTCTATGTATAGATAAAGTAATTCCTGCCATACGTTTTGTTAATGTAGCTTGGACATGGAGAGTTACTAAAAACAGGGAAAATGGAATATTATTTACTTCCATTTTAGGAAAGAGGAATTATGTGTCTGACTACCTCTCTGTGCTATAAATTTACTGGTCATCAGAAAAGTAACATTGGATTAATCACCAATTTATAATCATTTAGTAGCTTATACTGACATGTGATTTGGATATTTAAAGAGTTTTGAAAAGAAACACAATTCTTTTTTGTAGCTTCCCACATATATCCAGTAACCTAAGCTTGACATATGCAATAGGTTGAAATGCTACATGCTCATATCATGAGTATAGTTGCCGAAGTGTCTTTTGCTCAGTGCCTGTAACAGAGTAGGCTCTGCATGTCCATTCACTCCATCAGTCTGAGTTCCACACTTCTGTATGAGAGGAATTTCAAGACTGCATATTTTTCACAATCTCCCCACGTGTAAAATAAATGTTTTTGTAATGTACAGAATATCTTTGCTTTCAACACTATGTAAAGCATAAAACAAACAAAAAAAAAACACTAAATTATTTCAATATATTATAGATTAACATTTTAATGGTTTTTTATTATTAAGAATTTGATAAATTATGTAGGAAGGCTAAGATAAATTAGCTATAAGAAGCTCATTTGAAGGTGCTGAAATTCCACTTAGAACTAATTTGCTAATTAGTCAAGGAATAGGCTGTGTTGACAATGCTCATATTTCATGAGTGTATTCTCCTCAATTCTCATAATTCTTGTGACTGTGAGATTGATTAATAAGTATTTTATCAGAACTGTTTCTTTCAAGTGTGATGTAACCTTGTTGTACATCTTTAATTCCTGCCAAACTCCATTTAAGAAAAATAGTAAACTTGTCTTTGTATCAACAAATGGTGCTTTCATTATTACCTCCATTACCCATTACCCTGAGACAAAGAAAATACTGTTCAGTTATATGTTCCCTGATTTTTCAGAAATTTAACTTTGACTAAGTATTCATTGTTCTTCCAAAAAAATGGATTTGTCCTCACTATATCTGTCATTTTATGAAAAATATAATGACCAAACAGCTAATATAATCTACTTATGCCATCAACTTTTCTTAGTATACATTCTGTACAAATAGTTTGAAATAGGTTATGCAAGGAAATTACTGAAGATTATAATTATCCTGTGCATCAATAGGCAATCTAACTGTTTGGGACTTCCATTAAAAATGACATTTGAGCAAGCAAAATAAGGAGAGAAAGAAAGAAAGAAAGAGAAAGAAAGAAAGAAAGAAAGAAAGAAAGAAAGAAAGAAAGAAAGAAAGAAAGAAAGAAAGAAAGAAAGAAAGGGAGAGAAAAAGAGAAAGGGAGGGAGAGAAAGAAGAAAGAAAAGAAAGAAGAAAAAGAAAGAAAGAGGGAGGGAAAGAAGAAAGAAAAAGGGAGAGAAAGAAAGGAAGGAAGGAAAGAAGGAAGGAAGGGAGGAAGAAAGAGAAAGAGAGAAAGACGGAGGGAGGGAGGAAGGGAGGGGAAAGAGGAAGGGAGGGAGAAGAGAGAGGGAGAGAGAAAGGGAGGGAGGGAAGAAGGAAGGAAGGAGGGAAGAAGAAAAGGAGGAAGGAAGGAAGGAACAAAGGAAGGAAGGGAGGGAGTGAAGAAGGAAGGAAGGAAGGAAGGAAGGAAGGAAGGAAGGAAGGAAAGGAAAGGAAAGGAAAGGAAAGGAATGGAAAAATGTTAGTTTATTCTCCAACTACTGTAGGCTTCATAGCGTATTCTTCCAAAAGAGTGACTGTATTTTTTCTGGCATGTTTCTCTTATTTTGAGCTTAGCAAATGAAAAGTTCTGCGAAGGAGAATGAAGGAAAAATAGTCTCTATGAACTTAATATGAATTAACATTGAGATGGACGCTTTGGCCTTCTGGTCTACCAGTAGGGCCCTATAGAGTGGTCTCTTGAGGAAATGATGCTGAAATCTATTGAGGGAAATTATATCAGTGCCCAGGTTGGAACTAAGTTCTAGTTCCACCTTATGGGTAGACAAAAATACTTATTCCTGCATCAAAGAGTAAACACTTAGCTCTATAGGAAATATTTAGTCACTCTCTAGGCTATACGCCATGGACCTGCTGTTTGACAATTCTTTGAGAATTTACTGGTGATTAAGTTGTCCACAGATTTAAAACTTCCTCGAAGGAAATAATTATCTTATATGAAATTAGGAGAGAGCTATAATATTGTCATGATTGGAGGGCATTCTGTATGTCCCATTTACTCCCTAAACAAGTTAAACATGAGACTGCAGTTTCAAAATGTCTAACCAAAATATGTTGGAAAAGCAACCTTCTCTAGAGAAAGACAGAGCAGATTACATAAATATAGAATGTGTCTTTTTGTGTCTCATATTCAAATGTCATACATAGAATGCTTCTACTAGAGGTGAATATAAAAGGTATGAGGATGGAAGTTAACTTTGAGAATGATTGATCTAGCAGGGGCATCAGCTACAGTCAAGTTGCTCAGTATCATTGTGGAATCCCCAGTCCATCTGTACTTCAGAACAGTGGGAGGTATTCAGAAACTCTTGTGGAACAGTATACTGTGATATAGCTTTTCTTACAAACTTTGGGGTTTTTTTCTCTAAATAAATAATTTGACTAGATTACAGCTAACAAGGTGGGAGAAATAGAGCCAACGTTGAGACTGCAATCAATCAATCAACAAAATGCAATCAAATGCCAAACAAGAATTACATGATCTGAAATAACAGAAACAACATAGTTCTGAAGGGATCTGGGGACTGATTCAATCTTGCCTTAAAGCATATACTTAACATTTTTTGAAATCACTTCACTTCTAATTTTCCATAATTTTATAACCTGTTGTGTCATCTTGCCTTAAAGCATATACTTAACATTTTTTGAAATCACTTCTCTTCTAATTTTCCATAATTTTATAAACTGTTGTGTCATTCCAAACACTTTTATTTACTTGAATATATGCCCTCATTTTACTTGTGCTGTGTATAAGTCTGAAAAATTAACTTATTATCATCTTGAAGTAATTGAAAAAATGCTACAAACTTTTGCTTTGTTAAAATGTACACTAAAATATTTTAGTTTTATCAGCTCTGGCAGTTATGCATTTTCCTTACTATTCCTGTATTCAAAATTTCTAGTGGAGTTTAACAGGATTTTTTAAAAAAATCATTTTTTTTTTATCGTACTTTAGGTTCTGGGGTACATGTGCAGATCATGCAGGATTGTTGCATAGGTACACACATGGCAATGTGGTTTGCTGCCTCCATCCCCCGGTCACCACCACCTGGCATTTTTCCCCATATTATTCCTTTCCCACCTCCCCACCTCCTGCTGTCCCTCCTTTGGACTCCCCCAACAGACCCCAGTGTGTGATGCTCCCCACCCTGAGTCCACGTGTTCTCATTGTTCAACACCTGCCTTATGAGTGAGAACATGTGGTGTTTGATTTTCTGTTCTCGTGTCAGTTTGTTGAGAATGATGGTTTCCAGATTCATCCATGTCCCTACAGAGGACATGAACTCATCATTTTTTATGGCTGCATAGTATTCCATGGTGTATATGTGCCACATATGTGCTCTCTTTTGGTTCCATATGAAGTTTAAGGTGTTTTTTTTTTCCACTTCTGTGAAGAAGGTCATTGGTAGCTTGACAGGGATAGCTTTGAATCTATGAATTAGTTTGGGCAGTAAGGTCATTTTCACAATATTGATTCTTCCTAATCATGAGCATGGAATGTTTTTCTGTCTGTTTGTGTCCTCTCTTTTTTCTTTGAGCAGTGGTTTGTAGTTCTCCTTGAAGAGGTCTTTTACATTCTTTGTTAGTTGTATTCCTAGGTATTTTATTCTCTTTGTAGCAATTATGAATGGGAGTTTGCTCATGATTTGGCTCTCTGTTAGTCTGTTATTGGTGTATAGAAAAGCTTGTGATTTCTGCACATTGATTTTGTATCCTGAGGCTTTGCTGAAGTTGCTTATCAGTTTAAGGAGATTTTGGGCTGAGATGATATACAATCATGTCGTCTGCAAATAGAGACAATTTGACTTCCTCTTTTCCTAATTGAATGCCCTTTTTTTTTTCTTGCCTAATTTCTCTGGCTAGAGCTTCTAATACTATATTGAATAGGAGTGATGACAGAGGACATCCTTGTCTAGTGCTGGATTTCAAAGGGAATGCTTCCAGTTTTTGCCCATTCAGTATGATATTGCCTGTAGGTTTGTCATAAAAGCTTTTATTATTTTGAGATATGTTCCTTTGATACCTAGTTTATTGAGAGTTTTTAGCGTAAAGGGCTGTTGAATTTTGTCGAAGGCCTACTCTGCCTCTATTGAGATAATCATGTGGTTTCTGTCTTTGGTTCTGTTTACGTGGTGGATTATGTTTGTAGACTTGAGTATGTTGAACCAGCTTTGCATCCCCAGAATGAAGCCTATTTGATTGTGATGGATAAGCTTTTTGATGTGCTGTTGCAATCGGTTTGCCAGTATTTTACTGAAGATTTTTGCATCGATGTTCATCATGGATATTGGCCTGAAGTTTTCTTTTTTTGTTGAGTCTCTGCTGGGTTTTGGTATCAGGATGATGTTAGTCTCATAAAATGATTTGGGAAGGATTCCCTCTTTTTGTATTGTTTGGAATAGTTTCAGAAGGAATGGTACCAGCTCCTCTTTGTATGTCTGGTAGAACTCGGCTGTGAACCCGTCTGGACCTGGACGTTTTCTAGTTGGTAGGCTATTAATTGCTGCCTCAAATTCAGCTCTTGTTACTGGTCTGTTCAAGGTTTCAACTTCTTCCTGGTGTAGGCTTGGGAAGGTGCAAGTGTCCAGGAATTTATCTATTTCTTCCGTGTTTACTGGTTTATGTGCATAGAGTTGTTTGCAGTATTCTCTGATGGTGGTTTGTGTTTCCGAGGAATCGGTGGTGATGTCCCCTTTATTGTTTTTTTATTGCATCTATTTGATTCTTCTCCCTTTTCTTCTTCTTCTTTTTTTTTTTTTAACGATTCTAGGAAAACCTAGCACATGATTTTTTTCCTCTTAGATGCATTAGGATAAACCAACTGAAGTTGCTCTTTGTTAATGCTGTGATTTCAGTGCCTCCGTGTTGGTTCTGTAAAACATATGTTACAACAGATTTGGCACTGTGCCCTCATTTCTGTAACAGCCTTAATTCTGCAGGTTCTTCATCCAAGTTGTTGGCCTTTGTTTTTATTTGATTCTCACAGCATATGAACATTTATAACATGAAAAAAAATCTTTGTCTTATAATATACTAGTAGAAATATCTTTGCCATTTTAGTATATGATGTGGTTTGACTTTAACGATAAAGTTAAAATCATCTTTGTTTAATATCTTTAGGATGTTTGTCTTTCCCCTCATGTGTCAGGACTTTAATTTCAGAGCTCTGCAGTGGTGCTGTCTCAAAATGTGGGAATGTACAGTCCAAATCAGCATTCACCTTTTCTTTGTCACCATTAAAGTGCCAGAGAAAAATGCCATCTTGAAACTTATTTTCATTTGTGTCAACTTCTTTTACATTCTTTCTAACCACACTCTTTTATGCAATATAGTGGATATATTATCACTGAAAAAAAAATTCAGTGATCAAGATGAACTTCGAACTTCTAACCTCAAGCTTCTTCCTGGAATGAGCCACCGCTATCATATTAAATTACAACCTTCCAAACTTTCAATCATATATGCATATACATGTATGTATATGTATGTTTATCTATTTATCTAATGTAGCCTATGTTTTAGCTTTAAATGTAAATGATATTGTATTACTTCTTGCTTTTTTTTCACTTAACAAACAACATGTTAAATATATCTTTCCTATTTGTGAGTGTAGAATCTCATGTATTGTATCTATCTCTCCCTCTCTCTCATATATATATATGTATTATATATATATTTGTGTGTATATATATATATATATATACACACCTCTTTCTTAGTAAAGATTTAGGTAACTCACTATTTTTCTGCTTCAAAAAATCGTGCAATGCACAGCAACATCAGTATAAGAATCTTTTATATCTGTGTACTTGTATTCCAGATAGATGCAGATTTGCAATTTTTAGATTTGCGGGTGATGTATGAGTAATATTGTGGGGTGGGAGCTTACTTTTTAAAAAATTAGAAAAAACTTTGACTAGAAGATCTGTAACATTTTAAAAATTCCTTAGCATTTATCGCATCTTCACAACAAATTTGCATCATCAAATTATATATATATTTTTTAATCTGGTGGTTGAGAAACGTTGTATGTTATTATTTACTTTGCATTTTAGTAATTATTACTGAGATTGAGCATCTTTTGTTAGGTTTTTCAACCTTGTGTTGGTGAGTCAATTATTCATGTTGCTTGTCTATTTCTTTCACTGCATTGTTTTTGATAAAGATTTATAGGGCTTAAACATGTTCTGCATATGAATTATTTGATATTATTAAAAGAAAAACTTCAGCTTAGTTAATTTTAAAAGAGTGTAATTGAGCAATGAACAATTTTCGAATCAGGAAGCCTCCAGAATCACAGCAGATTCAGAGAAACTCCAGGGGTGCTATCTGGTCAGAATAAATTTATAGAAAAAAAAGAGTAAAGTGAGGTACAGAAATCAGAAGTATGGTGAAGAAACAGCTGGATTGGGTACAGCTTGGCATTTGCTTTATTTGAACACAGTTTGAACGCTCGGTAGTGTATGGTTGGGTTATGTAAGACTGCTAGGATTGGCCAAGACTCTGTGATTGTTACAGGCGCACATTCCTAATTAGACCTTCATAGGTCTCATCTACCTATTAAGCTAGGTTGCAGTTCATTCACAGAGACTCAAATATAGAAGTACAGAGTCCTTCTCAGGCCATTTTTAGTTTGCTTTAACAATATTAATGTTTAAATAATTTCTCCCAATTGATTTGACTTTTAACTTTATTAATAAAAGTTTTTGTTGTGCAGCAATTTTAAATTTGAAGCAATAAACTGTATTCATCTTTTTCTTTGTGGTTTTTGGATTTGTGTTTTTTCTTAGAAACTCTAGTTTAAACTTACATAAACATGTTGATATTTTCTCTTGATTTTTTTTTGACATGATCTTTTAAATCTATCTGAAATGTTAATGTGGTGTTAAGTGACTCTTAATTTATGAATTTATGTATTAACAAAAGAGTGTACAAGAACCATTAGTTGTAATAATTCCCCATTGATTTGAATCAAATCACCAAGTTTGTCTGAGTTGTCTGCACAAAAGCCAATCACAATTTCCTTGTCACTTTCCTTCATTTTCTATAGATGTCAGAAAGCTTAAACATTCACTTACCCAGATTCCTTTGCAGCTTGGTGTGGACATGTGATCCAGTTCTTGCCAATGAATGTGGATGGAGTTTCCTCAAAAGTTTTATCTTTGGATCAGATTAGCATCCCTCCTTTGGTTTTTGTTCAGCCATCGTCTTCTTGGTTAAAATATCAATGAGTTTTGAGGAACAATTGCTTTGAATCCATATGACAAAGCTCTATGTGGAAGGAGGGTAGGAGAGAAGGGTGAAAAAGTCTGGGTCTCTAATAGCACCACTACATCACTGTTTTCAGTGTTGAAATATTATTAACCACAATTTATTTAAGTGGTATTGTCGGGTTCTCTGCTGCATGCAACCAAATGCAATCCAAATGCTTAGAAACATAAACCAAATTCCAATATATTCCTGACTCTGTTTCTAGTCTGTTTGCTTTCCTATTACTATTTATTCCTATACAACACCGCAATAATTGAATTAATATTTAATTCATATAGATTTTATGTATTTTAATATGTAGATATGTTATCTTGTGTCATTTATCTAAATTTTATAAAGTTTATAAACTTTAATTCAATTTTAAAATTTATTATTTTATCATATTTTCTAAAAAACATATTTAGGTATATTTTGTATATTATTTATATGATTATATTATGAATATATTGAATGTTTTCTTTCTTTTGTCCTTGTATAATTTTTTCTAACTTTTTAATATAGAAAATTACATTATTATGTTATCTAATTTGAACTATTCTGGATTACAGAGGTAAATCCTGGTCGATTATGGTGTGGTTTTTATTTTTGTATACTTCCGATGCAGTGCGGTAAAATTTTTGGAGAATGGTACATCTTTGCTTATTACTGATATTAAATTGTAGTTGTTTTTCTTCTGCTGTCATTTTCTGGCAGAATACTATGGTTATTTAGGTCTGAGAAAATGATTGGTGTATTTTTCCATTGTTTGCTCCAAAACATTTTGTAAAACTTGTGAATAATCTGTTCTTTGAACATTTGGCAAAACTTGTTCATAAACTATTTAGGTGTTATGGGTAGGCTTAGTTCTTGAACTTAGAGTTTTGTTTTTGTTTTGGAATTCATTGTTCTAAAATATTATTAAATAATGACTATAATACTGGTAAGTTACTGATTTTATCTTTTATACTTTGTCTTGTAATTTCTCAGATAAAGAAAATTAAATAAGATATATATTACAAAAATTATTAAAATTTACAAAATAGCTAACATTATTTTAGTTTTTTAGTTTAAGTAACAGAATTTCTTATGACAAAGTAGCATTTCTTTTAAGAAAGTACTCTTAGAATTTATGATTTTTAACTTGGAACATAATTTATAATACAGGTTCTAAATTTTTATTTGTAATATTCACAATTGATGATTTAAATGGATTTAATGTGAGTTTTATTGAGGACATCAGAGAAATACCTTGACAAAGAATACAAAATGTATAAGTTTAGAGAGCATGATATTGTATCTTACAATATTGTCTTATGATTATAGTCATTTCCTATAAATGCCTTTTGCAACAGAAACAAAGGACCTACTGCTTCCTTGCAAAATAGGCAATCGTCTCTCTTCTAAGCAATATTGAGCACAAGGTATATTTCATTTTCAAGTAACAAACACATTTATATTTGTAATGTTCAGCTGATTATAAAAAACAATACCGCTAGCATAAAACCCAACAATTGTTAAGTACAGACATTTTTCATTTTGATTATCTTTCATATATTATTTCATGGTAATGTTTTATATATTATGATCCTTATCTGGTATTGTAAACTATTTGTGCAGTCAGAATCAGTACTGTTAAGTCACTCATATAACTGGGGGTTTCTTGTCAAAGTTAAAATATATATTCACAAACCCACTCACACTTCCACACTCTCTAACAAACACACACACACACACACACACACACACACACACACTCATGCGCATATGCTCAAACACATTCAGACCACAATGTACAAGTTGAAAATACCTCAAAATGGGTACATTTTATCTTGTGAAGATTATCATCTTGTTTTCCATGTTTGACAAATAATTCACCTAAATTAAATAATGATCATGATAAATAATATTTTATAAAAGAAATTTAAATTTAATATTGAACTTTGTAATCATTAAAAGTAAAAGGCCCATATTTATCTTTAGGCATCCATATATCAGACAATGATTTCATACGTTATCTTAATGTTTTAAAATGTTCTAACACCGCATGTTCTCACTCATAGGCGGGTGTTGAACAATGAGAACATATGGACACAGGGAGGGGAGCACTACATACTGGGGTCAGTTGGGGGGAAATAGGGGAGGGACGGAGGGGGGTGGGAAGCTGGGGAGAGATAGCAAGGGGAGAAATGCCAGACGTAGGTGATGGGGAGGAAGGCAGCAAATCACACTGCCACGTGTGTTCCTATGCAACAATTTTGCATGTTCTTCACATGTACCCCAAAACCTAAAATGCAATAAAATAAATGGGGAAAAAATGTTCTCTATTATGTATATTAATGTGAAGAGAACACATACATTTATAATAAATGTGATATCTACCATAAATAAAACATTAATTACATTATAATTATGTCCCCAAAATTGATTTGTGTTGAAAGTCTTTATAAAACATACAATGAAAATTAAAATGAGTTTTTATAGTTAGCAATTGTTTCTCATGCTGAAAACATTTTAAAATTTTACAATAAAATATTTTATTCTATTCAGTTCATCATCAATATTTTTTTGCCTTTATTTCATTTTCTCTTTAAAGTGCAGAAGTAACTATGTTGTACTTGAAAAAAATCAAGGACAGAAAAATACAATAACTCCATCGATATTTTACAGGGCATCCATCATATTTTACTATGTGATCACTGACTTATATATGAACTATTGAAAACTAAGAAAGCAAGGAACTTGAAAATTGTTCTTATTGCTTGAAATCAAGCTCTTTTAAATTGAGTGAAGAATCTCATCTCCATGATCATTTGCTGACTTTTCATCACACTTCACATTCTATCAAGTCGTCTCATTTGCGCTTGCAACATCATTGTGAGATGACTATTCTTTTTCTCAGCCTTATTTTGAAATTGAGTAACATGAGTCTCAGGCAGTCTTATAATTATTACATAATAGATACATTTTTATTTTTAATTAAAGCCTTTTAATTTTAAAATTAGATTTGTTTTGTTTTGTTTTGTTTTTGCTTCTAAATCTGCTAAGATTCTCAGGAAGATGCATTAAGTTCTCCACGTCTCTGAAGTTGGTGATAATTAAATGGATACTCATCAAACATAGGAAGCTATTCAGTGGCATTTTCTTCAGAGTTATCTGCAGAGAAAATTAGACTACAAAATATTCTTTTGAAGAGAAGGTTAAAATTAAGACACTATTTAAATTAATTTCTTTTTTATTTCTTTTTTATTTTTCTTTTACTTTAGGTTCTGGGGTACACGTGCAGGTCCATGCAGGGTTGTTGCACAGGTTCATACACAACCAGGTGATTTGTGGCCTCTATTCCCCCTTTGACTATATCCCACATTTCTCTCCATGTCCTTCCTCCCTACCCCTAGCTGTCCCTCCCCAACCACCCCCCAAATGTCCCCAATGTGTGATGCTCCTCTCCCTGAGTCCACGTGTTTTCATTTTTCAACACCGCCTATGAGTGAGAACATGCAGTGTTTGTTTTTCTGTTCTTGCGTCAGTTTGCTGAGAACGATGGTTTCCAGATTCATCCAAGTCAAGCTATGGTCTCAAACAACCCAAGAGATGCAGGTGGAGGGGTGGACTTCAGAATGGATGTTGTGTTAACAGACATGAAAATAATCTCCCTTAATCTCCTTGTACGTCTCCATCAGAGCTCTTCGGTGACTAGGTACATTGTCAATATACTAACGTTTTGAAAGGGGTTTTATTTTTCAGCAGTAGCTCTCAACAATAACCTTAAAATATTCAGTAAACCATACTGTAAACAGATGTGCTGTCATCCAGGCTTTGTTGCTCCATTTAGAAATAGAAAGTTGATTTAGCATTATTCTTAAGAACTGTAAAATTTTCAAAATGGAGAATGAGCCTTGGCTTCAACTTAAGGTCACCAGCTTCTTTAGCCCCTAATCTTAGTGTCATCACATATTTAGAAGCTTTGAAGTCAGGCATTGACTTCTCTTTAGCTATGAAAGTCCTAGGTAGCATCTTCTTCCGATATAAAACTGTTTTTTCTACATTGAAAAAATCTGTTTAGTGGTGTATGTTCATCAATGATCTTACCTAAATCTTCTGGAGAACTTGCTGAAGCTTCTGCCTGGGCACATTCTGCTTCACCTTGCACTTTTATGTTATGGAAATGGCTTCTGTCCTTCCACTTCATGAGCCAAATATTGCTAGTATCAAATGTTGTTTTTCTTTCTTTTTCTTTTCCTTTAGCTTCCTCACCTCTCTCAGCCTTTGTAAGATTAAAGAGAGTTAGGACATTGTCCAAATTAGGCTTTGGCTTAAGGGAATGTTCTGTATGGTTTGATCTCATATCCAAACCACTAAAACTTTTTTTCTAACAACAGTAAGGCTGTTTTACTTTCTTATTATTCATGTGTTCACTGGAGTAGTGCTAAAAATTTCCTTTTAAGATTATTATTATTATTTTTTTGTATTTACATCTTGGCTAACTGAAAAGAAGCCAATAGTACAAGATGCCTACCTTTCAACCGATCTCAGCTTTCAACTTGCTGTCCTCACTAAACTTCCTCATTTTTAACTTTTGATTTAAAGTAAGAGATCTGGGACTTTTCCTTTTAATTCGTTAAAGCAAATTAAATATGGCTTGAGAAAGGCTCCATACTTCTCTATTTGAGTCCTTGTGGATAAACTGTAATCTAGCTTAATAGGTAGACAAGACTGAAAACCTAATTAGGAGTATGCACCTGTAACAATAACTGAGTCTTGGCTGATCCCAGTGACCACACTTCAACCACTCAAAGACTGCTAAGTGTTCAAACTGTGCTCAAATAAGGCAAGCACCAACCTGTAAGCAATCCAGCTATTTCTGTGCCTCACTGCTCATTTCTGTACGTCATTTCTCATTTTTTGACCATAAATTTCTTCCACCATGTAGCTGCGCTGGAGTCTCTGTGAATTTGCTGAAGTTTTTATTTTATCAACTTGAATATTAGAAGTCACTATAGACTTAGTAACTGGCATATTTTAATATTGTTGCTTCTCAGGGAATAGGAAGGCACAGGAGAGGGAGAGAGATGGGAAAATGGATGGTGGAGCTATCAGAAACACACATGTATTAATTAAGTTGTTTATCTCGTATGGCTGCAGTGTGTGGTTCCCTAAAACAACTGTAATCAAAGATCACTGATTACGGATCGCCATAACGGACGTAATAATAATGAAAAAGTTTGAGATACTGTAAGAATTACCAAAATGTGGCAAAGAAATGAACTGAGCATGTGCCGTTAGAAAAATAATGCCAATAAACTTTTCCTTTTAAATTTTTTGTAATTATTTTTGACTTAAAAAAGTTCCAAGTGGTCAAATTTATTTATCTTTTAAGATTTCTTGCATTGATTTATGCTTAGAAGGTCATTTCCCATCTTCAGAAAAAAAGATGCCTTAATTCGCATCTTTAAATATATTATTCTTTTATGTGTAGCTCTTTAATTTAGCAGGAGGGTATTCTGTGATATGATGTGAGCCTATATATTAATACATATTGTTAAAATTGAGCTCATTCCACAAGAGCATGATTATTGGACTGGAGGGCACCTAAAAGTAAGGTGTTAAGGTCAGAGAATTCTCAGGCTCTTTTCATCTGCATCTCATGTATTATGAGCAAAGCAAAGAGGGAAAGGTACAAGGAGAGGTGTTTGCTCCATTTTTACCGCTCTTCAGGCAGGAAGCAGTATTCCTTCTCTGATCTTCTATTCCCTTTTACTGCCATTCTTCAATCAGCCACCTCCTTATAATTTTCTTACTCTTAGTCCTCAGATTCCCACTTCCAGCACCTGTGGTTCATTTTCTGATGCTCAAGCATTATAGCTGTGCCCACAACACAGACATTTTATTAAGTAGTAATAAATTATTTGATGGCCCATGATTTGAGAAGCCCCAACGATTGTCATCTTTGATGGGGCAAAGGAAAATAGCTTGAGGAATAAAAATTTATCTTTAATGGAGTAATACAGAGTTTCTAAATGCAAAGCTAAAAGCATAAATGCACTTGATTTTCTTAACTATCTCTGATTGTCAGAAGGAACTAAACGTCTTGGTAGGAGAAATATTGTACGATATTTTATTTTCAATTTTCTCTCACAAAACTGAAGTTACATTAGCCTTTATGCCAGTCAGACTTACATGTATTCAGGCATTCTTTCCCTCATTCTTTCACCTTATTCATTTTTTTCCCAAGCGGTATTTAATTAAGCAGGTACTAAGTTTTAAGTGAGCTTTTAGCTGTAGGGCATTGGAAGATCAGTGATATTCAGCTGCAGAAACAAAAGAAGATTTTTATCATCCTGTGGTAAGGGCCATGATGGAGACTGGGCTGGTTTGAAAGCACATGGAAGTCCAGCTGCCTGAGATTGGTTTATGTGGTGAAAGGGGAAGGCTTCCTGAAAGAAAGGCTATGCGTTCCATTAGTGAGCTGACTTTAAACAAGGGGAAATGCAAAATTAGCAACATTAGAGAAGGGAGTGGGATGAGGCAGGAGGACAATCTAATTCTATGCACCTTTAGAATTTTAACGTCTGAAATCAACATATCTTCTGAGCTGTATTGGGAGTGCTCCGGAATAATGAACTCCAGTTGGTGAGTCAGGAAACCCTGGTTCCAGAGCCTGTTAGCTTTATGCATGAATCATGCTCCCTGGGGATCAGCATTGAGCCCAGGCTGTGACATGAAGCTGCTTGGGTTTAGCCTTCTAGACATTAGAGCCTCATCTTATTCAGAGATAGTAAAGGTTACTGCTCATTTGGGCTTAAATGTTTGTGAAAATATAAAATATGACAATTTTTTTAAAGCATGTAGGCATTGTAAAGGAGTTTGTAAAATTGTATAAACAACAGTGAAACCTAAAGTATGTTTTCTTCTCCAGAATATTAATATTTTCTCTTTCTGAAGAGCCAGTTCTATGCAGTTACCAAATTTCTACCTTGATGTTTATGGTATCAACAATGGAATATCTCTAAATTAAATCATTCGTTAAGAGATCTGATGACATTTAAAAACAATATGAAAATAAGTCAAATGTTTAACCAAAAAGAAAACCAGTGTTTTCCTGTTGATAAATCAAGCCAATTAAGTTGCTTCTTTGTGTATTTTAGATAACTGTAATCTTATCTCAAGTCAACAGGAAAAATCGTCCAATTTTAAAAATTGCATTTAACCTCTTACCAGTGTGCTCTAAGGTTAGGATAAGATGCATAAGAGCTTAGAAAATGTGATATTCTCTGATGCTTTTGAGATTAAATACATTCCTGTCATACTGGCTGGGAAATGACCTTTTTGTGTTCCTCCTAATAACTTCAAGAGATATTTGATTTTCTAAAGGAGAACAAAAGGAAACATCAGCATCCTGTTGCCTTTCCTCTCTGGTGTCTCATTTTGGTTTTCTTTGATAATTTTTTTTTCAAACATGTCCATGAAGCTATGCAAATGAAAGTCAAATTACTGTCTGACATACCACATAGTCAGAGAGCCAGAAGGAGTTTTTAAAGATCTATGGACTCGCTCTCTAGACAATTTATAAAAGACTGATTTATAATTTGAAAGTTCGTGTTGAAAGTTCCATTTTATAATTATTTTAGATTATTTCTGCATAGTGTGGGTATATGTGTGTGTGTACATGTGTGTATGTATTCATGTACACAACATATGTATATGTATATATTGTTAAAAGTCATTTTATTTTTATATATGCTTATACATACACACAAACACACATAGAGTCAAAGAGAAAGCATTTCCCCTCAACAAATTCAGAATTGATCCCATATAATTTCTTTCACCAGCACTCACCTGAACAAACCTGAATTCTTTCTTTGGCATCATTCTACCCACATCCACCCCATTTCCTCAGTAAACCTGCAGTTTCTGGGTGAAAGTTGTGTTTTTTCTTCCTTTTTTTTCCTGATACAGCAGGCCTCTATTCTAGAGTATGGCAGAATAGAAATCATAATTGGGTGGTGAGCTGGAATCTGAGTGCACTACAGTCCTGCTTTGTGGGAAGCAGTCGCACCCTCAGGCAAAGCATTTATGGTGGGCTCCTGTGCCAGGATCATCGCAGCAGCCAGGAAGTTTATCTTAATTTCTCATTTAAAGGCAAATTGACTGGTTCTTTTTTTTTTTTTTTTTCATCTGCAACATAACTAGAACAATTGTATTTGTGTCACATGGATGCAGGGGGCTGGAATGAGACACTGTGTACAGTGCACTTAGAATGATAGCTGACACCCAAAGCATGTCCCATAGATATTAGCTGCCACGTTGTGGTGAGATGAAGACTTGGTGGATACCTGGATACAGGTGATCATGCAGGCAGTAAATGTAGGTGAGACCACCTAGAGAATGTAAAACGAGGAAAGAGTCCAGAAGTGCGGTGTCTGATAAAGTAGCCACTAGCCCCACAAAACTGTTTAAATGAAATTAATTAAATAAAAACCAATTCATCAGATGCATTGGTCACATTACAATTTCAATATGCACATGTGTTCATTGGCTACATACTGGGCAATGAGTATTAGAACATTTTCATCATCACAGAAGGTTCTCTGGGAAGCAGTTATCTAGAATAAAATCCTAATTAAGGTACCTAATTAAGAAATCATGATCGGAATAGCTAAAAATCACAGAGCATTTACCATGCCATGTGCTGTGCTGAAAACATTAATAAATTATCTGCATTTTTTTCTCAAAAACTATGAAATACTCATTATTGCATTTATATTTTACATCAGAAGAAACAAAGAATCCTGTAATTTAAAGCATGGCTCCAAGAGACTTATCAAAGGAGGATTTGGAGATGCCATGACTCAAATCTAAGTTTGATGTGATTTGGCTGTGTCCCCACCCAAATCTTATCTGGAATTCCCATGTGTCGTGGGAGGGACACAGTGGTAGGTAATTGAATCATGGGGCCAAGTCTTTCCTGTGCTGTTCTTGTGATAGTAAGTCTCATGAGATCTGATGGTTTTTAAAAGCAGAGTTCCCCTCCACAAGCTCTCTTTTTGCCTGCTGCCATCCTATAAGATGTACTTGCTCCTCCTTGCCTTCCTCCATGATTGTGAGGCCCTTCCACCATCTGGAACTTAAGTCTAATTAACTCTCTTTTATAAATTGCCCTGTCTCGGGTATGTCTTTATCAGCAGTGTGAAAACGAACTAATACAAAGTTGGATTCCCAAATACTAATTTTTCATTTAGTCTCTGTCAGCCTTCTTATCACATAGGATTGATTCTAAGGATCTACAGGCAACATTGTTTATATTAAGAAAACATTTACTCTGTATGTACAAGCTAACTTTTTATTTCTGAAGTTTTCCATGTCTTCTGTCATGATACAGAATGATTATGTTATTAAAGATTTTAAAGTATTTTAAATTTTTCAAATCTTCCAAAGCCAAAAGACAGAACTGTTAAATAATTTGCCCAATGGCATATATCACTGAGTGTCTGGCCAGGAGTCAAACCAGCTCCTTGGGAAACAGCACCAACACTGGAACTAATTTTCTAGAGCCAAATCTGAAGCATTTCTATTTGCTATCTCCCACTGCGTCTCCCTGAAACGGTCATATAAACCCTAACTGTATTCCTTATGAACTTACCTAATTTGGTAAAACCTGTGGTTAAACATTTGCTGAGTACAATTAAAATTGTGCAAAAATCACTGCGGTTTCTTCTCTTATCATTGAAAGACACCATGATATAGCAGCCTGTTGTTTCAGGCCTGTTTTTGACTGGTTTTGTTTTGTGTTATGTCAATAATAAAAAATGCTTTACTATTTTTCCTACAGACATTTCGACAATGCTGTAACTCTTCTATCATCAATCTTGTTAATAAAAAAAAATTAAGACAATCAAGCTCTATTGTAGCCATACTGAAGCAGAAACTGTTCTTCTCAGGAATAATAACTTTTTTGCAAGACTCTGTGTTTTCCCTCTGTTTCTGCAATGTGCTGCTGATTGGTCTGTGCCAATCTGTCACTCTGCATACCTTTCCATTTATTTTTAAGTGGCATTTTGATGATATGTATGACTCATGTGACGCTAATGATACTTTTCATTTCAATTCAGTTTTGCCTTGTATACTGTACTGACATATCCATAAAATTACTAGCATTGTATAAAAGCAGTTCTATGGAATTATCTTGAGCTTAGAGAATTACTCTTTTAAATTGAAACTAAAAATGTCTCCATTTGACTGCTCTCATCATCCTGTCAATCATAACCTAAGATGTCATTTAAAGGTAGGAAAGAAAAATGATGTTCTCAACAAAAAGAAAAATAATAAAACATTTCTATCTCAATAAAATCATAACCCAGTCACATGTATCAGGGCTAGCTAATGACAAAAGAGACATGCCATTTATTCCATAGGAAAACATATCATGCCAAAAAATTTATGGTTGAAAATTCTAAAATGATTTATAACATTCTTGTCTCTATAACGTTTCATGACTGACAAACAGATGTCAGGTTGGGTGCAAAATGCTACTCAGTAATTATTTTTTGGTTCTCATATTTTAGGAAATGTAAATACCTAAAAATTCTTTTTTAAATGGCTGTAATCTTCATGCTGTTACACAATATTTTATGCCTGTAATTTTTATCTTAATCTCTGCAACTGAATGTGAAATCTGAAAAGGAATTTTAACTTTGCTTTTGGAATTTATATTTCAAAAAATAGAACAACTATTTGAAATCAACTCAATTTCATATAGTAGCACCATTAAAATGTATGTATATAAAAGTATGTATATACTATTAAAAGTATGGATAGATTAAAAGTATGTACTTATTAAAATATGTACATATGTTAAAAAGTATATATATATTTAATACATAAAAATATATGATATATAGTATATAGTTATATATAATATTATATAATTACGTATTTTCTGATCTCTGTATTTAATGAGATTGAACTCCAAAAACAAATATTTCGGTAAATGAAACATCAAATGTTAAATCTGTAAGCAAATAATTCATAAGCTACCTAAACAGATACTACTACTGTTAACATCAGTTAAAGTCATTTTATGGAGGAGTTGGTGCTTAATATGGGCCTTGAAGGACTGGTAAGATTTGAACGAGACATGCAAAAGATTCAATCAAAAATGATGATTAGAAAGAAATAATTAGTTATTTAGAACGTATAATAACTTAAGAGTCATAAAATATAATAGCATACATATTATGAATAATATAAATGTAGGGATTAACTCTTTAATGTATACAAGAAATACAAAATAAAGTTGATATTGACTTTATTTAATTGTAATTAAAGTAAATTCATATTTTTAAAACATAATAATTACCACTAAACAGTCTGGGAGAAATCCTTGAGATCCTTTTATTTCACTTAATCATAAAATTTTTCATATGTAAAATAATATAAACACAAATTATTTTGATGTTCTCTCATTTGCCTATGCAAAAAAATATTTTTATCACACTTGAATCCTTTTGCATCAATTTGTATAATGCGCTTTTGCCTGTTTCCTTTATAAGATGAGAGTATCTGGAAAGATAGATCTTTAGCAGACTTTATGTAGCCATGCTCTTAAACGATCACATATTATAAAAAAAAAAAAAAAGCAAGGTGATAAAGAACTGATAAAATTACTGTGGACTTCTTTATTTGGACACTAGAGATAGAGTTCTTTAACTATATTTATAATGAGATTAAAACTAAGGGAAACCAAATTATAGCGGATATAAGCATTTCTAATACTCGTATAAATTATTAATAAGAGCAAAAAGGTACAAGAGGAAAAATTCATTGATAATAAATGAAATCAACCCTAAGGAGCGCTTTGTGCCAAACATTGAGAACAAGCAAGCGAATGTGTATTTACTCTCTGAGAAGCTGTACGTGCTGAACATATAAATAGGCAGTTTCTGCTGAGATGAGAGCAAAGCAACGTGAGGGTTACACCCCCTTAATCCAACCCTTAAGAGGCTGTACAAAGAAACAGAGTTGAACAGATTCTGAAAACTAGCCTAAACTGTGTGAGAAACCACTGCGGAGTAAAGATTATTGAGTCATACCAGTCTATTGGGATACCATAGCAAACCAGGGGCCCTTACACAACAGAAATTTATTGTCTCACAGCTCATGAAGATAGAAGTTCCAGATCAAGAAGTTCCTTCTGAAGTTTGTAAAGGAGAAGCTGTTCCAGGCCTCACTCCTGGCTTCCAGTTTCCTGGGAATCTTTGGCATAGCTTGGCCTGCAGGTGCACCACCTCATTTCTGCCTTTATGTGCATATGATCACATGATGTTCTTCTCCTAAGCATCTGTGTCCAAAGTTCCCCGTTTTATAAGGACACCTATCATAATGGAACAGGGGCTTACCCTAGCTTTCTTAATGAATTATGTCTTCAACAACTTAAATAAGATCAGATTTTGAAATACTAGAAGTTAGGACTTTAATGTTTGAATTTGTGGAGAACACAATTTAAACTACAACAGAGGGCAACAGAAGACTAGATCCAAAGAGGGCCAGACACCAGGGATGGGAGAATAGACTTGAGTAACTCCATATTAAATAGCACATCTAAAAGTATATGAAATGAGACTGACATGTTTAATTAATCAGGAAATGTATATTGATGCTCCACATATGCCAATCTCTATGCAAGGCATCATATAAAAATAAGCAAAATACGTATAGATTCTGATTTCCGTATTCAATGAGCTTGCACATAAACCAGTAAAAAAATATTTTAAAAGAAGAAACATTAAATAAAAAATCTATAAGGAAATGTATAAGCTCCCTAAAGAGCTACAATTGTTATTTTTAATATTCATTAATTCATTTGAGAGTGATTTATAGGGCAGTTGAGGAATTGTTAAGATTTGGATGCCTACAAAACACGTGCAGAAGGATTAACCAAGAGTGACAAGAGACAAATAATTGTTTAGAATAACTAATAACTTAAAATTGTTGTTAAAATGTCAGCAGAGATGGTTCCTTCTGGAAGCTCTGGGGGAAAATAAATTTCCTTGCCTTTTTTCAGCTTCTGGAGGCTGGCTACATTCCTTGGCTTCTGGTCCCTTCCTCCAGCTTCAAACCAAGTGATGACATCATTGCCACCTCTGTGTATGTCATCTTATCTTTTGCTCTCTTGCCTTCCTTTTTCTCTTATAAGAAACTTTATGATGACATTGTCCCCCACCCCGACCCTGAGTGTAAACCAGGATAGCCTTTTCATCTCAAGGTCCTTCATCACACCTGCAAAGTCCCTTTTGCCATGTCAGGTGGCCTATTTACAAGTTCTAAGTTTTCAAACACAAATTTCTTAAAGGACCATTAGTCTGCCTAAAATTCAGGGTAGCATCAAAGAGGTGCCAGATCTTAGCTAAGGTGGGAAGTAGATGTCATAAGCCCACAGAGAAACTAGGAGTCTTGAACATTTTCTTAGCTCTTCATCTGCACCTCTGCACCCACTTTTATACACTGTTACAAAGTCAATGGTTTCATACTTCATCATTCACATACATCCCATGACACACATTACTGGTAGATATTACTAACACCAAAATTCTTTTTCCCTCCAAAGAAGATGGAAGACTACCCTTCCCATGATGCTGGAATTCTTGCCAATTAACTGAGATGGAAAGCACCATCTACCTTTCCAGATGACAGCAAGGAAAAGACGCTGGGTAATTCTCCAGAGCCCCCAGTCTATTCCTGATGAGACCAATGACTGTAGGGGTGGTAAAGGTAATGTCAAGCTGTGTCCCCAGGGAACAATGTCAAGCAGAGCCTTCTCATGTGTGTTGTCTCTTTCACTCATGCTTATTATAAGAGACTTTGTATGTGCAAAAAAAAAAAAAAAATGTGAGGGGGTCAAGTCATTGGTGTTTATTACTGCAAAATAAGCTTACCTTTCTGACTAGTAAACTTCTCAAACTATTTTTTTTAAAGTTAACTCCTTTGTGTATTTTAAATTTATGTATAAAATGTTTCATTTTAATTTTAACTTGTTGCACATGATGTAATTTCTAGTGTGTTGTGATATTGTTATAATTTAAAATGGATTCATCACTCTTTGATATTTAATCTTGTGGAAATTTAGAAATGTTCACTATTGTATTGTTACCTTTATTCACCATGCTGTGCAATAGAGCTCAAAATTTAAAATATTCCTTCTGTCTGAGATTTTGTACCCTTTGGCCGTCATTTCCCCCGTCCCCTCATCCCCTAGCCTCTGTAACCACCCTTCTACTATTTGCTTCCATTAGTTTGGTTGTTTCAGATTCCATATCTATGTAAGAACTTGCAGTTACTTGTCTTTCTGTGCCTGGCATATGTCACTCAGCATAAAGCCCTCCAGGTTCATCCATGCTGTCTCAAATGACAGGATTGTGTTCTTTTTATGATGGAATAGTACTCATTTAGGTTGATTTCATAACTTGACGATTGTGAATAATGCTGCAATGAACATAGGAGTGCAGGTGTCTCTTCAACACTCTTTTCAAATCTTTTTGATATCTCTCAGAAGTAGAATGGCTGGATAACATGGTAGTTCTATTTTTGTTTTCTTGAGGATCCTCCATATAGGTCTCCATAGTGGCTATACTGGCTTCCATTTCCACCAACAGTGTGAAAATGTCATTTATTAGAGGAACTTTGATGTGGACCCAAACTTTGGCTGGGTGCAGTGGCTCATACCTGTAATCTCAGCACTTTGGGAGGCCTAAGTGGACAGATCACGAGGTCAGGAGATCAAGACCATCCTGGCCAACACTGTGAAACCCCATCTCTACTAAAATACAGAACATTAGCTGGGCATGGTGCCGTGTGCCTGTAGTCCCAGCTACGCGGGAGGCTGAGGAAGGGGAATCGCTTGAATCCGAAAGGCAGAGGTTGCAGTGAGCCGAGATCACACCACTGCACTCCAGCCTGGTGACCGAGTGAGACTCAATCTTGAAAAAAGAAAACAAAAAAAAGAGAAAAGAAATAATATACCACACAATGAAATCAATGGGGTTTTAAAATTTTCAGTTACGTATCAGTATATGAATTACTGAAGAATTCAAACATTCAGCTTCAATTTTATTTATTTTTAATGTAAATTATCAAAAACTTTATAAATATGAAAATGAGGCATAAAGTAATCTTGTTATAGCAATGACATACACCTCATATTTATCATCAAAAATTATTTTAAATAATCTATGATTTGATAATTATACCTCGCTAATTTCTTTAAAAAATCAAATAATTAAAATTTATCAACTCAAGTGAACTCTTTAGAAAGATATTCCTGCGCTTCAGTATAATAGTCACACTATTTCAATGACTGCTACACCAGATGATTACAACCTAGGAAATATAGCCATAGAAAAGATCATTGCCTAGATTGGAGTTTCACAGAGACATCATGAGAGCACCTGGTGAATGTGGACAAGAAAACCCAAGAGAGAGACCCCAGTGCAAACTCCCTTCCACAGTGAGACAGAGATCCCCGTGGAGACTCCCTTCTACAGTGTATTAATCCATTTTCTGAGCTTCTGATAAAGACATACCCAAGACTAGGCAATTTACAAAAGAAAGAGGTTTAATGGACTTACGGTTCCACAGGGCTGGGGAGGCCTCCCAATCATGACAAAAGGCAAGAGGAGCAGGTCCTGTCTTACGTGGCTGGTGGCAGGCAGAAAGAGCTTGTGTAAGGAAACTCCCAGTTAGAAAGCCATCAGATCACACGAGATTTATTCACTATCATGAGAACAGCATAGGGAAGACCTGCCCCGTGATTCAATTGCCTCTCACGGGGTCTCTCCTACAACATGTCGGAATTCAAGGTGAGATTTCGTTGAGGAGACAGAGCCAAACCATATCACCTAATAAGCCACTGTGATTTGTGGAAATGTGCTTTGTCCCTTGAGGAACTTTGATGTGGACCTAGACTTTCAGAAACCCTAATTTGGAGTCTTTGCATTAAATTCTACGTTTCTGCATGGCTTCCTTTTCCTATCACTATACTCCCTAACAGCATTAATGGCTCACCTACAACCAATGTTTCAACTACCATCCGAAACATGTTTTTAGTGCTGAGTTCACAAACTGTCTTCTTTCTACTAACCAGATAGCTCAGCCAGAATCTCAAGTTCAATATTCCCTAAAACTAACCACATCAATTTGTTTTACTTCCTCAGAATTTTCTGACTGTGTCTTTCCTTCTTCTTCCCCCTTGTCCTTATTTCAGGCTGATTCATCTTACCTTAACAGTGGATGGCTTTATAATGCATATCATCTCATTCAGTGTAGCCTTCTTCCAGTAAATTTCTCAACTATCTCCAAGATTATACTTTTAAATGCATGTTGAATCATTATAATCCGCTCCTTAAGATCTATCTGTAAGTAGCCTGCTATCTTCTTCCTCCCAAAATAAAAGAATTCATATTATAAGACTTTTCCTTATCTGACCTAAGTATGCATCTCAATCCACCTCTCTGGTTTCTCATTTTTTCTTGTGTTCCTTATAGTTCATCCATCAAAAATTTGAAGTTTCCCAATGTTACACTCCCTTGGTCTGTTTTCTTAGTGTAATCTTTCCCATACACATTCTTTGACTGAAAAATAATCTTTAAAACTTAGCTTACTTTGAGAGGCCAAGGCAGGCGGACCACTTGAGGTCAGGGGTTCAAGAGCAGCCTGGTCCACATAATGAAACCCAGTCTCCACTAAAAATACAAAAATTAGCTGGGTTGGGGGTACACACTTGTAATCCCAGATACTTGGAAAACGGAAGCAAAAGTATCTCTTGTACCCAGAGGTGGAGGTTGCAGTGAGCCAAGATCGTAGAGTGCAACTCTGTCTCAAAAAAAAAAAAACAAACAAACTCAAGTCCCCCCTTCTTCAGGAACGCATTCCTGCAGCCCACCATTTTTATATTTTAATGTAGCTGATGTGTATGAGAAGCTCAGTATCAACCTGTATTCAAGTGAACTAGAGCATATGCACTTATTATTATGCATATTTTCCTTTCTACCAGACGGTGAGCTTTTGAGAGAAAACAACACTAATTATTTTTATTATATTCTTAGTGATAAAAGAATATTTGGCTCACTTGTGTTTTTTGAAAGAGTAAAAGAATCATAAAATTTTGCCTCTTTCTGATTTAGTGCCCTCAGTGTTCTATTGATCATGTTTCTTTGTTCTTATCAGGGTAACGTAGATTTTTCAAAACATAGTATTTGAACTAATTTGTACATGTTTGCAGTAAAATTCTATCAGTGCATATCAATTAGAAAAGATCTTACTATTTCATTAAACACCTTTCCACAAAAGCAAGATTTAAACTGTTACTTTTCTTATATCTTTCAAACTGCAAAGGCTCTGATAAGAAGAATAAGAAATCTTGAAAGCTGATTTTTATATTGCAGATGATGTATGAGTATTTACATAAAAGGGGGTGGGAGAGGGAAGGAAACAAGCAGAAGACAGCAGAGGAGAGAGGGAGGGAAGGAGACAGAAGAGGAGGCACATATATGCTTGCCAGCTTTCTTTTCAACAAGAAATACTACCTTCCCTTTCTTCTATGTGTAGTAGCCAGAATAATGCTAAAGTTAATTCAATATCCAATGCTAGACATCATAATCTTTCAACAAAAAAGCCTAGTGAAATTCAGCCCTCCCTGTAGCATTTTTTCATGTACAGGGATTTTGGAACTCACAATTAAGTGAATATGTAACAAGACAAGCATAAATCTCTTCAAGACATAACTTTACAGAAATCTTAGCATGTTTGTAGACTGAAGTAAGCTTTGAACATTCAGAATATTGCTGATTTTGCTCATTTTATTCAGGTTAAAATGTCCCTGTAGGACAAATAAAATTTTCTTTAATATCCTGAAGCATTAATAATAATTTAAGTTTATTCTGCATGCCTCCTTCCAGACACAGTAATAGAATAAAGGTTTGAGGCACTTTTTTGTGTGTATTTTGCATAATATATCTTCAACAGTAAAGTATGTCATATGTTTGGATTCTGGGCATGGATGAGCAATTTATACCTCAGTCACATCTGTTTGCTCCAGCTGTATTTTTATTGATATATGAGATTTCAATATTATTAATTAAGGCAAGAGTCTAAGAAACTATAATGATAATGCAATTTGTTATTTGCTCAAAATAATTATTTATGTTTTACACTGATTTAAATCAAAATTAAATTATTCTGTATTTTCATATTTTCAAAAATCGTATCAGTTTAAAAATCAGAAATTCAATATCTAGGATTATAGAAAACATGTATGTTCTAATACAACAATGTCTTGATAAAATCTTATAAAACCAACACAAGAGTGTATGGAAGTTATAAAGAAATATGGTGATTTTTTTTTCTTGATACTTCTGCATTATTTTGGACATTGCCTCTTATTGGTTTCATTGATATAAATATATCCTAAATCATTAGATTTTTCATAAGTAATTTTATTATTTTTAATGTCTTATCTTGACCAGAAATATCCAAATGTTGCTAAGATATAGCAAGTATATGCTTTAAGGTCTGTATCTTCTCAGGGAAGAGAAACAGTCTCAGAAGCAGAACATACTGTTAGTGATAACCCGGAAATTAGATTCTCTGTAAGGCACATATGAACTCATCAAATATTTAGAGGGTCTTAAGCTAATAGTCATATCAGGGTTATGCCTACATTCAGCACTACGGGTTGTGGTAATCAAGTAGATGAAACCGAAGGATATTCTATTTACTTCTAGTACCTTTTGTCCTTTAATTGTAAAACTGTTATTTAACGAATAACCATTTCCTCTTTATCTTTGTAGCCAGCTAAAATCAAGAGCTGGCAGCTCTCCACGTTTTGGCTATGTCTCCTAGAGAAGAATAAACACTGTGCTTGGAGCAACACTGATTCTTCTGACTACACAACACCATGTAACTTGGGTCGACTCTTAGATCTGTCAGTGAACAGAACGACATTTCCATACCCTGATGAAAATACTGCTGTTGCAACAATCAAGCTCTTCATTTTCTTCCCACTTCATAACAAGACCCCTATTCTCACTCTTCCCCCAGAAAAGAAGTTACAGGAAAATTGTGGAATATAATTAAAATATTTTCTTGAATCTATGAATAGGAGACCATCTTTAAGTAAGATGAATTGTGAAGAGAGATGAGTTGTCTTCTCTGTAAATAAGACTCAGGAAATGAGTACTGTGTTGAGCTACAAAGTAGCAGGACTCTTCTACACTAAAGAAACAAAATGATTAGCCCCATGAGGCATGATTAAGAACTGTGACTGGAAGTTGACATAACAGGGATCTAATCGATTTCATTTCCTGGATACAGAATGCCTAGCCCATCTTTTATGAAGGAGTCACTGGACTGACTCATCATCATTGACCTGTTCTTCAGGCCCATTCATTCAATATGTCTTGACAGTCAGCACGTATCACCAGTGTTTCACATTAGTATAAATTACAGATGCCATTTTACTATGGTAAGTGAATAACATGAATGGTTGGTTATGTGATAATGATTTTTTTAGTGTTAATAACACTTTTAAATGTAATTAAATATAAAATGTAGCATTTCAAATACAGGTGCCATTTAGTATAAATTAATTACAGGTGCTGTTTTATTATGATAAGTGAATAACATGAAAAGCTGGTGATGTGACAATGGTTATTTTCTTTTGGTGTTAACATTTTTAAATGTAATTCAATGTAAAATTTGGCATTTTAATACATTTTTTACTACTTCCTTTGGTTCACTTCCATTACCGGAAACATCCTATTTCTTTCAATAAAACCACATGTAAGGTCAAATATTTGGGAAGCCAAGGCAGGAGGATTGATGAAGGCCAGGGGCTCAGGACCATCCTGGAGAACACAGCAAGAGCCTTTCTCTACAAAAAGTAATAAATGACCCAGGCATGGTGGCACGCAGCTTCACTACCAGCTACTCTGGAGACTGAGGTGGGAGGATTGCTTGAGCCCAGGAGTTTGAGTTTGCAGTGAGCCAAGATTATGCCATTGCACTCCAGCCTGGATGATGGAGCAAGACTTTCTCTCTTAAAACAAAGCAAAAGGTTAAATAGAAATTTGCCTGTTCTGCCTTATACATGGCCCACTTAAAAAATAAAAATAAAAATATAACAAATTTATATATAAAAGTCTTTGCTTCTAAAATATTTTGGCATATAATGTCCTTTTAGTATTCACAGTCAAGTTCTGTAAAATAATGGAGCCAGGCATGTATCATGTGCTTCACATAGCTTAATGCTGTGCTTACATTGCCTTAAACCGTTATGTGAATTAGAGCTTCAGTACAACTCATAGAATTAAAGTGGATTCATTGAAACCAAGCATTTCATAGTTACCTTTCTCATACACATTTTGATCTCCACATATGAAAATATATAAACTGAAAAGTTTTAATGTAGCTCCTGCCAACAATAGATCCTGGGGACTCCTGGAGGCTGGAGGGAGGGGAAGGGGGAAGAGTTGAAAAACTTACTGTGGGCTGGGTGCGGTGGCTCATGCTGGCAATCCCAGCACTTTGGGAGGCCAAGGTGGGTGGATCACGCTAGGTCAGGAATTCAAGACCAGCATGACCAACACTGCAAAACCCTGTCACTACTAAAATTACAAAAAAAAAAACCCAAAAAACCTCAGCTGGGTGTGGTGGTGCACGCCTGTGATCCCAGCTACTTGGGAGGCTAAGACAGGAGAACTGCTTGAACCTGGGAGGCAGAGGTGGCAGTGAGCCAAGATCGCACCATTGTACTCCAGCCCGGGCAACAGAGCAAAACTCTGTCTCAAAACAAAAAACAAAAAACTGTTGGGTACCATTCTTGGTATCCAGGTGACCGGTTTCTTCATACCCTAAACTGCAGTTTCATGCAGTATATACAGGTAACAAACCTGCACAAGTACCCCTTGAATCTAAAAACTTAAAAAAGAAATAAGAAGAATAACACTCTTGAACAGATTTGAATAATTGAAAGTTGACCCAAACCTCCCCTCCAGTAAGATTCAGGTTATCCGGTACAAGTGAAACCTACTGACCTTCAGCACTGTTGATTATGAGAAACTAAAGGTAATTAATCATGAAATTGAGAACATGAAATTCAATATAATTAAATTTCATGAAATTGAGAACATCTTTGACAATTCTGCAGATGCATGCATTTATTTTATTACTTTTCTATTCTCCAGTGTGACACATTATTCAGTTTTGAAGCATGTTATGTGTTTTTCTGGGGAAACAGATGTCTTTTTGAATACTTTTTTTTTCCTGCATTGCGGTCCTATTTAAATATGTGGTGTACGCTTTCCACCCTTGACATCTTTAAACTTGTTTACCTTTTAAAAATTGAACAGAATTAAGATAACTGTCATGGTGTCCATCACCCTGCATTTCTTCTTCCCAGAGGACACATCATGCCATCTGACATGAATGAAGCTTCAGGACCCCTCTGTGTTGACCAGTGCTCTAAACTGGGCACTGATTGCCTTCATTTATTTGCTTTATGAATAAATTAAACCTAGAGATCAGTTGTTCAATACTTAATTTGCTAGGATAAATCTAAGTCCTTCAGATGAAAGACATTTTTAATTATGTAATACAAAGTTGTACATGGATACATATTTCAGAGGAATATTAAAAAGTACCAAACTTATTCACAATCTTTGAGAAGCTATTAAACCTGAGAAGAGAACGAAGCAGTTCCTCTAATTACTAACATACATTACACATTTTATGGCTGTATTTTAATTAGTGTCTCTTCTCTGTGTGCTCTCAATGTCAAAGTTTCCTTTCTGAGCACACTAAGGTGTTTGAAGAGGGGGAGAGAAGGTTTGCATGCACCTGCACTGCCCCATTACTACCTTCCCAGAGCCACGTAGCAATACCTGTATTCTCCTGACAGTCTTAACTACATCCTTACTTTTCCCTAAGCACTTAAGTGTGACTGACTGTCAGGCTCTTGAACTGAAGTCAAATACCATTTCATTTCTTTTATTCTGGAAAAATGAGAAGGCTGTCACAGAAGTAAAACCAGAAGCCATAAAACAAATACGTAAGTTTTAGGTGTTTTCTATGTCATAGAGAACTGAGAAGAGAGAAAAGAAATCTCGACAAGGAAGTATGGTGATGGTAACAATGGTAGCAACAGGGCTTTCCTTGTCAGAAGCTGCTCTAAGCACTTCACTCGCATTATTTCATTCATTCCTCACAGCAATCTCATTAGCTATGTGCTATTTTTAGCCCCATTTTAAAATTGAGGAAGCTGAGGAATTCGGATGTTGAAAAATTGCTTAAGGTCATATATCTGGTGAGGCCCGTGGCCACCGTACAAAGGGGACAATCAGTATGGCCTTTGCACTTAGTAGCTTTATAATGTTAAAAAATAGTTGCAGCTTTGTGAGTCTCAACTCCTTTTCTTGCACCGAGGAGGTGGTCTGTTGGAATAGAAATAGTCTGAGCCTTGTTGCTCATTGGGTTCCAAACTCAGGATTCTGACACATTTCCTGGAGTAGATTTTACATAGATGGGGACCTTTGATAGTTTCATTTCACAGAAAATGAAAACAATAATACCTACCTCAGGAGTTTCAGGAATTTGAAAAGTTAACATATTTCTCATGCCATGTACAGTTCCTGATAAATTGAAATCAATAAATGAGTTTATATTCTTTCCCCCTTTCAATAATGGTAGAGGGAAAAATGATACTCAAGGATTCTATGATTCTTAATGGTTTCAAAATAAGTTCATTATTTGGAGGATTGAGACATACAACTAATGAAAAAATATAAGTACATAAAAATATAAATAATTCCAAAGTTACCATGAAATATTTTAAGAAAAATAACAGAATTATTAAAATTGAATTCAGAGGATCCTAGAAATATTTGATTTACTTGATGTTAAAAATGAAGGATACAACAAACTGAGTTTGAAGTGGGAAGGGAACTTAAGAAATGGAGTTTGGGACTTTTTAAGGAGAAGGGAAACAGGGCCAGTATTAAAGGCTGCATAGCCTTTTAAAGAGGCAAAATTGTGCTCTACATCCCCAAAATAACTATACGTTCAGAGGTCAGAGAGCACAGAACATGTTTAAGTAATTGATACATCCAAGCTAGATAGAAACAGAGTTAATAATGGCACAGAGTTGGGGAGAGGGAGACATTGCAGACAAGGACACTTAAAATGAAATTTAGAATAACTGTAAAAGTCTAGGAAATTTGCTCTTGATCCTGGAGATAAAAGGAGTTAACTACTCAAGGCTAGACTTCATTGCTTCTTGCATTTTCTCATTCCCTCTTCACTCCTGATGCCTATAATACTCAGTTCACAATTATTCTCACCTACAAGATTCTCTAGAACTGACTGCTTTTGTTAGGCACGCCACCACCAGGTGCTCATGTCCCTTGCTTCCTTTTATAACAAAACTTACTACGCTGGTAATTTCTTGGGTATTTGTCTTCTCTCTAGACAGTAAGCTCCTTGAGAACAGAGATCTTCTTTAACTCACATTTGTGTTTGTATAATGCATTTTATGTTTTACAACAGTTCCTGACTTATGGAAAAATTGAAACCATAATACAGAGAATCCCCATGTACCCCACATAGATTTCCTTATTGTTGACATCTTACCCACACAATTTTCCTTGTTATTGACATCTTACTCTGGTAGGGAACCTTTCTTAAAATCAATGAACCAATGTTGAAACATAATTATTAGCTAAAGCCTGCAGTTTACTCAGATTTCTTTAGTTTTTATTTAATGTTGTATTTCCAGTCCAGGATCCCATCCAAAATACAACTCTACATTTAATTATCATGTCTCTGCAGTTTCTTCTTGATTGTGACAGTTTCCCAACTTCCTTTGTTTTTGATGACCTTGACAGTTTTGAGGAATATTGGTCCAGTTATAGCAGGATGTTGCTCTGTTGGAATTGATCGGGTGTTTATCTCATGAGTAGATTGCTAGTAGTCTTCATTGAAAACACCACCACAGAGGTAAAAAGCTATTTTCATTATCACAACATATCAAGGTTACATTCTGTTAAGATGGCTGACAGTCTGTTAAGACTGACCTAATCAATTGACTGAGGTTTGCTAGGCTTCTCTGATGCACAGTCCATTTCCGTGCTCTTTCTACACTGTCATCTTTGGAAGGAAAGCATCATGTGCAGCCCACACTTAAGGCACAGAGAATGAAGCTCTTCTTCATTCAGGGTGGAATATTTATATACATTTGAATTCTTGGCCCAGGAATTCTCCACCATTTGTTAATTTATTCAATCATTTATTTATATTGATAAGGACTAATGGATTTTACATTTTGGGGTATCATCCAATGTTACTTTATTTTGTTGCTCAAGGCACCCCTGTTTGGATTTGGGAGCTCTTTCTGTTGACTCCTGTGTCTCTTTGACATACCCCATCAATGCGTGTTTGTGTGTGTGTTTAGCACTTCCTTACTGTCAGACTACAAGATATCGCATGCTCAGCTTGTGTATTTCCTTTTCAATCCTAGAATCAGCCATTTCTTCAAGGAGCCGTGGTTCCTTTTACCAGAGAACGGTATTAGAAACCGCGATGTGGAAAATGGGTGTGCTTCTTGCTACTAGAGCATTATTGTTGGTGTCATAGCATCTGACATAGAAATCTGTGTGCACATACTAACTCATGTATATCTATAAATATTTCAATATGCAACCATCTGTGTCTGTATCAAGCACATCTGAGTGAAATGTGAATTTATACGGGTTTTCCAACCCTAATGCATTACCACATGGATCTTCTAACCTGCTCACTTTTCTTATCTGTAAACTCCTATCCCAACAATGACAAGTCTGGTTCCCATGAGCTGCCATCTATTTACTTAAATGTGTGATGCTAATATAAATGTATGTGTGTGTGTGTATATATATATATATATATATATATATATATATATATATACCTACAAGATTTTTCAATGTCTTTTGATGGCTTCGTAGTTGATAAATCAGTTAAATAAGTGACTAAAATAAGTTAAATAAGTGACTACAATATAGTGGACTTATATATGGATGATGTGTGTTTTCACCTGCTGTAGTTATCATGAGTACATGAGGTACTACAAGACACCTCAGTTTACTATTATTCCGTTTTTCATTTGCTTTGCATTTTCTTGTAGCAGATATTCTGATACTAGAGTCAACAGGTACCTCTTCTCTATTGGTACGAATTCAGGGGTCTGTGAATCTCCTGAAAAAAGATGCAGAATTCAGATGTATACACGCAGGCATTAACAGGGGCTATGTGTTTTATTTATTTCAAAATTGTATTCTGCTAATATCTATATTTATACTAAAATCATACTAAAACTATTTTGTGATAAATTTTTTTTCCCATTTATTTATTTTATTGCATTTTAGGTTTTGGGGTACATGTGAAGAACATGCAAAATTGTTGCATAGGTACACACGTGGCAGTGTGATTTGCTGCCTTCCTCCCCATCACCTACATCTGGCATTTCTCCCCTTGCTATCTCTCCCCAGCTCCCCACCCCGCACCGTCCCTCCCCTATTTCCCCCCAACAGACCCCAGTGTGTAGTGCTCCCCTCCCTGTGTCCATGTGTTCTCATTGTTCAACACCCGCCTATGAGTGAGAATATGCGGTGTTTGATTTTCTGCTCTTCTGTCAGTTTGCTGAGAATGATGGTTTCCAGGTTCATCCATGTCCCTACAAAGGACACAAACTCATCGTTTTTGATGGCTGCATAATATTCCATGGTGTATATGTGCCACATTTTCCCTATCCAGTCTGTCGTCGATGGGCATTTGGGTTGGTTCCAGGTCTTTGCTATTGTAAACAGTTCTGCAATGAACATTCGTGTGCATGCATCCTTATAGTAGAATGATTTGTAATCCTTTGGATATATACCCAGTAATGGGATTGCTGGGTCAAATGGAATTTCTATTTCTAGGTCCTTGAGGAATCACCACACTGTCTTCCACAATGGTTGAACTAATTTACACTCCCACCAACAGTGTAAAAGTGTTCCTATTTCTCCACATCCTCTCCAGCATCTGTTGTCTCCAGATTTTTTAATGATCGCCATTCTAACTGGCGTGAGATGGTATCTCAATGTTGTTTTGATTTGCATTTCTCTGATGACCAGTGATGATGAGCATTTTTTCATATGTTTGTTGGCCTCACGTATGTCTTCTTTTGAGAAGTGTCTGTTCATATCCTTTGCCCACTTTTGAATGGGCTTGTTAGTTTTTTTCTTGTAAATCTGCTTTAGTTCTTTGTAAATTCTGGATATCAGCCCTTTGTCAGATGGGTAAACTGCAAAATATTTTTCCCATTCTGTTGGTTGCAGATTCACTCTAATGATTGTTTCTTTTGCTGTGCAGAAGCTGTGGAGTTTGATTAGGTCCCATTTGTCTATTTTGGCTTTTGTTGTCAATGCTTTTGGTGTTTTGGTCATGAAGTACTTGCCTACACCTATGTCCTGAATGGTTTTGCCTAGATTTTCTTCTAGGGTTTTTATGGTGTTAGGTCTTATGTTTAAGTCTTTAATCCATTTGGAGTTAATTTTAGTGTAAGGTGTCAGGAAGGGGTCCAGTTTCTGCTTTCTGCACATGGCTAGCCAGCTTTCCCAATACCATTTATTGAACAGGGAATCCTTTCCCCATTGCATGTTGTTGTCTGGTTTGTCAAAGATCAGATGGTTGTAGATATGTTGTGTTGCCTCTGAGACCTCTGTTCTGTTCCATTGGTCTATATCTCTGTTTTGGTACCAGTACCATGCTGTTTTGATTACTGTAGACTTGTAGTATAGTTTGAAGTCTGGTAGTGTGATGCCACCCGCTTTGTTCTTTTTGCTTAGAATTGACTTGGCTATGCGGGCTCTCTTTTGGTTCCATATGAAGTTTAAGGTAGTTTTTTCCAGTTCTGCGAAGAAGGTCATTGGTAGCTTGATGGGGATAGCATTGAATCTGTAAATTACTTTGGACAGTACGGCCATTTTCACAATATTGATTCTTCCTAACCATGAACATGGAATGTTTCTCCATCTGTTTGTGTCCTCTCTTATTTCGTTGAGCAGTGGCTTGTAGTTCTCCTTGAAGAGGTCCTTTATGTTCCTTGTTAGTTGTATTCCTAGGTATTTTATTCTCTTTGTGGCAATTGTGAATGGAGGTTTGTTCTTGATTTGGCTCTCTTTAAGTCTGTTATTGGTGTATAGGAATGCTTGTGATTTTTGCACATTGATTTTGTATCCTGAGACTTTGCTGAACTTGCTTATCAGTTTCAGGAGGTTTGGGGCTGAGATGATGGGGTCTTCTAGATATACAATCATGTCGTCTGCAAATAGAGACAATTTGACTTCCTCCTTTCCTATTTGAATGCCCTTTATTTCTTTTTCTTGCCTGATTGCTCTGGCTAGAACTTCTAATACTATATTGAATAGCAGTGGTGAGAGAGGGCATCCTTGTCTGGTGCCACATTTCAACGGGAATGCTTCCAGTTTTTGCCCATTCAGTATGATATTGGCTGTTGGTTTGTCATAAATAGCTTTTATTATTTTGAGATACGTTCCATCGATACCTAGCTTATTGAGGGTTTTTAGCATAAAGGGCTGTTGAATTTTGTCAAAGGCCTTCTCTGCATCAATTGAGATAATCATGTGGTTTTTGTCTTTGGTTCTGTTTATGTGGTGAATTACGTTTATAGACTTGTGTATGTTGAACCAGTCTTGCATCCCTGGGATGAAGCCTACTTGATCATGGTGGATAAGCTTTTTGATGTGCTGTTGCAATCGGCTTGTCAGTTTTTTATTGAAGATTTTTGCATCTATGTTCATCATGGATATTGGCCTGAAGTTTTTTTTTCTTGTTGAGTCTCTGCCGGGTTTTGGAATCAGGATGATATTGGTGTCATAAAATGATTTGGGAAGAATTCCCTCTTTTTGTATTGTTTGGAATAGTTTCAGAAGGAATGGTACCTTCCTTCTGAAATGGTACAGCTCCTCTTTGTACGTCTGGTAGAATTCAGCTGTGAACCCATCTGGACCTGGGCTTTTTTTGGGTGGTAAGCTCTTAATTGCTGCCTCAACTTCAGACCTTGTTATGGGTCTGTTCAGGGTTTTGGCTTCTTCCTGGTTTAGGCTTGGGAGGAGGCAAGTGCCCAGGAATTTATCCATTTCTTCCAGGTTTATTAGTTTGTGTGCATAGAGTTGTTTGTAATAATCTCTGATGATGGTTTGAATTTCTGTGGAATCTGTGGTGATATCCCCTTTATCATTTTTTATTGCATCAATTTGGTTATTCTTTCTTTTCTTTTTTATTAATCTGGCTAGTGGTCTGTCTATTTTGTTGATCTTTTCAAAAAACCAGCTCCTGGATTTATTGATTTTTTGAAGGGTTTTTTGTGTCTCTATCTCCTTCAGATCTGCTCTGATCTTAGCTATTTCTTGTCTTCTGCTAGACTTTGAGTTTTTTTGATCTTGCTCCTCTAGCTCTTTCAGTTTTGACAATAGGGTGTCAATTTTTGATCTCTCCTTGCTTCTCATATGGGCACTTATTGCTATATATTTTCCTCTAGAGACTGCTTTAAATGTGTCCCTGAGATTCTGGTACGTTGTGTCTTCATTCTAGTTGGTTTCGAAGAACATCTTTATTTCTGCCTTCATTGTATTGTTTATCCAGTCAACATTCAAGAGCAAGTTGTTCAGTTTCCATGAAGCTGTGCGGTTCTGGGTTAGTTTTTGAATTCTGAGTTCTAACTTGATTGCACTGTGGTCTGAGACTGTTTGTTACGATTTCCGTTCTTTTGCATTTGCTGAGGAGTGATTTACTCCCAATTATGTGGTCAATTTTAGAGTAGGTGTGATGTGGTGCTGAGAAGAATGTATAATCTGTGGATTTGGGGTGGAGAGTTCTGTAAATGTCTATTAAGTTCGCTTGGTCCAGGTCTGAGTTCAAGTCCTGGATATCCTTGTTAATTTTCTGTCTGGTTGATCTGTCTAATGTTGACAACGGGGTGTTAAAGTATACCTTATATACTACCAAAAATCTGTTGGTGAATTAAGGCTTGCTGGTACTGATCACTAGAAGAGGCCGTAGCTGCTTGTCGTAACTTTGACCTCCTGTTGGTTAAGTGTGACAGTACAAACTCTGAATGCATTCCATAAATGCTGTTTCATTGTATTTCACCCTTATAGAAATAAGCCTATCTTAAACAATGACATGAAGAATTCATCAATATGCATTAATAAGTTAGTTAACTCAAATTATTGTCTATTACAATGTTCAGAAACATAAGTGTCTGAGAAAAGGACAAGCATTCTGGAAGTGGCATCCCTGGAATGAGGATTCAGTGGAGCCCAGGCTTTGATCTCAGCACTGCTGGGAATGGTTTCCAAGACAGCAATTACCTTAAGGACGGGTGAGAGTCCCCTTCTGAGTACAGAATTTTTCCCCTGATTTCAAATTCCTGGTGGATGAAAAATTACCCTGTGCCAAATCTGCTTATCCTGAACTTAAAATTTCTTCTTTCACAAAATCACAAAAATTTTGTCTCTAATAAAGTGTATATTTTCTATCAGTTAAACTTGAATTAAGTGTGGTACCCCAAGTTTTATATGATTACTATTACCAGAACATATTTTAGTTAATATGTATTTACCATCTAATGAGAGACACATGATTAATAATATAATCCATAATGAATAATTATTTAAAAGCTAAAGGAAATATGACAACAGAGTCAATTCTACAAGTAGATAAGTCTATTGGTTGATATAAAATACTAAACATATTTTACATCAATATAAATTGATAAATATAAAAGTAAATGTATATATTTATAAAAATATTTATTTACATATTCATATAAATATATACATATTTTAAATATTTAATATAAAATATTTAATATACCTAAAACATAGGGTTAAAACCGTATAGTTATAAACCCTCTGAAATGTCCAAAAAACAGAAAAAATATGTATAATATGTTATTATTTAGGGATTAGGAAAAGAGAGATATTACACAATTTCTAAAGCTAACAAAATCATGATATCAAAACTTGACAAAATCTTTAACAGAATAATCTTGCTTATAAACACATATGCATATATGCTAGTTTCAGATGTGCATAAACGGTAGTTTCTAAACATACATGCATAAAATACCATAGAGAAATTAGAATTTAATAGTATAGTAGTATTGAAGGTATACAATCTATCTGAGGAATAGGCTGGTTATTTCTGATATATGAAAGTCTTTTACTTTAATGTGTCGTATCAATAGATACAAATAAGATAGCTTAAATATATGCAAAATACATTTAGAAAATTTAACAAAGTAAATTTTTAAGTAAAGCACACAAAATGATAATTTTACCAAATACTTCAAACAAGATACAAGATAGCATTTCAGTAATCTATAGCTTTGTAATAGTTGTTTCAAGACTTTTCTGCTTAAAAATTTCAATGGTATAATTTCTTATAATGCTCTTAACCAGGAATTTAGAGCAGTGAGCTTATTTGGAGCTATAAGAAATAAGATGGACTCTCAATCTTCAAAGTGCTTATCTTCACTTACCTTCTGATTAGCGAGGTCTCTAGTCTGATTGTCTTACTGCATGGTGACTGGTGTTTAAGATGGAGGAAGCAGAGCTGCATGGTTTTTATGTCCTGGGCTTTGAAATTCCAGAACATAATTTTTGCCATGTTGTATTCATCAAAGTAAGTCACAACATAAAACCAGATTCAAGCAAAGGGAAAATAGACTCCACTTCTTGAAGTGGGGAAGAGAACAAGCATATGGCTATAAGAGAATATGATGCCTGTCGTAAACATCAACATCCCTCACAAGCAAAACACATTCACACACTCTGAACATCCAGTTAGTTTACCGATTTTTAAATTAAGGTTTAGATATGAAAGCTTTTCAAGTATAGCTCCTCTCTGTGATCACCTGCAAACTCAAAATATATATTTTTTGCCTCACCACCCCACCCATGCACCTAACAGGAATAGAATGACTGCAATTGATCTGCCCATTCAAAAGGCAAGCAACACAAAAATGCAGAGAAGCCATTGGTCTAATGCAATTCCAAAGTCCAACTGGGCATAGGTTTTTAGGGTCTCCTATTCCAGTGGCAGGGGTTGTTCTTTAATGGGGGGCACAGCTCTTCTTTGGAGTCCTTCTCTGCAACTCTTGGCTTTGTCTTCTGGACTTTAGCTCTACTTGATCCATTATTTTCTATACTTGAATCTCCCATGAATGCAACTGAATTGCTTTCCCAGCTTGTTTTTGACTGTAGAAAGTTGGATGCTTTTTTTTTTTTTAATTTTTAAACCACGATTTTTCTTTTAAATATAAGCAGATATCCCTCCTTTAAAAACTCTCAGGGCTTCCCATGCATAAAATTATAATGCATTCCATATATTAAAAGTCCCTCCCATAAAACTATATGGGCTGAATTTCTCTTTATATTTGGGCTGTCATTCAGAATGCTGAGGGACAAAACCTTTAAGATTTTCAGATGGCTTTTTAGCTTGATGATAACATCTACGATGTTACACTTTAAATCTTCCTGAAATTTCAAAAAATACTGTACAGACACAAACCTATTTAATATTTACATTGAAGCTATATTTTATTTGGAGTCCCCTGGACCCTAGATTTCATCTTTACTTTGAAGCTATCATTTAAAAATTTTATTTTTATTGTTAGTTTTTAACTTTGAGAAGTTTTTGCTATCCAGAGAAGCTCAAAGTAAGAGACACTTTTATTTTTCAATAGAATAAGTCCTGGTTTGGAAATATTTCTTCTCAATTCTGCTTGAGAAATGAAAAAGCTTTTCTGTCTTTCCAAATTTCATCCTAAGCTACTTAAAGAATCTGAAAGACACTTTCCATATTTCACCTATAACTCTCAACCTGGTTCAAAATGAGTATCTTTCAAATTTTTCAGCATCACTCCCATTTTAGATACAAAATTTACTGTCCCTTCTCTATTGCCATATAGTAAGTTGCCCCAGAACTTAGTGTATTCAAACATCTTTGTTTTTTTCATCTCTTAAATGATTCTCTCAGTCAGGAATCAGGCAGGGTTCAGTTGTGCTGCTTTTCTGAACTCTGTATGTTTCTGTTGGAGCCACCCAGTCAGCTTCATCGAACCAGAAGCTCAGATAGAACCGGAGCCACCAAGGAGACCTCTCATTGTTCACAGTGTCCTTTCCAGTCCTTCAAGCATTCAGTTGTCTAGACTGGACTGACTTACACATCGTGGTTGGCTTCCAGGAAGGAGTTTATAAAATCATGTATTCCAGGCAAAGATTTCTTGAATAATAACCTACAAGCGCAGGCAACCACAGCGAAAACTGACAAAACCACATCACTTTAAAAGGCTTCTGCACAGCCAAGGAAACAATGAAAAAGTGAAGAGAAACCCATTGAATGGGAGAAGATACTGGCAAACTATCCATCTGACAAGGGATTAATAAGCAGAATATATAAGAAGCTCTAACAGCTCTAAAGGAGAAAAAAAATCTAATAATATGGTTAAAAGTGGGCACAATATCAGCATATACATTTCTCAAAAGGCAAGACACACAAATGGCAAACAAGAATATGAAAAGATGCTCAACATCATTGATCACCAGAGAACTGCAAATCAAAACTACAATGAGAATCGGGGGCAGATGGCCAACCAAGAACAGCTCAGGATTGCAGCTCCCAGTGAAAGTGCAGAGGGTGAGTGGATTCCGCATTTCCAGACGGATTTTAATTGCCCACAGACCAGGAGGTTCCCAGGTGGAGGAGGCCCATGGGTCGCCAGCGCAGCTGTTTCAGCCAGCGTGGCTGTTTCGGCCCGCGTGGCCGCTTTGCCCGCACCCTGACCCGGCAGTTCTCCATACAAAAGACACTGGTCCGGGTGCCCTCTTAGCTGGCGATTGGAGCCCTGAGATGTCAGAGTTGCCCATTCATCTGAAATAGCGAGCCAGGCCAGGAGATTCCTAGGCAAAAAAACCTCCAGGAATCTCAGCTCCGCTGTTTCAGCCGACTCAGTGATTCTCGGCCCGGGAGATCCCGGCGCCTTTTCAACAGGGAGAGAGTTGATCTTTCAACAACAACAGCAAGAAAAGACTCTGAGTCAGGGAGCCAGGTGATCAGGCTTGGCTGCCGCCCCCGCCGCCCCACAAAAACCAGTAATTGAAAACGCTCTGGGTTACGAGTTTCACAGCAAGCACAGCTGAACCTGGGATGGTCCGGCTCTGTGGGGGAGGGGCGTCTGCCATTACTGAGACACTCCACCACTACGGAGGCAGTCTGACCATTGCTGAGGCAACCCGCCATTGCCAAGGCAACCTGCCACTACAGAGAGTCTGCCATAACAGAGGTGGGCCACCATTGCCAAGGCAGTTCTAACTACACCCACATAAACAGGACTGCAGGGAAGTTCACACGGCAGCTGGGTGGAGCCCACAGCAGCTCCCCAAAGCCTCTGCAGACAGTGACTAGGCTGCCTCCTCACTGGGCAGGACAGCCCTGAAAGAAAAAAAAAAAGGCAGCAGCACAACAGAAACTCATAAATAAAGCCCTAACTCCCTGGGACAGAGCACCTGGGAAAAAAAAAGAAAAAGAAAAAAAGAAAAAAAAAGGAGTTTATGAGTTCTGCTGCAGCAGACCTAAATGTACCTGCCCAGCAACTCTGAATGAACAACGGAGCTCACAGCTCAGGACTTGAACTCCAATAAAGGACAGACTGTCTCCTCAAGCAGCTCCCTGACCCCTGTATATCCAATGAGTCACCTCATAAACGAGAGAACAGACTGACATTTGGTGGGCATCCTACTGGGCCAAACATAGCAGAAGAGGAAACTGGTAGCAATCCTTACTGTTCTGCAGCTGCTGCAGGTGATCCCCCGGCAAGCAGGGCCTGGAGTGCACCTCAGCAGACCTACAGCAGAGGGGCCAGACTGTTAGAAGGAAAGCTAAGAAAAAGAAGTAACTTCAGCATCCACAAACTGGAAGTTCACTCAGAGACCCAATCTGAAAGTTAGTAACTACAAAGACAACAGGTGGATAAACCCACAAAGATGGGAAGAAACCAGCGCAAAAAGGATGAAAACACCCGAAACCAGAACACCTCTCCTCCTAAAAGGGATCAAAACTTCTCACCAGCAAGGGAATAAGGCTGGATTGAGAAGGAGTGTGATGAAATGACAGAATCAGACTTCAGAAGGTGGGTAATAAGAAACTACAGTGAGCTAAAAGAACATGTTGTAACCCAATGCAAAGAAACTAAGAACCTTGAAAAAAGATTTGATGAAATGCTAATGAGAATGGACAACATAGAGAGGAATATAAGTGAATTGATGGAGCTGAAAAATACAACACGAGAACTTCGTGAAGCATGCACAAGTTTCAACAGAAGAATTGACCAAGCAGAAGAAAGGATATCAGAGGTTGAAGATCAACTCAATGAAATCAAATGAGAAGGCAAGAATAGAGAAAAAAGGCTAAAAAGGAATGAACAAAGTCTCCAAGAAATGTGGGACTATGTGAAAAGACCTAACCTACTTCTGATAGGTGTACCTGAATGTGACAAAGAGAATGAATCCAAGCTGGAAAATACTCTACAGGATGCTATCCAGGAAGACTTCCCCAGCCAAGCAAAGCAGGCCAATATTCAAGTCCAGAAAATACAGAGAACACCACAAAGATATTCCTCAAGAACAGCAACCCCAAGGCACATAATTGTCAGATTCACCAGGGTTGAAATGAAGGAGAAAATGCTAAGAGTAGCCAGAGAGAAAGGTCGGGTTACCCATAAAGGGAAGCCCATCAGACTCACAGCAGATCTCTCAGCAGAAACCCTACAAGCCAGAAGAGAATGGGGGCCAATATTCAACATCCTTAAAGAAAAGAACTTTCAACCCAGAATCTCCTATCCAGCCAAACTAAGCTTCATTAGTGAAGGAAAAATAAAATCCTTTGCCAACAAGCAAGAAATCAAGAGATTTCATCACCACCAGACCTGCTTTACAAGAGCTACTGAAAGAGGCTCTACACATATAAAGGAACAACCAGTACCAGCCACTCCAACAACATATCAAATGGTAAAGAGCATGAACACAATCAAGAATCTGCATCAACTGACGAACAAAACAACCAGCTAGCATCAAAATGGCAGTATCAAATTCACACATAACAATACTATCCCTAAATGTAAATGGACTAAATGACCAATCAAAAGACACAGACTGGCAAATTGGATAAAAAGCCAGAACCCATCAGTGTGCAGTATCCAGGAAACCCATCTCACATGCAAGGATACACAAAGGCTCAAAATAAAGGGATGGAGGAAGATTTACCAAGCAAATGGAGAGCAAAAAAAAAGCAGGAGTTGCAATTCTCATCTCTGATAAAATAGACTTTAAAGCAACAAAGATCAAAAGAGACAATGACGGACATTCCATAATGGTAAAAGGATCAATGCAACAAGAAGAGCTAATGATCCTAAATATATACGCACCCAATACAGGAGCACCCAGATACATAAGGCAAGTTCTTAATGACTTACAAAGAGACTTAGACTCCCACACAATAATAGTGGGAGACTTTAACACCCCATTGTCAATATTAGACAGATCAACCAGACAGAAAATTAACAAGGACATCCAGAACCTGAACTCAGACCTGGACCAAGCAAACCTAATAGACATTTACAGAACTCTTAACCCCAAATCCACAGAATATACATTCTTCTCAGCACCACATCACACCTACTCTAAAATTGACCACATAATTGAAAATAAATCACTCCTCAGCAAATGCAAAAGAACGGAAATCGTAACAAACAGTCTCAGACCACAGTGCAATCAAGTTAGAACTCAGAATGCAGAAACTAACCCAGAACCGCACAGCTTCATGGAAACTGAACAACTTGCTCTTGAATGTTGACTGGATAAACAATGAAATGAAGGCAGAAATAAAGATGTTCTTCGAAACCAACAAGAATGAAGGCACAACATACCAGAATCTCAGGGACACATTTAAAGCAGTCTCTAGAGGAAAATATATAGCAATAAGTGCCCACATGAGAAGAAAGGAGAGATCTAAAATTGAAACCCTAGCAACAAAATTGAAAGGGCTGGAGGAGCAAGATAAAAAAAACTCGAAACCTAGCAGAAGACAAGAAATAACTAAGATCAGAGCAGAACTGAAGGAAATAGAGACACAAAAATCCCTTCAAAAAATCAATAAATCCAGGAGCTGGTTTTTTGAAAAGATCAACAATGTAAACAGACCACTAACCAGATTAATAAAAAAGAAAAGAGAGAATAACCAAATTAATGCAATAAAAAAGGATAAAGGGGATATCACCACAGATTCCGCAGAAATTCAAACCATCATGAGAGATTATTACAAATAACTCTATGCACATAAACCAGTAAACCTGAAAGAAATGGATAAATTCCTGGACACTTGCCTCCTCCCAAGCCTAAACCAGGAAGAAGTTGAAACCCTGAATAGAACAATAACAAGGCCTGAAGTTGAGGCAACTATTAATAGCCTACCACCCCAAAAAAGCCCAGGTCCAGATGGGTTCACCGCCGAATTATACCAGACATACAAAGAAGAGCTGGTACCATTCCTTCTGAAACTATTCCTAATAATCCAAAAAGAGGGAATCCTCCCCAAATCATTTTATGAGACAAGCATCATCTTGCTACCAAAACCCGGCAGAGACTCAACAAGAAAAGAAAACTTCAGACCAATATCCATGATGAACATAGATGTAAAAATCTTCAATAAAATACTGGCAAGCCGATTGCAACAGCACATCAAAAACCTTATCCACCATGATCCAGTAGGCTTCATGCCAAGGATGCAAGTCTGGTTCAACACATGCAAGTCTATAAATGTAATTCACCACATAAACAGAACCAAAGACAAAAACCACATGATTTTTTCTTCAGCAGAGAAGACCTTTGACAAAATTCAACAGCCCTTTATGCTAAAAACCCTCAATAAACTAGGTATTGATGGAACGTATCTCAAAATAATAAAAGCTATTTATGACAAGCCAATAGCCAATATCATACTGAATGGGCAAAAACTGGAAGCATTCCCGTTGAAATGTGGCACTAGACAAGGATGCCCGCTCTCACCACTCCTATTCAATATAGTATTGGGAGTTCTAGCCAGAGCAATTAGGCAAGAAAAAGAAATAAAGCGTATTGAAATAGGAAAGGAGGAAGTCAAATTGTCTCTATTTGCAGACGACATGATTGTATATCTAGAAGACCCCATCCTTTCAGCCCAAAATCTCCTGAAACTGATAAGCAACTTCAGCAAAGTCTCAGGATACAAAATCAATGTGCGAAAATCACAAGCATTCCTATACACCAATAACAGACTTAAAGAGAGCCAAATCAAGAACGAACTGCCATTCACAATTGTTACAAAGAGAATAAAATATCTAGGAATACAACTAAAAAGGAACATAAAGGACCTCTTCAAGGAGAACTACAAACCACTGCTCAACGAAATAAAAGAGGACACAAACAGATGGAGAAACATTCCATGTTCATGGTTAGGAAGAATCAATATCGTGAAAATGGCCATACTGCCCAAAGTAATTTATAGATTCAATGCTATTCCCATCAAGCTACCAATTACCTTCTTCACAGAACTGGAAAAAATCACCATAAACTTCATATGGAACCAAAAGAGAGCCCACATAGCCAAGTCAATTATAAGCAAAAAGAACAAAGCAGGAGGCATCATACTACCGGACTTCAAACTATACTGCAAGGCTACAGTAATCAAAAGAGCATGGTACTGGTACCAAAACAGAGATATAGGCCAATGGAATAGAACAGAGGGCTCAGAGGCAACACAACATATCTACAACCATCCGATCTTTGAGAAACTTGAAAAAAACAAGCAATGGGGAAAGGATTCCCTGTTTAATAAATGGTGTTGGGAAAATTGGCTAGCCATGTGCAGAAAGTAGAAACTGGACCCCTTCCTGACACCTTACACTAAAATTAACTCCAGATGGATTAAAGACTTAAACATAAGACCTAACACCATAAAAACCCTAGAAGAAAATCTAGGCAAAACCATTCAGGACATAGGTGTAGGCAAGGACTTCATGGCCAAAACACCAAAAGCATTGTCAACAAAAGCCAAAATAGACAAATGGGACCTAATCAAACTCCACAGCTTCTGCATGGCAAAAGAAACAGTCATTAGAGTGAATCAGCAACCAACAGAATGGGAAAAATGTTTTGCAATCTACCCATCTGACAAAGGGCTGATATTCAGAATTTACAAAGAACAAAAACAGATCTACAAGAAAAAAACTAGTAAGCCCATTCAAAAGTGGGCAAAGGATATGAACAGACACTTTACAAAAGAAGACATACATGAGGCCAACAAACATATGAAAAAATGCTCATCATCACTGGTCATTAGAGAAATGCAAATCAAAACAACATTGAGATACCATCTCATGCCAGTTAGAATGGCAATCATTAAAGCATCTGGAGACAACAGATGCTGGAGAGGATGTGGAGAAATAGGAACACTTTTACACTGTTGGTGGGAGTATAAATTAGTTCAACCATTGTGGAAGACAGTGTGGCAATTTCTCAAGGACCTAGAAATAGAAATTCCATTTGACCCAGCAATCCCATTACTGGGTATATATCCAAAGGATTATAAATCCTTCTACTGTAAGGACACATACACACGAATGTTGACTGCATCACTGTTTACAATAGCAAAGACCTGGAACCAACCCAAATGCCTAGCGATGATAGACTGGACAGGGAAAATGTGGTACATATACACCATGGAATATTATGCAGCCATCAAAAATGATGAGTTCGTGTCTTTTACAGGGACATGGATGAATCTGGAAACCCTCATTCTCAGCAAACTGACACAAGAACAGAAAATCAAACACCGCATGTTCTCACTTATAGGCGGGTGTTGAACAATGAGAACACATGGACACAGGGAGAGAAGCACTACACACTGGGGTCTGTTGGGGGGAAATGGGGGAGCGATGGGGGATGGGGAGCTGGGGAGAGATAGCATGGGGAAAAATGCCAGATATAGGTGAAGGGGAGGAAGGCAGCATATCACACTGCCACATGTGTACCTATGCAACAATCTTGCATGTTCTTCACATGTACCCCAAAACTTAAAATGCAATAAAAAAAAAAACTACAATGAGATATCATCTCATACCAGTTAAAATGGATTTTATCCAAAGTCAGTCAATAACAAATGCTGGTGAGGATGTGTAGAAAAGGGAACCCTTGTACACTGTTGTTGCAAATGTAAATTAGTACAAAGCCTATGGAGAACAGTTTTAAGGTTTCAAAAAAACTAAAAATAGAGCTGCCATATGATCCAGCAAGCCTACTGCTGGGTGTATATCCCCCACAATGGGAAATCAGTACATCGAAGACATATCTACACTCACATACTTGTTGCAGCACTATTCCCAAAAGCAAGATTTGGAAGCAACGTAAGTATCCATCAACAGATGAATGGATAAAGAAAATGTGGTACATGTACACAATGGAGTACTATTCAGCCATAACAAAGAATAATATTCTGTCATTTGCAACAACATAGATGGAACTGGAGGTCATTATGTTAAATGAAATAAACTAGGCACAGAAGGACAAAATTTTCATGTTCTCACATATTTGTGGGAGCTAAAATTTAAAACAATTGAACTCATAGAGATAGGGTAGAATGATGTTTACCAGACCTGGGTAGGATACTTAGGGAGGGATAGTGGTGGGGAAATGAAGATGGTTCATGGATACAAGAAAATGGAAAGAATGAATGAAACCTATTTGCTTATCCAACAAGGTGAATATAGTAAAAAGTAACTTAATTGCATATTTTAAAATAGCTAAAAAAATGTAATTGGATTGTTTGTAAAACAAAGGAAAAATACTTTCCTCATCACAAAAGTGATAAATACCCTATTTTCCATGACGTGATTGTTCTATGAATGTCCGGATCTATCGGATTAGAGATTTTATCTAAACTTTTCATGACAAGTTACAATAATTCATCTTTCATGAAATAATTGATTTAATAAATGTCTGATTAAAGTCTGGATCTGGTGCTTAGATTATTTTTGTGTGTGTGTCAAAGATGACACATTAAATGGCATAAATGGATTGCTTCAATAGTATCTTTATGTCTCTGTTTGGGTAAATAATGCAGAAAACAATGTTCTTGGGTCAAAAGTTATACAATCATCCCTTAAAACCATTATGGGATTAATCATATATGGTTAGTGGCAGGCGGTCTTTTTTTTTTTTTTTTTTCCCTACAGTTGTGTTCATAGTCTGGTATATTTTGACTTGCGTGAGGGAAAAGATCTGAAATGGACGCCTGAGACCCTCTATGGTTGTCTTTGCAGTTCTTGGAAGCAGCAGCAGCATTCAGGTTCTGGGTGGCCCTCTAGAAAAAGAAGGTGGATGTAATAGCAGAAAGCAAATTAAAAATCAGTTGGAATTGACCAGGCGCAGTGGTTCATGCCTGTAATCCCAGCACTGTGGGAGGCCAAGGCAGGCAGATCACTTGAGGTCAGGAGTTCGAGACCAGCCTGGCCAACATGGTGAAACCCCATCCGTACTAAAAATAATTAGCCTGGCGTGGTGGTGCATGCTTGTAGTCCCCAGCTACTTGGGAGGCTGAGGCAGGAGAACTTCTTGAACCTGGGAGGCAGAGGTTGCAGTGAGCCATGATCAGAACCACTGCACTCCAGCCTGGGCAACAGAGGGAGACTCCATCTCAAAAAAAAAAAAAAAAAAAAAAAAATCAGTTGGAATAGATCACTTTAAACCCACATATTCTAAAATTAATTACAGGTTGGCATTTTTTTCTACATATTATACTGATGTGATGTGATTGTATATTCATTTCATATGTAAATCCATTTATTTAACATTGCATACTCAAAGAAAAAATATATTTTCAATTAGTTACTTAATATTAAACTTGGACTTTGCCCTACTCTGTTCACGCTGGTGTAACAAACTATCATAGACTGGGTGGCTTATAGGCAACATAAATGATTTTTTATAGTTCAAGAGGCAGAAAAAAAAAAAAAAAAACAAGATTAAGGCACCAGGAGACTCTGTATCGGGTGAGGGGCTACTCTGTCTTCCCTCTGTGTCCTCACATGGTGAAAGGGGAAAAGGACAAACCCTCACACCAATCACTTCATAAGTATCCCACCTCCTAATAAATCACATTGGGGATTTATTATTATTTATTTGACTGTGTCAAATTTTAGACTGTTAACTGTGTACAGTAAAGGTAGTGCCTGCCTATGTGTGTATTAGTCAGCTCATGTTGCTGTAAGAAAATATCACTGGCTAGATGGCGTGAACAATGTAAATTTATTTTCTCATAGTTCTGGGAGCTGAAACTCTGAGGTCAGGGTGGTAGTTTGGTGTTTTCTGGTGACGACTTGCAGAGGCTGCCTCATTCCTGCCTGCTTACCTGGTCTTTCTTGGGTACCTGGGTGTGGGAGAGAGAGATGAACTCTATCAGATCAGGGCCCCACTCTTACAATTTCAGTATCCTTAATCACCTCCTAAAAGCCCTGTCTGCAGACATAGCCAAAATGAAGGCTAGGGCTTCAACGTAGGAATTCAGAGGGAGACACAATTCTGCCCATAGAAGATTGCTAGACCAGTTTAATAACTCTCCTAGGAATCCTCACCCCAGTACCTTTCAAGGATGGGAATTATTTTCTAAATCCCATTTTCTCTGAAGCACCTGGTTAAAAATCTGTGAATGAGAGAAACTGAAACAAGATCGAGATAGTGGGAAGGCAGTGGAAGCATTTATTCTGAGAAGCTGATGACTGTCATACACAGTGAGGCTCAGATGCGGAGCGCCTAGGGAAGAGGCTGTTCCTACACATTAGGGGCTGCCACACACCCAGATGTTGCACAGACCTCCGCAGGAGCTCCCAGGACAGGCTGTCCAGGAAGATTCAGGAGCCCTCCACGAGCCCTCACTTTGCAGCCCTGCATATCCTGCCTCTCACACTTGCCTGCCTTCTCTGGCCTTTGCTCTGGCACCAAGGCTTTGAGCTGCAGTAATTATTGAATATTCCTATTTGTTCTTTACACACTTGTGCAAACTGTAATCCGTATATGATGTTTCCTAATTTTTCTTCTTCTTTTTTTTTTTTTTTTAGACGGAGTTTCACTCTTGTTACCCAGGCTGGAGTGCAATGGCGTGATCTCGGCTCACCGCAACCTCCGCCTCCTGGGTTCAGGCAATTCTCCTGCCTCAGCCTCCTGAGTAGCTGGCTGTTTCCTAATCTTTTAGTATTTGTAGTGGCTTTTTCTTCCTGAGAACATTCAGATTAATATACTGAGATAAATATCTTTCTTTACAATATGTGAGGATCTATTTACACATTTGTAACTTGTTAAATTTGTATATGGCTTTACCTAAGCACAGAATAATGTGAAACTTAGGTTATATTATATATAGATTAATTTTATAAATTATATTTATATGTACATAAAAATATATATGTATATGTTAATTTTCTAGAAAATTTGCCCTTTTAGTTAAAAAAACTTAAAGTGCCGCAGATTATATTTGGTTTTATGTATCATGTAAATAAAAAGTTTAAAAATAAAACCACAGTGTAGAAGAGTAATTGCATAGTGTTACTTGATTCATAGTAAACTCCCAAGACACTGTGTTGTGAACTGGGTACATAAAAAGGACATTAATTTTTATAATAAGAATATTGCACAAAATCTTAATTTTTCTGATTTTCATAACTTGTATATTATAGACTACTTAACAAAATGTTTTACAAAAACTTGCTGTATTGTACTAGAGAAAACACATTTTTACAGTAATTACAAAGGGTGTAACCCAAGAACTATCTATGAATGTTCAGACTTACAACTTGGAAGCAACTGAATGCATCTTTTTATTGTAAACTGCAAGGTAAAAGGTTTGAACACTCATTTTTCACCCTCATTCAGATGTACATTGGGAAGAGACTCATTAATTATGCTTAATCCTTATTTTGGTTTTAAAATTTATTTCATCTTCACAAGGAATGCTCAAAATTGAGATTTAAAAATAGTTTCTATTGTTCAGTTTGTATGTTCAAGAAACAGCAATTGTGATTGCCGCTTGGATGTTTACTTTGCAAACTTTAACGCTCCCTTTCTTTCAGAGTTAGGGAAATGAAATGCAATTCAAGGCAGAAATGGGAGTTATTAGTTCCATTAACACATCAATAAATAGATTTGGTTTTTAGCTTCAAAGTTGCAATAGAGTCTGTAATATAGGGCCTGTAATGAGCATGTCCTTCATGCATTTTCTTAGGCTGCCATTCATAATGATGTCAGCTAGCATTACTCACTTTTGCTATCATTCATAACCTACTCGCAAAGAACAATGGGTAGGGTGGAAGGTGAATTTTTTTTTTTGTCCAAAACTAACTGGAGTTGTGTATTATTATGTATTTCTTTTGACTGTGGACATGTATGTACTTTTCTTTTACATGCATAATATGTATGTATATTTTTAAGTTGCTTCTGTTTGCTATTAATATTCAGTTTTAAGATTGCAATTCTATTATAATACTTTCTAAAATATTTCTTTAGAAATAGCTAGTTGGTATTAAAAAATTCCAGATTCTTTACATTATATAGAAAGTGGTATTTTCTATTATTGAGATTGGAATCTGAATTCTCTAGTGTAACGTCTTCATTTATGAACAGTCTAGCTTTCAATATTTAGGTAAGAAACAAGTTGATCTTTTAGTAGCAGTGACATATCTGTAAATAATCTGTCATGTGGAAAGTTAAATTAAATATGTTTTCTCAATTAGAGATATTATTTCTCATTTCCCAGAGTAAATGAGAAGACTGAGATAACTTTATATTTCTCGCTTAAGTAAATATATTTCTATGATTGACGATCATTTCCCTTCTCTTCAAATAAAAATAACTGTGAGGTAATAAACTACTTAAAATTCAAAGGCAGTAGGATGATATTTTCTTTTTTTTATCTTTCCTAAAAAATGTAGCAAAACGTAATTTGTCCAGAAAAACATGTATAACAAATACAAAGAACATTAAAACTCCTAGTCAATTTCATTGTATATTTTTCTGGGAAGAAAATGCCAATGATCATCCCAGGTCTCTGAGTGAAAACTCAACTCATGAATGGGTATGTTCTTTTTAATTTATTACTCATGACATGGCAGTTCACTGATGCTCTCGAGGATTCAATAAAATATAATTTTCTTAAGAGTAGTAGCTGCTAAATTTGAAGTTTCAATAAATAATTTTCTTTGGTAAGATACTTGACATATAGCTACAAATTCAAATTGAAGAAGTAAAACAACTAAATATTCTTAAATTTTGTAATGTATTACCAAGGTACTTGATTTATTTGTGGTTGAATGAGTTTTGATGTGTATCATCTATATCTTAATTTCCCAGAAGTATCATTTATGTGAACCATAATCTGTAAGAGAAATGACTAACCTTCAAAAAATTATTTTAAGGTATGGTTACAATTACATGTATCTAAAATGTACATCAGATCTCACAGACTAAATGCACAAATATTTTAAAGCATTATATTGTATGTGATATTTCTCTTTTGACTCTTTATATCATAATAATTCTTTAAGGTCTAGGATAGATCTTTCCTTTTCTATCCATCACAGCCATTAGTAGTACATTTATTGAGCAATATAATTTAGTGTTCATGTACATGTGCTCTGCAGTCAACATCCCAGCTCCTCCATTAAAAGTTGTGACCTTAAGCTAGTTACTTACCTTTCTGTATCTGTTTTCTCAGTCACAAAATGGGGAAAATGATAGCATCTATTTCATAAAATTGTTAAGAGGATTCAATATATTAATAAGAGTAAAATATTTTGAAGAGTGGTACGTAGTGTTTTTAAATTGTGAATTGCTACTGTAATTCTATCAAAACCCTATGGGTTTATAATTTTAGTTTTTCATTGTTTAGATTAAAAAAACAAATCCTGAGATTTGGAAAGCTTAATTAACTTGTCCAAGGTGACATATCTTGTAAATATTGTAACCTGCATTATAACCCAGACTATCTGATTCAAAGTTCATGAATTTTGGATCAGATAGTCTGGGTTATAAATTAAAAAAAAAAAAAGCATGGGTTTTATTTCTATGCTATATGTTCTCAATCTATATGAACTCTTCCTGGCACCTCCATCTCTGACTATTCACATGTCTTTTTCCTAAATTTTCAATGACTGATACAGTTATAGCACAATTTAGGACTTGCATAGATACCTATGTACTGCTTTATAAACATTATTTTCTATGTGTTTTTGTTTCATCTGTCCAAACAGATTAGAAGTTTGCAAAAGGAATGGGTTGGATTTTAAATAATACAATACTTCCAGAGCATGTAATATAGTCCTGAAAGACTGGCATTTGCTCAATAAATGTCATTTAATTGGAACAACAATGGAAAGGTGTGTTTTAGAAAAATGCACAAATTCAAATACAAAATTCTGCAGAAATTTTCTGAAATGCTGTCAAATATGTACAGCACAATTATGCTTTTCCTCAATCAGCAGGTGTTTTGTATTTCACTCCTTATAGTTTTTGATACGTAGATTAAAGTTTGACAAGAGGATCTCTGCACAGATGTAACAAAAGAAAAAAGTACATTGGGTTAAAAGAAAGAGGTATAAGAATGATGCCAAAAAGGTGTGTGTAACAATTTAACTGCATAGCACAAATGGTGTTTAAAATCTGTGTTCCCTCTGGTTTCCATGTCTAAGAGTGTTTCATAAAATTAGAGTTATTTGTAATAATTATAAATGATAAAATGATAGTCTGGAAAGAACATTTGTGTTCTAAATTTGAGTATAATAAATATGGAATACATTTATTCAGGGAAATCTACAATAAAATGTGCTTCCTTGAATTTAAGAGGTATGACCTTGTCTATAAAAGGAACAAATGTTATCTTGTTTGAAGTAGCTGTATAATTCTTATATTTTGCATTATAAAGGCAATAATCCAAGACTATGGTGGGACTATCGAGGTCATTAAGAAGCCTAAGTAGCAGCAACCTCTAACTTAACCCACATCTTGAGCTTTGGGTAGGTGTCTACGTTTAGCAGCAGTTTTCAAGGAATGAGGTGAGGATCAGAGTACAGTCAGAGAGAAAGTGAAAAAGTAATTTGAACACAGATATTTCTAACAGTATATGCTAAATCTTTTTTATTAGAAATGTTTTAATAAGGCGATGAAGAAATGTAATTTTGATAAACTATGACTATTAATGTACATGATTCTACTGCATTAATGTATACACACATATCAATTAGGATCTATTTCCTTAAGTCTCTTTTGAAGATAAATAAGATGTTACAGTGTTAAGCAAACAATTTTATCCACGTTTCAGTGTGCAAAGTAAATAAAATTAAAGTATGATCTTGATTGTAGTGGACATTCACTCATTACAATATGTAAAGCTCCTCACTGAGAAAGCACATTTTCTTCGTCAATAAGGAGTTTCAATGCTATAAAAATGACAATACTTCTAAAACTGACCTACCTCTCACAAAAGGAACAGTAAATCTCACTCAACAATTTTTTTACAACACGAAATTCAGCCATTAATATTGTTTTATAGGCCAGTAAAATGTCTAATATGTGCTCCAATAAATAGCCAAACATAATCAAGGGAGGCAAATATTCTTTACTTACTTAAATTGTAGTACTTCTCCCTTGATAAAAAAAAATCACCTTACACTATCGCCTTTTAATGTTATAGTATTCCATAATGCATCTGTTAAAGATATAATTTGAATACATATAAATTATGGTTTTATTAAAATCTCATACATTTATTGATGTCTTGGATATCCAACCCTTCACTAAAGAGTTAAGGTAGCAACTGAAAAAAGCAAATCAGTAAAATAGAAATTTTGGCCGGGCGTGGTGGCTCAAGCCTGTAATCCCAGCACTGTGGGAGGCCGAGGCGGGTGGATCACGAGGTCAAGAGATCGAGACCATCCTGGTCAACATGGCGAAACCCCGTCTCTACTAAAAAAATACAAAAATTAGCTGGGCATGGTGGCGCGTGCCTGTAATCCCAGCTACTCAGGAGGCTGAGGCAGGAGAATTGCCTGAACCCGGGAGGCGGAGGTTGCGGTGAGCCGACATCGCACCATTGCACTCCAGCCTGGGTAACAAGAATGAAACTCCGTCTCAAAAAAAAAAAAAAAGAAATTTTAAGAGGATCAACTAAAAATAAGAGAGAACCTATGTAAAGATTTGACTGCTAAAAGAGGTAAGATTAAGATGAGATATAGCCAGGGGATAAAGAAATACTCAACTTCATTTTTGCCTTTAATTCAATGCTAGCCTTCTTCAAATAAAATTTCTTACCCCAAGTTTGCTCCACGTATAAAATTTCCCATCTTTACCTACCCTGAAACTACTGGTTTTGTATACTTACCTCTACACACAGATCATAAATTTTTTCCTGCTCCAGAGATGTGCTGCCTGTCCCTGCCTTTCCCACACAACATGGAGAAAATACCTTCCCTCCTCACACAACCTGAATCCGCACCACTGTCTGCTCAGCCGTGGAATGTCTCCAACCAGCAAATTTCTCTCCATTTTCTGCTTCCATAGCCCTTACTAAGAAGGTTTCTTCTGTATTTCACTTTTCCTGAAGCCTCTCTTTCCTCATAGACGTTAAATTCCTTCCACCTCTCTCAAATCTGATTATTCTACGTTTCATGTTCCCGAGAGTCACAGTCCTTTTCAGTTCAGTTCACACATTTGAGTCTATTTTATTATCTTTCCATTACATTATAAAAAGACATAATGGTGGTGACAACTGGGGAGGAGTTTGTTTTCCATTGCTGTTGAAAATAATACCACCATTTGGCAGCTTAAAACAACATCCATCTATTATCTCATAATTCTACAGGTCAGAAGCATCAAAACTCTGGTGGGCTCAATTGGGTACGGTGCTTAGCATCTAGTATGAGAAAAATTGGAGTTCAGAGAGTCTGGGCTATTATTTAGAGGCTTCTGTCTGCAGTGTTATGAGGTTCCCATTACCTTACCGGCTGTCAGCTGGGGGGACAACCTCATATTCCAAAGCTGCCCATACTTCGTTGCTGGTGGTGTTCTCCTCCAACAAAACCAGACCCTCATGCTTTGAGTTTCTTGGAATCCCCTTTATGCTTCTGAAGGCTTGTGTGATTACTCAGGCACTCCTGGATATTTCTTTAAATCAGCTGATGAGTAACCTTAAGCACATATCCCTTTTGCCTCATAAGATGACATATTTGCAGTCCTGGGGTGAGGATGAAAGTGTCATACTCCTTAGCCCCTCTCATTCACTGTCGAATAATTTTCACTCCTTAGTTAGAGGCTGTGTTGCCGTGCCACACCCCACTCCTCCATCCCAAGCCTGGGCTCTGTCCCACACCAGGTCATCGCCAGAGCCTCAGCCTCTTGGCTTCTCACCCACAGTGAGCTGCTCTTCACTGGTGCCTGAGCCTTCCTGGCTGCATGGCAACCACACAGCGCATGTCCTCCACGTTGGGAATTCATTCTGACTCTAACATCTTATGCCCTCGTGTCTCTCACCCCACTACATTTCTTTCAGCTCCCCCAGGCCTCCAGTGCCTTCAATCTTCTTTAAGCTGAAACTGTTCCCTTTCATGTCTAGTAGTCTCTTCATTTAACCATGCTATGGCCCATATTCTAACCCTTCCATTCCAAAAATATTTCATTTTTCATTATGCAATGAAATCCTCCTTGAATCCAGGTAGATGTCCTCTTCACAACTGTACCAGCTTGTTCACTGCTGTTTACAAAGAGTCCATGGAGTGCAGGTGGACAACAGTAATGAGACAGGGTGGGCTCCAGGCTCCAGCAGGGTCTCCGTGCTGCCGTGCCAGCCTCCTGTGTCACCTGCTGAGCTTTCCTCCCATGCTGCAGAGGGTGACTGAAACTTGCTCCATTCTTTTCAAAGCCCCAGGTCGGTCACCTTCTCCTGTACTAGTGACAGATCCCCTGGTTTTCTGTTACAGGTCCTAATAATATGATCTAATCAAAGGGTGCTTGTTTCTTAAAAATCTTCTAAAATCTACAGTCTAATATAACTTTTGGGAGAAAAAACTAATAAGAATAAGAATTGTTCTCTGATGAGTTAGAAATAATAATCTTCTTAGTTGTGTATTTTACATTTATTTGTAAGTAGTTTAGTATTCCTTTAAGTGAATCCATTTTGCCCCTTTGACAAAAAAATACAAAAATTTAATTAGATAGAATTAATAAGACCCAGTATTTGATAGCACAGAACGTAACTACAGTCAACAATAATTTATTGTGCACATTATAATAACTAAAAGAACGTAATTGAATTATTTGTAACCCAAAGAAAGGATAAATGCTTGAGGCGATAAACATTTCGTTACTCATAGTATTATACATTATATTCCTGTATGAAAATATTTCATATAGGAAATGTGTATACCCATAAATATGTATACCTACTTTTTTCCAAAAAGATAAAAATTAAAAGATTGCTTAAAAGGTTCAAATTGTCTAATCCCATCTATATGGAAAGGACTATAAATACAAGAGATTCCCAAAGTTTGTTTTTGTTTTGTTTGCTTGATTTACTAACATTCAGTTTTTAAAAAAGCAAAATGTCTGTATTAACTTAAAATTAAAACATAAAGACAAAATGAATTTACATCTTAAAAATTAGTGGGTTAAAAACTAAGTAACAAAAAAAAAAATAAAAACTTCACCAATGTGTCAGAAAACATTGAAAATAAAACATAAAAACAAAATCTCCTCTTGATGAGGTAAAGACCTTCAGGTCATGGTCTTAGATAGCTCATTTCTTTTCAAGGTCGTGGGGCGATTGGATGAATAGTTTTCATAGCTGGGTAAACCTTGCTGGAGACAACAGTATTGTGGGAGATTGTTCATACCTGCAGATTATATTTAATTCTCTCTCCCCCTGTTGCATATGTTTCATTAAATAAAGAGGAATAAAAATCCGAATATCTTTCACCAAAATAAAGAGAATCACAACTTGAAAGATACATTTTTTAGTCCCTTTCACTGCATCCTTCCCTTTGTAAATTGGTTGAGGAATGAGCATGAATTTCTGAATTCTTACATTAGGACTATTCACTTACAGGGTTTCAGTCAAAATTAAATTTGGATCTGTCCGGTACTGCAGAAGTAAAAGACGGTCCCTTCAGTTGAGAGAGAAAACGCATCGCTCACGTGCTGTCATGCTGGACAACAGAATGTTTTCCATGGCGTTAAATAGGAACGCCATGAACTGCAGGAGCTGGGAGAAACTTACGGTCATGACCACAGAACTTGGCACATGCAGCCACCATGGATTCAGAGCTCTTATGGGCTCTTCCCACTGGGATATGTGTAAGCAGAAAAAGATCTGACTTTACAGTTGATGCACCAAATACCTGTGAAATGTACCCCAAGGGCAGTCAGTGCCTTAAGGCCCATCTGCCCCAGCATCTGTCTTGACTCCTCTTCCAACCTCCAGGGCACACATGGAAACTCACTACTTAGGTCGTATGGTGTGTTCTCAGACTCTTTCTCTGTTCTTGTATTTTTGCGTACCCAGAGAGACAAAACAGACAGAGAAAATTGGAAGGCCTAAAAAGAACATTATTATCTTTACATCAACATTATTAACTAGGCAGTGAGGGGGAGGGAGGGTAAAATTAGCTTGCTTAGGAAAATAAATGTTTACAAGTGAAATGCTTGTATTGGGTGAGGGGCTAATAGAAACCTGGGCGGGTCTAATTGAGTTATTTCTAACTTACAAATAGGAAGAGACTTTATTTGATGACTAAATCCAAAGAATAGTGGAGGGAAGATTTCTGATGGAGAAATTAAGAAAACACAGATTGATGTGATTTTCTCCTTTTTAGGTGTTTTTATTACTAAATAAATTATGTTACCTGTTTTTCTCAGTGAGGCTAGTATTGTAAAATGATTAATCTTCGAATTTTAAGGTCTCTGTTTGATAATTTCTCCAATATGGGGCTCCTATAGAGTCTATTCCATAGTATATTGAAGATAGCAACTAATGACAGACTTCATTAAGAACACTTGATGGTGAATCACTTAATAACAGGTTTTCATTTCCTGTCATTGCTAAAAAGCATGAAAAAATTTAAAATACAGTCCATATACCCATGACACATGGCCTTCCTGTAGTGCTTATCTAGATATAGAAAAGCATATGAGAGTTAATGAACTCCCAAAACTCAGGCTCAGGACAAAGAAGACAGAATATCAATCTTAAGCATACTAGAGCAGTTGTGAAAATGCCACAGTTCTGGTAGCCGGATACTTCCATATCCCTGTAACTCTTTGCTAGGCTGCAAGCAACTGTTTTTCTTGCCGAGTTTGGCACCTCCCTCTTGTCTTCTGAAGCAATCCTTCCTCCTTGACTTCTGTGATCCTGAGCTCCCCCAGCCCTCGTTGCAGCTTTCTGACACTCCCTTCTGTCTCTTTTCCTTCATCCTTATCTTCTTTCCGCAGTGTAGATGCTGGTGTTCAACATGGGTGCTGGCCTCTTTTTTTGCCCTTTCTCTTCTTTCTCCCTGGAAGCTTTCTTTCACTCACACTTCCATTTCAGGGTACCTTAGCCCTTCAAATGTCTGACAAGCTGAAGATGAAACTCACCCTTTGCCCGCTTCCTTCCTCACTTAACTAAAGATAATTCTTCCTTTTTGGTCTTTCTTGGGATTAATGGTGGCCTCTTTATCCAGCCAATCGTTTAGACTGAAAATCTTGACATCATCATAGACTTGTCTTCATTTGCCTCTGAAATGATTGCAACGAAGGTCTCCTGCTTTGCATTCTACATGTTTCTGAGTTCCATTTCTGCCTCTCAAACTTCACTGTTGTTGGCTGAGATGAACTCCTCTCCCATTAGGCTTTTGCGCCCTCTGCTTCTAATATAAAATATCCATTATCATTATTGTTAATTTTGGTTATACTAATTTCCTAATATTGTCACTGTTACTGAAATCTGTATGTATTCTGTTACTTTTGGATCAAATTTCAGTATCTTCAGTGTAATCTGCATGGACTATCATCTGTTTCTAATTGTGATCATTATTTATTGCTATATTTATACCAATGTTTAGCAGGTTAAAGCAACAAACATGTACCATCCCATGATGACAAGGGTCCAGGCATGGCCAAGCTAACTGCCTCTGCCTCAGAGTCTCACAACAAGCAACCAGGTTGTCCACCAGCCTAGAGCTGTCTTAAAGTTTTCTTTCTTTTTGGTTTTTGGCAGACCTCATATTCTCACTACGTAGCTATTGACCAGTGTATTAGCTTCTTGCCACTTTGATCTCATTGTGGCTGTCGAAAAATGGTGTCTTCTTTTTCTGAGAGTTAAAATTCTAAAAGAGAGAGGGAGGGGCAAAATAGAAGTCACAATATTTTCATGTGCAAGTGACATCATTTTTGCCATATTCTATTTTTAAGAAGAAAGTCACTAGTTTTAACCACAATAAAGAGGAGAAGATTTTTAAAAAGATATTAATACCAATGGGGGGATAATTTGGGTCATTGTAGAGGCTCTCGACTACTTTCAGAAACTAGTGCAGTGTCTTGTAACACCGTTTGTTGTCTGGCTTTTGTAGGTAGATATTTAAACATATTTTAGTGTTTTTTTTGAATCTGCTTTTATATATATAATCTTTTCTTTCTGAGACTTTTTTCTTTTCTTAGCCAGATTTGAAGAACTGATATTGACACTTCAAATTTAGTTTCAGGTAAAGCTAAAAGTTTCAGGTATAAGCTCCTTTATAAGACATTCCTTAAATTCTCATCATTTTGTGTCTTCTGCATATTTTATGTTTCTTTATTACTGTATATGTTACATTATGCTGAATTTATTAGTTTATGAGCTTCTCAAAAGATTGTAAGTTTATCAAAATGCTGGGCTCTCTTACATTCAATGTTCATTGAGTAAACATCAGTGAATTATAAAATGAATAATTTTTAATTGATCAAATTAACTAGAGCATAATTTTCATGATTCATTCTATCTAAATTAGGATGTAACGCTGTTGAAATACTGTTACTTCTTTTTTTTTTTTGAGATAGAGTCTCACTCTGTCACCAGGCTGGAGTGCAGTGGCGGGATCTCGGCTCACTGCAGCCTCTGCCTCCCGGGTTCAAGCGATTCTCCTGCCTCAGGCTCCCGAGTAGCTAGGACTACAGGCACGTGCCCATATGCCCCGCTAATTTTTGTATTTTTTAGTAGAGACAGGGTTTCACACCATGTTGGCCAGGATGGTCTTGATCTCGACCTCGTGATCCGCCCGCCTCAGCCTCCCAAAGTGCTGGGATTACAGGGAAATACTGTTACTTCTATAAAAATAAGATATATACAAGTGAAAAGATAAATTCAGTACATTATTCATTACCTTCTATTGTGGCATTCTGCTTGTTTTTGGACAAAAATACTAAGTAAATTATGTTTCCTTTGAAGGCGCTCACAATTTAATGATAGTAGTATACATTGAAGTTAGATAAGGCATGCTGAAAGCCTCAGCTTCATCATCTTTAGTAGTTTACTTGGTGGGGCTCTCAATCTTTTTCAGCTTTATATTATTAATATTGATACCTATTATAGAGAGTTGTTGTAAGTATTAATCTTAGTCTTCATGTAATATTGGATGTTATTATAGATAATCTATCATTGCACTTTGAGGTATCTTCTAAGTAAAATATTCAATCACCATTAAAAATGAGTGGGGTTAAAAAAACACAATGGCTGGTAAAGAATACTGTCTTCAGACTCAGACATCTATTAATAATGAAGATGAAGAATTTTCTATTCCAATATATGTATTTAGAGAAATTTTTAAATCTATAAGTATCTTATATTACTGAGATTTCAGTACATTTTAATGAAAGAAAAATGCCATGGTATCAATCAATGCATTTATCGTATTACTGTTCATTTCTCTTTCAGACATCTTATATTTTTTCATTTTCTCTCTCAGCACTTTCCACTAATCTTCATTTTATGTGTATAAATTTCTTCCTGGTGTAATTTCTCTCATTTTGCACAAAGACATCAAAGAAACACTTCTGAGAATTTGCTGAGATCAGGTAGGGAAATAACTGTTTTCTAAAATTAAAAATGCTTAATCATGTTCTAGAGATTTTCAAGGTTAGAATTCTAAATATATAAATAAGATGTCATGCAATATTTAAAAGCTTCCCTAAGGATATTACATAATGTCAACAAAAACATTAAGATGAATATTGCATAAAAGCTTTCCCTAGGAAACCAAAAGGTGATGATGATATAAGGATAATTATAGAGAGGGATTCCTATATGTTTAGCATAAATGTGGCTGCTAAATGAAATCTTCTACACACATTTCATAAAAGTTATACAGATAAATAAAGACAACGTATACTATCATTCAAAACTCATACTAAGAGGATAATTTATAAATAGAGAATGTGATAAATCCTCATTTACTGGTAATTTGAAAATATACTCCTGAGGCCAGCAGAGGTGTTTCTAAAACAATTATCAGCAATATAATTGGGGGAAGTTAAGCAGAAGATGATTAGAAGTGACACATGATGGAGAAGCACAAATATACTCAGTGTGTGGGGGGGGATTTCACTCCTAGAAGGCTGCCCCAACATGAGTGACAATGGAATAAGAAGAACAGGTTTGAGAGTAGTACTGATGATTATGGACTTGGAAATTGTGAAGGACCAGAGATGCCTGTCTTAGAAATGAAAGGTCCTGGGAGAGGAAGGGCATTACTTACAGACTTAGAAGGGAATATATTAAAACAAAGTGACTCCAAGAAAGATTGTTTTAAAACAGAGATTGTGTAAAAAGTTACAAGAAGATAGACTCTTTATAGATGCCATTTATTTAATAATGTTGTGCCTCACAATACCAACAGAAGAGAGTAGTTTGAATAAAAAAATGAATTAAGCTACTTAAACTTTCCCATCATAAAACTGTTAGAATACTTTATTTTGCTTAAAAAGGAATATTCTTGTATATAGTAATGAGTAGGAAGTCTAAATCTTCATTTAATCAAAGCTATGAGAAGAAAACAGAAAGTGAAGAGAAAACATTGTTGAAAATACTCAAAGAAAGAAAAAAATTTATAAAGCAAGGAAGAAATCTGGAGCACACAGATGAAAAAATGTATAGCTTAATCATTTAAATAAACAACCGTCATATAGAAATATAAATTAATAGGCATAAATTTAAAATAGAAATGGGTGAACAACAAAAGGTATAAAATTGGAGTAGAAAAAAGTCAGAAAGATGTTAAAGAAAAAGAAAAAAAATACCAGAAATGAATAACAAAATGTAATCTGTAAATAAGGGAATCAACACATATACAACTTAAACACGTATTAAGGATCCTTTCTTTTGGATACACATGCAGCATGGGATTGCTGGATCATACGTTGCTACTATTCTTAGTTTTTGAGAAACCACCATACTGTTTTCCATGGTTGCTTTACTAATTTACATTCCCACTAGCAGTATATGAATGTTCCCCTTGCTCCATATCCTCAGCAGCCTCTGTTATTTTTTTTGTCATTTTAATAATAGCCATTTTCACTGGAGTGAGATTATAACTCTCTGTGACTTTGATTTTCATTCCCCTGATGATTAGTAATGTTGAGGAGCATTTTTTCTTATACCTGGTTGCCATTTATGTTTCTTCTTTTGAGATATGTCTATTCAGACCCTTTGTCTATTTTTAATTGGGTTGGTTGGTTGTGTTTTGCTGTTGAGTTGAGTTGCTTACATATTCTGGTGAAATACTTTGTCAGTTGAAGAGTTTTCAAATATTTTCTCCCATTCTGTGTGCTGCCTCTTTGCTCCATAGTTTCCTCTACTGTGCAGAAGCTCTTGAGCTTGATGTCATTCCTTTTTATCTATTTTTGCTTTTGTTGCCTGTGCTTTTGAGATCCTCGCCCATATCAATGTTTTGTAGAATTTCCCCAATATTTTCTTCTGGCAGTTTCATAGTTCAAGGTCTTACATTTAAGTCTTTAATCCATTATGAGTTGGTTTTTCTATACAGTGAGAGATAGGTATTTAGTTTCATTCTGCCGGATATGGCTATCCAATTTTCCCAGCACCATTTATTGAAGAGAATGACCTTTTCTTGTGTATGTTCTTGGTGTCTTTGTTGAAAATGAGTTGGCTGTGAAATGAAAATAAATGAAGAGATTTATTTCTGAGTTCTTTATTCTGCCTTGGTCTACGTGTCTATTTCTATCCCAGTAGAATTCAGTTTTGGTTACTACAGCTTTCTAGCATAATTGGAAGTCAGGTAGTATAATGCCTCCAGCTTTGTTTTTTGTTGTTTTGTTTTTTTCTTCAAGATTATTTTGGCTCTTCTGGGTCTTTTGTGAGTCCCCATAAATTTCAGGGTTATTTATTTCTGTGAAGAATGTCATTGGTATGTTGCTAGAGATTGCATTGAATCTATAGATCATTTTGGGTAGTATGGACATTTAAAAATATTAGTTTTTCCAATTTGTGAGCACAGAATATCTTTTCATTATTTTTGCGTTCTATTTAGTTCTTTCATCAGCGTTTTATAATTTTTATTGCAGAGATCTTTTCCTTCTTTTGTTAAATTTATTCCTAAGCATTTTATTTTTGTGTAGCTATTATAAATGAGATTGCTTGGCTGATTTCACATTGTTCACTGTTGGCATATAGAAATGCTACTGAATTTTAAATATTTTATGCCCTGAATAGTTTGTTTTTAACACAATATGAATTTAGGTAATGTAAAAGGCTGATTCTTAACAAGCAGATTGCCATTTAAAAAACTAGGGTTTGTATTATAAACCGTCTTTCAATAAAGTGAGATATCAGAAAAAAAACATTGTATCATAACATATCTATCATATTCTCTTCCTTGAACATCTAATTTTTAGTATAAAATGACTTGCCTTGTGAAACTCTCAACTAGTCATTGGAATGACTTGCTATTCATAAACCTTGGTTCCCTATTGAGTCATTTATTGAGTTGGCTATGCAGAATTCCCTGACCCTCCTGTCTTTCCAATTGCCATTATTCTAAGGCAAAATATCATCATCAGGAGGCTGAATTTTGCCCCAGCTTGCATTGCTAGTCATACTCTGCTTTGGGGGATTAAAGCTGTACCCACACGAGCCTTAATTCCCCCTTTCTTGCTTTATCTCAGTTGATTTCCTGTATTTAGAATGTCTCTCCTCGTCGCCACTTGAATGGTACCTTCTTTTCATTCATTAAGTTATAATTAAAGGATCTCTTCCTCCAGGATGTTACTATAATCCTGTCAGCCAATCTTTTTCTCTTCTTCTGCAGAATGTAAAATAATATATGATATGACTCTGAGAAATTTCTGGAGTGCAAAATGGATGACTTGATACTATAAACAGATTTATTTGTGTGTCTCTAGTAAAAAATATGTAATAAAAATAAAATAATAAAATGTGATAAAAATGAAATCTTACTACTTGACTAAAAATAACAAATGTTATCTTATTAATTTATATTAATATTTTTAAAAAATCTTAGGAATTTGAGAGACAAAATATTACATATGTTATCCTTTATTTAATGTTTCATGGTTATAGAACAGAATATAAATAATGTCAGTGATCTGGACAGTAAAAAAGTTGTAAAGAGAAAAACATTGCATGGGAGGTGTTAAGGAGATGTAGTAAGCCACAATATCTTTATTTTACACAACGGGGAGACAAGAAATTACAACTAAAACTGAATCCAAATGACATAGGAGATTAAGTATGTAATTTTTAAAAATGCAAACATAAACGATAGATGAATATAAAACAAAATTGTATCAGCTTGTGGGCAGGGAGGAGAAGGAAGGTAGAAAGTAATTTGTGTAAGCAAGATGCCCATCTTTCAAAAACAACCATGCACATGCATTATGTAAAGCTGACACATAGGTAGAGCTGTAAGGTACATTTAAAATCATGGAAGTCATTACCCAGAAACACCAAACATCAAAACCATCATACTCAGCAGTCTTTGCAGACAGACTCGAGGGTGCTAAAGGGCAGAGTAGAGAGCCATGCTGTCCTCTAGAGCTTTTGATTTTTTAAAATTGTGTACTTTAATAAAATAAATAAAACGTGTTGTTGCATTTCTCTCTTTCAAAAAACGTCCTGCATATCTTTGTTATACTATTTCTTTCCATTTATTTATGGAAGAAAAAAGCTGGCTTATTTTCTTGGCAGAAATAAAATCAATAATTATTCTTGATAACTGTTTCTATCTGTACATAATGATATCAGTTAAGAAAAAAATATTTTGGTTAATTGAATCTGATAAGATTTATTTGTTTGAGGCAGTGTAGTAGAGTGGACAGAACTCATATTTAAAAACAGATGCTATTCTAGGCCTTGTTATTCACCGATTATATTATTTTATTACCAGTTACTTAACCTTTCTGAGCTTGTTTGCATATGTAAATTGAGTTGATAACTAATTCACAGGGTGCTGTAAAGATTAATAGTGATAATCTAAGTAAAGTGTCCTTTCCTAATTACCATTCACAAAACATTAGCTTTCTGATATCCTTTTAGCTTCACTGATTGATCTTAAGACGATAAATTGAACGAGTGTGGCATGAGGGTGATAGGAATGGAAGATGTCAACTCCATGGACAGCCAGAGTCAGATATTTTATGGTTAAGACGATGCCCATTTTTTCTCCTGATTTAATGTGTAATTCTCTTCAATTTTAATATTTAATTTGTAGTATTAATATTAATTAACTTCTAGGTCACTCTCACAGATAAAATGTTCCTCTTTGTATTACATATTTTTCCCTCAAATTGCTTGAATATTTTAAAGTATCCAATGCAGATCATAGTTTATTTTTACCACAAATCACATTGCATCTTTATTATTGTCACTGACATAACTCCCTTTAACAGTGTTGACCTCTCAGTTCGTGTGAAATAACACAATGCTTTTCTGAAATTTAGTACAAAAATTTACTTCTTTATGGGTATGAACCACTTTTTAGCATATTTATTATAAATCGTATTTAACTGCTTGACTATACATCATTCAATGGGGCTCAATCATATATATCCCCTTTTGTTGCTAAAACATATTATTTAATTTATGTACGTATTTCATATATATTGATATTATATATATTAAAGTTCTAGAAGACACAAGCCTCAAATACTCAAACACACATATATATTCTCCTTTAATTTCTGAAGTATGCATCCTCTAGAACTTGTATTTTTTATTTTGATTATTATTTGAATTGACGCACAATGATTGTACCTGTTGATGGAGTAACAGTGTGATATTTCACTACATGTATATAACGTGATATTTTAACTATGAAACTTCATTGTGCACCATGCCTACATTAAATTTCAGTTACAATTACATGTACTTATAAACAGGACCATTAGCATCTATTTTATTATAATGTTACCTGAAATAGTTTCATCTGAAGTATAACAGATCCCAATATTTATGTTAAGATGCACAATAAGTGTTCCAGCTTTATTACTCAATGTTAATTACAGGAGTGAAAAAGTACTATATGTAGTGTTTAGTTACTCAGCTGAAGATATTATAGTACCTATTACAATTTACTATTTGTATTTCACACATACAGATGTATTTCACACATACAGATGTTTCAGTCTTGAAGCAAGACAATGATAGGACTAGACAAGTGTTTCCTTGTAGAAAGTATTTGATGCTCTAGTTGATTAAAACCATATTTTAAAAAACTACAACAAATAAACAGTATCACTAACAACAATACAAAATTCAATTTGGCTGAATTTCGTGGACTCAGTATTATACCCACATTATATGATATATTGCGTATACATGGGTTTATTGTGAAATATACCAACTAACTATAACCAAATAACAATAAGATATTGGGTTTGAAGCACTTGCCTAAATTCACAACAAACATTAATAATGTTTTATAGGAATGTTAGATTTGCAAAGTGTTTTCACTGATTAATTTATTCATCAATATTTATTGAGTATCTACCACGTACCAAGATCAACATCGGCTGCTGAGAAAAGAGCAGTGAGCACAGGAGAGCCAGTCCTGCACGCTTCTGTACTTAACATTTCTCATACGTGATGAACATCACTCAGTCGTCCACACAACACAGCTAAAATGACAGAGACGAGTGCCATGAAGGAAAAGTGGATGTAGACAAGAGAGTATGTTATAAAGAAATTGATATGGAATTGAGGGCTGGAAGAACTCTAACAAAAAGACCCATGAGAAATATATTAGGAAGTAGGATTGTTATCCACAAAATTCCCATGGCAGGAAATCATTTGCTATATCTATCTGCCATTAATTTTTGCCTTAAGAAAATCAAAGATTCATAAAAGCTAAATACAGGCGTTTGCTAATAAAATAACGTTTGAAGAACATGTAAGAATATGTTTGTTTTGTTATTTATTGACTAAATTGGTATGTTTTAGGTTCAAATCCATTTAGAAATATTCAGGGCTGAGAAAATATTTTTATACCTTAGAAAGTTTTTAGCACTATAACTATTAATGCATGAATTTAAATACGTAACTACATCTATAAACAACATAGCATCTATTGTATGCATACATTCATATAATATGCGTTTATGTATATATATATATAGATTCATATACACAAATGTGTCTATCATCCTTCCTTTCACCAATCTATCCGCTCATCCAGCCAGCTTGCCATCTATATGCTTATTTGTTCTGGTCTCTAAGAAATGTCAGCCATCTATATTTTGTTATTTGCTTTCTCTACATTTTATGAGGGCTTCATCAATTTGATTTTCTTCAGTATTGCACACATTCTTTAATGTGTCCAATGTGATTTTAATTTCTGCCTTTGCTTTGTCAGTTTCCATGGAGGCTGTTTTACTTAATCTGTTTTCCTTCCCTCTGCCCCTACTCCGTCTCTCTCTCATTCTTCTTTCTGAGAGAAATAGTCTCATGCTTTTCTCGCCTTATGATTTTCTGACTATAATATCCCATTGTGGTATCAGTTTTATATTTTTATTTTGAATCCACTAGAATGGTTTGCAGAAATTAAGTTTGATTATCTTTGGGTTTATCTTTTTGTGGTTGTTGCATAGGATTTAGGTGAAGAACAAGTCACTTTTCCCACTCTTTACCAGGGCTGAGATAGTCATAAAATTAGAATTCATGTTTTGTGTAACTGTGTAAATTATGTTTTGCCCATTGTCTATTTGCTACTAAAGTAACCCCCAAAATCTTCATTTTACATTGAAGGGGGTGCAGAATAACTCCATGTTCTTTCAGGCAGTCACTAGGTGCAGGGATGCAGTATTAAGATGGGATCGTCTGTGTTCTACTCTGAGAATGTAGAAACCCCGCATCTCCTAATTCCTATAGCTAACAAGATTAAGATTCCTTACATGACTTTACTTGTGAGAATTCTACCTCCTAGAGTGTTAATTTTTAAAATACTTATTCAGTTCTAATGTTTTTAGCAATATGGGAAAGGAAGAGCATTTAGATAGAATTTAGGATTATCATGTTGTCTGGAGTTTGGTTTCCTTAACTGTTGAAGAAATGCTGAATTGAATATATTAATGCTTTAGGAAAAATTGAGATTGCAGGGATGAAGATGAAGATGCTGCAAATTTCTCACAAGGCAGACTCAATTTCAGGAGTTCTATAATGTCCCTGCAAATTTGTTGTTAAATCTTGGAAAAGAAATGTTTCAAAGCTAAACCATTTTGAGAATCTTTCGATGATAGGCATTTGCTATGCTGAAATGGCCAAGGACTTCAGAGTGCTGCAAAGAGTAGGGAATAAGCATTCTGAGTCTTCACTTTTGGTTGAATGCATTGAATAATGCTGGCTATATATAAGCTGAATAATCAATGACAAGAAGACAACTTTAAGAATACATCCGAAAATTTTATTTCTAGTAGTTTAGTGATATAACAAAAACTCTTCCATATCATAGCTTTATAATTTCCTAAAAAGATACTCTCCCACAACTTTCTGTGGGATAATATGACATGCACTATTAAGATTTATAATTTCCACAGAATTTGAAAAAAATTCCAAAGTATTACTGCTGTTCTAGAAAATAATTCTTACCAATTGTATTTTTTCCTACATTTATAAAATGTAATAATAATTCATTAGGTTTGCTTGTGCTTTGTCAACTCATAATTAATGCAATTGTTTAATTATCTGCTCTGGTGAAGTGGTAAAGTCTTAATATTGTGCATTCAGCTTTGGAAAATATATCTAATTTTCGGCATCTTTTTTTTCTGTTTGTTTTGTGAAAGTTAGACAAAGGCACTCTGAAATGGCAAAAAAAAAAAAAAAAAAAAAATATCCCTTATCCTTTTAATAATACTAGAGAGATCTTGTATATTATATTTATATTTTTCCTTGTCAACTATCATGGTTATCTTTGAATGTGACTACTATCTTAAGAAAACAAGAAATATCGATTGCTTCATATTTTGTTTACAAGTTGAACCTTGTTTATGATGCAGACTCTCTAAGGCACAGGTCAAAGTCAAACTTCATCACTTAGAATAATCTGTTTGATTAAATCAAGAGCAAGCAACAAACTGAAAAGTTCACAGTACATATTTTATTTTTCAGGATTTTATTAATTAAGTACAATTTAAAATAGAAATGCCAAAAAATTGTCTTCTTCAATTTTATATTAGGACCAAATTACATGTTCACTTTAGAAATGGGTTTGGACTTTGTTCTATTATTTTCACCTTGCCAAACTTGTTTCATTTTATAAATGCTTTCTTTTTAAAGGTCGACTATAAATGGTCTGCAGATTGTTTTAAATAAAATGAAGTAACAAATATCTGAATATTTTGCTAATGTTTTCTAAGGAGTTAATGTTCAAGTTTAATAGAAATTTAATACTATAAATTCTTTGCTGAATAAAGTTAAAAATTTATTTTTTAAAATGTTGCCCATAAACGTGAAATAATCCATGTCACTTTAAAAAGAAAATTGTGTTTCTTTTAAATATTCCCATGAAGTCTTATGAAATTCAGTTCTTCTGTTTATAACATAAAGAATAGAAGTAATTGGAATAAATTAAGAAACTCTATATCACCAGGTCGGTATTATCTCTCTAAGAGAGAGTACTGAACTGTGGTATATGTCATAGCTCTGTTCCCAAATATTACTCACAAAACCAAAAAGAAATGTAAGCTAAGCAATGTCAGAATCCACCACAAACCTATCAATCCCTCATAATGAATTTAACCAAATTTTATCTGAAGCTATTAGGATTTTAAGTTATACCACTCAACAGAGTAATATTCTGTGAAGTTTAATATCTGATATATAAAGTCTTTATTTTACTTTTCCTAAATTGGTAATTTCATGTTTCAAAGTTAACTCTGTGATTGTTAAGGAAAACAATAGTCATCACTTCCTTTATGGTTTTAAATATTGATCAAAATTATCTCAAGAAGGCTGAAAAATTCTGTATTTTCTAAGCCTGTTTTACATTAACAGTCTCTTACGTAATTCATAGGTTTGGTATTTATTAATTTTATAAAGCTTGCTGTGTCATTTTCTGATATTACTTGTGTAGATACAGGCTCACCTAGATCATAATTTTGCACATACCTTAAGAAAGTATTTTCTAATTTAACTATAATAGCCCTCCTTAATCATGACCAAAACTGTATCTTCACTGTCATATTGAGTAGTTGTTTTTAAAAGAATGCTATGCAATGGCATTCTTTTATTGAATTACTGATACTGTAAAATTTGTCCTTCAAACTATGGTAATTTGTTAATTTTATGCATCTACAGCATTTTTTTTTAGTTGACTCGGTGTTTCATTACATAGACAAGCTTTATTTCATCTGTCAAATTAAGACATTTGTGCTATTACGTCCCTCTTGTGACTTATTTACATATACAGACATTTTATCTTTAGGCATTTATGAATGCTTAACTGTGCAGTGTGGCATTGACTTTTGGGAAACTACTTCTATTCTTTTCCCTCACCCTTTATTTCTGTCCTCTCAGTTCACTGTTCATGGAACAATTACTCTCCTAAAGTTATTGTTTTGTATTAATAAATCGGATGTGGAGTTATACTAATAATTTTAAGTGATCTTATAAAAATGCTGTGAGATAATTACAGATTCACAGGCAACTGTAAGAAATAATACAGAGAGGTCTCGTTTACCCTTAACAACCCAGTCTTCATCAATGGCAACATCTTGCAAAACTATAGTACAATATTACAGTAACATAATTGGCATGATACAATTTGCTCATCTTATTTGTATTTATGACATTTATATGCATTTCTTAAACTTTTTATGGGATTATGTGTGTGTGTTTAGTTCTATGCAATGCTAATATGTGTAGATTCATGAATCTATTGACACTCTCAATGTATATAAGAAGCCATCCCCAAAATAACTAATCATGTGGTACTTTCATGATCACACCCACTTTCCTAAACTGCTGTCCCATCCTAAACTCTGGCAACCAGTAATCTCTTCTTCATTACTATAATTTTGTCATCTCAATATGTCCTGTATACTGAATTGTATAGCATGTAATCTTTTGGAATTGACTTTTGGTTTCTCACTCAGAATAATTGCCTTAAGATACATCCAAGTTGCAGAATTATCAATAGATGTATGGGTTATCAATGAAGCATTTTATTTGTGGCTGGTAATATTCCATGGTACAGATGTACCACAGTTTGATTAACCATTTCCCCATAGAATGCCTTCTGGGTTGTTTCCAATTTGGGGCTATTGTGAATAAAACTATTATGAATGTTCATGTACAGGTCTTTGCATCAGCATAAATGTTTACTTCTCAGGGATAAATGCTAGAGTACAATTACAGGGTCCTATGGTAATTGCATGTTTATATTTATAAGAAACTCATTATTTTCTATAGTGCTACACCATTTTACATACCACCAGCAACGTGTAAGTTATCTACCTTTTCTTCATCCAAACCAGCATTTGGTGGTGGTTTGTTATTTATTTATTTATTTATTTATTTATTTATCTTTTGGCTATTCTGATAGGCACACAGTAATATCTTATTATTGTACTAATTTTATAAGTATATGTAAGATAATATAAGTGTTATAGCTCATTATATCAATTTCCTAATAGCTAATTATGTTGAAAATATTTTCATGTGCTTATTTTTTATTTGTATCTTTGGTGAAATACAGTCATGCCTTGTTTGACTGCACCTCACTTTCTTGTGCTTTGCAGATAACATGGTTTTTACAAGTAGAAGGTTTGTGGCAACCCTGTGTCAAGATAGTCTATTAGCCCCATTTTTCCAGCTGCTTCTGCTCACTTCATGTCTCTGTCAGCATTTTTTAGCAGTGAGGTGCTTTTTAGACATAATGTTATTTCACATTCACTAAACTACAGAACAGTATAAATATAGCTTTTATATGGACTGGGAAACCAAAAAAAAAAAAAAAAAGAAACTCACTTTATTGTGATATTCATTATATTGTGATGATCTGAAACTGTAGCCACAATGTCTCTGAGTTCTGCTGATAGCTGTTCATATCTCTTCATATATGTCCTACCTTTTTTAATTTTTAATTTTCGTGGATACATAATAGGTACATACATTTATGGGGTATATTGCATATTTGGTACAGGCATGCAATGTGCAAAATTCACATCATGGTAAATGGGATATCCATCACCAGAAGCATTTATCCATTGTGTTACAAACAGTCCAATTACACTGTATTGTGTTGTTGTTTTGTGTGCAGTTTTTAGAGCACTTTACACGTTCAGGCCGCCACTCTTGTATCAGATATGTGGTTTGCATATATTTTTCCCTAGTCAGTAACTTGTCTGTTCATCTTCTCACAAGGCCTTTCACAGAGTAAAAGCTTTTCATTTTCATGAGGTTCAATTTATCTTTTTTTCTTTATAAATTATGATTTGGGTATCAAGTATAAAACTACACCCCTAACTTCAATTCTGAAAACTTTCTCCATTAAGTTCGTGATCTATTTGGAGTTAATTTTCACATAAGGTGCTTGAGATTTAAGTTGACGTTTTGTTTTTGTTTTCAAATTTTTTGCCTGGCTATCCAATTACCTTAGTGCCTTTTGTTTGAAGGACCATCCTTCCCATTTTAAATTGGTTTTGCCTCTTTGTCCCAATCAATTGGGTTTATTGTCTGGGTCTACTGGGGTTCTCTAACAACGACAACACATAATAACACACTGTGTTGTTACTATACCTATGTAGTAAACTTTAACATCAGGTACAGTGATTCCATTCATTTTATTTTCTTCAAGATCAAGTTGGCTATTTGAGGGCAAATTAGTTTCCACAAAAGCTATTGATTTTTGCGTATTGATCTTGTGTCCTCCAAACCTGTTTAACTAACATATTCAAGAAGTTTTTATTTTTTAATAAATATTGGTTCTGGTTGATTTCTACCTCAGTATATCCTATACAATCATGTCATCTACAAATAGGGACCATATTATAACTTGTTTTCCAACCAATATGTCTATTATTATTTCTTCTTGCTTTACAATGTGGCTAGAACTTCCAGTAGTATTTTAAATATCAGTGATGAGTGTGTTTACCCTTGCCTTATTTCTGATAAAAGTGTGTAAATATTAGGCTTTCATCATTATGTATAAGATGTAGGTTCTTTATAGATAATATGTTTTTAACCACTTTGAGACTTTCTTTTTTAGTCCTTACTTGGTGAGACATACATAATTAATTAGTTCTGATTTTTCTGCAATAGTTAATATAATCATATAGTTTTTTCTTCCTTAGTGTGTTGACATGGTATATAACATCAATTAATTTTTGAAGGTTGTAACTTGCATACCTGGAATAAATCCCATTTAGTCATGTTGTTTAATCATTGTAATTTCCAGGAATATGCTTCCCGTCTGGTTTTCCTATATAACTTCTAGTAATTGTTTTGATATTTTATATTTTTTCATTTATTTCAATGGATTGTTATTATTTAAAAAAATTTTTTATAATAGCTCCTTTCAAATCCTTGTCAGATAATATCAACAGTTCATTTATCTTGGTGCTATCATCATTTGCTTGTCTTTCCTCATTTAAGATGTGATTTTTCTGGTTCTTAGTACGACGGGTGTTTATCCTGTGCATTTTTCATATTTGTCTATTACATTATGAGATGGGATCTATTTAAATCTTGACACAATTATGTTTTCAATGACAATTTAATTGTAACAGCTTTTGTGGTGCTATTTTGGTCTGCTTGGGTGGGACCGAGGAGTACCTCCTAAGGCCACTTACTGTTAACAGAGCTCCCTGTGGATTTGCCTTCCTGGTGGCGGTGGGCTTGCCTGGTATTGTTAGAGAGACTTCTGTGCTTTGGGGGAGGAATGAGCCTAACTGGGATAACTTCCGTTGCTAGACTGGGCTCTAGAGGTGTTCGGCCTCGGTTGCCTCCAGCTGTTCAGTGGTAAGTCATAAGCCATGTTGTTGCTACATTCCTTCCTGTTCCTACCTTTCAGAGTCCTTCTTTGGTTGCCTCTTGTATCATTTCCAGGGTTTATAATTATACTAATCAGGGAGAGGTAGGAATGGATGATCATGTCATCTTGTCTGAACCAGAAGCTTTCCATCACAGTTTTTGAACTTGGAAAACTAGGTAAATTGAAATGATTCAATTCCCCATCACATACTTTGTTAGAACTTGAAGATTTACTCCTCTTTATCCTTTTGTAAATAAATAGATTGCCAAATAATTGAGTAATTTATTTGCAAATTCTTAATGTATGCCAAAATATGTGTGGGAAAATTTAAGCTAAAGAGGAAATAAATTGAGCCTCCTCATGTAGGACTTATGACCTACCTAGTGAAGTTTTACATGCAAACTAATAAATAAAGCAATTAAGACAAGCAGTATGATAGAAGACTATATGAGTATATAACTCACAAAAGTACAGAGATGAATTCATTCACTAGTATTCGTTTACAAAGAAGATAACTGGATAGTTTTGTCTGCCAGTGGTCTGTTAGCATGATTTGAAGAAAGTTAACATTTGAAGACAGGCAGAATATGGAAATTATTAAGATATTTAGAAAATTATGACCGTACTTCAAGTGAGAGATGATAACAGTTAAGAAAACATAGTGCCAGTGGGAATAGAAAAGGTGATGACAATACAAACGCTTATTCAAAGTATTCCAGTTGCTCTTCTGTGGATAAAGACCATCCGCATACTCAATTATGAATAAAGTTGAATGGTCAGATGTTTCCTAGTGACCCTTATGCAATGAAACTTGTGGTTGTCTCTGTAATAACCATTCCATCCCCAATCCATTATGTACTCATGTAGAACCAACTTCAATTACAGGTTCAGACGTGAGTACTAAATGACCTAAATTGTGCTTTATTCGAAATTGTAAATATTTTAGCAGGCTTTAAAAAATTGTTTTAAGACGAAATTAATTTTAATAATATATTTTGTTTAACCACATATATTCAATATGTGAACATTTCAATATGAAACCAATATAAAAGTAACGATGACATGTATTACATTTTAGAACTATGTCTTTAAAACTTTGTGTATATTTTATAAATAGATATAGATAAATATATATTAGTATATTTCAATTGGGATGTTAAATTTTCTTTGAATATCCTAGAGTTGCATTTAAATTTTATAAAATGCACACCTTAAAAATAGATTCCCCATTTAAAAATTATTTCAAACATACTTAAAGTCTTCCTAATTACTGAATGATTTTTAAATTTAAATTTGTTAACTAAACTTAAAAACATTTTAAAAATTAATTTCTACAGCACCCTTGCTACATTTCAAATGTCTAATAACCACATATAGCTTATGGTTGCTATATTGAACAGCACAGTCTATGTCAATTTGTATGATTCTGGCCCTTGTCTTTATATTTGGTGAAAGGATTTTATTTTCCACAATAATTAATTCAGAGATGGACTAAAGCATTGGATATTTGTCATGGTTTAGAGGCTCTTTCATTCCTGTTTATTCTGAGAGTAGTTCCGTTTCAGGATAATGCCTAAGGAAAACCAAAGTAAGGCTTTTATACAAGACCATTACACAAAGAGGGTGAACTGAGAGATGAGCAGAGAAGCAAAACTGGATTAGAGTCAAAACTACTTGAAGCCCAAATGATTATTTATGGTCTTTTTCATCATATGACTCAACAAATCTTCATATTTATTTTTCAAGCCATTTTGAGTTAGATGCTTCATCATTTGTAAGGAAAAGAATCCCAGTTGGTACAGGATTACTATCAGAAGTGGGAAGTATCAATAAACAGATGACAAAATATGAAACTGACTCACCAGAGAATTTAGGTAGAACAGCCCTGAGGATAATTCTATCTCAGCTGTGAGGTAAGTTGGCAATCATAATCACACACTGGTAGTGTTTATTTGGGTCACCCAGTTACAGACTCTTGGTGTTTTTTCTTATAAGGACACTGACCTCATTGGATCAAGGCCCCACCTCTAGGACCTCATTTAACCTTGTTTAAGGCTAAACTTCTTAAAGACCTTATCTACAAATACAGCCACATTGGGGATTGGGATGTCAATATATGAATTCTGGGAGGACACACACATTCAGTCCAAAACACTTCAATTTTCTTATACAGTCTTCTCTATTTTTCCAACTTCTAGTCACTCTGTGCATCAGTTGGGGTATCATTTCCTGATATATCTTTCTATTTACTAATTTTCTCTTCAGGTCTTTTTTTGTATTCAGTCACTGAGTCTTTAACTTCAGATATTATATCATTTTAGTACTCCCATTTAGTTTTCATTTATGTCTCCGTGTTCTCTAGCAAAAAATCCAGTAACAATGTAAATTTATTTTTACAATGGTTTACAGTATTTTTACAACATTTTTTGTAACATTTTATGTTATTTATAATATTTTTGCAATAGTTTACAATACTTTACACAGTATTTTACAATATGTTTACACAACTATCCAGTTACCTTCTCTCCAAAGGTTATACCACTTCCTTAACCAATGCTAGTGGATGAATTCATCTTATTTATTGTAAAATTATTAATCTTAGAATTTTAAGCTCTCTGTTTGATAATTTCTCCAATGTGGGGCTCCTATAGAGTCTATTCCATTGTATATTGTTTTTCTTTATTGTCAGTCATATCCTTTGTCTAGTTTGTGTCTTATTTTTTATCAACTTAGAAATGTCAAAAAAATTTAGTAATCATTTTAGAATTGAAAAATATTCCTCCAGGTTTTTTAGTTTTACTTCTGATGGTTGATTAACTCAAATTTAACCAAATGTCAAGGATTAGACCGTCAAAGCCTAGGCTCCAGTGCTGGCACAGGCCGGACTGCGTCTACAACACTTTTAGTCCTGTAAACACTCAGGAGTCAGAACATAGTAACTGGAAGGCTAAGAAGCCTCTACTTTTTATCTGCAGAGAGGGTGTTCTCATTTTGGTTCCATGAGCCGTGTGCAGCTGTCAAAATTGCTAATTATAATCTTGGGCTTTCAGTTTTCACTTCAAGGATGGGTTGACAGCTGTGGAAAAAGTGACTCCAAGTGTCAGGCTTACTTACCCCTCTGGGTCTTCTTACCTTGAATCTTAGACCCATAATTCATCAGCATGTTATAATATCAGTAACGCCTCCAAGAGTAATTTGGAAAATATGTATATTTTTTTTTTACCAAAAAATAGTTTATTGCACAAAATTTAAGGAATTCCCAACCACACTTAATTTGTAAAAAATCAACGTGCTTTTTTTTTAAAGTTACACTTTGTCAGACATGGTGACCCCTTTCTCCAGAACCGCCACAACTTGGGAACTCTCTTTTGTGAGGAAATTTTTAATACAAATGAGTAACTCAAAAGCACTGCATTTTCCAGACCCTCTCAGAGCCTTTACTAGGTTGATCTTTACAAATTAGTCTTTTATTACCAGAATCAGAAGCCCCCAAAGAAATTTAAAGTTGCATTTTCTAAGAGGGTAAACCAGCAGATCAAAATAGTGATATCAAGGATATCAAGCATATCAAGAAGTTGATTGTTAAAGTGTCCTCCGCAATGACCTTTGCAGATAATGTCATAAATGTCAATAGTGGAAACATGACCATTGTAATAACAAAAAAATTCACTTATTTTGTCTTAGGCAAATTTTTTTTTAACTTTTATTTTAGGTTCAGGGGTACATGTGCAGGCTTGTTATAGAGGTAAACTCAAGTCATGGGAGTTTGTTGTCCAGATTATTTCATCACCCAGGTACTAAGCCTAGTACGCAACAGTTATTTATTTATTTTTTTCTGATCCTCTCCCTCCTGCACCCTCAGGCAGGTCCCAGTGTCTGTTGTTCTGCTTTGTCTCCCTGTGTTTTCATAATTTAACTCCCACCTATAAGTGAGAACGTGCGGTGTTTGTTTGTTTGTTTCCCGGGTTAGTTTGCTAAGGATGTGGCTTTCAACTCCATCCATGTTTCTATAAAGGATATGATCCTGTTTGTTGTTTTTGCTTTTGTTTTGGCTTTGAGAAAGTCTCACTCTGTCACCTAGGATAGAGTGCAGTGGCATGATCTCAGCTCTGCAGCCTCCTCCTTTGGAGTTCAAGCAATTCTCCTGCTTCAACCTCCCAAGTAGCTGGGACTACAGGCATCTGCCACCATGCCCGGCTAATTTTTGTATTTATAGCAGAGACAGGGTTCACCATGTTGGCCAGGCTGGTCTTGAACTCCTGCCTCAACTTCCCAAAGTGCTGGGATTACAGGCATAAAAGCCACTACATCCGGCCTGACCTTATTCTTTTTATTGCTGTGTAGTATTCCATGATGTATATGTACCACATTTTCTTTATCCTGTCTACCACTGATGGGCATTTAGGTTGATTCCATGTTTTTGCTGTTGTGAATAGTGCTACAGTGAACATATGTGTAGATGTGTCTTCAAGGCAGAATGATTTATATTCCTTTGGGTATATATCCAGTAACAAGATTGCTGGGTCAAATGGCAGTTCTGTTTTTAGCTCTTTGAGGAATTGCCTGGCTGCTTTTCACAATGGTTGAAGTAATTTACACTTCCATCAACGGTGTATAAGTGTTCTCTTTTCTCCACAACCCCACCAGCATCTGCTACTTTTTTTGCTTTTTAATAATGACCATTTGATTTGCATTTAAGAGCTTATTTTGAAGTTATTTTTTCAGTGCTAAAGGAAAAAGAAGTCAGATAGAGCTGCTCTCCCCAACTTCACACGGGTGGAAGAGGTGGCAGAAAAAGAATCCTTCTTCAGCCAGTCCCAAAAAGGTTGTAAACCATTTACACAAATAATAGCCAACTCTTCTCTTTCCAGAGCCTTCACCGTTAATAACTCTACCATAATTCCCAGCAAGCACATATAGTGACCAAAAGGAATAAAGCGCAAGGAAAAGTCTCTTGTGAGCAGAACAGGAACAGATTCACCAGCTACAGAGTCAATAGGCAGGAACACAATGTACAGTGGGGTGCTAAGCCTTGTTTGTTATTTTCATGTGTGCTTTTCAAAATAACACTTTTTGTCAAGATTATAAAGTTCTATCTTGGTATTGCATATTAGCCGTATTGTGGATAAATCATCAGATTGCTGATAGAGGGTATGGCTTATATTTCAGCCATTTGGCTCATTGTGTGCTGGAATTTTGGGGAAGGGAGTGACAGTATCTCAGGTAGGAGAAAAGGTATTTGGAATTCCATGCTTGGGAAAGTGGACATTTATGAATACTGTTTCTGTTATTTTGCATATTATGCCTGTTGGCAAAATATAAGTACCTAATAGTAAACTTAAATGACTTTCTAATAATCTCTCTCTCTCTCTCTCACACACACACACACATACACACATACACACACACACACACACACACACACACACATATGCATACACACACCAAAGCCCTTGTGAAATCCTCAAATCAACTGATTTGAACATTATATGAATTAATTGCACTCTTAGGTATGGGAATAAAATGTCATTCACTCGTCTCAGCTATAAAAGTTGTGGAAGTATATTTAGGTTTGCGAAAATCCTTGATTGTGAGGGAGCACATTTTAGGTAGATGGTAGGTCTGAAGAACAGAAATGTCTTTGAATTTTATAGAAAAATAATAATTTGCCCAAACATTTTTTTCTTCATACTTGAAACAGGACATCAATTTAACTCTAAAAATTATTGAATCATTTATATTTTATATTAGATTCGATTCACCGCTTTCTTTGTTTGATGACATTCTGTCCCTTAATTAACATGACATTTTTATAACATAGTCCCATAAAAGAATATTGAGTTCAGCCATCTTGTATTCTATTCATTGCTAGTTTTTTTTCCTATTTTGCATTGGTTTTCTTTCTTATTTCATTGCTTTCTTATGTTACAATAAGCCACTAAATATATCAAAATAAGAGAAATCTTATTTTAAAATATCCATTTAATATATTTGCAATGTATAAAATTATTTAACACTAAAAAAAGACGAATAGTCTAAATAATTTATTTTTCTTCCAACCTAACTATTTCTCAGTCTGAGTTTCTGAGACTTATTTGCAAAGATTCTGTTTTTTAACATTAAAACATATATATATGTTTGTATATATATATATGTTTTCACATACATATGTTTTAATGTTAAAAAACATTGTGTGTAAAAATATATATACATATACATATATATGTGGTGTGTGTGTATATATATATATAATATATATATATATATTATATATATATATATTTAAAGCCTAAGTTACTAAGTAAAAAGCATTAACGGTAAAACAAAGTTTTCTTTATTTAGTAATTCTTTAAACACTGAAATGAGCAAGATAAATTATAATTTGCTAAAATAGATAAATAATGTGTTTTGACCTAAATGTGAAATGAGTGAAAGACTGAAAAACTGAGAGACAATAAAAGGCTTGTAGCCTGGTGTGGGGGTGGTGCCTGTAGTCCCAGCTACTGGAGATGCTGAGGCAGGAGAATTGCTTGAATTTGGGAGTGCAGGTCGCAGTGAGCTGAGATCGTGCCACTGCATTTCAGTCTGGGCGACAAGAGTGAAACTCTGTCTCAAAAAAAAAAAAAAAAGCTTGAACATGATAAAGGCAATAATGGAACCGATTAGACAAGGAAGGACCACAGGAAGCATTTAGTTGAACAGATGACAGATGTGTCTGTAATGTACTGTTAGGAGAGAGTTGGAGGCAGAGGAGAAGAGTTAAGTTTGTTATGATTCTGTTTTTAAACAGTAAAGCCTACTAGGTGATGCTACTTTATCAAATAAATGAGATGTTTTTAGTATAAGACATGGAAATCTCAGAAATGGCAGAAAATAATGCTGCAAGGTACATGTCAATATAATTTCAGTGCAGTGGTGATGCATCTATACTTTTCATCTGTCTTTAGACAGATAGTTGAAACTCAGAGTATTCTATTATTGTTAAACATAACTCTACACATACTATTGCATTTTTAATAAATGAAGGATAAAAGAAATTATAGTACCTGAAGCTGAAAAACGATCACTGCAAATATTTTACTAGCAACATGGTGGAAAACAATTAAGTATATATGAGCCTCATTTAAGAAGTAATTGTGGCTTCTTAAAAATTCTGCGGATAATGTTCTTATTCACAATCCTTATAACATTTGCGGCTAAAGTCTTTTTCTAAGGTATATTGTAAAGTTTCTTTAATGTTCTTCTTTACTTCTTACTTTAAAATAATAAAAAAAAAACTCACTGGATATACATGTTTTTGTAAATGTGATTTATTATTTAAGGTTTTAAATATTTATTGTTGATGTATTTCTAAACATTCTTTCTAGGAAGTTGGAAATCAGAGAGGAACAGTTTTCTTCTCCAAGTTGTCTTATCTGTGAATTAAAATACATTAATATATTGAAGAACATAAAAAGATGTGAATTACAGCATTTCTGAGTAAAATCACGTTAATCAAATGACTAATATTTTATGCTCATACACAGAGCTCAAAGCTGTGAAGTAGCTTAGTATCCATAGCAACTATCATAGCATAACAGTCTGTTTTCCCAGGCCACTTTTTTCGTTTGTTATGTTTTGGGTTAAGAAGAATTCCCTGGGCTTACTGTTAATATTTTGTGCTAGCAAACTACTGAACCAAGAAAGAATCTTGCTAGCAACTGTGTTCGAGATTAACTTTGGAAAAATTAATTTGCTAAGGACAAGAGTGAAAGCCAAATGGTTGCAATAAATATAACACAACCAAACATATGAAATTTACGAGTCGTTTAAAAAGGTCAAATTTAGAATCACCAGCTGTGAATTTAAATGGAAAAAAGGATTGATTTCTTTATAGTTTTCTGAGCAATTAGGTATGTAAAAACATACAAAAAAACAGACAAGAAAGCCAAGTGGTGACAATCCATCAGGGCTACTGAACATGTTGATAAAAATGATATGCATGCATAGGAATCATTAATCCAAAAATCCATGTTAATAATTTATTATTTATTAATGTATTTAAAGCTTACATTTTCCACATGGGGAACGTACCATAATTAAAAAGTCAACCTTCTGAGAATATACAGGGTAAATGTACAACTTAGTTCTCTATATTGCTACAAAATTAGAGTTGAGATGATTAGAGTTTTCTAACGTGACCATCAAGATAACATGTGTTCCTTTCTTTACTTTGCAAAATACTTTCAGACAAGTTAACCGAAAGAGTGGCAAGCATGCCACATAATTTATCAGAGAAGAGAAATAAATGCTGCTTATTTCCTTTTATATTTCACATGAAATGCCTTAGACTAGCTCTCAAATTACGGTTCACGTCAGAATCACAAAAGGACCTGACGCATCCCAGATTGCAGTTCCTTCTCTCCATCTCAAACATTCTGCCAAGGTAGGTCAGAGGTGAGACCCGAGAATCTCCATTTCTTACAACTGCCTGGCTAATGCTGATGCTGCAGTTGGGAGAATACCCTCTGACAATCACTTCTTTAGAATATAAAGCATCTCCTGCCTTCTAAAACTGCTAAAATGGAATGCATGTCTACTTTCCTATCATTGTCTCTATTCCTCCTGGCTTATTTCTTTAGGCAGCTTTCCTTCTAATTACTAGCTTGTTCCCCAAAAGAACCTAAATATCTCTATATAGTTTTCTTAATACTTGTTTCCTATTTCTAAAGCTTTAATATCACACTTCTTTGTGGATTATCTAAATCTCTCTAGATTTAATGTTTTTTTCCTTTTTTTATTGCATTTTAGGTTTTGGGGTACATGTGAAGAACATGCAAGATTGTTACATTGGTATACACATGGCAGTGTGATTTGCTGCCTTCTTCCCCATCACCTGTATCTGGCATTTCTCCACATGCTATCTCTCCCTAGCTCCCCACTCCCCGCTGTCCCTTCCCTATTTCCCCCCAACAGACCCCAGTGTGTGATGCTCCCCTCCCTGTGTCCATGTGTTCTCACTATTCAACATCCGCCTATGAGTGAGAACATGCGGTGTTTGATTTTCTGTTCTTGTGTCAGTTTGCTGAGAATGATGGTTTCCAGGTTCATCCATGTCCCGACAAAGGACACAAACTCATCGTTTTTGATGGCTGCATAATAGTCCATGGTGTATATGTCCCACATTTTCCCTTTCCAGTCTATCATCGATGGGCATTTGGGTTGGTTCCAGGTCTTTGCTATTGTAAACAGTGCTGCAATGAACATTTGTGTGCATGTGTCCTTATAGTAGAATGATTTATAATCCTTTGGGTATATACCCAGTAATGGGATTGCTGGGTCAAATGGATTGTCTATTTCTAGGTCCTTGAGGAATTGCCACACTGTCTTCCATAATGGTTGAACTAATTTACACTCCCACCAACCGTGTAAAAGTGTTCCCATTTCTCAACATCTTCTCCAGCATGTATTGTCTCCAGATTTTTAATAATCACCATTCTAACTGGCATGAGATGGTATCTCAATGTAGTTTTGATTTGCATTTCTCTAACGACCAGTGATGATGAGCATTTTTTCATATGTTTGTTGGCCTCATGTATGTCTTCTTTTGTAAAGTGTCTGTTCATATCCTTCACCCACTTTTGAATGGGCTTGTTTGTTTTTTTCTTGGAAATCTGTTTTAGTTCTGTGTAGATTCTGGATATCAGCTCTTTGTCAGATGGGTAGATTGCAAAAGTTTTTTCCCATTCTGTTGGTTGCTGATTAGCTCTAATCATTGTTTCTTTTGCCGTGCAGAAGCTGTGGAGTTTGATTGGGTCCCATTTGTCTATTTTGGCTTTTGTTGACAATGCTTTTGGTGTTTTGGTCATGAAGTCCTTGCCTACACCTATGTCCTGAATGGTTTTGCCTAGATTTTCTTCTAGGGTTTTATGGTGTTAGGTCTTATGTTTAAGTCTTTAATCCATTTGGAGTTAATTTTAGTGTAAGATGTCAGGAAGGGGTCCAGTTTCTATTTTCTGCACATGGCTAGCCAGTTTTTCCAACACCATTTATTAAACAGGGAATCCTTTCCCCATTGCTTGTTTTTGTCTAGTTTGTCAAAGATCAGATGGTTGTAGATGTGTTGTGTTGCCTCTGAGGCCTCTGTTCTGTTCCATTGGGCCTATATCTCTGTTTTGGTACCAGTACCATGCTGTTTTGATTACTGTAGCCTTGTAGTATAGTTTGAAGTCCGGTAGTGTGATGCCTCCTGCTTTCTTCTTTTTGCTTAGGATTGTCTTGGCTATGCGGGCTCTCTTTTGGTTCCATATGAATTTTAAAGTGGTTTTTTCTAGTTCTGTGAAGAAGGTCATTGGTAGCTTGATGGGGATAGCATTGAATCTGTAAGTTACTTTGGGTAGTATGGCCATTTTCACAATATTGATTCTTCCTAACCATGAACATGGAATGTTTCTCCATCTGTTTGTGTCCTCTCTTATTTCGTTGAGCAGTGGCTTGTAGTTCTCCTTGAAGAGGTCCTTTATGTTCCTTGTTAGTTGTATTCCTAGGTATTTTATTCTCTTTGTAGCAATTGTGAATGGCAGTTCATTCTTGATTTGGCTCTCTTTAAGTCTGTTATTGGTGTAAAGGAACGCTTGTGATTTTTGCACATTGATTTTGTATCCTGAGACTTTGCTGAAGTTGCTTATCAGTTTCAGGAGATTTGGGGCTGAGACGATGGGGTCCCATCACACATTTCAAATTTATTTGCCTGTTAACAGGATATTGACACTTTGTTATCATGAGTCTATCTTGGTTTAACTATTGCTCCAAAGCCTAAGTAATATTAAATATTTAACATAGTATCTGACACATAAACACTTCAACCTTCTGTTATTTCCATAAGAAAATTGGACATTTTTGATTTTAAGATATATGTTTTGTAAGTACATTCTGCTTTTGTTACTTAACTTTATCTTATATATTTCAGGTGTTTTTGAAATAAATTTAATGGAATATGTAGTCAGAAAAACATCACTGGTTCTTTGATGAAATAATGCTTAAGAAGTCTGAAATTCCATAGCAATGGAATAAAGAATTAGTTTAAGCTGCCTAGGAAATATTACTTTAAAATGAATATCTTTCTTCCACAGTAACCCATGGGTGTTATATCCTGAACTAGTATTATGCTTGTAACAGACAGGCTTGAGGCTACAAAATATAGATTCTGCTGCTTCTCCTCCGTAAGGGTCTAGGAAGCAAGAGAGGGAGGGAGGGAAGGAGGTGGCTGAAAGGGTGGGAGGGAGGGAGGGAGGGAGAGACAGAGGGCAGGCTCTGTGTGAACATGTCCTGCAGGAATGCTCCATGGCAGGGATGCTCTAGTGTTCTTTCCATGTGGTTTCTGTTTCTGTATCTGAAACACCACCCCAGTTGTCCACAAGCTAGCTCATCAGTACATGTCTATGTTCACACCAGACAGAGTTAAAAGGGAACATGGAAGGCAAGAACATTCATATTTTTAAGGCCCTAAAATGATATTACACACACCACTTTTTTTTTTAATTTCTGTGGATACATAGTAGTTGTACACATTTACGGGGAACATGAGATGTTTCGACACAGGCATGCAATGTGAAATAAGCAGATCATGGAGAAAGAAATACTGGCAAGCATCTGGAGAAAAGGGAACCTTCATACACTGTGGGTGGGAATGTAAATTAGTACAGCTACTATAGAGAACAATATGGAGATTCCTGAAAACAAAAACTAAAAATAGAGCTACCACATGACTTAGTAATCCCACTGCTGGGTACATTCCCAAAAGGAAGGAAATTAATATATCAGAGAAATATCTGCACTCCAATGTTTGTTGCAGCTCTGACTACACTAAGTCGCTAAGATTTGGAAGCAACCTGTGTGCACACATCGCTTATTTTAGTCTCTCAGTCACAATTTAGCCACACACTGATACCTAGCAACAAAGCAGGGTTGATGTTGTCACATTCACGGACTCTCACATTTGTGCACATCTTGTGGGTAGGGCACAGTGTTCCCTTTGTTTTGGATTAAATTTTCAAGGATTTTTGTCTAACCAATAGCCTTGAAAGATGTTGAGAATGTCTCCTTCCAAAGTGAGAGCTGGGCACAGGAACTCCCACCAGCTTGCCCCTTGGCTCCCTAAGTGTAGGGCTCCTTTACTGCAATGCCATCCACTCTGGATGAATGTGTCATCTGGCTGTCTTCACGCCACTCTGTGGGGATTAGAGCACAGGGAATTGTCACAAAAAATGGTTAGGCGATGTATACTGTTATTGCTGTAAGCAACAGAGCCCTTTTCTGCCAGAAATCTCCCATCTTCTGCCAGCATCAGTGACACTAGGAAAGGCTAACTTGTGAATTTGAAAGTAGGGTAAAATCTCAGCCCTATCAGAGTTCTTGACAACTTTGGCAATGCTGATGGGACACTGATAAATATAGTGGAGAATAAAAGATGAGGGCATTGTCAGCTGATTAAGGGGATTGGCAGGAAGTCCATGAGAATCGGTAGGAAACATGTTGGCTGAAGTCTACCTAGTAGGAATGGTCCTTCACTTTACTGACTGATAGGAGAAATCGGGGAGATAGTGATAGTTTGAGCAAGCACAAAGGAGATTTAAAGACCACTGCCCAAATGATCCTCTGGCTGTGGTTACCACACCCCTGGTGGGAAGACGTCCTGGTTCATCCAGCAACCAGCCTCAGATTCAGTGCACCACAATGCCTAGTACCGAAATTTGTTCTGAGTGAGCAGGAAATTCCAATTCTCAGGAAACAGTTATAGAGATGCACACTCACTCAGCATGAAATGAGAGAAATTCATGACAGCACTTGACTGAAAGCTAGGCAAATCAGTACTTCGATTGGTTTGATTGGAGGATGACAGTCTGGGGCAAGTAATAGTTTTAAATAAAGAAGAAATAAGTTCTCATGTTCTACACCACTGTAAGATGACTATAGTTAACAATAATATATAATACATTTTCAAATAGCTAGAAGGAGGATATTGAACTTTCCTAACACAGAGAAATAAGAAATGCTTGAGATGATGGAAATACTAAGTTCACTAAACATATCACCATACATTATATGCATCAGAAAAAAAATCACTGCTGGCTAGGTGCAGTGGCTCACACCTGTAAACCCAGTGCTTTGAGAGGTCAAGGTAGGTGAATTGCTTGAGCTCAAAAGTTTGAGACCAGCCTGGGCAACATAGTGAAATCCTGTGTCTACAAAAACATACAAAAATTAACCAAGCACGGTGTCACGTACCTGTAGTCACAGCTTCGTGGGAGGCTGAAGTGGGAGAATTGCTTGAACCTGGGAGAGGGAGGTTGCGGTGAGCCAGGATAACTCCAATGCATTCCAGCCTAGATGACAGAGAAGAATCATGTCTCAAAATAATAATAATAATAATAATAATAACCATGCACTCCATGAACATTTACAACTATTATTTGTCAATTAAAAAGGGGAAAATGTTTTAAAAAGAAAGAACAGCAAGAACTTTGCCATTTTATGGCTCTGTAGCTCCTGTAGTCTTTCTGCAAAACTCTGATTCATTTAGAGAGGGCAGTTAAAGTTCTCAGAGATTTATTTTTTAATGGTTCCTCATTACATTAGAGAAGCTTTGATTCTCTTGTGGGGAATCTTCCAAGAAAACATACTTGTATCGTGGAAACTCATAGGTTTGGCACTGGATAGCATTCAAGTATAGTGTTGATGAAGGTGGCCTGCAGGACAATGAGGAACCAACCAGGAAACTGATACACTCTTGCCTCTACCACCCTACTGTCCTGGGTAGCTCTTTTAGTCCTTATGTTAAAATTGGACAAAAGCTCAAGCCTTATGGAAATGGGCAGCAAATGTCAGCCATTGGATCGGGATGTTGATATTGTTTGGATTTGCATCCCCACGGAAATCTCATGTAGAATCGTAATCCCCATGTGTTAAGGGAGGGACTTGGTGGGAGGTGATTGGATCATGGGGATGGTTTCCCCCATGCTGTTCTCATGATAATGAGTGAGTTCTCATGAGATCTGGGGGTTTAAAAGTGTGTGATGGTTTCCCCACACACTCTATCTCCTGCCACCATGTAAGATATGCTTTGCTTCCTCTTTGCCTTCTGCCGTAAGTTTCCTGAAGCCTCCCAGCCATGCAGAACTGTGAGTCAGTTAAATCTCTTTTCTTTATAAATTACCCAGTCTCACTAGTTCTTTACAGAAGTGCGAAACAGACGAATACAGATAGGCTCCTTAGAAAATGTGTTGAGTCTGGGAGAGTTAGGTTTGATTCACCCGAAGGGTGCAAACTCCATGACTCCAGCCAGAACTGTGGCTGCTGAATTCAGGGATCCCCAAGGCCCAACTAGATGGTGTCAGCCATGAGGATCTGGCTGAAAAGTCTGTAAGTTCACATGTCTGGGCCACAAGCTGCACCAAAACACTCTGCTTACAGGGCATTTCTTTCCCCCTTGTCCTGATCCTTCCCTCTCCCTCTCCTTCTTTAAACAAAAAGATGACTAAGACTTTGGCTGAGGTGTCCCAGTCCCCACTGGGGACTAAAAGTCATTCACATCTATCCAAGCATGCTGGGAAACTCAGGAAATATGAGTAAATTCAGATATTATGGTTTTGTTGATACAGGTAACCAAATCACCATCAATGTAGAAGGAAAGCTAAAGTAACCTTTTTGGTGGGGCCCATGAGCACGGTTGATCTGATGTCCTATTCTGTGGCCTACAAACTTGACAGTATAGTAGGAATTGATGTGCTCTATGTGTGTACTTCCAATAATGCAAGTGCCCGTTCTCATCAGAAAGAGCCATTTGTAAAAAGTTTTAGTAGCACCCGAGACATCCTTGGGGTTTCTGATGCCTCATCTCTGTGACACAGCCACTTGTCACATTCATTTGGAAAATCACTTTTACTTTCCTTCTCAAAACAAAATGCCTGACCCATGGAGGCCTTGTGACTCTTATCCTGATGTTCTGGTTGTGGGGTGGTACAATGAGACTCAATAATTATCAAGATAGGAAGGGTTCAATGAGATTGACTTATGAAATGGTAATGGTCTTTGGAGGCCAAGGCGGGCGGATCACCTGAGGTCGGGAGTTCAAGAAATGGCAATGGTCCATTTAAAAATGCATCCAGGTCTCTTCACGGCAACTTGGCCTTGCATGAAAAAGTGAGCTGCTGGTTCAGTGAGCTCTCAATTCAGAAACTGTCTCTTAAATGGGCTAGATCTATTTCACTGGTAGTTTGGCTGAGCTGAAACCAAGTGGTGCTCACTGGGCTGTGGTGCTGTTCATCTCAGTGCCAACTATGTACAACCAAACATCAACGTGGTCAATTTCCTCATTGAGCATCATTCAAAGACATTCTCACTGTTACAGCCAATATTCTCCTGGATTAGTTTTGTCATATTTTTTCTTATTCTGTATAGTGAATAATTGCCTAGCAATTTGATCTGTCACTTAGAAAACCACAGGCAGACAGATTAAACTTATGCCTGGTGTTCCATTATTGGAACACTAAGCATGTGGGAATTATTTATATCCTACTGCTCAAGGTCATCACCAAGGTCTGATTTCAAACATTCAGAAAAATTGCAACCTCAAACACAAATGGCTAGAGACACCTCTATTTACACTTGCAAAGGCTGGAAACAAATTGCTGCTGGTAACAAACACCAGGTATTTCACGTTCTCTTGTATTTATCAAGAGTGCCATGGAGTTATTGGTACCTTTTTAGGCTATGGTATTGCTATTTGAGATTATCAACTGACACCAGCATTCCAGCCACTGAGACTAAATATTTGGCATGCTTCCAGCTTTCCAGGAATTTGTAACCTGGTATTTGATAGTAGCTTAAGAAAATTCCAAATGAGAGAAATTTAAGAGATTTGGTCTCAGCTTCTGTCAAGCCAATGGAGTGCTATACTCATCTAAACCTTAGGCAGCAGCCAAGAAGGTCTAGACATAGGAGTTGCATATTGTTGGGAGGTAATTCTCCTTGGCTCTTTCAACTTTATGCACATACTGCAAGCAGTGTATGCCACCAACCGCCTTTTATTTTCAGGTATATATTGTAAGCATGCTTGTTTAATGAACAGCCTCAGAAGACAGAGATAGTGTCTCCCACCAAAACAAAGGGCAAGTGTGCTCACTGCCCTCTACAAAAGTCTGCTCTCCCTAAACTAATGGTTATTTCCCTGTAACTCAGCCCATTTTGTCAACAGATGTAATTTGTTTCCCCTCATTTCTTCTTGTGGCAAATGGGCCTTGGAGAACTGAAGCAAGAAAATGCTTACTCTGCAGCATTATAGACTGAATTGTATTCCCCTAAAACCCATATGTCAATATCCTAACTTCTATCCATGACTATGTTTGGAGATAGGATCTTTTTATTTTATTTTATTTTATTTTGAGATGGAGTTTTGCTCTTGTTACCCAGGCTGGAGTACAGTGGCATGATCTTGGCTCACCACAACCTCCGGCTCCTGGGTTCAAGCAATTCTCCCGCCTCAGCCTCCCGAGTAGCTGGGACTGCAGGTGTGTGTGCCACCATGCCCAGCTAATTTTTGTATTTTTAGTAGAGACGGGGTTTCACCATGTTGACCAGGATGGTCTTGATCTCTTGACCTCGTGATTCACCTGCCTCGGCCTCCCAAAGTGCTGGGATTATAGGCATGAGCCACCGTGCCTGGCCCTGGAGATAGGATCTTTAAAGAGGTAATTAAGTTAAAATCAGTTCACTAGGGTGAACCCTAATCCAATGTGACTGGTGTCCTTATAGGAAAAGAAGAAGAACACAGACATGCAGAGACAGATGGCCATGTGAAGACACAGGGAGAAGACAGACGTCCACCAACCACGAAGAAAGTCCTCAGAAGAAACCAATCCTGCTGACACCTTGATCTCAGACTTCTAGCTTCTGCGACTGTGAGAATACAAATTTCCATTGTTTAAGCCACTCAGTCTGAGGTACTTTCTTATGGCAGACCTAGGAAATTAATACATCTCAATACTGCTGTGTGAGTGATAAAGTCTTTTGTCTCTGACAAAACAGTCTCATGTTTTTGTTTGTTTTTCTAGCATTCATCCAGACACATCTGTTATCTTGCAAGTAGAGTACTGCCTCAGAATATCCACATTTCTTGGCAAAGGGAAGCTGTGTCTTTAGCTGGATGGCTGCATTGGTGCCTTCTCACACTGCTATAAAGAACTGACCAAGACTGGGTAATTTTTAAAGGAGAGAAGTTTAATTGGCTCACAATTCTCCATGGCCAGGGAGGCTTCAGGAAGCTTACAATCATGCCAGAAGGTGAAGGGGAAGCAAGGCACCATCTTCACAAGGAGCATGAATGCAGAAGGAACTACCAAACGGTTGTAAAACCATCAGATCTCATGAGAACTCCCTCACAATCGAAGAACCCCATGGGGGAAACTGACCCGGTGGTACCATTACCTCTGCCTGGTCTCTCCCTTGACACATAGGGATTATGGGGGTTACAATTCAAGATGTAATTTTGGGTGGGGACACAGACAAACGATATTAGTGACTAAATACACAAACAAAATCCAGGATGAGAGAAGGTTCTATCACTACCAAAATCAGAAGAGTTGGAACAGACATGGTTCAGAGGCAGGTAGAATAATAATGGCGGAATGTGGAAACAAATAGAAGGGAATAGTAAAGTCACAAGGACAAGGGTGAGTGTGTTTACTTATTTAGTTATTTCAGATATTACAACCACATTTGAAATCAGCATTTCCCTAAGTTTATTCTGAGGATCCAGGTAGAAGTTTCTGGGTTAAGCAATTATAAATAGTGACTGCAGTAATAGCCTTTAGAGGCTTTTGTGCTAACGATTTTATGGTTTTGACTCTCTGCAATAGCTATAATGATAGTTTTCCTTAATATTTTCACTGAAATTGACTTATTAACATCTCATGGTGATACTTCTAAAAATCCATAGAATTCTAATCCAGTGACTTCATTTATGATTTACTAAACTGATGCCTCTATGATTATGTGACCTGATTGGGAGCTACGTCCTGGTAGAGTGAGAAATGGGACCCATTTACTCTGATTTCCATTTGAGCGGTTTTCCCAGGATCACAGGTTTGTTTGTTTTTTTTCATATAGGCATAAATTTAAGGTAAACAAAGATTCACCATAATGCAAAAAATGTGTGCAATGCTTATATATGTTAACTAAATTATAAAAAAGATTGTATCTCTCTAAAACTAATTTGATATTAATATATCCTTAACACTCTGGGTAATATAATTATTGGTAGAATATTAAGACTATCCACAGTGTTAATATTTTAATAAATATTATCTTTGGATTCATAGAACCTTAGATAAAACATTTTGGGGGAATCATTTAAATCAAACAAATAAATGTGCTATGAATAAGACTATTTTATTAAAATATTCTTAAAATATTTATTAAATATTTTAAGTTAAGTCTGCTTAAAATATTAAAATATTTATTAAAATATTAAAAATCAAATAAATGTGCCATGAATAAGACTATTTTATTAAAATATTCTAATTTCTTACAAGCATATACTGTAAAATATTTTTTTGTTTTCTTTTTAGGCCACTGCCACACTTAAATGAACAAGTTCATCATTAATATTTAAGTTATGAGGCCTCTCTTGGCTCAGCTTTTCTTCACTGACCATTCATCTTTGAGGTACATTGCCCTTACAAGTCGCAATGTTCGTTAATATCAAGGAAAATGTTAAGTTCCATACAGAAATGCGCCAGGAGGAAAAGGGCCTGAAAGTAGAAAAGGTAGTTTGCTATGAATCTGCTAATAATGCTGGTGATATAAGGACAGGGTGGTGTGCAGGATAGTGGACCCCAAAGGCGTCCATGTATTGATTTTCCAGAACTTTGGTTGTGGTACTTCACATGGGAAGGGGAATTAAGGTAGCAGATGAAATTGAGATTGCTAGTCAGTTGGCCTTAAAATAAGGAGATGATCCTGGTTTATGCAGGTGAGGCTAATATAATACTAAGAGTCTTAAAGATGAGAGAGGGAGGCTGGTGTGTCTTTGTCATAGTACCACAATGTGAAGCAGACTTAACTGGTCACTGCCGTGAGGACAGGAGGGCAGTCAGGCTCTAGAAGCTGGAAAAGCCCAGAAAACACTTCCCCCTAGAGCCTCCAGAAATGAATGCAGCCTTGCTGATATCTTGTTTTTAAGCCTAGGAATATCTATTTTATATTTCTGACCTTCAAAACTGTGAGGTAATAAATCTGTGTTGTCGTAAGCCAGCAAATTTATGGTAATTCTGCATGGCTCTGTTAGAAAACTAATACAGAATATATGCAATCTACCAGGTCTGTTTTAGAAACCCCATGAGCATCTATCTTTCTACTGCCTCCGTGTTATTGTGCAGGTTGGGTTCCTTCATGAAAATAAAACACGAATTATATGTAAGGTCAGGTGCAGTGACTCATGCCTATAATCCCAGCACTTTGGGAGGCCAAGATGATGGGCAGACTGTTTGAAGCCAGGAGTTCAAGATCAGCCTGGGCAACATAGGGAGACCCTTTATGAAAATACAAAAAATTAGCCAGGCATGGTGGTGCCCCTGTAGTTCTAGCAACCCAGAAGGGTGAGGCAGGAGGATAGCTTGAGCTCAGAAGGTCAAGGCTGTAGTGAGCTATGATCACAGCACTGCAGTCTAGCCTGGGTGACAGATTGAGACCCTCTCTCAAGAAACAACAATGACAACAAGAAAAAAGAATTTTACGTATGTGTTAGAAAGAAATAAGTAAACGTAGTGATAGAAGAGGTCTTGAAGAACAAGCAGCCCTACTGCTCAGGAAAGTAGTCACCCCTCCTCATCCCAACCCTCCCACTTCACCCTTTTCCCTTGTAGGTTTCTCATCTTCATCTTCCACTTACTACATACTCACTTTGAAGACAGAATGGCTCTGACTCAACTGTCAGGTAAAAGTGGTGTTTTGATTGGAGGAAGTCTGGTTATAAGTAACACTTTCATCCATACTAGCCCATGACTTGAGAAAATCTTTAATTACATTTGATGCTTGAACAACACAATTTGACCTGCACAAGTCTACTTATACATAGATTTTTTTTTTTCAATAAATCTCTCCCGTCTCTCTTTCCACCCCATCCGTACCACCTCTTCTGCCTTTCCCTCCTGATGTGGTTTGGATTTGTGTCCCCGCCCAAATCTCATGTCAAATTGAGAGGACGAAAGGCCTCAGTGTTGGATGAGAAGCCTATTGGGAAGTGACTGGATCATTGGGGAGGATTTCCGCCTTGCCGTTCTCATGATAGTGACGGATTCTCATGAGGCCTCATTGTTCAAAAGTGTATAGCACCTTCCCTTTCTTGCTCTTCTTCCTGCTCTGACCACATAAGACCTACCTGCTTCCTCATCACCTTCCGCCATTATTGTAATTTTCCTGAGGCCTCCCCAGTCATGCTTCCTATACAGCCTGCAGAACTGTGATCCAATTAAACCTCTTCTTTGTAAATTACCCAGTCTCATGTAGTTCTTTATAACAATGCAAGAACGAACTAATACACCACCCCTTAGACAGCAAGACCAATTCCTCTTCTTCCTCCTCCTCAGCCCACTCAAAGTGAAGATGATGAGGATGAAGACCTTTGCAATGATCCACATTCACTTAATGAATAGTAAATATTTTTTCTCCTTGTCACATTTTTTAAACAATATTTTCTTGTACATAATTCTTACCTTATTGCAAGAATACAGTATATAAAGCATATAACATACAAAATATGCATTTATTGACTGTTCATATTATCATTAAGTCTTGTGGTCAGCAGTAGGCTGTTAGAAGTTAAGTTTCTGGGAGTCAGAAGTTACATGCAAATTTTCAACTGTGTAAGTGGGAGGTGGGGGTAGTGCCCCTAACTCTCAAGTTGTTTAAGGGTCAACTGTATATAGGGGGTCACACCATTTTACATTGACATCCATTTTTCACAATGGTAAAACTAGAGTCAATGATTGCAATGCATTTTTCTCAACATTTTCTATGTCAATCAATAGCTACATTATATATATATATATTATTTAACAGAGACTCTAAACACAATAGTACTTAAAAGCTGATAGCAAAGGATTCATCAGAGAAAGCCTGATAAGAATTTTTAGCCTAATCTGCAATTTACAAGTCCTTTCAAATGTCTTTCTTGACCTCAGTGCCTCACTGCAAGCAAAAATGTAATCCTTTTCGCCAGCGCTTTGCAACTGCCTTATTATGGTGTCTGGCTGCGATAATCTTACTATAGTGAGAACATTTTGCACAGCTCTTCATATTCATTGGAGGTTTCTTAAACCTGACAGAGGGCCCCAGCCATTTAAATGGCAATTTTCTCAAGCTGTCATTTTAATATTAATAATTCAGTGATTCTCTGTGTTTCTGGCTTTTGTTCATTTTTTTTTTTTACTTCAGATGTGAAAATATGAATTGTTTCTTCTATTGCTTTGTAAATATGCTTCTGAAATTGACCATTCCTTCCCATTTCTCAGGTGATTCTTAAAGGGTAAAATTAAAATAATCAAAAAATAGCTGGCAGATTCAACTACTTATTCATTTTAAAAATCAGCAACAGATACTGATTTGAAAATCTGCATGTATTTAGCAGCATATCTGTATAATTTATGTCTTGCCTAATGCCTGCTGAGCAATGACGCTAAGTTATCATTGTTCTAAGTTCTTTAAATACCTCATTCATTTTAATAATCAAAATAAAACTTTGAACATTCTGTTGTAAATTTATGGTATTAAATATTAGATGCTATATTGAATACAAGGTAATAGCAAAAAATGATTTCATTGATCCTCTGATACACAACATTTGTTCATTTTATAAAATATAAAAAGTTGAGGAAACATGGTTTGGAATATGTTAAGAGTAAAGAGATTACATGCATCAGTGGTTTAAAAAACATCTCAAGTTAGCACTATTTACAGTAGCAAAGACTTGGAACCAACCCTAATGCCCATCAATGGTAGACTGGATAAAGAAAGAAAATGTGGCATGTATACACCATGGAATACTATGCAGCCATAAAAAAGAATGAGTTCATGTCCCTTGCAGGGACATGAATGAAGCTGGAAAGCATCATTTTCAGCAAACTAACACAGGAACAGAAAACCAAAAGCCACATGTTTTCAGTCATAAGTCAGAGTTGAACAATGAGAACACATGGACACAGGGATGGAAACATTACATTGGGGGGAAGGGGAGGGAGCATTAGGAGGAAGGGGAGGGAGAGCATTAGAATAAATACTAATGCATGCTGGGCTTAAAACCTAGATGACGGGTTGATGGGTACAGCAAACCATAGCCATCATGGCACATGTATACCTATGTAGCAAATCTGAACGTTTTGCACATGTATCCCTGAACTTGAAGTTGTCTGTGTGTGTGTGTGTGTGCATGTGTGTGTGTGTGTCACAAGTTTCCCTTTGAGCTGTATCCTAGCCAGCTTAGGCTGCTGTAACAGCTTACCACAGGCTGGGTGACAAAAGAAAAGGAATTTATTTCTTACTGACCTTGAGGTTCGGAAGTCTCAGGTCAAGCTGCCAGCTGGTTCATTTCTTTGGTGAGTCTCCTTTTCCTGGGTTACAGATTTCATGCAGGACAGAGAGAAAAGAGCGAGCTCTCCTGTGTCTCTTCTTAGAAAGGCACTAATCTAATCAGGAGAGCACTGTCCCATGCCTCATGTACATCTAACTATCCGCCAAAGGCCTGTCTCCAAATAGCATCACATTGGGAGTTAGGACTTCAACTTAGGATTGTGGGGGACACAATTCAGTCCATAGCAACTAGTAACCAGAATACTCTTCTTTGATTAATGTTAACATTTTAATTATATGTATATCACTATAAATAATATAGTGTTTATTTATTCTAAGATAGGAGTTATAGCTTTCTGAGGTAGATATATCAAATCCTTCAATCCAGAAATATTTTGAATGTATATACAACAGTATGTGTTATTGCTGGTTTAGAAGGTACCATAGATAGATAAAACCAATAAAATCCAGTGACAAACACACACACACAGACACACACACAAACTCACACACGCACATCCCAGTCAGATTTCCATTGTGGATATAATATGGCTTATTCTTAGAAATGACGCTGGTTCAGTGGTCTCTCCTGATTTTGTATGTGGTATAACTGCATTTACAATTAATTGTTATGAGATTCATTCTACAAATATCCCTTAAGTTGACTATGTTCCAAAGACGTGGATTATTCAAAACTTAGGGGAAAAAAAAGATTATTTGTCTTGCTGGGATTCATCTGTTTGATGAATTCCTACATGATATGTGTCACAATTTTTTATTATTTCAAAATCCATGTAACTTCTCTTCCTGCCTATCTGGCTTTTCAGGTGTTGACATTCTCTCCATCAGGCAATCCGCTCCTACTTGTACCCTGAGTCTTGGAGACACAAGCAGCTGCAACCCTTCCTTCATCTGGATTTCAAACATTTCACCTTCTGTTCAACATCTCCTATCTTGCCCTGTAACTCTGGTTCCATTAAACACGTCAATCTATGAATCTTTCTTTCTAAAGGTTCTCAAGCCTGTCATATAACCATGATCTTCTTTCTTGAGCTGAAATTTCACAATTTATCATCTGGATATGCCTCCGGAAACTCTTCCTGCTCTCACTTCACAATGTGTGCTTCTTTGGCAAAACCACGGCTGGATTACATTCTACTTCTTGACTGTGCCATGGTGTGTTAGGCACCATGGTAGAATAATGGCCCCCAAAAGATGCACACATCCAAATCCCTGGAACCTGAAAACATGTTCATTTACATGGCAAAGAAGAATTAAGGTTGCAGATGGCATTAATATCGTCACTCAGAAAACCTTATGCTAGGGAGAACGTACAAGTGGGCCCACTGTCATCGTAACCATCGTTCAAAGTGAAAGAGAAAATTGGAAGAGAACCAGTGAGAAAGTGGCATGAGGAGAATGAAGGCCAATGGTCCTGCAGATGGATGAAGGGGAGCATGGAACAAAGAATATCTCTAGAGGCCGGGCGTGGTGGCTCACACCTGTAATCCCAGCACTTTGAGAGGCCAAGATTGGCAGATCACTTGAGGTCGGGAGTTAGAGACAACCCTGACCAACATGGAGGAACCCCATCTCTGTTAAAAATACAAAATTAGTCAGGTGTGGTGGTGCATACCTGTAATACGAGCTACTCAGGAGGCTGAGCCAGGAGAGTCACTTGAACCTTGGAGGTGGAGGTTGTGGTGAGCCGAGATTGCACCATTGCACTCCAGCCTGGGTGACAAGAGTCAGGCCAGACTTCGTCTCGAAGAAGAAGAAGAAAGAAGAAAGAAGAAGAAGAAGAAGAAGAGGAAGAAGAAGAAGAAGAAGAAGAAGAAGAAGAGGAGGAGGAGGAGGAGGAGGAGGAGGAGGAGGAGGAGGAGGAGGAGGAAGAGGAAGAGGAAGAGGAAGAGGAAGGAAAGTATCTAGAAGGTGGAAAGGGTGACCACATGGATTCTTGCCTGGAACTTCCAGGGAGAACACAGCCATGATGGCCTCTTAATTTCAGCCCACTGAGGCCCACTTTGGACTTCTGAACTCCAGAAGTATAAAACTATAAATTAGTATCTTTTTAAATCACCAGATTTGTCATAATTTGTTACAGCAGCAACGGAAAACTGATACACTTGGTGGCTAAACACTGATGCAGGAGAGCACAAGGCCATGCCAGCAGGATTAATGTTAAACTCGTCCACTAACCTCCACTGGGAACTTAATGCTGTATTTCCTTTGTCTACCTCCTCTTCTACCCACTTGGTAGACTGTTTCATATCAACTATCAATGTATCTACGTTTTGATACTTCAATACCTTATTCTCCCATAGTCAATCTCAGCTGCAGCTTTTCCTCCTACTGAAATGAGAAAGTAGAAGCAATCAGACAGGAATACTGCAAACTTTCACCATGGCATCTCTCAACCTCATTAACTCTTATGTTTATATCTTCTCTCTGATTTTTATAGTTGAACTGCAGGCTCTTCCGGCTAAGGCCAATTCCTCCACCTGTTCAATAGAGCCTCTGGAGAGAGGACACCCCTGCTGGCATTCTTCGCTTGCTTTCTTTCTCTCTCTCTCTCTTTCTTTCTTTCCTTCCTTCCTTCCTTCCTTCCTTCCTTCCTTCCTTCCTTCCTTCCTTCCTTCTTTCTTTCTTTCTCTTTCTTTCTTTCTTTCTTTCTTTCTTTCTTTCTTTCTTTCTTTCTTTCTTTCTTTCTTTCTTTCTTTCTTTCTTTTTCTTTCTCTCTCTCTTTCTTTCTTCGTTTCTTTTTTTCCTTCCTTCCTTCCCTCCTTCCTTCCTTTCTTTCTTTCTCTCTTTCTTTCTTTTTTTCTTCCTTCCCTCCTTCCTTCCTTCCTTCCTTCCCTCCTTCCTTCCTTCCTTCTCTTCCTGCCCTCCTTCCTTCCTGCCCTCCTTCCTTCCTTCCCTCCTTCCTTCCTTCCTCCCCTTCCTTCCTTCCTTTCTTTCCTTCTTTCTTTCTTTTTTTCTTCCTTCTTTCCTTCCTTCCTTCCTTCCCTCCTTCCTTCCTTTCTCTCCTTCTTTCCTTCCTTCTTTCCTTCCTTCCTTCCTTCCTTCCTTCCTTCCTTCCTTCCTTCCTTCCTTCCTTTCTTCTTTCTTTCTTTCTTGATGGACTCTTGCTTTGTCACCCAGACTGGAGTGCAGTGGTGCCATCTCAGCTCAGCTCACTGAAACCTGTCCCTCCTGGATTCAAGTAATTCCCCTGCCTCAGCCTCCCAAGTAACTGGGATTACAGGTGCCTGCCACCACACCCAGCTAATTTTTGTATTTTTTAGTAGTGATGGGGTTTCACCATGTTGGCCAGGCTGGTCTCCAACTCTTCAACTCAAGTGATCCACCTGTCTTGGCCTCCCGAAGTGCTGGGATTACAGGTGTGAGCCATTGTGCCCAGCCCTGCTGGCATCTTAATTTCAGCCAGGGCTTTTGGGCTTAATTCTCCTCATGATGTTTTTTCTCTGGTTCTCTTCCAAGTTTCCCTTTCACTTTTAAGGACCCTTATGATGATAATGAACCCACCTGGCTATGGTCAGTCCCTCCATCTGTGCAAGAGATCAGTGCTTCTAAAACTTTAATGTGACTACAAATCACGTGGGGATTGTCTTGTTGGATTCTGAGATTCTGCATTTCTGCATGCTCCTACAGACTTCACTTTGAGTCCCTTAATCATTGCCCTAAACCTACTCAATATTTTCTCCTCCCTGCTCATTGTCACATAAACCTCCTTGTGTTTCCCACATTTAAAATTACTCAATCAGGCCAGGCATGGTGGGTCACGCCTGTAATCCCAGCACTTTGGGAGGCCAAGGTGGGTGGATCACAAGGTCAGGAGTTTGAGACCAGCCTGACCAACATAGTGAAATCCTATCTCTACTAAAACTACAAAAAATTAGCTGGGCATGGTGGTGGGCACCTGTAACCTTAGCCACTCAGGGGACTGAGGCAGGAGAATTGCTTGAACCCAGAGTGGAGGTTGCAGTCAGCCAAGATCATGCCATTGCACTCCAGCCTGTGTGACAGTGCAAGACTCCATCTCAAAAACAAACAAAAAAACTCTCGAACACTAAATAACTATCACCCACCCTGCTTGATTTTCCTTCTCCGGGTATCATATTTGTGTCCCTTTGGAGGAAAGCTTGAAATTCCTTTAACAATACAGCATGTATTGTTGTGTGGCTTTTGCTTCCTCCGTTTTACCACAATTCCTCTTATCAAGCAGACCAATGACCACTATTTTATCATCAAATCTCAGTTTTTTGGCCTCTTTTAGTTATCTGACCCATCAACATTTCTGTGCTGATTATTTATCCTTCTCAAAATATCTTCTTGGCTCCCAAGACTCTACGTGGCCCTGGTTTTCTTTCCACAACATGTTTTTCCCTTCCCCAGTTACTGCTTCTCTCTGGCCTTAATGATGCCTTCTAGGGCTGAAGTATGGGGCCTCTCCTCTTTGATGACAGCCATTGCATTGAGGCAGTTGTCCAGACTCCTGGAATAAAATATACTCAATTTGCTAACGATCCTTAAACGTTTATCTCCAGCCTGGACCCTTTCCCTGAAATTCATACAAACATGTTGTATTATTCAGGGTTCTCTAGAGAAACAGAATTAATAGAATAGATGAATATATAAAGGGGAGTTTATTAAGGATTATTAACTCACATGATCACAAGATGAATTCCCACGATAGGCCATCTGCAAGCTGAGGAGCAAGGAAGCCAGTCTGAGTCCCAAAGATGAAGAACTTAGAGTCTGATGTTTGAGGATAAGAAGCATTCAGCATGGCAGAAAGATGTAGTCTTGGAAGCTAAGCCAGTCTACTCCCTCCACCTTCTTCTGCTTGCTTTTATTCTGACCATGATGGCAGCTGATTAGACTGTCCACTCAGATTGAGGGTGGATCTCCCTTTCCCAGTCCACTGACTCAAATATTAATCGCCTTTGACAACACCCTCACAGACACCCAGGATCAACACTTTGCATCCTTCAATCCAATCAAATTGACATTCTACATTAGCCATCACCCAATCAAATTGACATTCTACATTAACCATCACCCAATCAAATTGACATTCTATATTAACCATCACCCATGTATATCCAGCTCTGTGTTTGCTATCTCTGCTTGAACATCTGCTCACCATTTAAAAACTATGGTGACTGACCAAATATTTTCTAAGTTGAATATCTGATGTAGTCTACCCTGAATCCACTCTCCCATCTCAGCAAATGGAAATTCCATTTGACTCAGTTCCAAAATCTCGGAGTTGTCTTTTAGCTTCTTCCACATCCTGGGATGTTTCCACCTAAAGGCCTTGATACTTGCCATTGACCTTACCTGGGATTGTCTTCTACATATTCCATTGCTGACTTCCTCATTTCTTTCTAGTCTCCATTCAAATGTCACATTATCAGTAAGTGTCTGATCTTTCTAATCTAAAATTGCAATGAATTTTCTCCAACACCCATTTCAATATAAACTTTTCCAGGCTGTGTTCACAATGTTACTTACTTACATTGCTTATTATCTGTCTAACCCACTGCTAAGGCTGGAATTCTCATCTGTTTTCTTCATTGCTGTATCTCTAACACCAAGAGCAATGTTTAATACATCCTCGAGTCTTAAGTATTTTCAGAATAAATAAATGAAAAAGTGCAGACCTATTCCATTTATTTCAATAAAGATTTATCAACCACCCATTCGCACTCCTTTTCTGCTCATGAAAATACTCATTCTGACTCAGGAGGAATCAGACATTTAAGTAAAGCGTTGGGAAATAAAATGAAGCAAGAAGAATAATGTTACATCTGAGTTGGAAAAAGGTATTGCTTCCAGGTTCAGTATAGAAAGTGAAAAATAGGGGCAGCCATCTCCGAGGAAGTGAGGTGACGGGCGATTCCTCCTTCCTCCATCTGTGCTTTCTCCTCCAAGATGTCTTCAGGATGACTGTGCTCTTTTTGATTCAAATTATTTTTTATGTATTTTCAAGCTGTATAAAATAAACTGAATATATTAGGGGTTCTAGTTCTATTTTTAGCTCACAGACTATCCATTCACCCATGCATTCATTACAAAAATGTTATACAGTGTCTACACTGAAAAAGAGCATTATGCCACAGCAGAATATTTTCATTAAAGGAAAGTAAAGTAAAAAAAAGTGGCATTGGATTTTTAGGGTCTGTTCCCCATCTCCAAAGAACACATCCTACTTATAGCCTAAAGAAGATCTTGCTCTCAAATTCGAGTCTCAGTAAGGCATAGATTAATTCATCCCACTATTAATGTGCGTCCAAAATAGAACCTGCTTATTTAATTTCTATTTTGAGTAAAAGTTGTATTGGAGTGATTCAGAATATATTTACATATTGCTTGAAGAAAGTACTATATTAAGCCATCTTATTGCATCTTATTGTGTTTATTCTCACTTGTCAGAAATCTTGTGCTGCTGATTGGAGAATACAGATGGCTTCCGGGTCTGAATGGGCAGGTGTTTTATTTTTATTATGGAGCCACCTTAAACAACACATATTTCATAGTTAGAGTTAATACTGGGCTGAGCTGAATTCAAATTACTAACCTGGAAGTGAAAGGATTCATTTTTCTTTATACCATGCTACTAAAATGACAGTTCCTTGAAACATTCGGAAAATGGCTAGAGCTAAATTTGTATTCTCCCCACAATCATACACACACAATCACACACACGCATAGCATCTGTCACATTGGAGTTACACAAATTCAAATATAAGGAGAACCACAAGTATAAACAAGAGGTCAGTAAGAATCATTTCTTTGGAGATGCTGGACCACTGGTGTCCTAGGTTCCCAGCGCTCCCTGGTCCCGGATTAACTGGGCCATGTGCAACACTGTTGTTGACATCTAGAAGATCTTGCAACAAGTCACAAAGTCCACGGTGCCTTTTAACTTAGCAGAACTCATGGCAACAAGACTGTATTTTCAGGGAGGACTGAAAATCTGAACGGTTCCTTTGGTGTTCTGGTCAGAAGTAGGGAATTGACTAAAAAATACATTTCGAGGTGTCTCCTTCGTATTTGTGCTCTTGGGACATGTGTATTTCATCTTATCTCATGAACTTCAGTATTTATGACACGAGCCTCTGAGGGGTACTACCGAGAAAACAAAAGCTTGTCAGGCATTCTTATAGGCTCTTCCAATCTCCAGGATCCTCTCTGTTGTGAAAGTGCACTGATTTTTATTCTGCTATCCCAGCCTTGCTGATGGCCATCACGTCTCTCTTTGATCTGCTGTCTTCCCCTTCCTGGACTTGCCACTCTTCCAGACTCTGCTGTCATTTGGCACCTTCACATAATTCTGTGATTTCATCTGACATTTCCGACTATCTTTTTATTTATGCCTATTGAGAATAATGCTTTGCAGAGTCTCTTTTCAAAAGCACCATTTGATTTTGTCTTTCCTAGTTAAATATTTAAAATAAATGGGAATTTTCTACAGGATAAAATTAAAACTTCTAAGCAAGATATTTAACTCATTCTGCCTAGTTTTATGCTAGTTTTCTAACAGTATATACCCTTCAATTCTCTTAAACCCCTCCTTCTTTTTATTTTATTTATTTTCTTTTTCTTTTTTTTTTTCCTCTCTCTCTCTCTTTTTTTTTTTTTTTTTTTTGTGGGGGGGACAGGGTTTTTCTCTGTCACTCAGGCTGGAGTGCAGTGGCACAATCAGGGCTTATTGTAGCCTTGACTTCCCTAGCTCAAGAGATTCTCCCACTTCAGCTCCCTGAGTAGCTGGGACCACATGTGTATGACACCACGCCTGGCTAATTTTTGAATTTTTCTGTAGAGATGGGGTCTCACTCTGTTGACCAGGCTGGTCTTGAACTCCTGGGCTCAAACAGATCCTCCTGTCTCTTTCTCCCAAAGTGCTGAGATTATAGGCATGAGCCACTGCCCCTTGTCATTTTAACCCTGATTTTTAATAAACGAAGTGACTTTTGATGTTCTTGCCTATTGTTATTTCTAGTACATTGTTCCCTCGCCCTGAAATGACTTTTGCCACTTTCACTTGTTGAAATCTTATGTCTGTCATGGTCCAGCTCAATCACACATCCTCTACTAAATCTTTCTTGATCCTCCAAAATAAAATACTTCCTTACATTCCAGTGCATCCAGCACATTATATCCACCTATCTACCTACCTATCATATGTAATGGGTCCTATATATCTTAGAATGATATCTATATATGATAGGTAGGTAGATAGGTAGGTAGATATGTATATATATGTACATATCCATGTAAATATGTATATCATAGGACCCATTACATATGATAGGTAGGCAGATAGGTAGATATAAAATCATTAGAACTGAAAACGCTCTTAGAAATGAGGAAGTTTTCCATGGTGTATATGTGCCACATTTTCTTTATCCAGTCTATCATTGATGGGTATTTGGGTTGGTTCCAAGCAACTGACACAAGAACAGAAACCAAACACCACGTGTTCTCACTCATAAGCGGGTGTTGAAAAATGAGAACACCTGGACACAGGGAGGGGAACATCACACACTGGGGCCTGGGGGATGGGGGGCTAGGGGAGGAATAACCAGGGGTATGGGGATATTGGGAAGGGATAGCATTAGGAGAAATACCTAATATAGATGGCAGGGCGATGGATGCAGTAAACCACTACCATGGCACTTATGTAACTGTGTAACAAACCTGCACGATCTGCACATGATCTACCCTAGAACTTAAAGTATAATAAATAAATAAATAAATAAATAAATAGAAATCAGAAAGTTAAGTAGTATTTCAGGAATTACATTATCACTGAGGTGTTTTTCTTTATATAAAATAGAATGTTGATGCTTAAGATATTAAGTAAATTAAATAAATGCATATTTTTTCTACATGAGGGAGCAGGAGTCATTACATTATTTGCCCTGCATATACTACCTCCAACTCCTTAAAAGTCCTTCAAGCAGGGACCTGTGGACTTTAAAAAATTTTTAAAATATTTTTGAGGGTACATAATAGGTATATATATTTATGGGGTAAATGAGATGTTTTGATATAGAGATGCAATATGAGATAAGCACATCTTGGAGAATGGAATACCCGTTGTCTCTAACATGTATCCTTTGAGTTACAAACAATCCAATTATATTTATAAAGTTATTTTAAAATGTATAATAAAGTTATTATATTACAATGACTATGGAGAACAGTGTGGAACTATTTTGATTCCAAATAACAGAATTTGAGAACTGCTGGTCTTTTCCAACCGTATACCAGTAAAAAGGATGCAATCTCCAGCAAATAACTTCCCAGAGTGGAATATCCATGGACCAAAAGGGGCCCTCACTGGAGGCTGTGGCATCTCCTATCAGAATTTGGGATTGAAGGTTACAGGGAATTGGGGAAATGTTACTCAAATGATACAAACATTACACTAGGCAGAAGAAATATGTTTAAGAGATCTATTGCACAGCATGGTAACAGTGGTTGATGATGTATTCTTAAAGAATGTTAATGTCTTTAAGCTGAGAGAGTGAATGTTAAATGTCTTCACTACAAAAATGATACCTATGTGAGACAATGCATATTTCAATTAGCTAGATTTAACCATTCCACAATATATATATACTTCAAGATGTCATATTGTGCATAATTACATACTATTTTATCTGTCCATTTAAAATAAATAAAGATGAAATTAAAAATGTTATTTTACATATTAGGGATGAACATATTATCTGTAATATGCAGAATATATATTTTCTCCCAACTTGTAATTTTGTCTTTTGACTTTGCTCATAATTTAGCATATGTTTAAAAATAATCATGTAATCAGTGTTTTTTCAATTCCTGATCTTATTGCATCAATATTTTGAATCATAGAATAAAATTTTCTCAACAGGTTATTGGGAAATCATCCATATTTTATCCTAGTAACTCCACAATTTTACTTTTTTACATTTACAAATGTGATCTACTTGGAGATCATTTTTATGTGTAGCCTATCTTTCCCTGAGTGACCTGAGATGCTGATGTTTTAAAATACCATAGTTTCATAGGTACTGTATTATTTCCTGACTTTAAATTCCATGTTACTTGTTTGTCTACTCAGGTGTCACTACCACACTTTTCATTCTAGAGTAAACACCACAAAGCCTTCCTATCCTATTTTTAACTTGTCTTTTGTCCTGATTCAGTGTTTGCTTATTTATCATAAACCTCTGTTTCCCAGGATTTTTAACAAAGTTGGTTCTGACAGTCCCTGCTTTCTCCTGTCCGAGGTTTCTTTGGAGCTGCCTACTCTGCCATTTTGCTGAAATTATCCTTTCTCTCTTTTCTTCTTCTCATACATTCAAGAATCCCAAGGACATCTCTTCGATCCTTTTAACCCCATTCTCCCCATAATTTGAACTTTCCAGGACAGTTACCTTGAGTTACCTTGCAGTTCCTCTGCTGTAGTCGGCGATCTCATCTATACAAATATGTTCACATTTTCTGGTGAGTCATTTGGTATTCTCTCTGTCTCTCCCCGTTTTTTTGGTTTGTTTGTTTGAGATGGCACCTTGCTCTGCCTTGCAGGCTGACGTGCTAAAGTGCAGTGGCATAATCATGGGTCACTGCAGCCTTGACTTCCTGGGCTCAAGAGATCCACCTACCTCAGCCTCCTACTGTGCTGGCATTACAGACATGAACCAACATGCTTGATCTATTCTTTTTCATGCACATTTGCCAGACCCACATTTCATTCTTTGCAAAAGCTGTGGTGAAAGACTGAGAGAAAGCATTATTAAAAAATCGAAACATTTTTCTACTCATGATTAATTATAACTACATTGCATTCTCTGTGCCCCAGTTATTCTGAAGATAGGGGATTTATTTGATTCTATTTGTTGCTGTTTTTGTTAACTATAGGTTTTGGAGGATATAGGGAGAGAGATTCAGATTTAGGTGGCTGGCATTACCCACTCAGAAGTTCTCCAAATAATTTAAAAAATTCATGTGTAAAAGATTCAATACTATGATAATTTGATAAACTCAGATTCTAGCTACAATTTCATAGTTGTATTTTTTTTTAGAAAAAATACATTTAGCAGTCATACAGCAGTTAGCTGCATAGTGCGATGTCCAATACATTGTGCTGTACATTTGCATTAAGAAAATGAAGGTTGTTCTGAAGAAGCATGAAAATAGTGAGGCCAAAAGGGTACTATTTTTTGTTAATATGCCTATGCTTTTCTCAGAAGAACAAACAAAAAATGAAGGAAGGAAAAAAGAAACAGTGAGGTTTTACCCTAAAATAGCTATCCAGACAAATAAAATAAAATAGATTTGGCTGTCCTATAGAGTATTAATAGATGGTTCTATTTAAGCAATGGATTCTTAGGATCAGCAAAATTTCACATTTTTCTATCACTGAGATAATATCACTATTTCATAAGTAGGCGATGGTACTAGAAAATTGCTTCAATTTGCTATACCTTCACATTTTTATTCCACTAATCAACAGACAGCTCAACATTCTTTAAAATGCATGTAAATGTATTATGTGTTAGAGAAGTAGGAGGATATCTTGTATGCATAGCCTGTCTTCTAAAAGTTTGTGATTCAAGTAAAAAAAATGACTTTAGAATAATTAAAACATACTCTAAAACAAGTGTTAATTTAATGTCAAAATCAGTAATGAAGCCAGAAAATTATACTATTTGAATGAGGACCTAATATTTGGGTAAATATGCAGGAAATGGTTTCAGATACTAATGAAGGATACTAAGGGTTTACTTGCAGGAAGAAATGAAATGGACTGATTGTCGTGGATTAATTAGAGGCCTTTTATTACAAATAAATTTGTATAAATAAATGAAATACATTTCAAGTAAGCAAATAAGAGAGTAAATAACTTACTTGTATTATAATTATGGAAGGTAGAGATGTTTTATAAACCTAAGAACCCCAGAAATATTCTGAATTTGGTAACTGGAGGCCTGTGTTATAGCTTCAAAAACACTCAATGATCTTGGTTATATCCCCCCTTCCCTTGCTTTTCTCCGACATTCTATGCACACGGACTTCATAATTTTCTTTTTCTATATATTTGCATTCCCTCATTCTTGGTTACACAATGGCTGTGCTACAGCTTGAACATTTTAGGTTATAGTTCTAAGCATATTCTCAGATTCAGACCAGTCAGGCCATTACATTTGTTGACCAAAAATTAGGTTCTTGGACTTTTAAGAAAATATTTTCTGTCATACAAGGATCAAGATTGCGTCATTTACTCAGTGATGAAGCTCGATCTTAATGTCATAACCTCATGAGGAATATTATCTATTAATGTACATTTGCTTCCATAAAACACTTCAAAGTAAATTCCCCAAGAACTATCTTTTTCTGTATTTTCTCCTCACTCATCTATAGCGCTTTTTGAATCGTTTGTCCTTGCTACAAGAAACATCAAGATTGCAAGGTGTATAAAGAATGAGTGTGAGAGGTCTCTGCAGTACTAAACTACATTGTTTTAGGATCAAATACTTTTGCCTCCAGTGATAAATGGTATCACTATTTTTCAAGGAGGAAAGAAAACTTCACAGCCTATGTGTTACTGAACATGAAACTATGTACACCACTGGAGAAGTCTGAATGTGTGTTTTCAATAAATCATTCGCTTATTTTCAAAATCTGTCTGCTGACCAGAAGTTACAGACAATATTGTGAAGGAAGAAAAGTTGCTCTATGGAGCCCTGGTACCATTTGGATTCTTTCATTCCATATGATAACTTCCTTTCTTCCCACCCCAGGACTCTAGTAGAATCCCTTTTCCAGTGGTACAATCTCACGTGGGCCTGCCTGACTTATATGCTTGAATACATCCTTTTCATTTCTCCTTTCTTCTTCATAAAAATGCTATTCCCTTACTATTCAATTTTTTATGATTATGAAATGACAAAATAATTATTTTAATATGTGACTCAATAAATTATTGAAAATATCCTAAAATGATACCCCAGCACTTAAAAGGTTTTTGTTGAAAGTCAAACTAATTTAGTCCCCCTTGACTCCACTGCTTATAGGGTAGGCACACTCTAATGTATTTCAGAGTTATTGAAAAGATAAAAATATGTCTACAAAGCCCTTAGCACACTGTCTCTCATATAATATCAAAGAAAACATTACTAGTATCACATTTAATGGCATTTTCTCTTTATTTTTTTTCCCATTTATTTATTTTATTGCATTTTAGGTTTTGGGGTACATGTGAAGAACATGCAAAATTGTTGCATAGGTAAACACGTGGCAGTGTGATTTGCTGCCTTCCTCCCCATCACCTACATCTGGCATTTCTCCCCTTGCTATCTCTCCCCAGCTTCCCACCCCCCACCATCCCTCCCCTATTTCCCCCCAACTGACCCCAGTGTGTAGTGCTCCCCTCCCTGTGTCCATGTGTTCTCATTGTTTAACACCCGACTATGAGTGAGAACATGCGGTGTTTGATCTTCTGCTCTTCTGTCAGTTTGCTGAGAATGATGGTTTCCAGGTTCATCCATGTCCCTACAAAGGACCCAAACTCATCGTTTTTGATGGCTGCATAATATTCCATGGTGTATATGTGCCACATTTTCCCTATCCAGTCTATCGTCGATGGCATTTTCTCTTTAAGCCAAATATATGGAAAGTTCATCTAAAAGAATCTCTAAAAGAAATTTTGGACAGTGTCGTCATATAGAGGAGATATTATGGTTCATCAGATTCTGAAGTCTGTTCTATACCGACCTCCTTCACCTCTCTTTGGTCAGGGGCTCTTTTCATAAATCACCAATTCAACCTCTTCTTCATTTAGTCCTAATTATCCTGTTCTTTGTAAAAGTCTCATTTCATATTAATCTCTGGGTTACCATCAGAGCTCCTTACTGATGTTGTGACTTCATAGCTGAGTTTAATCTCAGCACATAGTCATCATGTGCAAAAAGTAGAGTGTTCTTTATTCTTCCACGACTCACATTACCTTCAGGGACAAATCCAGAGTTATTGTAACTTTATAACTGCCTGGAGTTTCTGTCTCTTTTCTCCTATAAAATGTTACTGTAGCTTTGTGAAGTATCATGGGTCGGGGTGAATTTGTACCCTTGTCCACATAGGTGTTGATGGTGAACAACTGTCCTTATCTGATGCTGGCTCACAAAGGTCACCTTTGCCACATCTTCTGTTCTCATCTACATGACCTCCCATATCTGATGGCCATTACCAGTAACTTTCTACCATGTGAGGCTCTGTAGTTATCCCTTAAAAGAAACAGAATACAGCATTCTCCAAGACTCTGCCCCTCCCCTGCTCCATACAACACAAGCCAAAAAATACTTTTCTTCTCTAATTTTTCCCTTTGATACATCTTCCCCTGAGATAATGGTCCCAGAATAACGTGAGTGCCAAAAATAAGAGAAATGAATGGCAAAAGAGAAAACTATCAATAAAAAAAATCACTTCACAAATCTAGCAATGGTGTCCACATATCACATAGTATTCTGTGAAGAATGTAGTCTGCCTCTCTCTGTCTCACACGCTGTTAATATTCACTTAGCACAGTGTGTGACGAAAGCAAATGTTCAAAATAACAACCAAGTTCCAGTGCTAATTTTGTAACCTTGTGAACATTTTTACTTCTTCGTGTTTCAGTTTTTCATCTGTAAGATGGGTTCAATATAATAACTGCAGGGTTATTGCTAAGATCTAAAAAGACAGAAGATACGTTATACAAAACGGTTAAAATGTTCTGGACATATATTAAATCCTCAGAAATGTTATCTATTGTTACACATGCTTGAGTCAAGCTCCAGTTACTTAAAACTACTTAAGACAGTTTTTAATCCATTCTCACACTCACAGCCCCAGAATGCAGGACTCCAAGTAGTGATTCAATGGCTTGCTTTTGGGATGCACATATGTGCAATACAAAACATATTTGGAAAAGTTGTATGACCCTGATAAGCATCAGTAATTTAACCCAAATCTGATGTTACTTCTGGATTCTCCCCAATCATTTCTCCTAGATCCAATTGTAGATTAAACCTCCATAAAACCACTCCTTACATATTTTATATTCAATAAATAAATTGGTTGTGTGACTTTCTGGCAAAGCATGACTGCCTGTGACTGTAACAGAGGCAGATAATGGCATTGATACCTTATCAGGAATTTTGGGAGCGGGATTGATGTTAACAAAGGATAAAGGTATAAGGCAGTTGAATATGCTAGAATTTGAATAGGCAAGTAAAAGCTTCAGGTTTCTGAAAAACAGGTGGAAGGGTAAAGATACCTCTGTATGTATCTAGAATTGTTTATAAATCAGGCATCTACTTCAGGCCAAGACTGAGTAAGAGACACTGGATTTACTCCTGCCTACAAGTAAAAATCAGGACAAGATATATGAAACAAGTATTTGACAACAGGCAGGTCAGGATGAGAATCCATGAGAAGAGGAAAACCAAATGAGGTGAATTGTACAACTGCCTCAGTTTATCGCCTTAAAAGAAATTCGACGTCATGGCGTCAAACTTTTTATGAAACGTGGGTGATTTGTTTTGTGGCAATTATACCTCAATAAAGCTCTTAAAACCAATTAAGCTAACACATATCAAACATCTATCACGTTTCACCTTGCCCTACGTGCATTCATGTAGATTCTCAATCTCTCAATAACACAATGGTCCGATTTTGCTGTATAACTTATATACACAGGGTAAACACAGGTTTAACTCATTTCTCTTGATTTTCTTTTGATACTTTTGTTCCTAAAATCTTGATGACACTGTGCCAAAAAAAGGCAGTAAAATGTTTAAAAAAAAGATTCAGAGTACACCTATTCCTGGGTCAGTGGATCATTTTTGTTCACATTTTGTGCATGCACTTAAACTTCAGTACCTGTTACCCTTACAGAAAGTGCTGATAAATATTTATTTTAAAAGGAAGAAAGGACACCAAACTTACTATTAGATGGGGTGTCTGTTAGTTTCTGCTATTTTTGCTGTATTATTGGGCAACTTATAGCTGCATTTCAACTTTTTTCATAACTAAAATGAAAGTGTGACATCTAAACTGTTTTGTTCAATCTGGTTGCATTAGCCATATGTGGTTATCTATATTTAAATTTAATACAATTCAAAATTCAGCTTCTTAAGTGCACTGGCCACATTTCTGGTGCTCAGTAGCCAAACTTGACTAGTGATGGTACTGCATAGTGAAGATTTCAGAATATTTTTATCATTACCGAGTTTCTGCATAGCTCTGAGTTCACTGGGCCACCTCCCCTGAATATGTTGTTTAACAATCTCTGCTTATCACAATAATGCACACACATTTTTAATAAAATTTTGCATACAAAATGAAAACATTATTTTTTCAAGTCTTTCTATAGTTATTCTAAGCAAAAGCTCAGTGAGATCAGCATGGAAATATTGCAGTCATCTTGAGACACGAACTGCCCCCAGGATGATAGTATAACAAAAACTATATTTATTTATCAGCCATTTTCTCTTTTTGTGTTTTAACTTTCTAGTGAAAGAAAGAATATTACTTTTCTTCTTATTTTTAATTAAGTCAACTCATTTTTCTTGAAAACTGTTTTTATTTCTTCTGTTTTCTTAATTTTTTTTCACAGTAATAAGTATCATATTTTCAAAGATTGAAGAACTACCTTTGGATCACTTTTGGAATCAATGCAATTCTCAGAGTTACAGACAATTTTATATTCTTTTGCCCTCAAATTGCATTTGATGTCAAAATGATGCTTTTATAGTACTCTTACCACATTCTCTGCCAGAAATGTAGATAGATGTATTAGCAATTCCTAGAGGATGTCTAAATTTTCCTTTCTTTCTCCATTACTGTTATCTATTCAGAAACTTTCTATAACAAAATTTTGATTCAATGTGTAACTTTTATGGAAACAGCAGTAATATACTTTTAGGTTCTGATAATCTTTCTTTTGGTGAGATAGTTGAATTCAAATATTTAAATTATCGAAAAGCACAGACTCAGAGACTCAGCTAATAGCAATTCTATCAAAATACATAAATATATCATTACTTACTGATATAATATAATATTTGGTCTTGCACTTTGATTACAAATTTTATAAAGCCAACAACAACTTGTTGTGGACTTGGCTTAAAGTATTTCAGTTTTCTAACAAAGCATGCTGAGATATTATGAAGAAGGGGCCAAGGTGAAGCCAATTTAGTTTCATTCCAACTGACCTTCTTCTTGGTTGGCCACTGACGAGGAGTGGGACAGGGTCAGAAACCTTCAAAATTAGCATGTCTCCGGAGACAAAGGCAACGTGATCCGATCTAGATTGACAACGAATTTGAGGGGTTTATTTAAAGGTAGAGACTAAACCATAAATTTTCCAGGTGATGGCAATGACTATAAATATGCTGATTTGGGGAAAAATAATCATATAACTGCCTCACAGGAATGTGCTGCAGATTCAGTTTATATATACATACGTGAACATATATATATATATATATATATATGCAATAATATATATAGATACAGAATTCAAGTCAATTTTAACGTTTAGCTAAATTTACAAAATAAATTTTATGGATTTTCATATAAACTGAATGTAACCATAGAAGGAAAGTATAAAAACATTTCTTTAGAAAAGTGTTTCAAGATTTAAAAGGCTTTGGGGATTCTGTAATTATTCAATGCAATAATGATAAAGAAGGAGGTAGGTTGTAAATAAAATTTTCACATTTATATGGCACTTTTTTCACAGTCTCTGTATCATTTTTTAGTACATTGTTCTATATTCTTTTCAAAAAATTTAGGATAAGTTTAGAAAGTTCCCGAATACAAACATGGATTTTATAATTATAGATGTCAATTAATCTCATGGACTGGCAAACAAATGCTTATTTTGTTAGTTAATACTAGAAAATTTCTGTGAAAACTATTTTTAAATATGCCATATTAAAATAAGTTTAAAGATTTGTGATGAACAAATAAAATGCCTAAAGAATTCTTTTGGTAGGCAGTATAATATTAAAGAACCAAAGAAAATAAAATATACTCAATATTATCAGATGATCTTTTCAAAATTACAGTTCTTTGGTTTGGTGAAAAAGGCAATGAAATTAACTAGAAATTGTATCAAATTTTAGTTCCACTGTTGACAAGTGATGTATCCTAGGGCTAGTCCAATAGATATGCTGTCTTCAATTTCTTCAGTTGATGTAGGAATAATATGGATAATATTACTCACTCGAATAAATATTTTGAAAATGTAATATGTTCTCAAAAGTGATGGCTATTTTATGATGATTTAATTTATAAATAAAATGATGAAACCAAATTAGTTTATATAAAATAAATGTGACATTTTACCAAGAAATGATTTTGTTTCATACACAAAGCCAAAAACTTACCCTTAAGGAGTAATAAATATAAAAAATAATAATACAAATAAATAAAGAGAACGAAAGTTTGCAAACTTTCATTAATTTGTAATTATCAAAAAATAAGTTATTATTTCAGTTTTTTATTCTGTATTTAATTGAAGTTATTTAAATATAGAAGAAAAGTAAAAGCATGCCAGATAGTTTTTAGATTAAAAAAATTATGAGATTTTGGACCAGCTTTATCATTTTAAAATTTGTGCTTTATCTAAGTCTGAAAACTTTTAATTTTAAATCTGATTTTGTGTTTGCACTTACATCTACTTTTTTATTTAATAAGGATATTCAAAATTATGTAAGCTTCTTTATAAAGGCTAATATTATTTTGCTTAAAAAATTTTCAGGCCGGGCGCAGTGGCTCACGCATGTAATTCCAGTACTTTGGGAGGCCAAGGCAGGTGGATCACAAGGTCAGAAGTTCAAGACCAGCATGGCCAACGTGGTGAAACCTCATCTGCACTAAAAATACAAAAATTAGCCAGTTATGGTGGCAAGTGCCTGTAATCCCAGCTACTCAGGAGGCTGAAGCAGGAGAGTCACTTGAACCCGGAAGGCAGAAGTTGCAGTGAGCCAAGATCATATCACTGCACTCCAGCCTGGGTGACAGAGGGAGACTCTGTCTCAAAAAAAAATTGTTTTTTCAAAGTAGATTTTAACCTATATATAGTATGAAATATATATAGTACATGAGATTATCTGTTAAATATATATATATATATAATACACACACACTCATAAAAATTAACTGAAATATTAAACAGAAATAAATTTAAGTACTTTGAGACAATTTTTTAAAAATCCTATTTGGATACAAAGCTCTCATCTCACAAGATATCACATATGCTTGATAAAGGAAACATTGGCTAAGAACTGCTTTTGCTTGGAGTACAAGCAGTGCACTTTTTGTTAAATAAATCCACATAAGCATGCTATTCACCAGTGTTAGCCAGAGAACAGAAATGTCTTACTTTAAACTATGACTCAATGTCTTTAAATTACCTCCTAAATTATTGCATGTTTATCAGTGGCCAATGTAGAGGAACTCTGTGGGAGTTTAAGCCACTCAGCTCAAAGAAACTTGTGAAGATGAGTGAGATATATTCTACTCATCTACCAGAACACTCCACAGTGTGTGCTTCTCTCCTGGTTCTCACACAAGTGTCAAGGCTAGACCATTTCCCCTGACTGCCTGATACACAGGCTGTGAAATCACTTCCCACCTAATAATCACTTCAATCAACCCCCAGTTTCCAGTCCAGAATCATGCCACCATGTATGATAACATGCTTGGCAAAAAACAGCCTGAAAAGTCAGAGGTGATCATATTGAAAGGATTTTTAACAACTTTAATTTTTTGTTTCTTAAAATATTATTATCAAACAGCATTCATCATAATTATCTCTGTTGACAGAAGAGTGCAGATTCCTACGGGTACGTCTCAATTAGATAAGGAAAAACTTATGACCGTAAGCCGGGAAGCCTGGTTACTTCCAGATGACTGTTAGACACATAACAATACGAGATTTTGATCTAATCTATTAGAATAAAAATGGCTGAGTTTGAAAGTACACTTTAGGTTGCTCTTTACATACAACCTTCTGCTTGCATGCTGCAGGTGAGTGGGTAAGGCATATGTGTATTTGTGTTCCTATGGATTTGTGTTCCTATGGATTTGTGTTGTTGGGGGATAGGGGGACTCTTAATTGTTTAAATGGTATTTTGTTTTCTCTTAAGAATATGAGCCACAGGACAGTAGGTACCATTCTTACCTACTTTCTACTACTCAGATTACTTCTTTATCAGAATTAAAGCGACATACACACTCTGTGTTTTGGGGATTTCTGAGCTCCAAATAAGCATACAGGTTGCTTACTAGAAGCGTATAGGGTTATCCTAGCAAAGTGGAGCTGAAGAACCTATTGCCTTAGCCAACTTCCTCTTTGGCCTCTGTAAGACCTGAAAACAAGTGCGAAGAGACCCATACTCCAAAAGACCTAGCATATTAAAAGATACGGTTAGTAATTCTGTCAGATCATATCAGTAATATTAAATCAGACGTTTACTGATGGAATTAAAAATTTTAAGGAGTCTCCCTCTCTTGCTCTGGCTTGGCTTACCTTTCCTTTCCTTAATGGTGGTATCATATAATGCTATTTTTAAAAAATTTCCCAAAAGAAATTTTGAAGGCCACTTCTAAAAGTTCCCAACTCCTTCTAGTGTATTTTAATTTATTTGAAACATCTACTGACTACTGATTACATGTGACAAATAATTTCTATCGCCACTAATTCCTTTTTAAAATACTAGATATTGTATTACATGAGTGAGGAGCACTATTTAATAGTTCAAATAGTAAGCTATTAAAAATAGGTTTGAATAATTCAAAAGTGTATGATGTACATGGCCTGATAAATAAGTGCTTAATAAAATTTAAATGAACGGTAAAATATACGAAGATTGAAAATTCTTGATTTGTACTTCTATATTTCTTTTGTGCTTAGTGTTAAAATGATTAAAGTCATCCAGAAGTTTCCGAAGTATTTCTGTGAGTTCACTCCTCACTAATCCCAACAATGAGATGTAAGTGAAAGATGATACCACTCCTGAAATTCAGGAAAAATATGGTCTTCACAAATCACTGGAAATTTCTAGTGGCAATAGAAACTCTGAACTGAAGGTGCGTAACTTAGAAGATCTGTCAGTGAGTGATGACGGTTCAAACACCTGTGCAACATCATCCATGATCAGCTGTTCATAAGCTTAGCCAAGGTCAAGTTCTGTAATGGACTTCACCCCACAGGAGTAACAGAGTGAAGCTGACCTGCTGGCATTGGGCTTAGATGAAGCCAAACAGTGTGAATCACAGTATGGATACAGTTTCCACAGTGACTATTAGTCAGCAGCAGAGTGATACAGCCTTCTAAATGCATACAATTGGCTTGATAGCACCAGGTGCAAGAAGGTACCAGAGCTATTCTTCCAAGTTGTTTTGTTAAGATGAAAGATACACTTATAAAATATAAAGGTCCCTGAAAGTGTAGTTGAAAAGAAGAGTGACTGCATAGTCATGTGACGTATGATCACGTTAAATATCTGCGTCTTGCTAACAGGATACTTAGCCTTTCTGAGCCTCAGTTTACACTGCTGCCAATTAGTTTGGTTATAAAGAATAGACATTATAATTGCTTATGTAAAGTATCCCTCCAATCCTCAATAACTGTGTATATTTTGGGAAGAGAAAACTAGAGGTGGGATTTGGTACTATTTTTCATCAATTTCTTTGTTTATCTGACAATATCTTAATAAATGCTCTGTTTGAATGCTCTGGTCCGCTGAATGTTTTGAACATAGCCCTTTTGCTTTTAGAATATACATTGCCTAAATCTTAGGATTTTTTATGCTCTATTTGTGATGATGCATGAAAACTTCTCTACAGGAGGCATGCCACATCTTTACAAAGACTCATAGAAAGCTTTATCTAGCCATTTAACTTCTGTATATAGTATAACCAACTACTTTGGCAAAGGGCCCTTTAAATAATGTGGCATCTGCTTTATTGATGTATCAGAACAGACTTGGTATCTCTTGAGTCATTTTGTTAAAATAATACAAGGCACTATATTGACTCAGTATCTCAATTCTGGACTTAAAAAAGTCTTCGAGGCAGTGATATTATTGAGAACAGCAGAGTATGTATCTTCAAAGGCACATTCCCTCACAGTAACACTAAATAGTTGAGGGAAAATTGTCAGGATCAACTTCATCCAAACTCTGGAAAATAGTCAAAGGTTTATAGAAATTAAGCAAATACTGGATCAAGGAAAAACACCTTTAAAAAGGTGAAGACCCCCATAGCACCCATAGCATTTTTACTGGCTTTTTACCCACAAGTCCCTGGTGTTGTGACAGTGTGTTGTGGCACACATTCCCAGTGTGGACCCTGGCTCCTCACTGCAGAGGAAGAACAGACCTTGTTCCCAAAGAATTGCTTGTGCCAAATTTGTCTGGGGGCCACCTGTAGAACTCATGCAGGGCACTTGCCTTCATTTCACCTAATTAGAAATTTACTCAGGATAAAAGAAAACAGTGAACATTCCTTGAAAACATTTAAAGTCAATGAATAACCCATGGATTTATGGGACAAACTATTTTGGTTGAGGCAAACAATAGATTCACTGAAAATCTGGAAGGAAAATCTGGAAAGAGAGTGTCTTTGAGAAATTAGGGTATTTGAAAGTATCCATGTATATAGAGGAGTTTAGAAAGGGGAACAAAGGAGGAGACAGGAACTAAGAAGACTGAGTTTTAACGTCTGGTCTATCTCTAGGCTTAGTGCAAGCAGAATATGAAGATGAAGACAAAATTGTAAATGGCCTAAGCATTAGTAGAATGCCCCAAAATAAACTGTTAAAATTCAAAGACAAATTTGCAAAGGCTGGGAATATTTTCTTTGCCTTTATGACTTTTTCTTTTCTCCTCTTTTTCCTCCTCCTCATCTTTTCCCTCCTTCTTCCCTTTCTGTTTTCACCTCATTTTTTTCCATTTAAGGAAATTTATGTCAAAACACTAACTGAATATTAGCTGAAAAACAGAGGTGCAGATATTACAAATAATAAAGAAAATGGACTTTATCAAAATTGTTTCTAAAAGTTACTAAACAAATAGCTACAGCCCACAGTGAGCAACAAACAGACAATAAAAACCAAAAAAAAAAAAAATACTTAGAAAGAGAAAAATTTGAATTTAAATTTCCACATTATAGTAGTCAAAAAGTTCAGTTTCCTATCAAAAATTAGCATAAAAAGAAACAAGAGAAGATAGCTTATTTGTGGAAGAAATTAACAGACTGTTTCTTGGGGGCACAGATATTGGGCTTATTAGGCAAGAACTTTAAGTTAACGTGTAATTTATACTCAAAGAGGTAATGGACACAATGGACAAAGAGCTAAGGAAACCTGGAGAATAATGAAAATCAAATACAGAATTCCGATAGGAACAGAAATAATAAAAAGAAGCCAAACAGAAATTCTGGATCTGAGAAACATAATAACCAAAATAAAAGAATTCAAAAAGCTCACTAGAGATTTCCAACTGCAAATTTGAGCAGGCAAAGGAAGGAGTCACTTGAAGATTAGTTAATTGAAGTTATTTAGTCTGAGGAGCAGAAAGGAAAACACAAAAGTTAAAAAAAAATAATAACAGATCCTAAGAAACCTATGGAACACCGTCAAGTATGCTAACATATATATAATGATAGTCCCGGCAGGAGAAGAAAGAAAAAAAGGAACTGAAGGAATATTTGAAAACAATAATGACTGAAAACTCTCCAAATTTTGTAGACATGAATCTACGCATTCAAAAAGCTCAATCAAATTCAAGAAAGATAAAAACAGAGAACTACACTGAGACACATTATAATCAAATTGTTTAAATTTAGACAATGAGAAAATCTTGAAAGCAGCAAGAAAGAAGTACTCATCCTATAGAAATGACCTTCAATAATATCAAGGATCAATTGCCCATCAGAAATTATGGAGGTCATAATGAAGTAAGATGACATGTTCAAAGTGGTGAAATAAATGTGAAAAGAAAGGTATCAACAAAGAATAAGATATTCATCAAAACTATTATTGAAAATGAAAGAAAAATGTAGACATCATATAACAATACTGACTCTAGACAGTAAGTGAAAGCTGTATTAAAAATTAACAGCTCTAATAAAGATAACTACAAAGGTAAATACAAAATCAGCATGATTTTATTTTTTTGTTTGTAACTACTCTTCTTATTTCTTATGTGATGTACAAGACAAGTGCATAAAACAATAATTATACATTTATGTTAATGAGCATGAAATGTATAAAGATGTAATTTGTGAAAGTAACAACATAATGGTGGACTGGATCTCTACAGGAGTAGAATTTTTGTATGCTATTGAGGCTTAACAATTCAAATTAGATTGTTATACATTTAGGATATTAACAGTAAAATGTTTAGGAGTTTCAATCGTAGTTCCTAAGGAAATATCTAATAAATACACAGCATAGGAAATCAATATGGCATACTAAGAATCAGTTGAAGATGTAGAAAGGATGTAATGAAAGAAATGAGGGACATTAGGTATAAAACATAGAGAAAACAAAGAGTAAAACTGCAGAAGTTATTTATTATAAGTTAGTTTAGATGTAAGTGGATTTGACTATTCAATTAAAAGATACAAATTGTCAGCACAGAATAAAATTATATATTCTAACTATATGTTGTATATAAAAAGACTCATTTTAGATCCAAAGACACACATAGTTTGAAAGTGAAATGATGGAAAAATATATTGCAAGCTGATAGTAACAAAAGGGAGCTTGAATGGCAATGCTAATATCAGAAAAAATAGACTGTCAGACAAAAAGTTATAAGATACAAAGAAAGTCATTGGTATCGGCCGGGCACGGTGGCTCAAGCCTGTAATCCCAGGACTTTGGGAGGCCGAGGCGGGTGGATCACGAGGTCAAGAATTCGAGACCATCCTGGTCAACATGGTGAAACCCCGTCTCTACTAAAAATACAAAAAATTAGCTGGGCATGGTGGCGCGTGCCTGTAATCCCAGCTACTCAGGAGGCTGAGGCAGGAGAATTGCCTGAACCCAGGAGGCGGAGGTTGCGGTGAGCCGAGATCGCGCCATTGCACTCCAGCCTGGGTAACAAGAGCGAGACTCCGTCTCAAAAAAAAAAAAAAGAAAGTCATTGGTATTGATAAAAAAGATTGGGAATCTTACTACCAGCCTTACAAAAATAAAAAGGATTATAATAGAATGCTAAGAACAATTGCATGCCAACAAATTAGGTAACAGGTGAAATAGACAAATTTCTGGAAACACACAAATTACCTATATTGAGTAAAAAATGAGTAGAGAATCTCAATAGACCTATAACAAGTAAAAAGATTAAATAAATGTTAAAAAAAAACCTCCCCAAAATAACCATAAAATTCCAGGATGAAATGGTTCCTAGTAAATTCTACCAAACATTAAAAAAAAAAAAAATTAACACCAATCTTTCCCAAACTCTTCCAAAAAACAGAAAATACAATAGGAGGGAATACTTCCTGATGTTTTCTATTAGGCTGGCATTACTATGATACCAAAGCCAGATAAAGACAAGAACGTAAAAGTTACAGGCTAACATCCTTTGTAAATTGTATGAACATAGATGTAAAAATCCTCAATAAAATCTTAGCAAACCAAGTCTGATAGCATACTAAAATTACTTTGCACCCTGGCTAAGTGGGCTTTCTCTCAGGGATGCAAGGTTGGTTCAAAATAAGAAAACAAATTAATGTAATGTATATTTATTGTTCCTTTAAGACAAGAAAAAGACAAGGATTCCTGTTTTTATCACTGCTATTCAAAATTACGGTGGAAGTTCCAACAAGAGTAATTATTCAGGAAAAGAAATAAATGGAATTAGGTTGGAAATGATATGAAATTGTTATTATTTGCAGATGATGCAATCCTATATTTAGAAAATCCCAAAGAATTCACAAGAAAACTCTACTAGAGCTAATAGGTAAGTTCAGTGAATATGAAGCGTACAAGATAAACTCAAAAAAGTCAGTTGTGTTTCCATGCACCAGCAATCCAAAACAGAAATTAAGAAAACAATTCCATTTGCAATAAAATCAAAACCAAATTACACAGGATTTAATTTAATTTAATCAAGAAGACAAAACATTAGTACACCAATTGAAAAGAATTAAAGGTCTGAATAAACAGAAAGAGTACTGCGTTCACAAATTGGAAGACAAAACTGTTAAGATGTCAATACTACCCAAAATGATATATGCAGTCGATGCTATGCATATGAAAATTCCAATAGTCATTTTGCAGAAATGGAAAAACCATCCTAAAATTCATACTGAAATGTGAGGGCCTGCAAGTAGCCAAAATAACATTGAAAAAGAAGAACCACATTGAAGGGTTCACACTTCCTGATTTCCTGACCCAACAATACTATGCCTAGGCATATACCTCAAATAATTAAAAAGGGATGATCAAACAATATTTGCACACAATTGTTTATAGCAACACTATTCGCAACATCCAAAATGTGAAAACATCCCAAATGCTCATCCAGCAAATGAATGGATGAACAAAATACCGTATATGTATAATGATAGAATACTGGTCAGACACAAAAATGATTAACATACAAATATACTCTACAATGTGGATAAAACTTGGTTAGCATGCCAAGTGAAAGAAGCCAGATACAAAAGGTCACATCTTATATAGTTTCATCTGTATGAAATCTCCAGCATAGGTACCTTAAGAGAGCAGACAGTAGATAGGGAACTGCCAGGGCCAAGGAGAGGAGAAATGGGATTGACTACTTAATCTAAGTGCTTTTCTTTTGGGATGATCAAAATATTTTAGAAATAGAATGGTGATGTAAAACACTGTGCATGTAATAAATGCCACTGGATTATTCAGAAACAAGTCATATGTGTAATAATTATCACACTTGTCACCTAGTTCATGGAAATTTCACAAGGCTAAACATCCATTCTAATTTGAACCAGTTTTTTTCTCATGCAGCATCTTGTGCTCCCTATACTAAATCTTCAAGCTGCGTTTTAGTAACCTGGAGCTGCCTGAGCAGGAATTGGTTAATCTTGCCTGATGTATAGGTACTGTGGATCAGGCACTCCCTGATTTTGTGGACCCTGTGAGCTGGTGGTTTATGTTTACTATCTAAAGAGAGGATATCAAATACCACTCCTACAATTTTTGTAACATATCATGGGCCCTCTGGGGGACAGTAAAACATGTCAAATTTAGGTTCAGACAATAAAAAAACAAACAAACACTATGGAGACTTTATTGTTTAGTAATGGTATGCTAACATTGTCCTTATATATAACAATCCGCTTATGAAACTAACGAGGTGAATTTCAACACAAAAATAAATAAAACATGTTTGTTATTGTGAATTAAATGAAATTAGTATCCTTCACTGCTCTAATGAAGCCTAATCTAGCATATATTTTGTGATATGACTGTGGTCTAATTACCTGTAGTTCTCTTTCTTCCATTTATGTACACCAGTTTTGTTTTTCTTGTCAACTTATACTTGGCTTGATATCATTATGTTTAACTCTCTCTTTCATCCTATTTCCATGTATTTGCCAGTGATTTTGTTTTGGAACTCTTCATTTAACTCCCTGGATATCTACCCAAGGTCACCGAGTGTTTGGTCCTCCAGGTTAGGTAACATTGAGTTTTGCCTAATGAATTGAATACATCTACACTTTCAGGCTGGGTATAGTCTCGCCATTGTGGTGGAGGGAAAGCACCTTGATATTACCTGTTCAGTGGTTGTTTGTCCACAAGGACCAAGGAGAAGGCAGAAGGGAAGTTGGTGCTTGTTTCAGAGTCCTGTGTTCCAGGCAATAACATCTGTAACGTTATACATGACAAGAAAATCACCAGAGATAAAGACTGGAAGGTAGAAATGAAGCTGATATTATTTAATTATATGATGTACATATGGAAAAATTGAAAAACCCCCCACATAACCTACTGAATACTATAATATTAGAACAGTAAGATAATTTAGAAAATTTGATGAATAAAAGATAATCACATAGCTAACATTTCTACCCAAAGCAATAACCAGAAGCATGAGCCACCTTGCCCAGCTGCAAATACTTAAAAAATGGATGTGTGATTGCACACATCCATAGTGAAAATACGTCTTGGATTTTGGATAAAGTTGTAGAAAAATTTAAGAAGTCTTGTTGCACTTCTACCTCAGGTGTCTGTAAGGAAAAAAATAAAATGAGTAGAATGAGAAATCGAATTTTCTAATAGAAATGAATAGGATGTAACAGAATAGGATAGAATGAAAATTTAACTTTAGGTATTACTTTGGCAAGTTCAGCGCTGCTGGTATTTTTTCCATTTAAGATACAGTATGAGGATTACATAATACATTGTCAACAAAATATAATATCTTTAAATCTTTAAAATGTATGATATAGATATAAGATTTCTTCAAAGACACACCAAAGCGGTTGGAATAGGTCTTCAAAGATAGTGTCTCTCAAGGAAACAACAATAAATCTTGAAAGGAAAGCTTTGTTTGGAAGTTAAGGTAGGTTGAAAAAAGACTTTTTGCTAAGGAAGGAATTTTATAAGGCTTTGAAACAAACAAAAAAAACCAAAGCCAAGTGACTAAAGAAAAATATGGTTAAAGAGAAAATTATTGCAGGACTAAAATTAGAAAAGGCAGATCAATAAATCCTATGCTAGATGCTAAAGTCTTAGGGCAATAGAAGGGTGTTGGATAAGTACAGGAGGCAGAGCAGGACTTCAAGCTAATCATGGAAATGTCACTTAGAATATTTGCACCTTAATCCTCCTTCAGCACCTGGTCTCTAGAAATATAGATGATAACTCAAGTTTCCTGTTCTTTAGTTGACAATATACATAATGGGATTAGAGATGCTTGCCATATCCTAATGGGCATAACTATTATCAAGATTCATAAAATATTTTACAGATGATTTTAGACTAGTGACTGGTAAATTAGGTTTAGTAATTTAAGTAATACCATCTGAAATAAGTTTACTTTTACATATTGTTTTAATAGGATATTCAAATCCTAGACTTGAAACCACTGCGGTGGGTGATTGTCAGGCTGGATTAAGCCATGTGTCAAACAGTGATAACCGTAATGAAGCTGGACCATGTATTAACCCAAGTATCCCCGTGATTAAGGATATAAGTTATGGAGACTTGTGACCTGGGATTAAATCCCAACTTGCATAATTATTAGCTACGTAGACAATTTAACTGTAGACAGTTAAATATCATATGCTTCATTTTTCTTATCTGTAAAATGGAGAAAATATCACTTAATATCACATAATATTACAACATTATGAGCATTAAATTATATGAAGTACTTAGAACTGTGATAGACACATAAGTGTCGTCATTACATTGTAAACACAAAACTAGAGTTAGATTTGGAAAATATATACATTAAATATAAGAGATGTGCTTATAATATGTCTATATAAAGAATAAAATACAGACTTCCAGTGTTGAAGTGATGACATAGACACGAGCTGGCTTGACTGACCCCTACCCCAGACAACCAAAGCCAAATATACGGCACTGAGATCTTCACCAGTCATATCCCAGAACTCAAATAGAAGCTAATTCCCAAGGTCTCAGAGAAATAACATCTCCAGGCAAACAGTATGAGAATCCGATTTTTATATCCATGACACCCCTCACCCCAGTCTGTGTAGCACCAAGCATGCAGAAAATTTCCTGCAACTCCTGGTTTCTATACTGCAAAAAGTGAGATATGGTGACAACCAGCATCCTCAGCATTTTGGGTTCTTTGCAGGAGACCTGACCATGTCTCCACCCATGGAAATATTCTGAGTGCCTGAGGGGAGACATATCTAGAGACAAAGGGGGAGGTGAGACTATCATCCACAATCCTGGAAACTTTACTTTGCCCCTCAGCCAAAGGAGATGACAAATCAGAGTGGTTGCTAGCAGCGACACCCTACAGGAGGTATGTTCCATGGTTCTCTGGGCACAAATCCCTTGCAAGGCCTTCCACTCAGCTGGGATATCCCCTTTGGGACCTCCCCCATTCTGCCCCAGCAGTGCTCTACGGTCGTTTACTAGAGCTGAGGCAAACTTCGGCTTTAAGCATCATCTAGTGTGGAAACAAAGGCACTGGTGAAAAAAATAAAAGAAATTCAATAGGTAAATTATGAAGACTCTCTAAGCCAACATAGCCAATTAAACCCCAAGCAATCCACAGGCTAGAATAAATAATCCTTCGATGAAAAGACACAGGCACGTGTCTTTTCCACACATCCACAAGAAACAACAGCACAAAGGGAACCATGACCTCCCCAAACGGACAGGCCAAGGAACCAGTGACCACCATAATGAGACAGTGATCCATGAACTCTCTGGCCAATAATTAGAGTAGTTTAAAGAAACGTACTGATCTCCAAGATAATACAATAAAGTGACTCAGAAATTTCTCAGAGATATTTAATGAAGAGATTGAGATAACTAAAACATCAAATGAAAATCCTCGAAGTAAGAAATATATGCCTAAACTGAAAAGATAGTCACAATGTTTTCAAACAAAAATTATAATAATTCACCTCCACCTGACCAGTCATATAAGAAATGCTAAAGAAAATGCTTCACTCTGAAAGAAAAAAAAACACTAACATGGAAAAAGAAAACATTCAAAGGTGCAAAGCTCATTGGTAACATGAAGACAACCCCAGAATCCTTAAACACCGTAATTGTGATGTGCAATCCACTTATAACTAGTACAAAGCCTAGAAGACGAAGCTATCAAAAACAATAATAGCTACAGCAATGTGTTAAGCGATAGACAACATAAAACTATATAAATTGAGACAATCAAAAGTCAAAATCCGGGGGGAATGAAGTTAAAGCCCCCGTCATCCTCTTTCTTGATTTGTAGTTCTTGACCACAAGGTTACAATTATGCTGGACCAAAGGGAATGCGATTTCTATGTTTAAAGCATAATTTTACTTTTTATATTTAATTTCTCCATTTACCACACTGTTACACATGATAGTATTTATTCATTTGGTAAATTGACTTAATAATGTTGTTTACACATCTAGAAGTAAATGAATGGAAATTTTATTCCATCTGCATGGTAAAACTCCTCTTTCAATATCTCAGAATGCATCATAGCAGTACATTTTATAATTATTAATTAAGTTAAATATTCAACATGGCTCACTGGGTCTTTAAAAAATAACATGTTTAGGGAATTGAAAATTGGTTTTGAATGACTTGTTCCCCTTAGAGAATTGTTATATTTTCTGTTAATCACAAATTTAAGAGTCATTGCATAGTTCTTAGGGCTATAAATATTAAGCTTCATTTCTTAATTCAGCCTGACTCAGATGTCTCTCCAAAGAACCAGGCATTTAGATGTAAAGTTTTCAGTGGGGATTTCTTAATTTGCTTTAATAAGATAAAAATATTGGCATCTGCTGTTTCACCTTTTTTATTCAGATAAAGTTTAGAATTTCCAATATTAAACAACACTATTATTTATTTTCTTTTTGAATTCTAAAGAATATTCCATTAAATTGATAATGCAGGACATGGGAATTTGTTTGTAAAAGTTATAATTACTACTCCAAATTTATATAACTTACACATTTTGAAATAACAGTTTATAGGACATTTATGAAACCTATCTCAATATACTCACACTTCCCTGTACAGTGAAAAATAAAATATTAATGGACAGCAAAAACAGAATATTCCTGTTTTAGTGTTACTGAAAGTGGGTGGCCTTCACTAAATTTAACTTCAATACAAAGGAGCATGTTCACATTTCATTGGGTTATTTAACTTGATGGGCTCATCATGTGTTTTAAACTGCACAGGATATAGAAGGTATAATAAAATGTGAGTTATGTAACCTTCCCAAATAGTTTACCATACATTTAATATATTACTCAAATTTCCATATATAAATGCTTTAAATATTTGCTACTTTCAACAATGTGGTTCAAATATTTCCTCCCTATTATACTTTTAAGCCCCATCCCTTTACCCAACATAAAGACTGTAATAAGCTTTACATTATATTTAAAAGGCCTCACATCCAAACCCCCTCATTCCCTGTGATCCGCTGACTTCAAGTCTGGTGTTCTTTAAAATAAATATGAGTTATTGCATGGTAAGAAATACATATGCAATAGTATGGTAACATTAAAAGCAGGAGGGGAATGCAAAATTCCATAGAGGAAGGGAAGAGAGGAAGACTAAAATAGATCATCTTATCAAGAAGCATATGTAAAACGGCTCCTCTCTTGTCTCATTTGATTTATCCTTGGTTTATAGGAAGCTGTGACAAATGCAAAAACATGCCTTTCCCATGGATTTCCTTGTCTGTTAAAGGACATGTTATCATTTCTATGAAAGAGACTTGTTTGCCCTTTCTGACTGCATTCTGAAAGAGTTCTTATTAGCATATAAAGGTTAATCAAAACACAAGTTGTATTCTGATGAAAAAAGAAACATTTTCCTTGGCCATCTGTCAACCCCCAATAAAATTTGAGAGCATCCTATTAAATTTTACTTCAAAGGAGACAATAACGTAAACTGCAAAATGAATAAATGAAATGAAAAACTAAGAGCATGTCTTATTCCACAACATACACATATAACGAAACCATAATGTACAGCACAATTATTGTAAATTCGAATTTAAAGATATGATTCTCTTAGAATTAGTCTTTCTGTAAAAGTCGTTAGTATATACTATATTTCTTTTGCCTTTCACGACAAAAGAATTGTAATGAACACAAATTGTGAAAGGTGATATCCCATCAATAGTATTTAATGTTTTGAAGAAATAGTCTGGTGTACAAAGAGTTAGGGAATTCATTTCTTTTAATGTATTTATTATTTCTTACCAGGAGAAGAAATGTAACTATTCTCTTTAAAACTGCTAAAAATCAAGCACTGAGGCAGCCACCCCATTGTTTGCTCCCTATGTTCCATTACCGTTAAGATGCGCTCAAAGACAAATTAACCCTTGATTCAGGGTAAAAGTTTCTGCCAATCTGGTTCTTTTATCATAACCATCAAAAAAAATCACTGAAAATTAGTTTATACAGCTTATGTAGTTCTTAATTTTTTTTTTTTATATTTGATCATTTTGAAATATGATGTAGCTCCTGCTAGGGCCCCCAAAGCAATCTCTTGACTTCATTTTCTCTCTCATTCTGCAACCAAGCCTGATTAATCTTCTCAAACTTCAACTCCAATCATATTACTTCCCAGATTAAAAGACTGCATTCATGCCCCAGTATGAAGTGATGTCTTCTCCACCCAGAATCTACCTAGAAATCAAAGTCCTTTGAAATTTAGAACCACCTTTGAGAGGATGGTATTTTATATTTGAGGCAAAACGCAATGTGTTTTTTCTCTTTTTCCAATTAGATCTGTGCTTTTGCTGCTCCATAACTCTGTTCACTACAAGTGTCTGCCTGTGGAAACCCCTGCTACACTTAAACAACACTTGATTTCAATGACACATTCCTTGTTTAAGATACCATTGCTTTAGAGTTAACAGGCAACTCTTTCAGGCAAATAAGGAGCCCAGGTCACTGATCTGACAAAAACGAAACAACGTCATTAACGATTAAATTAGACATTTTAATTGGACCTATATGAATGTTTATGTTCATTGCGGTGGTCATAATTAAGCATATGGTAAACATTAATAACAGTCTATTTCTGTGATTTGGTTACTTCTACTACTTACCTCTAGGGGGAGGTTGCTTGGTGGTGGTTTTCCTCTCCTTTCCTCTTCACCCTAGATCACTGCATCTGAGTCGTTTTTCACTTCCCGTGCAACCTCTGGACTTGCTGCTGTTCAGGATCATGGCAAAGCCAGAGGTGGCTGTGTATGAACTGATGGCAGGGTATGGTCTTCACATCAGGAAGCAGGTAAACTAGGTACTATTGACTACTAAACCAATGCTAGGAGTACCGTGATCCTCTCAGGGTAACCTTGGCCTTCTAACAGTGGCAACACGGAAGGACTAGACACTTTATCAGCCTTGTGCTCTCTGACACAGAGGCTCTGGTTTCCCTAGAAACTTTTCTCTCATCTTTCTTCATATTTCATTGATGTCAATTATTTCGTTATTAGCTAACAGACTGTGAATTTTTAAATGAAAGTATGTGAGTAACAACAACAAAAACAGTTACTATAAAAAAGATCCAGAAATAAGTAAAGTGTGAAGAATAATCACATAATCCTACCACTCAGAAAAAAAATGCACTTTACCTTTATGGTGTATTTTCCCAGACTTAAATTTTTAATATATATATACAATAAAATATGTAAAATACATATTAATTTAATATATATACAAGAAAATATAGATGTAAAATATATATTAAATTTTTTACATCTATATAAGAAAAGAAAAAATATGTTTATTGTTTCACAATGAGCTTCTATTGTGCACATTGTTACTTAGTGTTTCCTTTTTTGCACAGAATGTATACAGTAAATATTTTATGCGTCAGTGTCTTTAGATCTAAATTCTCATATAATGGCCATATTGCATTTGAGTAGCTGAATGAACTATGTGCATTTAACTAATCCCCTTTAGTTTGACATTGAGGTAATTTCCATGTTTTTCCTCATTTCCAGCCACATTGTGATAAACAGTTTTGGTTACTTTGGTGATTATTGTGCCTCTGTTTTTGACCATATATTAGATATGATACCGGTTATGTTCAACATATTACTTCTCTAGTTAACATATCAAATTGTTGCCTCAAAAACCTTAGTTTCAAATGTCCTATGAAAACTAGAGTACTCAGAATTTTTTTAAAAAAGGGAGAAAAAAAAAACAGATTATTTGTCACTACCCATGGGGAATCAAATCCAGTAGCTATAGGGTAAGCCTCAGCTACACATTTTGTTTGTTTGTTTTGAGACTGAGTCTCATTCTGTCACCCAGGCTGGAGTGCAGTGGCGAGATCTCCTCTCACTGCAACCTCTGCCTCCTGGGTTCAAGCGATTTTCATGCTTCAGCCTCCCAAATAGCTGGGATTACAGGAACCTGCCACTATGCCCAGCTAACCTTTGTATTTTTAGTAGAGACAGAGTCCCACCATGTTGGCCAGGCCGGTCTTGAACTCCTGACCTCAAGTGATCTGCTTGTCTCATGCTCCCAAATTCAGGCTTTACAGGCATGAGCCACCACTCCCAGCCTGTATTTCTAAAAGCTCTACAAGATGATCCTGATATGCAACCAAAGGGCTGGTATTAACATGCTACTCACATATTTTTTAGTCATTGCAGAAAAGGCAAGACTCTAAGTATTATTAACGCAGAATCTTATATAAGTATGTAAGATTTGACCTAGTGAATTGTGTAACCTTAAACTCAATCTACTACATATGAAATGAAGTGTGGAACTCAAGTGGTAAGATCATACTTTTTAGTCAAAATACCTTTACTACTCTTAGCTAAATGGCCAAGAAAGCACCCACATAGCCCAAGCCAAACCTTAATATCTAACTCATTTTGTCAGATGTATGTTATGATTAACATTTATCTATTAATGTTTTATCTAGTGTACTTCCAGCTTCAAAGGTACTATAAAAATAAAATGGCATTAAAAATCACTTTATTGTGGAAAGGGAACTTTGACAATTTTCAAATAGTTTTTCAATGGCTAGTCATATTTCTGATCATGTTGTTTACCATTGAGGTGTAAAGTTTGTAGTGCTTAAATCTATTTTTCCAGGGGTCACAGATTTTATTTATGCTTTTCTTCTAGGAGTATAAATTCAGGTTGCAGACAAATAAGTAAGGCTTAGTCTAAGCAGTTGCACTTACTCTGCTAAGTAATAGGCATCAATGAAGGTGGATAAATTGGGGAAGAATCATAATGATTTGAATCTACATAGCTAGACAGTTTAAAGTTAATAAAAATAAGACACAAGAAAGAATTAAAAAGCAGGATGTTGATCATTCAACCAAAATGAGCTAGGAATATTCATAAGGCAACTAGAAATGTCATGTTTTGTGTGTTCGAATTGCTTATTCTGAAATTTGAACATTTAAAATTAAACGTTTGAGAAAAGAAATAACATGCTCAAGAGAAAGAGTAGAAGATAGCAGAATGCCTGATGGCTAACTTTGAGAGACAGTCTAACTGTGGCATGAGACGACATTACACTGTGCATTCTCTGCTCATTTCATGTTGCACAGAACCAGGCATTATTAGAGAGATTCTCACTGTGGATTTGGGAAAGGAAATGTGTAAGATGAGTCAGGACTACATGGAAACCGTCAAAAAACTACTATGGTATGTTAAAAAAAAAAACAATAGATTGCCCAAATAAATTGGAAAATTATGTTCAGATAAAGAAACCAGGGTATATCCAGACAATGGAATATCATTCAGCACTAAAAACAAATGAGCTGTCATGCTGTGATAGTTAATTTTCGGCGTCAACTTGACTGGATAAAGGGAATCTACGGAGCTGGTAAAGCACTATTTCTGGGTGTGTCTGTGAGGGTGTTTCTGGAGAAAATTGGCATGTGAGTCCTTGAACAGAATGGGGAAGGGCCTCTTTCAGTGTGGGTGGCACCGTCCACTTTATTGGGGACCCAGATGGGATAAAATAGCAGAGGGAAGGCAATTTCGCACTTTCATTTTTGGAGCTGGAGCACCCTTCTTTTCCTGGCCCTGGACACCAGAATTTCACCTTCTCTGGCCTTTAGACTCCAAGACTCAAACCAGCAGCCCCCAGGTTCTCAGGCCTTCTGCCTCAGACTGAGAGTCACACTGTCATCCTCCCTGGTTAGGAGGCTTTTAAACTTGGGCTGAGCCACACTGTTGACATTCCTTGGTTGTCCAACTTGCAGATGGCCTATCATGACACTTCTCAGCCCCCATAATCACATGAGCCAATTCCCCAAATAAATCCCCTCTTATCTATCTATTCACTTATCCATTCATCTATCTGTCAATCATCTATCTCTATCTATCTATCTATCCATCCATCCATCCTATTGGCTCTGTCTCTAGAACTCCCTCACTAACACACATCATTAAAATACACAGAGGAAACTTAAATGTATACCACTGAGTGAAAAAAGCCAATTTGAAAAGTCTACACACTGCATGATTCCAACTATGTGACATTCTAGAAAAGACAAAACTATGCAGACAGTGAAAAGATCTGTGGTGGACAGGGATTAGAGGGGAGAAAGATACAGTCTATTTTTAGGTCAGTGAAGCCACTCTGTGTACTACTATAATGTGGATCTACATCGTCACACATTTGTCCAAACCTACAAAATATAAAACATCAACAGTGAAGCCTCATGTGAACTGTGTATTTTGGGTGGTAATAATGTGTCCATGTAGGTTTATTGATGATAGCAAATGCACCACTGTTGTGTGGAATGTTGACAGCAGCAGAGGCCATGCATGGGTGGGACAGAGGGTTATGGAAATTCTGTATGTTTTGCTCAAATTTGCCACAAACCTAAATAAAGAATTCTTCCTTAATTTAAAAAAAAGTGTACTGTGGAAAACTTGAAGATATTCATTCTGACTCAGAGAAACAAGTTAACTCATATTAGGAAGAGGCAATAAACTAAATGCAGAAAGTTGGACATTCTTTAGGGCTGTTTTTGATGATTAAAGAATAAAAAAATGGAGAGTAAAATAGGTATATAATACATAACAACCAAAATGAATGCTTGTGCCTATTTAAATGCTGAATTAAATAAATATGCTACAAGAAAAATATTTTGATTCAATTAGAAACATTCAGATATGAACCAGATATTAAATACTATTCCAATAATACTATGTGATTAGTTCTCCTTGAAGAGGTCCTTTACGTTCCTTGTTAGTTGTATTCCTACGTATTTTATTCTCTTTGTGGCAATTGTGAATGGAAGCTGGTTCTTGATTTGGCTCTCTTTAAGTCTGTTATTGGTGTACAGGAATGCATGTGATTTTTGCACATTGATTTTGTATCCTGAGACTTTGCTGAAGTTGCTTATCAGTTTCAGGAGATTTTGGGCTGAGACGATGGGGTCTTCTAGATATACAATCATGTCGTCTGCAAATAGAGACAATTTGACTTCCTCCTTTCCTATTTGAATACCCTTTATTTCTTTTTCTTGCCTGATTGCTCTGGCTAGAACTTCTAATACTATATTGAATAGGAGTGGTGAGAGAGGGCATCCTTGTCTAGTGCCACATTCCAAGGGGAATGCTTCCAGTTCTTGCCCATTCAATATGATATTGGCTGTTGGTTTGTTGTAAATAGCTTTTATTATTTTGAGATATGTTCCGTCAATACCTAGCTTATTGAGGGTTTTTAGCATAAAGGGTTGTTGAATTTTGTCAAAGGCCTTCTCTGCATCAATTGAGATAATCATGTGGTTTTTGTCTTTGGTTCTGTTTATATGGTGAATTACATTTATAGACTTGCGTATGTTGAACCAGCCTTGCATCCCAGGGATAAAGCCTACTTGATCATGGTGGATAAGCTTTTTGACGTGCTGTTGCAATCGGCTTGTCAGTTTTTTATTGAAGATTTTTGCATCTATGTTCATCATGGATATTGGCCTGAAGTTTTCTTTTCTTGTTGAGTCTCTGCCGGATTTTGGAATCAGGATAATGTTGGTCTCATAAAATGATTTGGGAAGAATTCCCTCTTTTTGTATTGTTTGGAATAGTTTCAGAAGGAATGGTACCAGCTCCTCTTTATATGTCTGGTAGAATTTGGCTGTGAACCCGTCTGGACCTGGGCTTTTTTTGGGTGGTAAGCTCTTAATTGCTGCCTCAACTTCAGACCTTGTTATGAGTCTGTTCAGGGTGTTGGCTTCTTCCTGGTTTAGGCTTGGAAGGAGGTAAGTGTCCAGGAATTTTTCCATTTCTTCCAGGTTTATTAGTTTATGTGCATAGAGTTGTTCGTAATAATCTCTGATGATGGTTTCAATTTCTGTGGAATCTGTGGTGATATCCCCTTTATCGTTTTTTACTGCATCAATTTGGTTTTTCTCTCTTTTTTATTAATCTGGTGAGTGGTCTATCTATTTTGTTGATCTTTTCAAAACACCAGCTCCTGGATTTATTGATTTTTTGAAAGGTTTTTTGTGTTCTGTTATATATTTTCATCTCACAATATACTTACATTATTTTGTACTGTGCTGCTTTGGTTTTCTTCATATCTCACTGATCACTGGCCTTTGAGGCTGAGCGCTCCTCTGGAGGCTGACCTTGGGGAGCCTATGGATGGCTTTAAATGTCACGTCCATGCAGATGATTGCCAAATACATGTCATCAGCCCATCCCTCTCACGGGCATCCAAAATGTTTATCCATACATCTGACATTCCTAACCTCATTATCACAGATAGACATTTCATTCTTTACATCTCCAGAATTGAGTTTCTGGTCTCTCCTCACACATCTGTTTCACTAACCAGGTGGGTGGATCACAATATCAGGAGTTCAAGACCAGTCTGGCCAAGATGGTGAAACCCCATCTCTACTGAAACTACAAAAATTAGCTGGACGCAGTGGCAGGCACCTGTAGTCCCAGCTACCAGGGAAGCTGAGGCAGGAGAATCACTTGAACCCGGGTGGCAGAGATAGCAATGAGCCGAGATCGCTCCACTGCACACTGGCTGACAGAATAAGAGCTCATCTCAAAAAAAAAAAAAGGAAAACTGCTTTACCTAACCTTTCCTGATTAAATTGTTGAAAATTCTATCTTTTTAATTAGAGAGTCAGAAAATTAGAGTTGTTTTTGATTTCTCTCTTTTTCAAATAGTCCACATCCAATCCCTTAGGAAACCCTGGTGTCTTTCAAAATATATTTAAATATGATGTCTTCACTCCACTTTTCCTATTACCATTGTCATGTGAGTTAAAGATTTTGGGGAAATACCGTTTAACCAGTCTCTACGGTTCTGCCCTTTCCCTCATACCTCCCTCCAGTATAGTCTGAATGAAAAAGTTAGATAATTCTGTTTTTAATATAAGCTGATTTATATCAAATCTTCATTCAAAAACCTATGGATTTGTTTCATTGAGAGGCAAAGCCCAAGCCCTAGGAGATCTGGGTCCTTCTGTCTGTGGGCTTCCCTCCTGTTAAGATTGAACCATGTAAAAGTGCATGTTCCCACCTTGAGGATTTTTTATTGACCTTGTTGAAGAAAATCCTTAGTCAAATTAAGTTTAACAGAGTTTAATTGAGCAAAGAACACTTTACCAATCTGGCTTCCTCTTGAGCCAGAATGTGCTCAGAGAAAGTTCAGTGTAGCCATGTGAAGGAAGAAGATTCATGGACAGGAAAAGCAGAAAGTCATGTAGAATAGCTGATTACAGCTCAGCTTTTCCTTTGTTGGAACACAGTTTGAACAGTTGATCACTTTTGATTGGCCAAAACTTAGTGATTGGCACAAGAGTAGGTTACAGTCTACATAAACCTCCATTTACGTTATGGTTCACTGTGTACAGAGAGACCTTTAGGCTGGAATTGAAATATATAAGGAGGCAGCTTTAGGAGAATTTAACACCCTATAATGCAAAATTATTTATGTAAATTATGTACAACAGTATCTTTGATATCGACCAATCCAATTACTTCTTTATTTTTAATAGTTTTTACGTGAGTTAATCACAAGATTCAGAAAGATTAAATATTTTTCCAAAATGAATATATTATGGAGTCAAAATTTTAATCCAAGTCTTTCTTTGACTCTGGGGTGCATATTTTTATCATTAAATTCCACTGCTTCTAATGCAGTGATGGAGAAGTTGGATTCCCCATTGTTCATAGACATTTGTAAATATGTAAAAAGATCGTCACTATTTTCATTTTTACTAATATTGCACAGTAAGTTTTATTCACTATTACTAGTAAAAATTATTTCCCAGTACTTACCTCTTGTCCTAATCACATTTTAGACTTTACAAACTAATACTGAAAATGGTTTTGTCTGAATTCTAATTCTCTGTACTGAACATTGCTTGGCTTTTTTAAAAGGGTTTCAGATAGACTTGATTAAATAAATTTAAAGCTACTGCTTATTTTATTTTGCACTTAATTTTATTTTAAGTGTAAACATATATATATGTAGAGAGAGAGTTCTGGAAATTAATTTATTATTATTTTTTTTTCTTACAAATCTTTAACCAAAAGCTTAGTGTGTTCAGGGGATCCCCTAGCCTGCCACAGGATCATAAATTTAATTCTAGGGTAGTGTTCTAAGCTCTGCTCAGCTATCAGCATGGTAGTTTACTTTTCTCACTGGAAGTAAATGCAGTTTATATAACCTATTCACATCATGGACAGTGGCCAAACACTTCAAATTGTGCCGTACATTTTGCAGTCTCAAAACTTTGTGAGCATAAGATGAAACAAACATTTGTCTTGAAGGTCCCAAGCATGCCCTTGTCTGTGTGATAATCCATGGGCGGCCAAAAATATCATGCTAACATATTTCTGAGCAGTGTGCAGCATATACAACATTTCTTAATAACTCAAGATTTATACTATCTTATTAAAATGTAATGTAGGATTTTATTCCTGTTAGAGTTCATTTGAAATCATGTTTATAATCATGGGTAATTTCATTGTCCAGTGCATTTAAAATAAAAATTTAAATGCCTCATAATTCAAAGCTCCATCACATTGGGAACATTCTGTATGTGAATTTCTTATATCAACATAGCAGGCTAAGATAAGGGAAACTTTTCTATCCTCAGACGTTAATGAAGAAGTTCAGACTTGATGTTTGGGGCATCTTTGAGAAACCTTTCCATATTTTCCAGTGCAATACCTAAGCAGTGCCTCATGCAAGAAGCAAACTCTCAATACTCTTGTTTCTGCCCTTAACTTTCCTTTTTCCTGTAAAGTTGAAAGGTTTACCTTTCATCTTAACAAATGCGAATATTGTAAGGCAAGGTTCATGTCTCTATAATTCATTGCAACACTAAAAAAGAAAACGTATCTGGGTAATGACACATACAACCACTTAAAATTTCATGTCTGACCCAAAAGTCAATTCCAGGTTAATGAAAGACAAGAGTCAGATAAAACTATGTTCCTAATTTGCTTAGGCTTAATGTGATTTTCCCAAGCTCAGTTCATGTAATAAATTATTGACTAATTCCAAAGGCCCTACTAATAGTTGTATTGCTATGAAACCTACTTCACATGGTTCTCACAGGGCACTTTCCTGGGAGTATACACACAAATGAAATTTATTTTTCTACCGGCCTAAAGGATGAGTTGTTATTTGAGTACTAGGTTGTAGGGAATCCATGACCCCCACATGTTGGTGCACCAGAATGTAGGGATCCATGAGTCCCACACTGGGTGCCAGAATGTAGGGAGTCAGCCCTGTATCACCCGTGGGTACCCTGAGTTTGGTGGTGACCAAGAACGAGAAAAAGACAGATTAAGAGAAAAAGTGGGACCAGGAGGCCATCACTTTATTACTCTGGAGGAAACAGTGAAGGCCCCCAGCTGTGATCATCCACACTATGTATTGATTACAGAGAGTTTATTCTATAGGGAGGGGTAGAGTGATGATGGGATGAATCAGTGAGCCGGAAGTGAATCAATGAGCATGAACTGGTGTAACATCCTAAGGATTGATAACAGTGGCAGTTTGGGAGTTTCACAAAACAAGCACATGTGGTTATCTTTAGTTTGTTATTTATGTGCAGATGATGGAACGAGGGCCTTACAAGGAGCCTACAAGTCTGGCTACATCATAGTGCTACGAATGGCTTTTACATCCTTGAGCACAATGTTTATGGTAACAGAACCTAGATCACCCTGCACTGGAACATGAGGCATGGAGAGGCCTTCCTCCTCATTGGCCTGCTGTGGCCTTCCACAGTTTGTTCTTCCTTGTTTATATGGTACTCATAACCAATTTGTGTAGGCAGTCTGTAAGTCCTTTCTCCTTTGCAGTGTAAGAGCACTAGGTGCTCTTAAAAATTACTCAGCCCTCATTTCTGGCCAGGATCTTGATGAAACATTTTGCTCCTTGGCTTCAGTTTGGGCAATTTACCTCTTATTCTACCACAGAATCTACCCCAGTCCTTCCACACTTCGTGTTCATCACTGTGGACCTGAAGGAAACACAGTTGCACTTTTATTACTGCATGGAAATACTCATAATGAGATAATTAAAAAAAAAAGCAATAAAATACCATTGGACATGTTTCCCAAGGAATTTTCAATCACACCATTAGACAAAGAGACTTTGACAATAATTCTACCTATTGGCTTCACATCTACTGTTATTTTCTCGGTTGCTACATAGAGGCAGATTAAGGATTATCTGTCTAACAGTGATTTATAAATTGAACCTAACACATCATTCTTTAAATTCAATTAGTGTCATCCCTAAGAAGTTGAAATAAAATACCCTTTGCATTTGCTATTGATACTTCATTTTGGCATTCCAGAAGTACTAGTATGGCATAAATTCTATTCTGGTATGATTAATATAATACCAGAATATGAGTTCTACTTTAATATATTTTTTGATATTTATTATTGTAAAATATTCAAATGTTAAGTAATAGTAAAAAAATATGATTACTTTTTTCCCTCCCATGTATTTTGAGCCCAATGAAAGCTCTAATTGGTTTCTTAGACTCAGCTACTGCTTTCTGTTAGGCTTCTCAGCCTCTCAGCTCTGAGAAATGTGCAGATACCATGAGGGAAAAGTGGCACCAAATATTGGGCTTCCATCACTGTAATTGCCAACATTGGTATCTTCACCCTCAAGGTTGTCTACTTTGGGAGCCAAGAGTTGTAATTTTTGTCTCTCCCGTGCTTTGCAACCCCAGATGGCCCTCATTAGCTTTCCTTCTGGTAGCTGCTACCTTTTTTTTTTTAACCTATTTCTCAACCTCGTAAAAGAAATGCATTCTGAGTCATAGCTACTTGTATCATATCAACAATAACTACAGTTTTTAGCTAATGAAGAAAACCACCATGACTGCTCTCCTAGAAATAATTCATTATTCACTTATTTTTCAGGACACTTACAGGAGACCTATATATAACTAAAATGTTGCTAATTTCTTTACTTTAGAAAAAAGATTGTCAGCTTGAAAAATATCAGTTCTTGAAATATCTTCAAAATTTGTCAAGTTAAATTGATTTTTTGAAGTGTTTCATTTATCCTGGAATCTTATATTATTTCAGGTACAATAGATTATGCTCTATGGTTCAAAACATATTTTTTATTTTGTGTTACTCTGTATTGTGTTTTTCCTGCCATAGAATAGTTATTCCTTCATAACTGATTTCTTTAGAGCCATGGTGATGGCTCTAAAGTATGTTATTCTTACAATAACATACTGGTAAGGGCAATTTTTCTACTTCTCAAAAAGATTTTAATCGGTTGTTATTTTCAGTTAAAAATAATCATAACTTTTGTAAAGATTAAGAAAATCGTATAAATACTGGCATATAGAGAAATTTTCATATAACTATAAATATTAAAATATGTCATAGATTGAATCTTGTTGTGCTTGTTCGGTCACATTCTAAGTAACAGTTTTCACTTAAGAAGAGGGAGTCCATGTTTTCTGGGCCAGCTTTGCTCAACTTGTGCCTCAGAGTTTGCCTGCATGGAAATGCCAGCTAATTTTCTCACTACAAAGTTTTCATCATCCGCTATTTGGATGAAAACTAACAGCATACATCACTTCCTTTGAAAATACAAAATGTTGCATTGATAAAACATCCTGTTCTAGTTTCTATTGCCACTTAACATGCCATCTGAATGTAGGATTATAAAACTATGGTGAATGTATTCTCACGATTTTATAGGTTAGAAATTCAGAAAGGTCTCGGCAATTTCCTGGCTCCATCTGGTGTTAAACGGTTTTTTGCTGATAGCTGGGGGCGGGGCCACATCGTTCAAGATGAGTCCTCTGATGACAGGCTTGCTACCTTGGTGTGGAAAGGTAACCCTGATTGCTATCTCTCTCCCTCCATGTAGTTTCTGGGCTGCTTCATGAGGGTTCTTTAATAGAGCAGTCATATTCTCTACATGGCATCTCTAGGCTTGAGACCAATGTGGGAGCTGCCACTCTCCATAAAGGTTATTTCCAGAAATGTACCACTCTTTCCAGTTTACTTTAGTGTCAGAGAAGTCACAGGAAAGACCAAATTCAAGCAGAACAGAAATAGATTACACTTTTTAATGGAAAGACTGTTAGATAAATTATATTTGTTTGTATAAATCAGCATTACTACTAATACTGCCAATGCTAACAAATATACTCCATCGCATTTTCTCCTAACTTTTAGACCTTTTCTCTAAATGCATACCAACAGGAAGGCTATTGAGTTATTACCCAGATGTTTACCCAAAGCCATTTTTTGGAAATTATAATAATTTCTTCCTGATGGTTATGAAAATTTTTATATTATCAGTAATTCAAATGTGATCCATGTATTTTTTTGTAAGTGCTTCCTATGGTTTGATTTTTTGAGATATTATAATTTATTTCCTGAAATTATTTATCATGTTTTACACAAAGAAGACATTCCATAGACATTTTAACAAATAGCATTTCTCTCATCGTCCTTCTTGAGATTTTGAGTCTTCTTGTTTGGTTTGGCTCTACACATTTACAGAAATGATGATAATATAAGATTATGTGATATTTATGTAATAATATTAAATCAAAGAACTGATAAGCCAGTGACAAGAATGAGTTAAATCATTGCCCAATAAACTTAACTTACTTGAGAGAGTAGTTAATAAATTGAATAATTCTGAAGGCCTACACAATTATTCGGGAGAACTAGATACGTATGTAAATTGGACTAAGGCTGAATTTATAATCAGTGTTCCGTGGAAAAACAGATGCCCATTGGAGATAGGTATATATTTAGAAATGAAAATATTCCTATGGTAGTTTTATGTGATTAAAAAATACAGAACTTCAGTTTGAACCCTTCTATTTTATAATAATTTGCCAAACTATAGAAAATAACTATCAGAAATAAAACATGCATATTATCTACAGGGATAATTAATTTCTTAAGAATATATTTCAAAGCCATCTCACTGTAATATTGATGCAAAGTAGAATTATTGGGGAAAAATCCATCAAATATTTGCATCTTTATCACATCATTATTTTGATCACTGAATCATTGTCAGCTGATATATCTAGCTAACGATAGAACTTCTGTGGAAATCCTCCAATTTAGAGATTTTTCTGAGAAAGAGGAATAGGAGATTCTAAATTCTTAATAAGATTAATCCAATTAACATGAAAAAGGACTGTTCAACTTAATCAGGAGGCATATTCTAGTATTATGAAAGTTACTTAGAGAATATATATATGTATGTGTATATATATCTATATATATATATCTTCTCATTAACAAGCTTCTAATAAAAGAGTGAAATAATCATAGTGCTAATTTAATGGGGAAAACTAAATGAAGAATGTAACATCATATACCCTTAACAGATGTCCTAATTAGATATCATTAAGGAGACTATTAGGTGAATTAAAATTGAGCCTTTCATTTTCTACCAAAAATACATCCAATAATTTAAAATGGAGCTGTTATATAGGCTGAAATACCCACCTGTGAAATAGGAAAGTAGGTCTGAATTACCTGGAATCAGCCTGACATGCTCATTACAGTTCTAGGTCACTAAGGGGAGACTGGATATCTAATACTGATAGCTGAAATTTTTAAATGGAGAATAAGGCAAACTAGTTTTCGCAAAGTTTCATGAAGATTTGTAAATAGTTTGAAGCGTCTTTGAGAATGCTTTAAACTTTGTTCTTTGATACAAAATTAAGTATTAAACTATACAGATTATTTTTTCATTTTTAACAATAACTTCCTATGGAAACATATTTAAAAATAATAATAATTTAGTTTTTAGGTCAGCATTTTCAAACTAGAAAGTAAGCCATGAACCTGCTAAGCCCTCAGGTATATTTGAGGTATGTATTTTCCTCTTTTACAGAGATTTTTGTAATATTCAAGCCTGACATACAAAGCAGTGATGAATGCATGTTTTTCCCTTAGTGCTTGAGTGTATAGAACAGAATCGCTGAAATCTAAACATTAATACTATACAGAGAAACAGTGATGAACATCTGACCGGTATTAGTGTTCCTAATAATAATTACCTATATTTACTAATTATATTCTTGTAATTAAATACAGAAATAACAAAATATAGTAGCAAAACTTGAAACCTTACTCGTGTGCAAAGGGCACTCCTGCAGTCCCAACTACTTGGGACCTAAGGTAGGAAGATGGCTTGAGCCCATAGATGCATTGCTATGCTGTCTGGGCAGGCCAGCCTGTGCAACATAGCAATACATCTCTTCAAGCAAGACAAAAAGATACTTACTAATCCTGTAAATGTGTGTATGGAATTCCCTTTTGTGTTCAGTCCACCTGTACTTGTCCTTTTGGACGATGTCCAATTGACTTTTGTTAAATTCTCTAAGGGAATGCTCCCTACTTAACCAATCAGAATAGGTGGGGCCCAAGCATCCTTTCATTCTGTATCCCCAACCTGGTGCCTAACCTAGGATCCAGTGTTGCTTCTGGGGGTTTACACAAAAGGAGTCGAACTGGGTGAGATTTTAGGATAAAGTTGTATTGCTATAAAGCAGGAATAAACTCTACAAGCATGAGAACATAAAAAGCAGAGAGATCTTTGAAACAACGAATCTCCTTAAGTCTGAAGGTATAGATATTTCAATTTTGTAATCCCTAAATCACCTAACACATCATATTCAGAATGTGTTTTTAGAATAAATTCTTGTGTTGACTACAAATATATCTATGATTGACTTATGATCCACTGAATATAATGGTCTGCTTTACAACATTTGTGATTATTATACCCCTCCTTCTAACTCGCAGAAAGTTCTGTCTCTGGAAATCAGTTTGTATAAGTGCCTTCACCTAGATTTTTCAATTGTAGGCATTTAAAAATATATTTCCATAGTGCATGTGTTTTCTGAACCATTTGAAAATAAATTTTAGACATTTTGACATTACATTCCTAAAACTTTAGCAAGTATCAACTAAAAATGGCATTTTCCTATATAACCACAATAACATCAATATCAAAGGTATGACCTTGATTTAGCAATACTATTACATAGCTCATTTTTTTTCAAGATTGATAATACCTTTAAAAATTGTATTTTTCAATCAAGGATCTCACATGACATTTTGTTCCTAAGTTTCCTCAATTTTTGTTCCTGGAACACAAATCTATCTTTTAAAAAATGTTTCATGACATTGATATTTTTGAGGTGCCTAGACCAGTATAGACTGCTGCACAATTTGGATCTTTTATAATTGTTTTCTCATGAAAAAAAGTAAGTTTAAGATATTATTTTTGTAAAAATATTCTTCATATGTGATATTGACAGCCTCTCAATTTATAGCATCTGGAGGGTTTTAATGTGAGTTTGTCCCATTAAAGTGATGTTATTTTGATCACTTTTCTAATGTGTTTTCCATCAGACATTTGCATTGTGATTTTTCTTTGTAATTATCAGGCTGGTACTTTGTAATTATAAGGTGATACTTTGAGACCCTGTTCGCTAACATACTTTCAGCTGATGGTTTTAACACTTATTAGCTATCCCTTCTTTATCAATTATTCCATTAATAGTTGTAAAAGTGTTGCTACAATACTCCTATTCTTTTTTTTTCTTTTTAAACATGTAGCTAGGTGAAAATCTTCTATATAAGACTTTCTTTCCTATCTCTTCCCTTCTCCTGACTTCTTATGAGTCAGTATGAACTCAGGCATCATTTTATTTATTTAGAAAGAAATAAATCATTGTTATCAATACTCTTTCTGATAATCAACTGTATTCAAATCTGGCTAATGTGAGACTCCCCAAGCTGGTTCCTGTTTTCTTTTGAAATTACACCATCCGTGCATTTACACTTCCGTTCTTTCTGCCAAAACAAGATGTTGAGACTCACAAACTTTCACTGCCCCTATGTAGATTCATACATTTTAACAAGAAGCCGTGTGTCCTTTTAATGAGAAATGATATTATAAAATGAAGATCTGGACACTATGTGGAATCATTGAGCCCAGATTTCTCAGTGCACCAAGACAGGAAACGTGTTTTATTTTAAGATATTATGAGTTCATATTGATATTTCAAATTCAAACCTAAAGCCACAGTGCTTGTTTTTCTTTTTAAAATTTTATACTGATATCTTTCTACTCCCATAGTTACAACCTTAATTACCATCAGCATCAACATATTTTTTCATTTACTTTGACCTACATTAGTTTCAGAGATTCAAAAAATAAATTTCAGAATTACTACAAAAATGATATTTTTTTAAAAAAAACCTATAAGATGAACTTAAATACTCTTTACAATCCTTTATATCTTATAATACTTCATGAAAATGTGTATCCCAAATTTATTTGACTTCATTAATTTGTTAGCGTAGGTATATTATCAAGTTTTTTTTATCTCTACTGATCTATTTTTTAATCAATTTTAGAGTTTCTTTTAACATTTTTTTACTTTCTTTTTTGATTATATAAAACATTTATACAATCCAGAATCAACTATACATGCACATATTTTGGCATATTTATATAATAGATTATATATTACATTTATATGCTAAGATAATGAATCAGTCTAAATGTCTATGAATGAATAAAGAAAAAGTGCTATATATCACAATGGAATACTATTTAGCCTTAAAAAAGAAGGAAATCATGTCTTTTGCAACAATATGGATGAACCTGTAGGGCAGGGTGTTAAGTGACATAATCCAGGCACAGAAAGACAAATACCTCATGATCTCACTTATGCGTTGAATCCAGTAAGTTGAATTCATAGAGTAGAAAGCAGAGTGGTGGTTATTAAGAGCTGAGAGATGGAGAGAGGAGGAGGGAGATATTGGTCAAAGTATTAAAAATTTTAATTACAAAGGTAGAGTAAGTTCAAGAGTTCTATTGTATAATATATCACAGTGACCATAGTTATTAATAATGTATTCTTGAAAATTTCTTTAAAAAGTAGATAGTATACTAAATGTTATCATCACAATGTTTTAAAATAAATATGTGAGGTAATGCAGATATTAATTAGTTCAATTTAACCGTTTCACAAGGTGTTCATATTTCAAAGCATCATATTGTACCTGATAATATATATAGTTTATATTTGTCAACTCAAACAAAAAGAATAATTAACCCACACACATTAGTTTAAAAAGAAAAATACACTGTAAACATAAATCACTTGATCGATTCTGAAGAGCACTATTGTGTTCATCATATTCTAATCATAATGTATAATATGCCATGGGTCCATTAAAGCCACCCCTTTTATTCTGTTTTATTTCATTCAGTTTATTTTAGTTTTCATCTCTTTCTTCTCTGAATTTCGCTAACATTTTATTTCTCCGTAAATACCCACACCCATGTATTTATCACATATACTTGCATATAAATGTATTCTATAATATATGTAGTGTTTAGTTGAACAGTAAGTATGGTTTTACATTTACAAAAATGTTAATATTTTATAGAAAAGTCTTGTTTTTTATTTTAATTTATGGAAATGTAACTTAAGGATAGATTTCCAGAAATGGAAATTATACTCATTCCATTTCTTTGTATGATCTCAATTAATTTTATCTATTTCTTCCTTTTTTAACAATTTATAAGTATGTATTTTATTCTTTTAAATTTTTATGTTGTGTTTTGTTTCCTTAAAATCTATTTTCTTTGCTGTAACCTATGTTACATTTAAAAATGTTATTGTTAATTTTATTATAAATTATTTTAATACTTTACATTGAGTTTGCAGCTCACTTTTTTTTCTTAAAGTAGTTGACCTGTGGCATTTCACATTTTATATCACTGATCTTAAACTTCATTTATTTCCTCTACTTTTTATTTGGGGTTTTCTTTCTATATGAGCTTTCATTTTAAATGACTGAATTTAGTTTTAATAAATTCAATATCTTAATTTAACTGTTTAATTTTATACTTCATACCATTCTTTATTTTGTCATAGCCTTTTTATTTAGTTGGTTTTCATCTCTTAGGTTTTGAATTATCTTACATTTATTGTATTCTTTTTGTTAACTTCTTTTTATAATACCAGAAAGAAGGAATTTTCTTTAGAATAAACAAGGAAAGATGTAGATATTTGTCTTCTGGCCGAATATCTTCTCTTATTTTTTCGCCAACTGATTCCCGAAACTACATGAGTGAATTTTCCAGAATTTTTCCCCAGAGGGCTTTCTGATTCAAGGGTTAATTCTTTCAGCAGCAATTGTCAGGAATTATCTTTGATATTAGAAGAGTGTTGCTTGTTGAAGAAGATTTATGTGTTTCAAAATGTCTGTCAGTTGTTTATTGGGAAAGAAATGTGAACAATATTTCATGGTACTGAAGGAGATGATGCAGAGGGACCCACCTAGGGAATGGTCTTGGCATAAAACTTGTTGGAATCAACCAACATTATCCTTTTAATACAAACTCAGGAGCAATGGCATGGATTAATTTTTGAAAGCAGGTTTCTGGCTTTATTTTTTCTTAATCAATTATCTATCCTTCTTCCCATAGTAACTCTGTAGAAGTAACATTTTAGAATTCTGTTTTCTCACCTTAACTTGTTAAAGGTTGAGGAGATACTGGAAAGAATAAAAATTAGCCAAAACAGAATTGTTTTAATTTATCCATTTCTCTATTTGTGAATCAAATTTTCCTAGAACAATACATCTAACAGTGTAGAAGAGGACTTCTTTATTTTGGATTATGAGCCACAGTCTGTCCATTTACCCATCATCCCAGTCTTTATTCCAAAGTTTATATGTGTATGTGTGTGTGTGTATATATATATGTGTATATATATATATATGTGTTTGTGTATATATGTATATATGTACATATATGTATATAAATATATATGTGTATATATGCATATATGTGTATGTATATATATGCGTGTAGATATATACGTATATATATACACACACATATATACATACACATATATA